>NC_064827.1:5770000-6385000 GCF_024166365.1 Elephas maximus indicus | reverse complement strand
AAAATTTCACTGTCCACATGCAAAGGTTATCTTCTGGGCTTCTTTCCATTCTAGACTCCTAAGCTAACTACATGGCACAAGGCAAGTAAGTTAACTTCTCTAGGCCTCAGACTTATCATTGCTAAAATGAAGGCAAAAGATTAAATAGCCCTGGTGGCACAGTGGTTAAGCGCTCAGCTGATAACCAGAAGGTTGATGGTTTGAACCTACCAGCCGTTCTTTGGGAGAAAGATGTGGCTGTCTGCTCCTGTAAAAATTATAGCCTTGGAAACCCTATGGGGCAGTTCCACTCTGTCCGATAGGGTCGCTATGAGTCAGAATCAACTTGACAGCACACAAGTTTTGGGTAGTGTGTTGCATAGCAATAGGTAATCAGAACATATATAATGTGAGATAAGAATTTAGCTTTGAGTTTTTATCCCAAATAATAAATAGCAGATCACCAGGTCTCTTCTCCCTGGGGAGCTGCTGGTAAGTTTGAACCCCCAACCTTTCAGTTAGCAGCCAAGCACTTAACCATTGCACCACCAGGGCTCAGGGTCTTATTATCATCTCCTGTGGTGTCGTCCCAGGTGTTGACTGGGTTCAGCTGGGTGGTTCTTACTTGGGGTCCCCCGTGCACTGCAGACAGATGTCAGCTAGGGCTGCAGTCATCTGAAGGGTGGACAGATGGGCATATAAATTGTTCTCTCACATGCTCGCAGTTGACCCTGGTTGTCAACAGGGAGCTCAGTGGGGCAGCTGGTCAGAGCACCTACACGTGTATTATTTTTACACACAGAATAAAAAAAAAAAAAAAAACTGGCACTGATAAGTGAAAAATTTAAAAGGTCACATGTTACTAGCTTAATGCCAAAAGATAAAAAAGCAAGTTTGAAAGTGACATCAGAGATGGGTTACACCGGGAATCACTGACCCATCACATAGCCCATGTGTGCCACAACCAAGTCACTTTCCCAGGCTCGTGACCCAGATGTGGTATAGATTCTTGGGTAGTTGTTCGTTATAACTGCTTTATAAACTTTTCTTCTTTCCCTTTTAATATTCAGCCCATTTGCTTTCTTGGCTGAACTGAAAAATGTGTCCATCTTTATAGGCCTTCAGATGATGAAGTATCTAAGAGGGAAAAAAGTTGTAGTCACGCACAGGTAGACAACTGCACAGTAATACTTTACCCAAGTCCTTCTGAATTCCAGAGGGGTCTGGTCAGGTCCAACGTCTAGCGTTCCTTCAAATGAAGACCCAAGAATATAGCCACTCCTGAGCCTAATATTCCTCCAGCTTTGGCGTACACCAGAATCTCCTGGTTGTTGTTGTTAGTTACCGTGGAATCACCTGGAGGGCTTGTTAAAACACAAATGCTGGACCCCATCTTCAGAGTTTCTGACTCTGTAGGTGTGGGGTGGGGCCCAAGACATTGCATTTTAACAGGTTCCCAGGGGATGCTGCTGCTGCTGCTGGTCTAGACTCCACTTGGAGAATCACTGCTCAGGAAGGTAACCAGAGCGCTAAGTGCCTTCCCGCTGTGGGCTCACGACATCCCCTTACGCTCCAGGATTCACATTAGCACACTTAACCAGAATGCTCCTTAGAGGCAAGGGTGGCGAGACTGCGTCTCACATACTTCGGACATGTTGTCAGGAGGGATCAGTCCCTGGAGAAGGACATCATGCTTGGTAAAGTAGAGGGTCAGCAGAAAAGAGGAAGACCCTCAAGGGGGTGGATTGACACAGTGACTGCAACAATGAGCTCAAGCATAACAACAACTGTAAGGATGGTGCAGGACCGGGCAGCGTTTCATTCTGTTGTACATAGGGTCGCTATGAGTCGGAACCGACTCGATGGCATCTAACAACAACAAGCACACTTAACCTTGCATAACTCAAATCTCAGGACCTCTCATTCCAATTTCAGACAGATAATGAGATTTAGAGAAACGAAGTCCAGCAATGGATGGTAAAAATAAGTCCAATCTTTAATTCCTCTCTAAAAATAGTAATAAATAAAAACCCATTGCTATGGAATCCATACCTCCTCACAGTGACAGTACAGGGCAGACTAGAACTGCCCCATGGGGTTCCAAGGCTGTAAATCTTTATGCAAGCAGACTGCCACATCTTTCTGCCATGGAGCAGATGACACGTTCAAACTGCTAGCCTTTTGGTCAGCAGCCGAGCACTTTACTGTTCCACCAGGGCTCGTTAATAATAAATAACAAGTATCTAATTTATAACCAAAGAGCCCTGGTGGCACAGTGGTTAAGCACTCAAATGCTAACTGAAAGAGCGGTGGTTTGAACCCACCAAGCTGCTCCATGGGAGAAAGATGTGGCAGTCAGCTTCCGTAAAGATTTACAGCCTTGGAAACACTATGGGGCAGTTCTACTTTGTCACCTGGGGTCACTATGAGTCGGAATCGACTTGATGACACACAACAACAACAATTCATAACTCAGAGCAACACTTGTAAAAACCACCTCTTTGCCCTCACCCCTGCCATTCCTCTTGATGGACGACTCCATCATGCCCTTCAGCAACCGGAAGGCTTCCTTCACTCTTCAACTCTCCCACACTCCCACACAACAAAACAAACTCTCTTAGCATACACATAGCAAACAGGGTTCTTCCCTCCTTGCTCTCCCTTCTTCCACTCTTCTCTTCATTCCTTAATCCAGTCTCAGTCTTTCCCAATAAAACCTTCTCTATTGTACCAGAGTATCTGGATACAACATAAACATACAAAAATCAGTTGGATTCCTCTACAAGAACAAACAGAATTTCAAAAAGGAAATCGCCAAATCAAATACCATTTACAATAGTCCCCAAGAAAATAAAATACTTAGGAATAAATCTACCAGAGATATAAACGATCTATACAGAGAAAACTACAAGACAGTGCTATAAGAAAACAAAAGAGATGTAGGTACATAAGTGGAAAAACATACCTTGCTCATGAATAGGAAGATTCGACATTGTGGAAAGGTCAATCTACAGGTACAATGTAATCCTGATCCAATTCCAATGGCATTTTTTAACGAGATGGAGAAACAAATCACCAACTTCATATGGAAAAGCAAGAGGCCCCAGATAAGTAAAGCATTGCTGACGAAGAAGAACAAAGAGGGAGGCCTCACACTACCTGATTTTAGAGCCTATTATACTGCCACTGTAGTCAAAACAGCCTGGTATTGGTACAACATCAGATACATAGACCAACAGAACAGAATTGAGAATCCAGATGTAAATTCATCCATCTATGAGCAGCTGATATTTGACAAGGGCCCAAAGTCTGTTAACTGGGGAAAAGGCAGTCTGTTTAACAAATGGTGCTGGCATAATTGGATATCCATCTGCAAAAAAAATGAAACAAAATCCATACCTCACACCATGTACAAAAATTAACTCAAAATGGATCAAAGACTTAAATATAAAATCTAAAATGATAAAGATCATGGAAGAAAAACTAAGGACAACGTTAGAAGCCCTAATATATGGCATGGACAGAATACAAAATATAACTAACAATGCACAAACACCAGAAGAAGAAAAAAAAAAAAAAGATAGCTCCTAAAAATCAAACACTTATGCTCATCAAAAGACTTCACTAAAAGAGTAAAAAGATGACCTACAGGTTGGAAAGAAATTTTTGGCTATGACATATCCAATAGGGGTCTAATCTCTAAAATCTACAAGATACTGCAAAACCTCAACGACAAAAAGAAAAATGGCCCAATTAAAAAAAGGACAAACGATATGAACACGCACTTCACCAAAGAAGACATTCAGGCAGCTAACAGATACATAAGGAAATGCTCACAATCATCAGCCATTAGAGAAATGCAAGTCAAAACTACAATGAGATGCCATTTCACTCCAACAAGGCTGGCATTAATCCAAAAAAACAAAATAATAAATGCTGGAGAGGTTGTGGAGAGACTGGAATACTTAAACACTGCTGATGGGAATGTAAAATGGTACAACCACTTTGGAAATTGATTTGGCACTTTCTTAAAAAGCTAGAAATAGGAGGCGAAGCCAGGATGGCGGAATAGACAGACGCTTCCGTCGAGCCCTCTTTACAATAAAGACCTGAAAAAACAAGTGAAATGAGTATATGTGTGATAAGCTGGGAGCCCTGAGCATCAAGGCAAGCTTAGACAACGAACTAGAGGGCAGGGGGAGGAAGAGGCCGTTCAGAAGTGGAGAGGAGTTACCAGACCTGAATCGCAGGGAACACTCAGGCACCATTCCCAGCAGTGGTGGTGGCGACAGGCTGGTACTAGCGTTCAGCCGCAGTTTCCCCCAGGAGAAGCAGCCAGCCACACAGCCCACTCACGCCTCCGGGAGCTGGGGAGAACGGTGCTCTTGGCAAAAGCTAAGTACTTGCGTATATTTTAATCCGCCCCCCACCACCACCACCACCAAGCCGGCTTCAGCAGCTGAATCCCTAGGCCTGAGATAGACACTGATGAGCACCTGAAGCCATCCTCCTGGCCTTGGGGAAGGAAAAAATTTGCAACTGAGGGGAAAACATAATTTGCTACCTCCATTAACCAGGGGAGCTCAAGACAGAAGCGGCTCCTGTCCAGGCATAAACCATCCGTGGACTTTGAGCACCTTTCCCTTCTGCACAGACCCGTGTGGGCCTATTTTGAGAGAATAGGCCCTTGTTGGCAAATTCCGACCATTTCAGCTGTGTGGTGGAGAGGTGGGTATTTGACATTTCACGTTTTTTTGCCTATTAAACAAGGTCCTCGCCTACCCACATCAGGGACCTAAGGACTAGTAGCTCCATTCTGGTCACCCAGCCACCCGTGCTAGGGGTCCAAAGATAACTGGTACCTCCCAATCCTTACAACCAAAAACTTTGGGTGCCCAAGGTCCCTCTGCAGAACCCACCCACCAGCACACTCTAGGGAACAGAGATGTGGTTTCCTCAGAGACACCTGGGGGACAGTTCTCAGACCCCGGCCTTGTTCAGAGTGTGACCTCCTGCTGCAATAAGATACCAGTATATACACCAATCACCCCTGCCCCTCTAAGACCACAGGACAGAGCCTGTACCACACACTTGATATCAGCTACCCAGAAACCTGAGCTGTATTCATACAAGAAAACTGAATGGACTTCTAGGCTGATATACCTGATAACAGCTCTAGCCAGCTGGGGACAGGATGTCAGAGCTCCAAGGGTGAAAATAATCAACCTAGCTCACTCAACCAACCCATAGGGGTATAGCAAAACAAAACAAAGCAAGCAACTACAACACAGTGAGCAAGCATAAACTAATACAATAACTTACAGATGGCTCAGAGACAACAGTCAATACCAGGTCACATAAAAAAAAACAGACCATGATCACCTCAACAATCTCTCAAAACAAAAAATCCAGGGATCTTCTAGATGAAAGTGCATTCCTGGAATTACCAGATGCAGAATACAAAAGTTTAATATACAGAACCCTTCAAGACATCAGGAAGGAAATGAGGCAATACGCAGAACAAGCCAAGGAACACACAGATAAAGCAACTGAAGAAATTAGAAAGATTATTCAGGAACATAATGAAAAGTTTCATAAGCTGGAAAAATCCATAGACAGACAGCAATCAGAAATTCAGAAGATTAACAATAAAATTACAGAAGTAGATAACTCAATAGAAAGTCAGAGGAGCAGAATTGAGCAAGTAGAAGCTAGAATTTCTGAACTTGAAGATAAATCACTTGGCACTAATATATTTGAAGAAAAATCAGATAAAAGAATTTAAAAACTGAAGAAACCTTAAGAATCATGCGGGACTCCATCAAGAGAAATAACCTACAAGTGACTGGAGCACCAGAACAGGGAGGGATAACAGAAAATACAGAGAAAATTGTTGAAGATTTGTTGGCAGAAAACTTCCCTGATATTGTGAAAGATGAGAAGATATCTATCCAACATTCTCATCAAACTCCACATAAGGTAGATCTTAAAAGAAAGTCACCAAAACATATTATAATCCAGCTTGCCAAAACCAAAGATAAAGAGAGAATTATAAGAGCAGCGAGGGAAAAAAGAAAAGTCACCTACGAGGGAAAGCCAATACGAATAAGCTCGGACTACTCGGCAGAAACCATGCAGGCAAGAAGGCAATGGGATGACATATTTAAAAAACTGAAGGAAAAAAATTGCCTGCCAAGAATCATACAGTCATCAAAACTGTCTCTTAAATATGAAGGTAAAAGTAAGACATTTCCAGATAAACACAAGTTGAGGGAATTTGTAAAAACCAAAACAAGACTACAGGAAAATACTAAAGGGAGCTCTTCAGTTAGAAAATCAATAATATCAGGTATCAACCCAAGACTGGAACACTGGGCAGAGCAACCAGAAGTCAACCCAGACAGAGAAATCAAAAAAAACAAAGCAAGATTAAAAAAAAAAAAAGCCCAACACAGGGTAATGGCAATGTTATTATATAAAAGAAGACAACATTAAAATAATAAACAGAGACTAAGAAATGTAATCATACACCTTCCATATGGAGAGGAAGATACAGTGATACAAAGAACTAAAAGTTAGTTTCAAATTTAGAAAAATAGGGGTAAATAATAAGGTAACCACAAAGGAGACAAACTATCCTACTCATCAAAATAAAATACAAGGGAAAAATACAGACTCAGCAGAAACAAAATCAACAACAACAAATATGAGGAAAGGACAATATATAAAGAAAATCTACTCAGCACATAAAATCAAGTGCGAAAAAGAAACTATCAACACACAAAAAAAGACATCAAAATGATAGCACTAAATCCATACCTATCCATGATTACCCTGAATGTAAATGGACTAAATACACCAATAAAGAGACAGAGAGTGGCAGAATGGATTAAAAAACAGGATCCATCTATATGCTGCCTACAAGAGACACACCTTAGACTTAGAGACACAAACAAACTAAAACTCAAAGGATGGAAAAAATATATATACCAAGCAAACAACAAACAAAAAAGAGCAGGAGTGGCAATATTAATTTCTGACAAAATAGACTTTAAAGTTATATGCATCAGAAAGGACAAGGAAGGACACTATATAATGATTAAAGAGACAATACGCCAAGAAGATATAACCATATTAAATATTTACACACCCAATGACAGGGCTGCAAGATACATAAAACAAACTCTATCAGCGTTGAAAAGTGAGATACACAGAGCCACAATAATAGTAGGAGACTTCAACACACCACTTTCGGTGAAGGACAGGACATCCAGAAAGAAGCTCAATAAAGACACGGAAGATCTAAATGCCACAATCAACCAACTTGACCTCGTAGGCATATACAGAACACTCCACCCAACAGCAACCAAGTATACTTTCTTTTCTAGTGCACATGGAACATTCTCTACAATAGACCAAATTATTAGGTCATAAAGCAAGCCTTAGCAGAATCCAAAACACTGAAATATTACAAAGCATCTTCTCTGACCATAAGGCCATAAAAGTGGAAATCAATAACAGGAAATGCAGGGAAAAGAAATCAAACACATGGAAACTGAACAACACCCAGCTCAAAAAAGACTGGATTTTAGAAGACATTAAGGATGGAATAAAGAAATTCAGAGAATCCAACGAGGATGAAAACACTTCCTATCAGAACCTTTGGGACACAGCAAAAGCAGTGCTCAGAGGCCAATTTATATCAATAAATGCACACATACAAAAAGAAGAAAGGGCCAAAATCAAAGAATTATCCCTACAACTTCAACAAATAGAAAGAGAGCAACAAAAGAACCCACAGGTACCAGAAGAAAACAAGTAATAAAAATTAGAGCTGAACTAAATGAAATAGGAAACAGAAAAACAATTGAAAGAATTAACAAGACCAAAAGCTGGTTTTTGAAAAAATCAACAAAATTGATAAACCACTGGCCAAACTGACAAAAGAAAAACAGGAGAGGAAGCAAATAACCCGAATAAGAAAGGAGAGGGGCGATATTACAACAGACCCAACTGAAATTAAAAGAATCATATCAGAGTACTATGAAAAATTGTACTCTAACAAATTTGAAAACCTAGAAGAAATGGATGAATTCCTAGAAACACACTACCTACTTAAACTAACACAAACAGAGGTAGAACAACTAAATAGACCCATAACAAAAGAAGAAATTGAAAAGGCAATCAAAAAACTCCCAACAAAAAAAAGCCCTGGTCTAGACGGCTTCACTGCAGAGTTCTACCAAACTTTCAGAGAAGAGTTAACACCACTACTACTAAAGGTATTTCAGAGCATAGAAAAGGACGGAATACTCCCAAACTCATTCTATGAAGCCACCATATCCCTGATACCAAAACCAGGTAAAGACACCAGAAGAAAAAAAAAATTATAGACCTATATCCCTCATGAATGTAGATGCAAAAATCCTCAACAAAATTCTAGCCAATAAAATTCAACAACATATCAAAAAAATAATTCACCAAGACCAAGTGGAATTCATAACCAGGTACACAGGGATGGTTCAACATTAGAAAAACAATTAATGTAAAAAAAAAAATTGTAATCCACCACATAAATAAAACAAAAGACAAGATTCACATGACTTTATCAATTGATGCAGAGAAGGCATTTGACAAAGTTCAATACTCATTCACGATAAAAACTCTCAGCAAAATAGGAATAGAAGGAAAATTCCTCAACATAATAAAGGGCATTTACACAAAGCCAACAGCCAACATTACCCTAAATGGAGAGAGCCTGAAAACATTCCCATTGAGAACGGGAACCAGACAAGGATGCCCTTTATCACCACACTTATTCAACATCGTGCTGGAAGTCCTAGCCAGAGCAATTAGGCTAGATAAAGAAATAAAGGGCATCTAGATTGGCAAGGAAGAAGTAAAAGTATCTCTATTTGCAGATGACATGATCTTATACACAGAAAACCCTAAGGAATCCTCCAGAAAACTACTGAAACTCATAGAAGAGTTCAGCAGAGTGTCGGGATACAAGATAAACATACAAAAATCAGTTGGATTCCTCTACACCAACAAAAAGAACACTGAAGAGGAAATTACCAAATCAATGCCATTTACAGTAGACCCCAAGAAGATAAAATACTTAGGAATGAATCTTACCAGAGATGTAAAAGACTTATACAAAGAAAACTACAGTACACTTCAGGAAGAAACCAAAAGAGACTTACATAAGTGGAAGAACATACCTTGCTCATGGATAGGAAGACTTAACATTATAAAAATGTCTGTTCTACCAAAAGCAATCTATACATTTAATGCAATTCCGATCCAAATTCCAAGGACATTCTTTAATGAGATGGAGAAACAAATCACCAATTTCACATGGAAGGGAAAGAGGCCCCAGATAAATAAGGCATTGCTTAAAAAGAAGAACAAAGTGGGAGGCCTTACTTTACCTGATTTTAGAACCTATTATACCGCCACAGTAGTCAAAACGGCCTGGTACCGGTACAACATCAGATACATGGACCAATGGAACAGAATTGAGAATCCAGACATAAATCCATCCACATATGAGCAGTTGATATTTGACAAAGGCCCCAAAACAGTTAAATGGGAAAAAGACAGTCTTTTTAACAAATGGTGCTGGCATAACTGGATATCCATCTGCAAAAAATGAAACAAGGCCCATACCTCACTCCATGCACAATAACTCAAAATGGATCAAAGACCTAAATATAAAATCTAAAATGATAAAGATCATGGAAGAAAAAATAGGGACAATGTTAGGAGCCCTAATACATAGCTTAAACAGTATACAAAACATTACTAACAATGCAGAAGAAAAACTACATAACTGGGAGCCCCTAAAAATCAAACACCTATGCTCATCCAAAGACTTCACCAGAAGAGTAAAAAGACTACCTACAGACTGGGAAAAAGTTTTTAGCTATGACATTTCTGATCAGCACCTGATCTCTAAAATCTACATGATACTGCAAAAACTCAACTACAAAAAGACAAATAACCCAATTAAAAAATGGGCAAAAGATATGAATAGACACTTCACTAAAGAAGACATTCAGGTAGCTAACATATATATGAGGAAATGTTCACAATCATTAGCCATTAGAGAAATGCAGATCAAAACTACAATGAGATTTCATCTCACTCCAACAAGGCTGGCATTAATCCAAAAAACACAAAATAATAAATGTTAGGCTGTGGAGAGATTGGAACACTTATGCACTGCTGATGGGAATGTCAAATGGTACAACCACTTTGGAAATCTATTTGGAGCTTCCTTAAAAAGCTACAAATAGAACTACCATACGATCCTGCAATCCCACTCCTTGGAATATATCCTAGAGAAATAAGAGCCTTTACACAAACAGACATATGCATACCCACGTTTATTGCAGCACTGTTTACAATAGCAAAAAGATGGAAGCAACCAAGGTGCCCATCAATGGATGAATGGAAAAATTATGGTATATTCACACAATGGAATAACTACGCATCGATAAAGAACAGTGAGGAATCTGTGAAACATTTCATAACATGGAGGAACCTGGAAGGCATTATGCTAAGTGAAATTAGTCAGTTGCAAAAGGACAAATATTGTATGAGACCAGTATTATAAGAACTTGAGAAATAGTTTAAACTGAGAAGAAAACAGTCTTTTGTGGTTATGAGAGGGGGGAGGGAAGGACAGCCCAAAAACAGGGGAAGTCAGCACAACTGGATTAAACCAAAAACTACGAAGTTTGCTGAATACAACCAAACACTTCAAGGGACAGAGTAGCAGGGGCTGGGCTCTGGGGACCATGGTTTCAGGGGACATCTAGGTCAACTGGAATAACAAAGTGTATTAAGAAAACGTTCTGCATCCCACTTTGGTAAGTGGCCATCTAAGATGCATAAATTGGTCCCAACCCACCTGGAGCAAAGGAGATTGAAGAATACCAAAGACACAAGGAAAATATTAGCCCAAGAGACAAAAGGGTCACATAAACTAGAGACTACAGCAGCCTGAGACCAGAAGAACTAGATGGTGCCTGGCTACCACCAATGACCACCCTGATAGGGAACACAACAGAGAGTCCCTAACAGAGCAGGAGAAAAGCAGGGCGCAGAACTCAAATTCACATAAAAAAAAAAAAAAAAAAAACAGGCTTAATGGTCTGACAGAGACTAGAGGAACCCTCAAAGGCATGGCCCCCAGACTCTCCGTTAACCCAGAACTAAAACCATTCCTGAAGCCAACTCTTCAGACAAAGATTAGACTGGACTATAAAACATAAAATAATAGTTGTGAAGAGCGTACTTAGTTCAAGTAGATACACGAGACTAAATGGGCAGCTACTGTCTGGAGGCAAGATGAGAAGGCAGAAAGGGACAGGAGCTGGTTGAATGGACACGGGGAAACCTGGAATGGGAAGAGGGAGTATGATGTCACATTATAGGGATTGCAACCAGTGTCACATAACAATATGTGTATAAATTTTTGTATGGGAAATTGACTTCAGCTGTAAACTTTCGCCTAAAGCACAATCAAAATAAAACTCTTCTCTTCCCACTCCTCAGCTTATCTTCTCCACTAATTAGCCTATTAAAGCCCCAAAATCAGTGTGGGGAAGTCCTGAGAGAAGTTGAGAATACTTTCCCTTCAGGCAACACAGTATTTTACTCAACGGGCAAGAGGAGAGAGAAGCACACTGAATACACAGCTTTAAGTATTTTTGTCTCTGTTACCAAACCATCCATCCACCCACCCACCCACCCATCCATCCATCCATCCATCCATCCATCCATCCACCCACCCGCCCTCCCATCCTACCATCCATCCATCCACCCACCCATCCATCCATCCATCCATCTATCCATCTACCTATCCATCCATCCATCCACCCATCCATCCATCCATCTACCCATCCATCCATCCATCCATCCATCCATCCATCCATCCATCCATCCATCCATCCATCCATCCATCCATCCATCCATCCATCCATCCATCCATCCATCCATCCATCCATCCATCCATCCATCCATCCATCCATTCATCCATCTATCCATACACCCACCCATCAATCCACCCATCCATCCATCCAGTCATCTATCCACCCATCCACCCATTCAATACATATTTACCAGGTGTCTACTGTACAACAGACATTGTGCTAGGTATTAGAGAGAGAACTTGGAAGCACCTGAGAGGTTACTGAAGGCAGACTGATACTTCCTGGGGAGGCACAGAATTTAGCCTGAATAGCATAAGCTGGGTTAGTATAAGTTCATACCTGAATTTGATGTCCTTTAAAGCCATTCCACCCCCTGGCAGATGTCTGAAATACCTTCTTTGCAGTTTCATTCCTTTGATTTCATGCTATTAGAAATGTATATGACCTTGTTAACGGTGGAGTCCTGGGGTGGTACGTGGCTGCTAACCAAAAGGTTGGAGGTTCCAGTCTACCCAGAGGTTCCTCAGAAGAAAGGCCTGGCAGTCTTCTTACAAAAAATTGGCCATTGAAAACACAAGGAAGCACAGTTCTACACTGACACACAGGAGGTCACCAGGAGTCAGAGTCAACTGGAGGGCAACTGGGCTTTTGTTGTTGTTTTTAAGGGTAATCCTTTAGGAGCCCTGGTGGTGAAGTGGTTAAGAGCTCAGGCTGCTAACCAGAAGGCTGGCTGTTCGAATCCACCAGCTGCTCCTTGGAAACCCTACGCGGGCAGCTCTACTATGTCCCGTATGGTCTCTATTAGTCGGAATCAACTCGACGGCACACAACAATCCTTTAAGTCACCAAGAGTCATCTACACCTAAATGTAAATAAGTGCCAAACCCTTATCTGATAGCAAGGCCATGACTGCCTCAGAGGATAAACAGAAACCCCCTTAGGGAAGAAAAAGGTAGAGGGTGGGCGTTTAAGGGGTATCCAGGACAAAGCACATCTTTACTTGGTGGTAACTTCCCTAAACGGTGTCCCTGAAAATGTCCTTCCCCATCTGTTATGGGTTGAATTGTGTCCCCCAAAAAGATGTTGAAATGCTAACCCCAGTGCCTGTGAACGTGATCTTCTTTGGAAATAGGGTCTTTGCAGATGTAATTAGTTCACTTGAGGTCATACTGGAGCAAGGTGAGCCGGAATCCAGTACTGGTATCCTTATAAAAAAAAAAAAGATGAGACAGAGAGACAGACAGACGTGGATGGCAGACGGCCACGTGAAATGGAGGCACAAATCGGTGTGATGCAGCCACAAGCTAAGGACCGCCTGGGACCACCAGAAGCTGGAGGAAGGAAGGAACGAACCCTCTCCTAGAGTCTTAGTTCAGAGAGCACATGGGCCTGCCAACACCCTGATCTCAGACTTCTAGCCTCCAGAACTGTGAGAGAGGACAGTCCTAAGGTTATAAGTCATCCAGCAGCCCTAGGACACTTGGGTGGAGCAAAGAGTCAAGTGCTGGGCTACAAACCGAAAGACTGGCAGGCAGTTCAAGCCCACCCAGAGGTGCCTCGCGAGTAAGGCCTGGCAATCTGCTTCCAAAAGGTCACAGCCTTAAAAACCCTACGGAGCCCTTCTACAAGCACACATGAGGTTGTCATAAGTCATATTCCACTCGATGGCGACCAACCACCACAAGGCTCTCAAAGTGTGGTCCCTGGGGCAGCAGCGTTGGCGTCACCTGAGAACTTGTCAGGAATGCAAATTTCATGCCTTATTGCAGGACCTACTGAATCAGAAACTGGAGAGGGGGCGCCCATTCGTGTTTTCACCAGGAGTCTGACGCACACACGAGTTTGAGAGCCGCCACCCCGAGTTTTATGGCAGTGCCTGACCCTCTGCCCTTGGTATACGCTGTCCGAGCTGATCTCCATCTGTCGGGCTCCGTTGTCAGTACATGAATATTGTTTCCAGAAGGCCCAAGAGGGAATTGTGTGTGATTCTGTGATAACGGGCCGGAGAGCAGGTGCCTGTGGGTAAGACTAGGGAGCCACTGGCTGAGGAGGAAGATGGTGTTGCTAGGGTAAGTCACCTGTCCCCCATATTGTTGCAACTTGTAATAACCATCATAGCATGAGTGGTTTCACCTGCTGTTTAACATTCTCAGCACTCCCAGCAGGACATGTTTCCCCTGCAGTTGAAAGAGGCCCCTCCAAATCCGTCTTGCACAATGAAACGTTCATCTCACGGTACTCCCCATCCCCGGCCTCTCCTTGGCGGGAGCAGGGGGAGGGAGGCAGATGCATATTTTTAGAACCAGGGAAGGATGCATCATTCAAGGAAGCAGCACAGAGGCTTCAAACAAGTGTGTGGAAATAATGTGCTGTTGTTGCCAGTCTTAATGCTGCTAAATTACAACCTATAAACCCCGCAGTGCTTGACTTAAACATCCCATGCGCGTTCACAGGAAATCTTAATGGTTATTTCCTCCTTTATTGCGGGTGTTGCTTCCACAAAGCACATATGAGAGGATGGCAGGCTAACCAGGGACAATTGATAAGCACCCAGCCCACATCACGTATGTATTCCGGAGTCTTTATGTGCAGTTAATTAGTTTAGCTATTGCTTTCATGGTTCATTTTAGAGACTTCACGCTTCATTAAATATCAATAAATTTTATCCTCAAAAAACCTTTTCAGTACAAATGTGTTTGTCTCTTCAAACGATAATCTCGTGAATGGATGTATAGATCCCAAGCATGTCTATCAGACATGACAAAACCCCGGATTGCCACGATTGTAGACCCCAAAGTAATATGCAGATTTTAGTCTATAGCTGAAAACGCATGCCTCAATTGCAAATATTTGCTTACAGTAGGGAAAAAATATCTTTTTTTTTTTTCTGTTTGAAAACAATGCCACTTTTAAGCTTCTATTTTTATGAAGTCAAAAAGGCCTATCTGTGTTTCATAAGCTCTTTCTCTCCATTCCATCAATTCCAACTTTCTCTTTATTGGAAAGACGAGCTCTAACAAGTCTCTGTAGCATGAAAGAGAAGTTTTCGGGAAACATACATTCTTCATTTCCCAGATCCATGCGTCCAAGGAGGGCAGGGGCTCCAATTGCCAGGCTTATCCTGTCATGCGTATTAGAGTCAAGTCTATTGGTGAATTATTGTGGCTGCTTGCCGAATTCCAGGAGCAGGTGGGCAAGCGGGCAGGGACAGGATCGGGAAGGAAGAGCGTTCACCTACCTAAGCAGAGGTGGTGCTTTCCAATACACCGTCTCCTGTCTTCTAGGCCCAGCTCAAATGTCTTCTCACGAAGACATCTCAAACCTACTCAGGCACAAACGTTCTCACTCTTTTTCTCATTTTCCTGTTAGTTCATTTAGTTCATTGGTTCATTGAGACTTCATGCTTCATTAAATATCAATAAATTTTATCCTTAGAAAAGCTTCTCAGTAAGAATGCATTGGTCTCTTCGAGTAATAATCTCACTAATGGATGTATATATCGTCGCCGTTGTCAGTCGCCAGAGTCAGCTCTGACTCATGGTGCCCTTACGTATAAAAGAATGAAAACACTGCCCGGTCCCGTGCTGCCTTCATGATTTTGGTATGCTTGAGTCCATTGTTGTGGACATCGTGTCAATCCATCTCATGGAGGGTCTCATCTTTTTTTTTTCTTTATTATTGTGCTTTATATGAAGGTTTTTAGAACAAACTAGCTTCTCTTAAACAATTAGTACACATATTGTTTTGTGACACTGGTTGCCAACCTCACGACATGTCAACACTCTCTCTTCTCGACCTTGGGTTCCCTATTACCAGCTTTCCTATCCCCTCCTGCCTTCTTGTCCTTGCCCCTGGGCTGGTGTGCCCCTTTAGTCTCATTTTTTTATGGGCCCATCTAATCTTTGGCTGAAGGGTGAACCTCAGGAGTGACTTCATTACTGAGCTAAAAGGGTGTCCAGGGGCCATACTCTCAGGGTTTCTCCAGTTTCTGTCAGGCCAGTCAGTCTGGTCTTTTTGGGGGCCCTCACTCATTTTCAGTGACCTTCTACTTTACCAAACATGATGTCCTTTTCTACTGATTGGTCTCATTCCTGATGACACGTCCAAAGTAAGCCAGACAACGTTTTGCTATCTTCACTTCTAAGAAGCACTCCAGAGTTATTTCTTCCAAGCTAGCACTCTGCTAACTCTTCCATTACAGAATGTGTTATAATGTATTACAGTTATCCATTTATTCATTTAATTTTTCATTCAACAAAAACGTATTGCTAAGGATACCATGGCAAGCAAGGCAAGTAAGATCCTTGTTTGCATGGGGTATGCAGGCTAGTGGGGAAGAGACAAACAATAAGCAAGTGGATGAATATACGGGCAAAATAGTTATCACACAAGGAGAAGCACCATAAAAGAAAACAGAGAGATGTGAGGGAGGGTTGGAGAGGGGGCTTCTTTAGACTGGGTGGCAGAGAAGGCTCTTGGAAGTGGCAGCTTGTAAGCTGAGAGCCAGATGACGAGGAAAAACCAGTCAAGCAAAAGTACGGGGGCAAAGTGTCCCTGGCAGAAGAAAGAGCAAGTGGAAAGACCTGAAGGCTAAATGCACTTAGTGTGTTGGAAGAGGACAAGAAAGCCAGGGTGGCTGGAATGTACTCGGCAAGGGAGAGCATGGTATCTGATAAATTTGGAAATGACCTCTTGACTTAGCCTAAGAGCTCCTGGAGAAGAATGCCTGTGTCTTAGTGAGTTTGCATCTCTAGTCCTTAGTCCTATACCTGACACATTGTCAATAAATACGTGCTGGATGAATGAACAGAAGGAACCATCTTGTAGAGTCACGTATGAAAGAAACACTGGGCATTTATCTATCATCTTGTACAACCTCTGACTTCACTTGGCTTCCTCTATCGAGATGGACTATAATGTTCTCTCTATACAAAGATAACCCACACTGGGCCCTTAATACTGGGGAAGGTTCTTAGAGTTATTGTCCATCAGAGATAATGAGTTTGTGCTCAGGGGTTCATTTCATTTTAATGCTCTCCCTATGTTCAACAATAGAACATATTCAGGAGGGGAGTACCAGGGTTTAAAAAGGCTACCAACAAGGGCTCCAAAAAGTAGCTCAGTGGTGCACAGTCTCACTTCCCAAGAAGTGTTTATTTATATAGTGCTTCCATTCAGCCAAGGAGTCCTGGGCTGGAGCAAACGGTTAAACACAGGTTAACAAACAAAGGTTAGCAGATCAAACCCACCTAGAGGTGCCTCAGAAGAAAGGCCTGGCAATCTGCCTCCAAAAGGTCACAGTCTTGAAAACCCTGCGAACCCCAATTCTAACACGCATACATGGAGTTGCCACAAGTCAGAATCGATTCAACAGCAACAGATCAACTGGTCCAGTCAGTCAATAGTGTACAGCCAAGAAGTGACAGGAGTATTAATGTAATCGTCGTTGTCATCATCATCTCCGTGAACATGGCCTAATATAAACAAATTTTCCCAGTGAACTTTATTTATCATGATGGATGAGGAGACAGGAGGAAAAGGAGACCGCCTTCTAGAGATATTTTCATTTCCACCAAACAAAATACTTTCAGCTCATCCAAAATGGGTTTATCTATCTTGTCTACTCTGTTTCTTCCTCAGAACAGACATGGTAGATGGGAGATAATTTTTGAGTAATAAACGAATGAACGCCTGGTTTCGTTTCTTCAGCATGACCTCTGGTGGTGATGAAGGATCTGACCATGTTGGCACTGACAGGCTTCATGACCACCAGAAATCCACAAAGCCAAGTGTGACTGCATTGGACATGTGTGGGAAACGTAAACTCACTGGGTTTGTGCACACCAGTAAAAATTCCAAAGGGGCCTGATGCCAGGAAAATGCCTTATGTTGTCAGAAAGTACATCTCCCACACAGCAGCAGGTCTGGCATAGCTTGAGCCACATGTTAAAAACAAAGCAAAGTGACATGTGATACGGGCCTCACTGCCTGATGACAGAATTCACGAGCTGTCTTCACCCTGAACTTTTCTGGAACAAACTGAGTCTGCACAACCCAAGCCTGTTTGACGGTTTTGTCTTATTATCATATCATTTTCTACAGAGACCTTGCCTTTGAGGTAACTAAGATTTATTTTTCTTTACAATTCCAAGATGTCTTCCCAAGTTACAAATGATTATCTAACTCTCAGAAACTCTGCGGTTGCCAATCTATTCTACACCCAGATTAGGGTTTAAGATACGCCAACTCTTTTTGACTTTGGGAAGTATGTAGATGACTTCAAAAGAATATTCAGACTGGCTGGTAAACTGAGTAGTGGCTCCTCTCTTGATATACAATGTATGGACAACCCTTTTGTATCTTCACTGGTAACCACTAGTCTATAGTACACTGGTTTTAAGAAAGCCAAATTTTAAAAAGTAATGACAACCTGTTTTCATCAAGTTCTCTGTTGTGTCATTTCCATAGCACCAACTCTGACTCTGGGTCATAAGAGTAAAAAGAACTTTTATTTATACCAGGCAGAGTAGCCATGGTGACAATATAAATGGCTTCCAAAACACCCCTTTGTAGATGTATTGAATTTCTTTCTCCCTTACCAAAAGAAAAAAAAATCCTTGTCATTGAGTCAATTCCAATGCATAGCAACCCTACAGGACAGAGTGGAACTGCCCCATAAAGTTTCCAAAGCTATAATCTTTAAGGAAGCAGATTGCCATATCTTTCTCCTGCGGAGCCACTGGTAGGTTTGAACCTCCAACATTTTGGTTAGCTCCTAAGCCCTTGAACCACTGCACCAGGGCTCCTTTTTCTCCCTTAGTCAGTGTTTGTCTCCCTGTCTCTCCCCCAACCCTTACTAGAATGGCTCAGAAATAGGTACAGCTTACTTGCTAAGCCAGCATTTTTTCAATTACCGCTCGTTCCAGGGAGTCTCAAGAGCATCACTGTTTGAACATCTGCAGACAAGATAATTGCCCAAGGAACAGCAATGAAAGGAAGGCAACGTAATTCAACAAAGGAGTCTGATGGAATACCAGCCAGAAGCTTGGTGGTTTCGGACTGGATTTATTCTCAGTTATGAGGTCAGTCATCAAAAGATGCATCCATGCAAAAATCCCTACCCAGCCACCTCTTTGGGACCACGTTCCTTTTGGCTGAACTAACCTCTCTGCTCTGGCCCAACTCTCTAAATGGGGAACCCTCTATCCAACCATCACACCACCTACATGAAGGCTAATAGGGAAGTACTAGCAATGCCTAGGCATTGTCATGCTAGGCCGTCTATACACGTACAACCATCACCTCCACCAGAGAGGGGAAGAACTAAAGTTTGGAACGATAAAGCAGTCATCCCCCCATTAGACAGGAAAATCAGGGTTTGAATGCGGGTCTGTCTAGGTTTAAAGCTGCCACCTCTGTTTTTATGTCTGGACACACATGCACATACACACACACACCTTGAAAGTGACCACTTCATTTACCCTTGTATCTGAAATTCGCTATTTTCTCCAACCACAGGATATCAGAGATGAAAGATACCTCAGAGATCACCAACAACTCCATTTAACAGACAAACAAATTGAAGGCCAGAAATGTAAGTGACTTGTCCAAGGCCACAGGAATGACTAGTGACAAAACTGGGAGTAGGGTCTTGGACTCTCAGGCTCTGAGTCCAGCCGGCATTATTTCTAGTCCTGTAATAAGAGTATATTTCACAGGCAGGACAGCTTGGTGGTTTAGAGTATGGACTCTGAAATCAGACCGTATAGATTCAAATCTTGGCTCTGTCACTCATAACTGTGGCCTTGGGCCAGCCACTTAGTATCTGGCCTCAATACTCTGAACTATAAAATGAAGGTGCTCAAAGCATCAATCACATGGTATCCATGCTCAGAATGGTGCCCAGTGCTCAGTAAGTGCTCAGTATATGTTAGTTGTTGGTTGTGTTGTGGTTATTATTATTATTATCCAATTAAAAAAAACTACAAGTGAGCAAGTTTAGTGCTTTTCATCACCATGTATTTCTAGCAGTCACACTGGTTGTAAATCCTCATTCCAGCATACAGTGGTACAGTGATTTCCAGGTCCTTCATAATAATTAACTTTAATCTTATTTCCCCAACTACTTTACGCCAGGTCAACTGCCATGTCTCTGTCTACACACAAAATGCGTGAAGGGTCTATCTGCTATATTTAATTTCCCTGAGTGTGTGAGTCCGCATTGAATGGCCTTCTCCAAATGACGGTGAGTCATTTGGGGTCCTTAAAAGCCAGCGATGTGATTACATCCTGACCCGAGCAAATCCTTGCTCTAGTCTCTCTTGTCTTATTCCTTTGAGTCTCAGGAAGACAAACCCTGGGAAAATTATACAAACAGCCCCAAATATTTGCAATCAGCATTGTCCTCATATGTTACACCTCTCCAAAAGCTTTGAGCGTTTCTCTTTCGGGTTTTATTCTTTCATTAGCCCAAGGCTTGCTAATTAATTGGAATTTTCCAGGGCTTTTGTTGGTGCGACAAAGGCGAACAATGCGAAAGCTCATTCCTTCATGTTAAAGAGGGTCCCTCCACCCTCCCAGGAGCAGCACAGAGATGGGGGATAAGACAGGGGATTAGTCGACTTTGAAAGGGTCAGACCCTGCCAAGGCTTCCTGAGTTCCTGCCTCCCTCCCCTGCCCACAGCTGCCTCCATCTTCACCAAAACTGATTTATGGGAAGTGACATTTTAACCACAGCTTTTATTCCTGCAAAGGAGGGGCTGCTTAGAGGGCACCGTGTAGGATCTAAAATTAGATGTCAGAGAACATTCCATAAGCAGGGAACAAACAATATCAGGAAGCAAAAGATACTGTGTATGGCACGGGGGCTACCTAAGAACAACCATGCATAGAAAGAGGGAGGAAACCCAGACTGAATTCCCTGTGCAAAGCACACTCCAGACTTACATGAAATAAAAGGATGCTTACTATTGGCAAAAACAGCACCATTTAAACCAAAAATAGCAAAGCATCTGGGGAGAGGGAGACTTACAGGGAGTGAAGAGAGATTCATTCTGAATTTTGTTCTTGCTTCCCCTTTCAAGGCAGCATCATACCATGGTCTGGTATGCTGCGTACCTGGGAGGCATGACACCTGCATTGGGCTGTACTTCATCCACGTGGTCAGAGGTACTAAAGGCACCACCAGGTTCCATGGATGCAGGCGAACAGGACGGGGGCAGGTCCCTAAAATACGGGGAACAGGCTATGCTTTGCTGTTGTTGGGCGCCATCGAGTCAATTTTCAACTCATAGCGATGCAGTGTGACAGCGTAGACCCAGACCTTAGGATTTTCTTGGCTGTAATCTTTACATAAGCAGATTGCCAGGTCTTTCTCCTATGGAGCCACTGGGTAGGTTTGAACCACCAATCTTTGGGTTAGCAGTTGAGTGCTTAATCATTACACCACCAGGGCTATTCTAGGCTAGGAAATACAACCAGAATGCTTCTTAGAAGCAGGGAAGGTGAGGTTCTGTCTCACTTACTTTGGACATATCGTCAGGAAAGGCCAATCACTAGACATCACGTTTGGTAAAGCAGAGGGTCAGTGAGAATGAGGAGACCGTCAGTGGGATGGACTGAAATAACAGTTACAACCGTAGACCCAAATGTGTCAGAGCTCGTGAAGACGGCGCAGGACTGAACAACACGCCTTTCTGTCGTACATAAGGTCGTCATGAGTCAGGGTTGACTCAATGGCAACTAATTAACAGGCCATTTCCAACATCATCTCAGCAGAGTTCCTTCTGACATAAACACCTACTTGAATATCCAAGGCAAAAGCAAAACAAAGCAAAAACAACAGCTTATGCTTTTTAAAACTACATTCTTTTCCATAAAAAAAACTTTGAAAATGCATTTGATTTTATACCAATGGCAGAATGAAGGCCAACTGCCCTGGGATCTGACTTCAAGCTCTGGCCTGACTGCTAACCACCTGCCCTCCTTGGGAAGCTTGCTTCTCCCTCTGAGACTTCAGTACAGTAGACAAAACGGCTGCTGAAGAATCTTCCAGTTTCCCCCTTTGTATTCTGTAATTTCGCTTTAGACTGTGATGGCAACGAATTAAAGTGAGGACAGTGGAAAACAAAAGGCACTTTCGCTTCATGTGTTCTCAGCATGAAACCCAAGAGTCACCTCAAGTTTAATTAAAGAGGTGGATGACAAGATGTAGAGACAGCTGAGTCTTCCCTTCTCTTGCCTTTGCTACTTGCCCCAAAACCAGAGGTGAGAGAAGGCACAGGGTGAAAAGCATTGAATCAAGTTTGAAAAGCAAAGCAGTGTTCCTGCTCACCTACGACCCCATCGAGGCTGTGATGGTGGGTCCACTGGGAGGTAGAGACAGAAAGACAAGAAGCCCACACATCACATTGGTTCAGGCAGAGAATCAGGAAGAAAATCAGTGAGTGCCGTTGGGTCAGAAGGGACCTAAAGGCTGTGCCTAGTCCAGACCCTCATCGTACCAGAGAAACAACCCCTGGAGAGGTTAAGTGGCTGGTCCAGGAGCAGACGGTCAGTCACTGGCAATCCTGGAATAGGAACTTAGAGAAGCGACCCCTGGAGAGGTTAAGTGACCTGTCCAGAAGCAGATGGTCAGTTACTGGCAATGCTGGAATAGGAACTCATGTTCGCAGGCTCAGTCCAATCCACCTTCCATAGAACTGTGCCCCTGATTGGTCTGAATTACAAATGGCAACAGTTCCTGGTAAGAGACGTCAGACGTAAGAGGCAGAGAGAAACAGCCTCTTTCTCATCAACGAACCCTCAGTACCTGACAGAGTGCCTAGTACACAGTAGGTGCCCAATATATGCTTGCTGAATGACTGTAAGATTTTCCTGCTACATAAACTGCAGGTCAGAGAAATTAAGTGCAGGTAATCCCCGACTCCACCATTTGTCTGTGTGATGTACTGTGGGGGCTTTCATGTTGCTGTGATCCTGGAGCTATGCCACCAGTATTCAAATACCAGCTGGGTCACCCATGGTGGACAAGTTTCAAAGAGCTTCCAGACTAAGACAGACTAAGAAGAAGGACCTAGTGTCCTACTTCTTAAAAAAAAAAAAAATTGGCCATTCTGCATCCCACTTTGGTGAGTGGCATCTGGGGTCTTAAACCCTAGCAAGCAGCCATCTAAGACGCATCAATTGGTCTCAACCCACCTGGACCAAAGGAGAATGAAGAACACCAAAGACACAAGGTAATTATGAGCCCGAGAGACAAAAAGGGCCACATCAATCAGAAACTACATCAGCCTGAGAGCAGAAGAACTAGATGGTGCCTGGCTACAACTGATGACTGCCCTGACAGGGAACACGACAGAGAATCCCTGATGGAGCAGAAGAGCAGTGGGATGCAGACCTCAAATTCTCGTAAAAACAACAGACTTAATGGTCTGACTGAGACTGGAAGGACCCTGGAGGTCATGGTTCCCAGACCTTCTGTTAGCCCAAGACTGGAACCATTCCCAAAGCCAACTCTTCAGACAGGGATTGGACTGGACTATAAGATAGAAAATGACACTGGTGAGGAGTTAGCTTCTTGGCTCAAGTAGACACATGAGACTATGTGGACAGCTCCTGTCTGGAGGGGAGATGAGAAGGCAGAGGGGGACAGAAACTGACTGAATGGACAAAGGGAATACAGGGTGGAGAGACGGAGTGTGCTGTCTCATTAGGGGAAGAGCAACCAGGAGTACACAACAAGGTATATATAAACTTTTATATGAGAGACTGACTTGATTTGTAAACTTTCACTTAAAGCACACACACAAAAAAAAAATTGACCAGTGAAAGCCTTATGAATATCAGCAGAACATTGTCTGATTTACTTCTGGAAGATGAGCCCCTCAGGTTGGAAGGCACACAAAACACTTCTGGGGAAGAGCTACCTCCTCACGTTAGAGTAGACTTTAATGATGCGGATGGAGTAAAGCTTTCAGAACTTTCATTTGATGATATGTCATGATTCAAAATGAGAAGAAACAGCTGCAAACATCCATTAATGATCAGAAAGTACAATGCACAAAGTATGATTCTAGGAAAATTGGAAGTCATCAAAAATGAAATGGAATGCATAAAGGTCGATATCCTAGGAATCACTGAGCTGAAATAGACTGGTATTGGCCATTTTGAATCAGGTAAATCATATGGTCTACTATGCTGGGAATTACAAATTAAAGAGAAATGGCATCACATTTATCGTCAAAAAGAACATTGTAAGATCTATCCTGAAGTACAACTCTGTCAGTGATAGGAAAATATCTACATGCCTACAAGGAAGACTATTATTCAAATTTACACACCAACCACTAAGGCCAAAGATGATGAAACTGAAGATTTTTACCAACCTCTGCAGTCAGAAATTCATCAAACATGCAACCAAGACACATTGATAATTACTGGTGATTGGAACTTAAAAGTTGGAAACAAAGGACATGCAGTTGAAAAATATGCTCCTAGCGATAGAAATGATACTAGAGGTTGGATGACAGAATTTTTCAAGACCAATGACTTATTCATTGCAAATACCATTTTTCAGCAACATAAACTGACTGTACACATGGACCTCACTGAGTGTAATACACAGGAATCAAGCTGACTATACATCTGTAGAAAGAATGAAGAAGCGCAGTATCATTAGTCAGAAACAAGGCCAGGGGCCGATTGCAGAGCAAACCATCACTTCCTAATATGCAAGTTCAAGTTGAAGGTGAAGAAGTTTTTTTAAAAGTTTATGAGAACCAAAGAACGACCTTGCATATATCCCACCCGAAATTAAAGATCATTTCAAGAACAGATTTGACACATTGAACATTAGTGACTGAAGACCAGACAAGTTGTGGGATGACATCAAGGACACCATACACAAAGAAGGGAAAAGGTCATTAAAAAGACAGGAAAGAGAGCAAAAAAATACAAAGGATGTCAGAAGAGACTCTGAAACTTGCTCTTGAACATCAAGTAGCTAAAGCAACCAGAAGAAATAATCAGGTAAAAGAGCTGAGCAGAAGATTTCAAAACACAGCTTGAAAAGATGAAGTAAAGCATTAGAGTGAAATGTACAAAGACCTGGAGTTAGAAAACCAAAAGGGAAGAACATGTTCTGCATTTCTCAACCTGAAAGAACTGAAGAAAAAATTCAAGCTTCAAGTTGCAATACTGAAAAATTCTATGGGGAAAATATTGACTGCTGCAGGAAACACCAAAAGAAGGCGGAAGGAATACACAGAGTCACTGTACCAAAAAGAATTGGTTGATGTTCAACCATTTCAGGAGGTAGCATATGATCAAGAACCAATGGTACTGGAGGCAGAGCCAAGATGGCGGAATAGACAGACGCTTCCAGCAAGCCCTCTTTACAACAAAGATCCTAAAAACACGTGAAATGAGTATATTTATGACAAACTAGGAGCTCTGAGCATCAAAGGCAAGCTTAGAAAACAA
Organism: Elephas maximus indicus; assembly: GCF_024166365.1. Taxonomy (NCBI): domain Eukaryota; kingdom Metazoa; phylum Chordata; class Mammalia; order Proboscidea; family Elephantidae; genus Elephas; species Elephas maximus. The sequence continues at coordinate 6,359,597 of NC_064827.1, read as the reverse complement.
ACTGAGGGGCAGGGGGAGGAAGAGACGATTCAGAAGCAGAGAGGAGTTACCGGACCTGAATCGCAGGGAACCCTCAGGCACCATTTCCGGGGCAGCAACGGCGGGCTGGTGGTAGCATTTGCCTGCTGTTTCCTCAGGGAGAAGGAGCCAGCCACACAGCCTACTCACACCTCTGGAACCTGAGAAGAATGGTGCTCTCGGCAAAAGCTAAGTACTTCTGTATATTTTCCTGCACCGCCCCCCTCCACCAAGCCGGCTTCAGCAGCTGAATTCCCTCGGCCTGAGACAGGCCCTGATGAGCACCTAGAGCTATCATCCCAGCCTTGAGGAAGGACAAAATTTGCAACTGAGGGAAAAGATAATTTGCCAGCTCCACTAACTGGGGGAGCTCAGGACAGAACTGGCTCCTGTCCTGGCATAAACGATCTGTGGACTTTGAGTAGCTTTCCCCTCCGCATGAACCTGCGTGGGCCTATTTCAGGAGAATAGGCCCTTGTTGGCAGACCCCAACCATTTCAGCTGTGCGGTGGAGTGGTGGGTGTTTGATGTTTGACATTGCTTTGCCTAAAAAACAGGGTCCTCATCTACCCACATCAGGGACCTAAGGACTGACAGCTCCACTCAGGTCAACCAGCCACCCGCAACAGGGGTCCAAGATAACTGGTACCTCCTAGTTCTTACAACCAAAAACACTGGGTGCCCATGGTCCATCTGCAGAACCTATCCACCTGCACGCTCTAGAAAACAGGGACACGCTTTCCTCAGAGACACTTGGGGGTCAGTTTTCAATCCCCTGCCTTGTTCAGAGCATGACCCCCTGCTGCAACCAGATACCGGTACCTACACCAATCACCCTTCCCCCTAAGACTGTAGGACAGAGCCTGTACCACACACTTGATGATCAGCTACCTGGAAACCTGAGCTGAATTCATACAAGAAAACTGAATGGACTTCTAGACTGATATACCTGATAACAGCTCTAGCCAGCTGGGGACAGGATGTCAGAGCTCCAAAGGCATAAATGATCAAGCTAGCTCACTAAAGCAACCCATTTGGGCATATAAAAACAAAACAAAGCAAGAAACTATGACACAGTAAGCAAACATAAACTAATACACTAATTTATAGATGGCTCAGAGACACAGTCAATATCAAGTCACATAAAGAAACAGGCCATGGTCACCTCAACAATCTCTCAAAACAAAGAATCCAGGGATCTTCTAGATGAAAGTGCGTTCCTGGAATTACCAGATGCAGAATACAAAAGTTTAATATACAGAGCCCTTCAAGACATCAGGAAGGAAATGAGGCAATACGCAGAACAAGCCAAGGAACACACCAATAAAGCAAATGAAGAAATTAGAAAGATCATTCAGGAACATAATGAAAAGTTTCATAAGCTGGAAAAATCCATAGACAGACAGCAATCAGAAATTCAGAAGATTAACAATAAAATTACAGAACTAGATAATTCAATAGAAAGTCAGAGGAGCAGAATTGAGCAAGTAGAAGCTAGAATTTCTGAACTCGAAGATAAATCATTTGGCACTAATATATTTGAAGAAAAATCAGATAGAAGAATTTAAAAAAATGAAGAAAGCTTAAGAATCATGTGGGACTCTATCAAGAGAAATAACCCACGAGTGATTGGACTGCCAGAACCAGGAGGGATAATAGAAAATACAGAGAAAATTGTTGAAGATTCGTTGGCAGAAAACTTCCCTGATATTGTGAAAGATGAGAAGACACCTATCCAAGATGCTCACAAACTCCACATAAGACAGATGTTAAAAGAAAGTCACCAAGACATATTATAATCAAACTTGCCAACCCAAAAAGCCAAAGATAAAGACAGAATTTTAAAAGCAGCTAGGGATAAATGAAAAGTCACCTACAAAAGAGAGCCAATAAGAATAACCTCGGACTATTCGCAGAAAGTAGGCGGGCAAGAAGGTAATGCAATGACTTATTTAAAAAATTGAAGGAAAAAAATTGCCAGCCAAGAATCATATATCCATCAAAACTGTCTCTTAAATATGAAGGCGAAATTAGGACATTTCCAGATAAACAGAAATTTAGGGAATCGTAAAAACCAAACCAAAACTACAAGGAATACTAAAGGGAGTTCTTTGGTTAGAAAATCAATAATATCAGGTTATCATCCCAAGACTAGAACACTGGGCAGAGCAATCAGAAGGCAACTCAGACAGGAAATCAAAAATACAAAGCAAGATTAAAAACAAACAAAGCTCAAAACAGAGTAACATCGATGTGGTTATATAAAAGAAGACAACATTAAAACAATAAAGAGGGACTAAGAAATGTAATCACAGACCTTCCATATGACGAGGAAGATACGGCAATACAAAGAAATAAAAGTTAGGTTTAAATTTAGAAAAATATGGGTAAATACTAAGGTAACCACAAAGGAGACAAACTATCCTACTCATCAAAATAAAATACAGGAAAAAAATAGAAACTCAGCAGAAACAAAATCAACAACAACAAATATGAGGAATGGACAATATATAAAGATAATCTACTCAGCACATAAAATTAAGTGGGAAAAAGAAACTGTCAACAACACACAAAAAAGACATCAAAATGATACCACTAAATTCATACCTATCCATAATTATGCTGAATGTAAATGGAATAAATGCACCAATAAAGAGACAGAGAGTGGCAGAATGGATTAAAAAACATGATCCGTCTATATGCTGCCTATAAGATACACACCTTAGACTTAGAGACACAAACAAACTAAAACCCAAAGGATGGAAAAAAAATATATACCAAGCAAACAACAATCAAAAAAGAGCAGGAGTGGCAATATTAATTTCTGACAAAATAGACTTTAAAATTAAATCCGTCATAAAGGACAAGGAAGGATACTATAAAATGATTAAAGGGACAATATACCAAGAGGATACAACCATATTAAATATTTACACACCCAATGACAGGGCTGCAAGATACATAAAACAAACTCTATCCGCATTGAAAAGTGAGATAGACAGCTCCACAATAATAGTAGGAGATTTCAACACACCACTTTTGGTGAAGGATAGGACATCCAGAAAGAAGCTCAATAAAGACACAGAAGATCTAAATGCCACAATCAACCAACTTGACCTCGTAGACATTTACAGAACACTCCACCCAACAGCAACCAACTCTACTTTCTTTTCTAGTGCACATGGAACATTCTCTACAATAGACCACATATTAGGTCACAAAGCAAGCCTTAGCAGAATCCAAAACATTGAAATATTACAAAGCATCTTCTCTGACCATAAGGCCATAAAAGTGGAAATCAATAACAGAAAAAGCAGGGAAAAGAAATCAAACACATGGAAACTGAACAATACCCTGCTCAAGAAAGAGTGGATTATAGAAGACATTAAGGATGGAAAAAAGAAATTCAGAGAATCCAGTGAGAATGAAAACACTTCCTATCAGAACCTTCGGGACACAGCGAAAGCAGTGCTCAGAGGTCAATTTATATCAATAAATGCACACATCCAAAATCAAAGAGTTATCCCTACAACTTGAACAAATAGAAAGAGAGCAACAAAAGAAACTCTCAGGAACCAGAAGAAAACAAATAATAAAAATTAGAGCTGAACTAAATGAAACAGAAAACAGAAAAACAATTAAAAGAATTAACAAGACCAAAAGCTGGTTCTTTGAAAAAACTGATAAACCACTGGCCAAACTGACAAAAGAAAAACCAAAGAGGAAGCAAATAACCCGAATAAGAAATGAGACGGGCAATATTATAACAGACCCAACTGAAATTAAAAGAATCATATCAGATTACTATGCAAAATTGTACTCTAACAAATTTGAAAACCTAGAAGAAATGGATGAATTCCTAGAAACACATTACCTACCTAAATTAACACAAAAACAGGCAGAACAACTAAATAGACCCATAACAAAAGAGGAGATTGAAAAGGTAATCAAAAACCTTCCCTTCCCCCCTCCCCCCAAAAAAAGCCCTGTTCCCGATGGCTTCACTGCAGAGTTCTACCAAACTTTCTCAGAGAAGAGTTAACACCACTACTACTAAAGGTATTTCAGAGCATAGAAAAGGAAGGAAAACTGCCAAACTCATACAATGAAACCACCGTATCCCTGATACCAAAACCAGGTAAAGACACCACAAGAAAAGAAAATTACAGACCTATATCCCTCATGAATATAGATGCAAAAATCCTCAACAAAATTCTAGCCAATACAATTCAACAACATATCAAAAAAATAATTCACCATGACCAAGTGGGATTCATACCAGGTATGCCAGGATGGTACAACATTAGAAAAACTATTAATGTAATCCATCACATAAATAAAACAAAAGACAAGAATCACAAAACAATAAATGTTGGAGAGGCTGTGGAGAGACTGGAACACTTTTACACTGTTGGTGGAAATGTAAAAAGGTACAACTACTTTGGAAATCAATTTGGCACTTCCTTAAAAAGCTAGAAGTAGAACTACCATACGATCCAGCAATCCCACTCCTTGGAATAGATCCTACAGAAATAGGAGCCTTTACAAGAACAGATATATGCACACCCATGTTCACTGCAGCACTGTTTACAATAGCAAAAACATGGAAGCAACCAAGGTGTCCATCAATGGACGAATGGATAAATAAATTATGGTATATTCACACAATGGAATACTACGCATTGATAAAGAATGGAGAGGAATCTGTGAAACATTTCATAACATGGAGGAACCTGGAAGGCATTACGCTGAGTGAAATTAGTCAGTTGCAAAAGGACAAATATTGTATAAGACCACTATTATAAGAACTCAAGAAATAGTTTAAACAGAGAAGAAAATATTCTTTGATGGTTACAAGAGAGGGGAGGGAGGGAGGGTGGAAGGGGGGAGTCACTAATTAGATAGTAGATAAGAACCACTTCAGGTGACAGGAAAGACAACACACAATGCAGGTGAGGTCAGCTCAAGTGGACTAAACGGAAAGAAGTTTCCAGAATAAACTGAATGCTTTAAGGCCAGAGTAGCAGGGCGGGGGTGTGGGGACCATGGTTTCAGGAGACATCTAAGTCAATCGGCATAATAAAATCTGTTAAGAAAATAATCTGCAACCCAGCTTAGAGAGAGGCGTCTGGGGTCTTAAACCCTAGCAAGCAGCCATCTAAGATGCATCAATTGGTCTCAACCCACCTGGGTCAAAGGAGAATGAAGAACACCAAGGACACAAGGTAATTATGAGCCCAAGAGACAGAAAGGGCCACATAAACCAGAGACTACATCAGCTTGAGACCAGAAGAGCTAGATGGTGCCCAGCTACAACAGATGACTGCCCTGACAGGGAACACAACAGAGAACCCCTGAGGCAGCAGGAGAGCAGTAGGATGCAGACCACAAATTCTTGTAAAAAGACCAGGCTAAATGGTCTGACTGAGACTAGAAGGACTCCGGTAGTCATGGCCTCCAGACCTTCTGCTGGCCCAGGACAGGAGCCATTCCCAAAGCCAACTCTTCACACAGGGATTGGACTGGACAATGGGTTGGAGAGGGATGCTGGTGAGGAGTGAGCTTCTTGGATCAGGTGGACACTTGAGACTATGTTGGCATCTCCTCCCTGGAGGGGAGATGAGAGGGTAAAGGGGGTTATAAGCTGGCGAAATGGACATGAAAAGAGAGAGTGGAGGGAATGTAGTAAGGTGTATGTTAAGTTTTTGTGTGGAGACTGGCTTGATTTATAAACTTTCCCTTAAAGCACAATAAAAATTTAAAAAAAGAACCAATGGTAATAAAGGACAAAGCCAAGGTGCACTAAGGCACTGGTGAAAAACAAGGCTCCTAGAATTGATGGAATACCAATTGAGATGTTTCAACAAATGGATGCAGTGCTGGAAGCACTGACTCACATATGCCAAGAAATCTGGAAGACTGCTACCTTGCCAACCAACGGGAAGAGACCCATATTTGTGCCCATTCCAAAGAAAGATGATCAACAGAACGCAGAAATTATCAAACAATAACATTAATATCACATACAACTAAAATTCTGCTGAAGATAATTCAAAAACTGTTGCAGCAGTTCAACTGGGAACTGCCAGAAATTCAAGCTGGATTCAGAAGGGGACAGGGAACAAGGGATATAATTGCCGATGTCAGATGGATCTTGGCTGAAAGTGGAGAATACCAGAAATATGTTTACCTGTGTTTTATTGACTATGCAAAGTCACTTGACTGTATGGATAACACATTATGGATAACACTGTGAAGAGTGGGAATTCCAGAACACTTAATTGTCGCCATGCAGAACCTGTACATAAACCAAGAGGCAGTTATTTGAACAGAAAAGGGGATATGGAGTGGTTTAAAATCAGAAAAGGTCCATGTCGGGGTTGTATCCTTTCACCAGACTTATTCAGTCTGTATGCTGAGCAAATAAACCAAGAAGCTGGACTACATGAAGAATGTGGCATCAGGATTGGAGGAAGACTCATTAACAACCTGTGTTATGCAGATGACACAACCTTGCTTACTGAAAGTGAAGAGGACTTGAAGCACTTACTGATGAATATCAAAGACCACAGCCTTCAGTGTGGATTACACCTCAACATAAAGAAAACAAAAATCCTCACAACTGGACCAATGAGCAACATCATGGTAAATGGGGAAAAGATTGAAGTTGTCAAGGATTTCATTTTACTTGGATCCACAATTAATGTCCACGGAAGCAGCAGTCAAGAAATCAAATGACGTATTGCATTAGACAAATCTGCTGCAAAAGACCTCTTTACAGTGCCAAAAAGCAAAGATGTCCCTTTAAGGACTAAGGTGTGCCTGACCCAAGCCATGGTGTTTTCAGTCGCGCCATGTGCATGCAAAAGCTGGACAGTGAATAAGGAAGACTGAAGAATTCATGCCTTTGAATTACGGTGTTGATGAAGAATATTGAATATACTCATGGATTGCCAGAAGAAACAAATCTGTCTTGGAAGAAATACAGCCAGAATGCTCCTTCAAAGCAAGGACGGCGAGATGTCATCTCACGTACTTTTGGACAAGTTATCAGGAGGGACCAGTCCCCAGAGAAGGACATCATGCTTGGTAAAGTAGAGGGTCAACAAAAAAGAGGAAAACCCTCAATGAGATGGACTGACACAGTGGCTGCAACAACGAGCTCAAGCATAACAACAATTGTGAGGATGGTGCAGGACCAGGCAGTGTTTTGTTCTGTTGCACTTAGGGTCGCTATGAGCAAGAACCGACTGGATGGCATCTAACAATAGTCCCTGACTTATGACGTATTCAAGTTACAAGAAACCATGCTTAAGAACATCTTTTTTTTTTTTTTTACATCTCATCATTAGTAATATGTACCACACACAATACTGCAGCACATAATTTACTGAAAGTTTTTCCTAAACTAAATCAGGGGCTTCAGCTGCTAATCGCTTTTCTAAAGTCGATAGGCAGACTCAGGAAGCAATGAGATGTTACCAGGAAATATATGCAGAAAACAAGAAAAGGACCATATAGAGAACTCCAATTTTCTGACTAGAAATGCCATCCCTGTTCTCAGGGAACATTCAGATGATCCAGAACCTTCCACAAGTGGAATTATTACTGCAGTTGACAAAATGCCAACGCCATTCAACTCTTCTTCATCCTCAGGGTAAATTTTTATGGTTTGTGTATTTTTTATGTATGTATATATTAAAATACATCTGTAAGTTTTTATGTAATGTTTCCAAGCCCCAAAGACAAATATAGATAGGATTTATACAAGATACTTACAATAAAAGACCATAATAATGAAAACTGAAAAAAAAAAATGAGGTATTCGACTTACATCAGAACCAACTTAGGATGGAATTGTCAGAACGGAACCCCGTGGTAAGTCTGGGTCTACCTGTAATGTATTCAAGGCGGGTCATGAGCTAGTGGAAGTGGCAGCACTAGGAACTGAATTTGGGAGTGTCTGACACCGAAGCTCATTCATGCCCCTTGCATCCCACAGGATGCCTATAATGTGTGTGTCTCAACCCCAACAAAAATACTTTCTAACAGGTGACTGGCTGATTAATATCACGCCTGTGGCCACTGCATCATCTAAGTTGGACACATAGTGCTCTTCTGGGGTGCCATTTTTAGGCTGTTGACGTCTCTCCAATGGGTCAGCCTCATTGGGATCTTGATGGGCCTTGATGAGAACATATCATAAAGGACCAGCAGCAAGGAGGCGCAGAAACAAAGCAGGGGCACTCTGGTCATGGGCTCTAGTTCAAGGTCTGTTCCAAGTGGAGATTTGTAAGACAACAAAACTGGCCCGCGTCAATGCAATCTTCACTTATTACCAATGAGAGCAGAAGTTTTCAACATCAAAGCTCAGTAAACAAGTCAGACCAACTGTTGTCTTTCTTCTTTCTGTCTCTCTCTGCCTGTCTGTCTCTCTCTGTCTAAGATCTTGCTTGCCAAAGTTTCAAGCTAACACTCTGTTATAAATGACTGTCTAAAGAATATCCAAAAATAAAGGCTTCCCCCCCTCCCCTTAATTATACGTATAAGACAAGTCATGTCTTTAAGATATTTTTGACTTGAGGCTGTTAACCGGACTCCATTTGTTCCATCCAAGAAAGCCCAAAGAAATGGATAATTATCCCAGACTACAGTTGAATGGTCCTGTATATTATATGCAAAGAAATGTTCCCTCAACAAAGCCACTAAATGAATGTCACTATGCCTGAATAGAGGAATAAAATTGAATTGTGATAAAAGCAAGTTGTTTAAAGAATTTTCAGTTCATGTCTACCAAATTATCCTGAACATTATGTGCTGAACAAAGGCTCCGATAGTCATATTATTAAGTAATAGAAACATTTTGAGAAATAAGCCAACATTTTTACTTTAAAAAAGATTTATGGATCATTTTCTGGTTTTATGAGTGTTGTAATTGTCCTCCAAACCTTTGAACAATGCGAATTCCTTTCCAGATGAGCATTTTGCTGTATTATGTTCTCTTTAATGCTGGAGGCCAAGTTGGGATGGCCTTATGGTAAATTAAACGAGGAACTTAATGGAAATAGGTATAAGCTTTGTCCCTGGTTAGACCTAACCACTGAAACCTTAATCTGTTTGACCCAGATGCTCAGTTAGATAACCAGAAAATCTGGTTATGCAAACCATGGTAACTCCGTAGGGAAATGCGCTGTTGTTGTTAGGTGCCATCGAATTGGTTCTGACTCATAGCAACCCCACGTACAACGTAACGAAACACTGCTGGGTCTTGCACCATCCTCACAATTGTTGCTATGCTTGAGCCCATTGTTGCAGCCACTCTGTCAATTTGTCTCGTTGCGGGTCTTCCTCTTTTTTGATGACCCTTTTATTTAATATATAAGTGATAACTATTTAAACTAAGTCTCAAAGAGTATTTGGATATTTTCCCCAGTGGGGTCAAAGATAATCACCACCATCTGCAGTGAGGAAGATGAGAGCCCTGATTGTCCTGTCTCTACATTTCAGGGAGGAGTCTCCAACCCTAGTGAATTCTTGGCCAAGGTTCCCACTGTTGTCCAACACTGTCAACGGGTAGACAACAGTGGGAACCTTGGCCAAGAATTCACTAGGGTTGGAGACTCCTGCTTGGCAGACATAGGGAGAGCGTGAGGAATTATACCAAGATTTCTACTTTGCATTGACTGACCTTTAATATAACATCACTACTATCCCCAAGGAGCCCTGGTGGTACTCTGGTTAGGAGTTTGGCTGCTAACCAAAAGGTCAGCAGTTCAAATCCACCAGCCACTCTTTGGAAACCCTATGGGGGCAGTTCTACTCTGTCTGTAGGGTCTCTATGAGTCAGAATCAACTTGATGGCAACGAGTTTGATTTTTTTGGTTTTACTATCCCTAGATTCTAGAAGTTACTAAACAGCTTTGAAAACCCCAACTCCATGGTGTTGTTGGGGATGTGGCCAAAAGGTGTTGTTTCAGCACAGAGAAAAAGGAAGGGAAGAAGGAGGGAGGGAGGGGGGAACGAATGAATGAACGAAGGAAAGAAGGAAAGGGGTTCAGAAAAATACAGAGGGGGAATGATGAAGCAAATGTGGTACAAACTTAACACTAGAGGAATTTGGATAAAGATCTAAGGAAATTCCTTGTACTGTTTTTGTGTCCTGATAAGTCTGAAATTATATCAAAATAAAAAATTAAAATTAAATGAAACAAGTCATAGGCATATAACTGGCAATCAGTAAATATTCACCAGATACCACTTAACTTCTCTCAGACACACCATCCTCATCTGCAAAATGAGGGAGGGTTGGACCAGAGAATTTTTCAAACCCTGGCTAGACCCACTGGCTCAGATTCTGTCCTAAGTAATGAATCATTTATATGGTAATTGTGCTACAGCACATGGAGAAAACAACCACACAGTAGCAGACAGGATCCCTGGCTTCCTTTCCAGAAGGGTGAAGCAATAACACAGGACAGGTAGACATTCAGGATGAGGTAAGGCCAACGGGAGAAACTTACCTAGAAGGGTTTCAAACAGGCTCTTAAAGGCAGGAATTAGCAACAAAATTAGAGCGACTTCAGGGGAAGGCCACTCTGGAAGGAGGCCTGGGGGAGTTTTCTGCCAGGAAGGCCAAGCAAGTGTGGCCAGAACTGGTGAAGCTCATCCTTGGATGGAAGCACACCCAGATCGCACAAAGGGAATCATGTGAGAACGATTGAGCTTCAAAGGATGAGACTGACCGCCACCCACCTATATGGTGAGGAGCCCTGGTGGTGCAATGGTTAAGCACTGGGCTGCTAACTGAAAGGTTGGTGGTTCAAACCCACCCAAAGGCTCTACCGGGGAAAGATCTGACAATTCGCTCCAGATAATAGCCTAGAAAGCCCTATGAGGCAGTTCTACTCTGTCACATGGTGTTACGGACTGACTTGTGTCCCCCAAAAATATGTGTTGTAAATCCTAACTTCTGTGTGTATGGTGGAGCCCTGGTTGTACAGTGGTTAAGTAATAAATGGCTGCTAACCAAAACGCCGGCAGTTCAAATCCACCAGCTGCTCCTTGGAAACCCTATGGGGTAGTCCTACTCTGTCCTCTAGGGTCGCTATGGGTTGGACTGACTCAATGGCAATGGATTTTTTTTTTTTTTTTTAATGCATGTGGTTAGAATCCCATTTAAGAATGAGTTGTCTTTGTTATGGTAATAAAGCAGGATCAGTGCAGGGTGTGTCTTCAGTCAATCACATACAAAATATCAAAGGAGCAGACTGAGCAAGCAGAGATGGGGGAAGAGAGATGCCAAGCCACATGAAGATTGCCCGGAGCAGAAGCTCAAAAGAGTCAAGGACCTTCCTCCAGAGCCGACAGAGAAAGCCTTCCTCTTGAGCCAGCACCCTGAATTTGGACTTCCAGCCTCCTAAACTGTGTATGAGAAAATAAATTTCTGTTTGTGGTATTTCTGTTACAGCAGCACTAAATAACTAAGACACACGGAGTTGCTATGAGTTGGAAGCGACTCAATGGCAGACAATAACCACCGAGGAGGTGACGGCACTTCTGTTAGTATCACCAATGAGGCATATTTAGGCCAGCAGACATTCCCTCCTGGAACACTATTGCTTTCCATCATTCAAGGCTGCAGGCAATATGCAAATAAATACAAAATTCACCCAAACAGTAGGAAGATAGGGTGCTCTTTATTCACTAAAATAGTCTGGGGAATAGCTTATAGTTAAGCTTTCGAAAATGGACTGTGTTATAAGATTCCATAGAAGCAACTTAGACAGAGGTTAGATTAAAATTTAAACTATTGCATTCTGCTTTCCAACTTAAAGGAAAAAATGTTAAACTCTGTCTTTGGGCTTCCATTTTTAGAGTTAAAAAAATTAATACGGATGGAGAAAACCTATTCACTTATTTAAAAATCAGATGCAGACTTCAAAATTGCAAATACGGGAAGATCCTTACAGGGTGATTTCTTTAGCTATCCAAGGGGAGAGCTGCTTACTCATTCAGTGTGGCCCTTCATGGACTGTTATCACATGAAATAAAAATGTAAGACAAAAGCAGCCCCCTGGAAGGAAGCTAACTAAGATGGCTTGAATGCTTTTGCTTTTAACGTAGGCTAAGCCTAAAACGGGGTCTACCCTGTTCAGATGCTGAAAGTTTACAGTGCGTACCACACAGAACAAATGCTCAATGCCATTCAGTCAAGTGGCTGTATGACTGAATGGTATTTGTGTTATAGTAGCACTAGATTGAATGACCGCTGGCTCCTAACGAATAAGATGTTAAAAGTCATTGAGCAGGAACCGAACAACCAAATATTGAGAAATGGTAGAACACCTTTTCATTTTGTTGGTATTGGGGGTACCCACTACCCACTGCCGTTGGGGTAATAATAACCAAAAGGGTTTATATGTGTTTTTAATTCCAACAATTAACAGATTTGTGATCATGTAAAATGCCCCATTCGTACTAAACCCACTGCCACCAAGTTGATTCCAACTCGTACGACCCTATAGGATGGAGTAGATCTGCCCCCACAGGGTTTCCAAGGCTGTAACCTTTACAGAAGCAGACTGCCATATCTTTTTCCCACGGAGCAGCTGGTGGGTTTGAACCACCAACCTTTTGTTAGCAGCCAAGCGCTTAACCACAACGCTACCAGGGCTCCTTTCTTCATACCAGAAAAAGCACCAAAACCTGTTGCTGTCAAGATGATTCCAACTCATACTGACCCTACAGGGCAGAGCAGAACTGTCCCATAGGGTTTCCAAGTAGTCGCTGGCAGATCTGAACTGCCCACCTTTTGGTTAGCAGTCGTAGCTCTTAACCACTGTACCACCAGGACTCCTCTTTCATACCAGGTACCTTTTATATATGAAAACTGAAATTTAGCTCTGCTTCCAAAAGCTAAGATCTGAGAAAACACACACACACACACATATATATATATATATATATATATATATATATATATATATATATATATATATATATATATACATATATATGTGCCCCAAAATGAATCACATTTAGGCTTGGAATAAATCCACATGAATATCTATTTTCTTATTTACTCAGAAGTCTTGTATTTGCATCTGTCTTTCTTACTACCAGTGAGCGTTCTTTTCCAGGGCGGTGGCTCAGTGCCAATCCTCAATATACACAGCCCTTTGCTATCGCTGAGGGCAAGCTGGGCACCGACAGAGGTGAAGGTCATTCCATGCCCATAATGAGTAACAAACACACTGCAAGTATTTCTCCTCATTTTGTACAATACGTGCAGTGGGAATCTACAGATGATTCCAACCTCTGAGATTCTCCCAAATTCCAATGTACAGTATTTTCAAAGTCCCCTTTTATACAGGGCATTTAGTACTTTCTAAATATCAACTGGAGCCCTGGTAGCACAGCGGTTAAGAGCTCGGCTGCTAACCAAAAGGTCGGCAGTTGGAATGTACCAGCTGCTCCTTAGAAACCCTATGGGGCAGTTCTACTCTGTCCTATAGAGTCACTATGAGTTAGAATCTACTTGACAGCAAAAGGTTTGGTTTTTTTGGTTTAAATACCAACTGGAGGAGCCCTGCTAGTGCAAAGGTTAAGTGCTTGGCTGTTAATCGAAAGGTTGGTGGCTCGAACCCACCCAGTGGCTCTGTAAAGGAAAGATCTGGAGATCTGCTTCTGTAAAGATTACAGCCAAGAAAACCCTATGGGGCAGTTCTACTCTGTCATATGGGGTCATTATAAGTCAGGATCAACTTGACAGTACTCAACAACAACAACAAATATCAACTAAGGTGTGTCTGACCCAAGCCATGGTCTTTTCAGTCACTTCATATGCACCCAAAAGTTGGACAATGAAAAAGGAAGACAGAAGAAGTGAAGCGTTCAAACTGTGGTGTTGGTGAAGAATATTGAATAAACCATGGATTACCAAAAGAACAAACCAATCAGTCTTAGAAGAAATACAACCAGAATATCCCTTAGAAGTGAGGACAGAGAGACTTCAACTCACTTACTTTGGAGACATCATCAGGAAAGACCAGTTGCTAGAAAAGGACATCATGTTTGGTACAAGAGGGCCAACGAAGATGAGGGAACCCCTCAACTAGGTGGGTTAACACAGTAGCCAAGACTGAATTCAAACATACCAACGGTCATGAAGATGGTGCAGAATTGGGCAACATTTCATTTTGTTATACATAAGATCACCATCAGCTGGAGCCAACTCACGGACAATTAACAACAGCAAGTATCAACTATAGATAGAGTTATCTTACTTGAGTTTTGATAGTAAACATGAGATAAATGTTTTTGGAACAAATGATGAATGAATGAATACTGAATGAGGATGCATCATCTGAGAGGACTGTGGTACAAAGGGCTTTGTATGTGCTCCTCTGGGGTCAGGGTGAGGCAAGTCAGCAACAAGGCAGAAATCCTAAGAAAATCACTAGAAACACACTCAGGCTGCGCAGTATCTATCCCCTACCACTGCCGGAAGAATGCAAGCTCTTTGTAACAGGAGCATTTTAATCAGGGGCCTTACTCACAAATGCCCTGGAGGCCAAGAGATGTAAGGAGTACAAAACCCATTGCTGTTGATCTGAGTACAAAACCCATTGCCCTTGAGAGGATTCCAACTCATAGTGACCCTACAGATCAGAGTAGAACTGCCCCAAAGGATTTCCGAGGAATGGCTGGTGGATTCAAACTGCAGAACTTTTGGTTAGCAGCCATAAGGAACACAAGCTCCAACTAAAGAGGGCAGCTGAAGTGCTATAAGGCAGGAAAGTAGGCTGGGTACTCAGTATCACTTTTGATTTTCCAAGAAAAGCCAAAAATCTAAATTTTTATGTGAAATCTCATTTGTAAATGTTATTGCTCTTTCTCTCCTTTTCTCTCTCCCTCTCTTTCTCTCCTTCCCTCTCTCTCTCAACACTACCAAACCAAAAACTGAACCCGTTGCTCCGACTCATAGTGACCTTACAAGACAGAGCAGAACTGCCCCATAGGGTTTCCAAGGAGCAGCTGGTGGATTCGAACCGCCAACCTCTTGGTTAGCAGCCAAGCTCTTAACCACTGTGCCACCAAGGCTCCACTCTAAACACTAAAACCAAAAACCAAACCCACTGCTCTTAAACCAATTCCAACTCATAGCAACCCTAACGAACAGAATAGAACTGCCCCCACTGGGTTTCAGAGGAGTGGCTGGTAGATTTGAATTGCCAAGCTTTTGGTCAGCAGCCAAGGTCTTAACCACTGCACCACCAGGGCTCCCCCTAAGCACTAGGTGGACTGGAAAACACCCAGCTGCGGAGCCACATTCCAACCCTGGGTGATCTGTTTGTAACCACCCATCTAACACTTTCTGCAGATCAACAAGAACTCATTGCTCAGTTCTACCTTAGCTTCAAGTCTGGCAAAGGGTGGAAGGTGGGAGGTGCCATACCAGCATCAGGGAAGAGTAAAACAGGAATACAAAGGGGAAAAACAAGCATAGTTTTTAAGAGGCTAATTTCCAGTAAATGCTCATATAATATTAAGTTCTTAATGCCCTCAATCTCGGTAATTACACTCAGACTTCACTTGGCAATTCGTTTCTTCCTCTTTTACCACCATTGTTCTCACCCTCTAATTCGCCCTAACTCTTCCTGGGTATTAATCATGCCATATGCATCTTCCCTGCTTTTTGTAAACAACTTCAATTCATTTGGGAAAGAGGTCAATAAAGCCTTCAGATATTGATGATATTCTAATTACAGGCAAGCATATTACTATACTTTTGTTGTTGTTGTTGTTGTTGCTAGGTGCCCTCGAGTCGGTTCCGACTCACAGCGACCCTATGCACCACAGAACGAAACACTGCCCGGTCCTAAGCCATCCTTACAATTGTTGTTATGCTTGAGCTCATTATTGCAGCCACTGTGTCAATCCACCTCATTGAGGGTCTTTCTCTTTTCTGCTGACCCTGTACTCTGCCAAGCATGATGTCCTTCTCCAGGGACTGATCCCTCCTGGAAACACGTCCAAAGTATGTAAGACACAGACTCGCCACCCTTGCTTCTAAGGTGCATTCTGGTTGTACTTCTTTCAAGACAGATTTGTTCATTCTTTTGGCAGTCCATGGTATATTCAATACTCTTCGCCAACATCACAATTCAAAGGCGTCAGTTCTTCGGTCTTCCTTATTCATTGTCCAGATTTCACACGCATATGATGCGATTGAAAATACCAAGGCTTGGATCAGGAGCACCTTAGTCTTCAAGGTGACATCTTTGCTCTTTAACACTTTAAAGACGTCCTTTGCAGCAGATTTACCCAATGCAATGCGTCTTTTGATTTCTTGACTGCTGCTTCCATGGCTGTTGATTGTGGATCCAAGTAAAATGAAATCCTTGACAACTTCAATCTTTTCTCCCTTTATCATGAATCTGCTCATTGGTCCAGTTGTGAGGGTTTTTCTTTTCTTTATGTTGACATGTAATCCATACTGGAGGCTGTGGTCTTTGATTTTCATTAGCAAGTGCTTCAAGTCCTCTTCACTTTCAGCAAGCAAGGTTGTGTCATCTGCATAACGCAGGTTGTTAATGAGTCCTCCTCCAATCCTGGTGCCCCATTCTTCTTCATATAGTCCAGCTTCTTGGTTTATTTGCTCAGCATACAGATTGAAAGGATATGGTGAAAGAATACAACACTGACGCACACCTTCCTGACTTTAAACCAATCAGGATCCCCTTGTTCTGTCCAATCAACTGCCTCTTCATCTATGTAAAGGTTCCTCATGAGCACAATTAAGTGTTCTGGAATTCCCATTCTTCACAATGTTATCCATAATTTGTTATGATCCACACAGTCAAATGCCTTTGCATAGTCAATAAAACACAGGTAAACATCCTTCTGGTATTCTCTGCTTTCAGAGAATACCACTTTTATTCAAATTTACGCACCAACCACTAAGGCCAAAGGTGAAGAAATAGAAGATTTTTATCAGCTGCTGCAGTCTGAAATTGATCAAACATGCAATCACGATGCATTGATAATTACTGGTGATTGGAATGCAAAAGTCGGAAACAAAGAAGAAGGATCGTAGTTGGAAAATATGGCCTTGGTGATAGAAACAATGCCAGAGATCGAATGATAGAATTTTGCGAGACCAACGACTTCTTCATTGCAAATACCTTCTTTCACCAACATAAATGGCGACTATACACAGGGACCTCGCCAGATGGAACACACAGAAATCAAATTGACTACATCTGTGGAAAGAGATGATGGAAAAGCTCGGTATCATCAGTCAGGACAAGGCCAGGGGCCAACTGTGGAACAGACCATCAATTGCTCATATGTAAGTTCAAGCTGAAACTGAAGAAAATCAGAGCAAGTCCACGAGAGCGAAAATATGACCTTGAGTATATCCCACCTGAATTTAGAGACCATCTGAAGAATAGATTTGATGCATTGAACACTAGTGACCAAAGACCAGACAAGCTGTGGAATGACATCAAGGACATCATCCATGAAGAAAGCAAGAGGTCATTGAAAAGACAGAAAAGAAAGAAAAGACCAAGATGGATGTCAGAGGAGACTCTGAAACTTGCTCTTGAACGTCAAACAGCTAAAGCAAAAGGAAGAATTGATGAAGTAAAAGAAATGAACAGAAGATTTCAAAGGGCGGCTGGAGAAGACAAAGTAAAGTATTATAATGACAAGCGCAAAGAGCTGGAGATGGAAAACGAAAAGAAAAGAATACGCTCGGCATTTCTCAAGCTGAAAGAACTGAAAAAAACATTCAAGCCTCGAGTTGCAATAGTGAAGGATTCCATGGGGAAAATATTAAACGACGAAGGAAGCATCAAAAGAAGATGGAAGGAATACACAGTCATTGTACCAAAAAAAATTAGTCGATGTTCAACCATTTCAAGAGGTGGCATATGACCAGGAACCGATGGTACTGAAGGAAGAAGTCCAAGCTGCTCTCAAGGCACTGGTGAAAAACTAGGCTCCAGGAATTGATGGAATATCAATTGAGATGTTTCAACAAACAGATGCAACACCGGCGGTGTTCGCTCGACTATGCCAGAAATATGGAAGACAGCTTCCTGGCCAGCTGACTGGAAGAGATCCATATTTATGCCTATTCCTATGAAAGGTGATCCAACCGAATGTGGAAATTATAGAACAATATCATTAATATCACATGCAAGCAAAATTTTGCTGAAGATCATTCAAAACCGGCTGTAGCAGTATATCGACAGGGAACTGCCAGAAATTCAAGCCAGATTTAGAAGAGGACGTGGAACCAGGGATATCATTGCTGATGTCAGATGGATCCTGGCTGAAAGCAGAGAATACCAGAAGGATGTTTACCTGTGTTTTATTGACTGTGCGAAGGCATTCGACTGTGTGGGTCATTTTTTTTTTTTTTTTGACTGTTCATTCTAGTACTAAATTTAAAACTATATATTTCTACACAAAATGATCCCTGAGGGGCGAGATTTCTCCCAAACAATAAATGTCATTGAAAAATTCTATATCCAAAATTTATCACTGGAAAATACTTTAAGATCTTTATTTCAAATGATTTAAGTTCTTGGACCTTTAGTAAAAATAAATAAATAAATAAAACAGGAGTCCTATTCAGGGCATACAGTTGGGTGAAAAAACAAGACAAAAAACAAAAAATATATACATTTCCACGTAGAAAAGTTACCTAAATTAAAAAAAAAAAAAATAGGTTTCTATATCTCTATCTCAGTTTTGTAGGAATCTTGGGTAGCGCAAACAGCTGACACACTTGCCTGGTAATGAAAAGGTTGGCGTTTTCAAGTCCATCCAGAAGTGCCTCAGAAGAAGGGCTTAGTGCTCCGCTTCTGAAAAATCAGCCATTACAAACTCTAGAGAGCACAGTTTTACTCTGACACACTTGGGGTCGCCGTGAGTCAGAGTCAACTCAACAGGGACTGTCTCTATCTCTCAGGAAATTCTACACGTGTAGGTAAGCTCACGAAAATTATATGCAGTAAAGATATTTCTCTAGAAGAAAAAGCCGCCAAAAATAATAGCTTGGCTCACAGGATAAAGCTAAGTACAAATTTGCAAGGGATAAAGCAACAACGTCTGAATTTCTTTATATCGCAATGGGATGCATTTAAGTCCTTGTTATCAGCACATTAAACCAGCCTCCCGTATTACACCTACTTAGAAAAACAACATAGCCTGTGAACTTCAGCTGAAAAACAAAAAACAGTGCGTGGACATGCCAAGGAAAACATGCAAACAGGTATTTTCAATTCACTGATTTGGAAAAAAAAAAAAAAAAAACAGTTCCAGAAATTCCAATGACTAATACAGCACATAAAAAATGTACATTATTTCAACTTCGAATATTTAGATCATAAAAGACACAGGGTAAAAGTACCACATTCTGTTCTAAAACAACACCTTGGTGAAGATCAGCAAAAGGAAAAGAGAGATGGATTATGCAAAATTTATATATACAGTTATATACACATAATTTTCGAACTGACATTTTTATAAATCTACCACTACTTTGCTTTTTATTGCATATATTAAACAAGCAGATGCTAAGCCTGTAAACTGTGAATTAACTTCCCTTTTTAATTAATTGTTCCTTTGGAAACACTGGCTTTTAAATCCCGAGCTGCAGTCGCTCCATCATCTTAAAGGCGTGTGCCAATCTCGTACCCAGGTTCCCCGGCTGTGTTCCAGGAGGCAGTAAACATTGCTTCCATTTTTAATGATTTAATGATTCATCTGCATTTTATTTCTACATTGGCAACTGGCCAGGTTTAATTTTAGGTTCTGACAACATGAGCCATCAGGCCTGCAGGAATCTAGAGTTCTGACCATCTTCACAGCAAATATGGCTGTGACGTGTGCAGTGGTGAGAGGACTCGGAAGTCAGTCAAGGGGCAGAAAAGAAAGGACATCAGCGGGTAGCAGCCAGCTGTAGCCCTCCCAAAGCTAATGGTCTCTTGAGCTCAGCACTCCTTCCTTCTTTGAAGAGCAAAGAGTTCAAGCAGGAGATTTCCTCAGAAGTTATTTCAAGTCTTCCTGGATGGTCTCCCAACATACAAAATTTTCTCTTGCTCAATGGACCTCCAACTGAATTCTTCCACCAGAACCCCAGACACTTAGAGCCAAGCCTCCTGACTAAATACCAATACGTCTAAGAAAGATAACATCAGAATCTGTCAATATTTTGTCATGTCTACCAGAATGAAGGCTCTGACAGCAGTTTGTTGAAAGGGTAGAAGAGGGGGATAGATGGAGAGCAGAAAGGAGTGAAGGAAGCAGAAACGCCATTTCTCCTCCTCCACAATTCTGGAACTCATCCTGTGCCAAGTGCCTTCTCCTAGTCACGAATACATAATAAAAAGCTGGACCTCCAGCTACCGAAGACAAATGACTACAATTTTTATATATCCTCTGAGACAGACCCACATTTGTTCTTACCAAGGCGGCCCATAGCCCCTGAGAAACAGAAATTGTTGTTTGTTTCTCTCTTGGAGCTGCCAGAATGATCTATCCATTCTTCTGAGTCTTAGGATTACATCAAGCCAAGTCCCCACTATATTGGATAAGGAGTAAATTTCCAAAGCCAAAGTACTTTCCCCCCTTACATAACTTCCATAATACAGGGGAGGAGGCCCAGAGGAAGTGAAGCAATGTAACAGCATGGATCAGATTTTTCTTTAATGGTAGATACTGTGCTAGGCATATTACGTATCTTTTCTTGTTTGTTTGTTTTTTAATATGTTTTGTTGTCATTGAATATACACTCAGTAGAACATACACTGATCCAACGGTTTCTAATGTACAATTCAGTGACATTGATTATATTCTGCAAGTTGTGCGGCCATTCTCACCCTCCTTTTCCAAATTATTCTTCCCCCATTAATACTTTTCTTATTTTAACATCACTATAAAAGAGGTAAGGAGCCCTGGCAGTGCAGTGGTTAAGAGCTTGGCTGCTGACCAAAAGGCTGGCCATTCAAATCCACCAGCCACCCCTTGGAAACCCTATGGGGCAGTTCTACTCTGTCCAGCAGGGTTGCTATCAACCAGAATTGACTCGACGGCAATGGGTTTGGTTAATGGGTATAAAGGAAGTATCATTATCCTCATTTAGCAGAGGAAAAACTGGAGGCACAGAGAGGTTTCCCAATCTGGCTAGAGTGTCCGTACAGAGGAGAAGATGGAGCCAGGACTGAAACCCAGGTCTTCCCCTTTTTGTGAGCTATACTAAAGGAAGCCTCTTTACACTGAAGAATCCTAAGTGGGTTCCAACATGGTCGTTGTTGTTGTTACTTGCCATCCTGGTCGACTGCAACCCACGGCAGCCCACGTATTACAGAGTAAAACTGCTCCAGAGGGTTTTCTTGGCTATAATCTTAACTTAGGAAGCAGATCACCAGGCCTTTTCTTCTATGGTGCTACTGGGTGGGTTTGAACCTACAACCTTTTGGTTACCAGTTGAGCGCAAACCATTTGCACCAGCCAGGGACCTAACGTTGCCATCATACTCTCCCAAACATAAACCCTGAGTCCCTGTATGGTAACCAAAAGACCCAGGGAGCAACTGCTGCCCACTGAGAACACCCAGTGTGCCAAACGACACACGGAAATTTCTGTTCACAGAACCAACCACCGCAGTGGAGGGTGGGCTTTGACCCTTTCTTCATTCCCGTATTATGTCAGAAAACAACCCATAACCAAGAGCTTGGTGGCACTTCCAGTGGACTTGTCAGGAAGCAAAAAACTCATTCCCCCTATTATAAAAATAACACATTTGCAACGTGGAAAATTCAGAAAATATTTTAGAAGTCAAAGAAATTAATCACTCAAAATCCCACTGCACAGAAATAGTCACGGCATTTCACGTTACTTCTCTCTGGTCCTCTCACCACAGGTAGGCATATTTTGAAATCATTCAGCTTATATTTTATATGCAATTTTGCATGAAGCTCTGTTTATCAAATGGTATGTTAAAATTATTTTAACACTTTGCAAAAACCTACTTGTATGCATAATTTTAGCATTTTATCATGCAGACATTAGCAGTTGACTTAACCATTCACTTACTGTGGTGTATTTAGGCTATAGCTCATTTTTACATTAAAAAAAAAAAAAACTGCAAAGAACGTTTGTATGCACACGTCTTTAACCGTTATTTCAAATGGCTTTTCTCAGGATCAGTTTTTAAAAGTGGGGTTACTGGATTATTTACACATGTAGGAGTGACCAAACCAAACTCATTGCCACAAAGTCAATTCCAACTCATGGTAACCCCGTGTGTCAGGGTTTTCTTGGCTGTAATTTTTAGGGAAGCAAATCATAGGGCCTCTTTTCCCACAGAGCCTCTGGGGGGGCTCAAACCACAAACCTTTTGGTTAATGGCTGAAACCAAACCATCTGTGCCACCTGGGGACCTATGTAAGAATGGCAGTCAATACATTTAAGCCTGCCCAGCACGGGCATCTCCAGTTAGGATGTACACATAGGCAGGCGCAAAAAGGCTGTGGCTGGTGAACAGCCCCTGGACTGCATCAGAGTGAACCAGCGGAGAAGGTGAACGTATCTAAGATACGTCTCGAGCTCTCTAAAGAAACATGGCCCTCAAAATTCACACCATCATTACCAACGTACAGAAACCCCTAGAGGTTTCCATTCATGTTTCTATCCACTGAGTATTATCATCTTTGTTCATTATTTTTTTTAATTGAGGCCAAATATATTTAACATAAAACTTGCCATTTTAACCATTTTAATTGTTCAATTCAATGACATTAATTATATCCATCATGTTGTACAACCATCATCACTATCTATTTCCAAAACTTTTTCGTCATCCCAAACAGAAAGCCTGTACCCATTAAGCGGTTACTCCCCATTCGTCCCCAAGCCCCATGGAAACCTCTACTTTCTGTCTCTAAATTTGCCCGTTCTATGTATTTTACATAAGCAGAATCCTACAGTATTTGTCCTTTTGTGTCTGGCTTTTTCCCTCAGCATAATGTTTTCAAAATTCATCCATGTTGCATCATGCATTAGAACGTCATTCTTTATGGCTGAATAACGTTCCTTTGTACGTACAGGCCACATTGCGTTTGGCCATTCATAGGCTGATGGACACCTGGGTTGTCCCCATCTAATCTTTGTCAACAGGATAGATTAAAAAAAAAGAAAAGAAAATCACTATTGCTTTAGTTTGCATTTCTGAACTCAAAAGGGCTTAGCATTTTCCCCCAAAGTTCAGCTCTTTATGATTTTTTTTTCATGACTCCTCTCATTTATTTAGTGGTTGGCAGTGTTTGACCTGGGTTACCTTTTCAGAAGACAAAGCAATATAACAAGACGGGAGGGCCACAGCTCAGGAAGCGTATTCTAGTCTTCGCCCCGCCATTAGCAGCTAGCTGAAAACACTTGGGACTAGTCAAGGGACTAAATTTGAAAGACCAGAAGCTTTCAAATTTTGGTTGACATGTTCAAAAGAAATTTTACCCAGAAGCCCAGCGTATAAAAGAGATAAAAGTGAAGGTGCTGAGGCTGAAGCAGGATAAGAAGTCACACCTTTTCCTCATGACCCAACCCCTCCCAGCTCCCGTGACACCTTGAAGGAACCCTGGGGTTCTGAAGAATAAATTAAGACACTACTGACTCTGTTGATTTCTAAGACCTCTCTCAGCTTTTAGGAAGATAAAGCTTCCTTTTGCAACTTGGGAAAGGTTGAGAACGAATCACACTCATACAGGGCAAGTTCTAGAAGCAAGCATCCAAGAGGTGTGGCAGGAAGCCTTCATCTGGAAAGCGCTCCCGGTGAGCCTGGAGGTATCTTTTCCCTCTGAGAGCGCAGTGGGTGCGCAGGAAGAAAGCAACGTCAAATACGGTATGTGAGGGGAGACAGGTGTACTCCGAGCGTGGAATTCTCCCAGCTGATGCCTCTGCCGTCCCGGAGAAGGTACTAACTCCCGTCACAGCCTAGGTCCTGCGTGAGACACATCAACGGGAAATCTTTCTTCCGTGATTCTTCCAGCTGAAGCTGAGAGCCAAGCACGGTGATTACCACTACCTTCAGGGAAACAGTGATTTACGGAGTGAATTACCACGTCCTTTCTCAAAGGCCCTACGTTTCAGTACCTCTTTCCATAGGGGCTGTTCCTTATTCTTAAAGATGACTGATTTCCAAGTGAACTATAACGACTCTGGTCAGTTGTATAACTCAGGACTGGTAGGTGGACTAGAAGGATTCCTGGTGGCGCAGTGGTTAAAGCACTTGACTGCTAACCAAAAGGTCAGTTCAAACTCACCAGCCACGCCACGGGAGAAAGACGTGGCAGTCTGCTTCCATAAAGATTACAGCCTTGGAAACCCTATGGGGCAATTCTACTCTGTCCTATGGGGTCACTATGAGTCGGAATGGACTCAACATCAATCAGAGGTGGATGAGATATTTGCACCAGAAGATCTGAGGAAGACACCCCTAAAGTGCTCATCTTTACAACAGACTCTGCCACAGTGCCTGAAATACCTACTCACTGGGTCACTTTTCTAAAAAAGATCTTATAGAGACAGAGAAACGGAGGGGACGATAGGAGACAATATGAACCATGATCCCTTACTCACACCTTAGGTTGAGTCATTGTTGTTGTTGTTAGCTGCTATTGAGTTGCCCCGTTGTGATCCGTAGGGTTCTGGTTGGCTGATTTTCAGAAGTAGATTGCCAGGCCTTTCTTCCTAGTCAGACTTAGTCTGGAAGCTCCACTGAAACCTGTTCGACATCATAGCAACACACAAGCCTGCACTGACGGATGGGTGGTGGCTGCGCTTGAGGTACCCTGGCCGGAAATCGAACCCAGGTCTCCCATCTGGAAGTGGAGAATTTTACCCCTGAACCACCACTGCCCACTTAGTGGAAGAGAGATGAGAGTATTAAGGCAATGAGATAGGACAAGGAAGATCTGGGAAGTGTGAGAGACAGATACATAGAAAAATCTAGAGCTAGGAGTATCCACTGCCTAGACTGCTACACAAACACCCATGGAGCGTTGTTGAATTCTGCCTGTTTCAGGCTTTTGCCTACGGCTTGTCCTACACCTACCTTAGGTATTCCAAACAAACAAAAGAAACAAACCAAACCCGTTGTCATCGAGGCGATTCCAACTCATAGCGACCCTATAGGACAAAGTAGAGCTGCCCCATAGAGTTTCCAAGAAGCGCCTGGTGGATGCGAACTGCCGACCTTTTTGTTAGCAGCTGTAGCACTTAACCACTATGCCACCAGGGTTTCCGAAGTGCAAAGATAGATCATGTCAAAGGAAGGGCAATTTTAACTATGATAAAAGCAGGAAAATAAAAACGCCAACTTCCTAAAGAAATTCAGAAGTCCTCAATATACCATGCTCCGGCATATTCCATCATCCCTGATATAGGTAGGTTTATCAGACCTCTTTCACTGAAGATGTTTTTCTGTTATCTCCCCTCCAGCCATTAATAATATTTCATAACAATCACAAAGAAGGAAATCAACCTCTGGAGGGTACCTACCATAAACACTAGATAGCTACACAAATTTAAGAATTTGGAGATGAGGTTTTACTGGTGGAGTTTTCATTTTACAGTTTCTCCTAACTTAAAAATAGACATTTAAAGATAACATGAATTATCTAGGGGCTGTAATTACCGGGGTTTTTGTTATGCAACTTGGCAAAGAGCCATCTCACAGTCACAAAAAGTCACGCTTCCGTCTGAGGATGGATGGTGCAATAATTCACACCTTGGACATTGTTTCACCTCGCTATCTTCCTGCTTCATTAAAGATGTTTATATTTGGTAGTTTGCAAATGTTCCCTATGAAAGACAGAAACCAAATGTGCGAACCAGACAAGAGAAACCTACTGGCAATTTGTGAGCGCTGAGGCTATTAGTAAGGAGCAAGCCAAAAAGTTACTCTTCCTTTCACTGTTGAGAAGTTTGCCCCCACAGATGTGCTTACATTTAGTTTAAAATTAAGACACCACCAAAAACAACTTGTCATCAAATTACAAAATAACATACAAGCAGTCCTCAGCTTCAAAAGTGCTCTAAAATTCTAAAATTCCCTCAGGTAGGGTAGCTATACAGCCCACAGGTCTGGGATATTCCTGGAGTAATTATCAAATAGCACCCTCTTCACTCTCAAAGACAGCCCTGGTGGCACAGTGGTTAAAGTGCTCAGCTGCGAACCAAAAGGTCAGTGGTTCAAATCCATCAGCTGCTCCTTCGGAAAAAGATGTGGCCGTCTGCTTCCTTAAAGATTTATAGCCTTGGAAACTCTATGGGGCGGTTCTACTCTGTCCTATAGGGTCACTATGAGTCAGAATCGACTGGAAGGCAATGAGTTTGGTTTGTTTTTTTGGTCACTCTCCAAAGTGCTTAGTTTGAATGATAAATTATTTGGAAACCCTGTTTATAAGTCTCTGTGCTGTTTAACCCAGGATGCAATCTCCCATAGAAAGAAAAAAGATATGAGCCTTTTTTAAAACCATTGTTTAAAAAGTCATTTCTAGCAACACAAATGAACTTCCAGCTTAATATCACTGCAAACAGTTAATACACTCAGCTGCTAAGTGAAAGGTTGGTGGTTCCTGTCCACTCAGAGGTTCTTTGGAAGAAAGGCCTGGCAATCTAGTTTTGAAAAAAAAATGAGCCATTTACAACCCTGGTGAGGCTCAGAGCGGCAGTCTGGACTATCCCTGGGTTGTTAAGGCAATGCCATATGAAAGGCTGGCACGTGACTTCCATGTTCGTCCTAAGAAACAAAGCTGAAACCAGTGGGTAGATGTCACAAGCACAAAAATTCAGGTTCAATATTGAACCTCCAAAAGAGATTCAGTGACCTGTGAGGTCACTCCGACCACAGGCGTCCACGGCTCTCTGACAGCCATGCGAACCACACCGCTCAGCACATTGCCAAACCCAGGTGTTCCCACAGCCCTCATCTTTGTTTTCACAGATTTTCTAAACAAAACTCCACGCCTCATTCATGAACTAAACCTTAACTGAGCTCCATTTACATGTTCGGCTGCTAACCAGCCACTCTGCCACATCTTTCTCCCGAGGAGCCGCTGGTGGGTTCAAACCGCTGACATTTTGGCTCTTAACCACCAAACAAGCCCTAAAAAAAAATCTTAAACTCATACCATTTATACTGAGAACACCCATTAATAGGAAATAGTATTTATGTATAATTAATCTCACATTCCAAATCAAAGGGATAAATTACTACAGCCAGCTCTCGATTATCCTTGGCCATGTGGGAGAGCATGGATTAAGCAAATGTGAGGATAAGGACTAAACAGAAAGTCAACAGTAGGGAGCTCCTCCAACCTTGCGGGAAGATATGTAACTGCACAAGAATGCTGTTCAGTAGAAAACTTGATAAGAAGTACATTTCATCCCTGAAGTGAAATACCACGCAGCTTAAAGAGAATGAGCAACGTAATAACATAAAGGAAATCTTATTTTTCTTAGTAGTTGTATTATAACACCCCACCTCAAAGAAAGAGGTGTGCTTTTGTTCGGGAAAATGCGTGGGTAATCCTTGGTGGGCCTCCAAGGCTGAAGGGCCATTAGAATCCAGGTCTGAGGGACACAGAACTGCCCTGTGCTAAGCCTGATCCATAACGTGTTTGCTTGAGAGAGAGAGAAAGGAAGAGCAACCCAGGTTGGGCAGTACAGGGCTGGCAGGGCCCCTGGCTGGAGGAGAGACCTGGACACACCCAGCACAGCAGACCTCTCCATGTGGATGCTAGCTCTCCCCTGCAAAATCTTTGGTGGAACACTGTGAAAAATGTAACCAATGACTCTGAACAATTTGTGTAGTAAGTGTTCAATGGGAACCTAATTTGCTAGGTAACCTTTCACCAAACGCAAAATAAAATATTAATTAAAAAAAAAAAAGATCTTCAGTAGGGTCTGCAGTACTTTCAGAAGCCCTGGTGGTGCAGTGGTTAAGAGCTACGGCTGCTAACTAAAAGATCAGCAGTTCGAATCCACCAGGTGCTGCTTGGAAACTCTATAGTGCAGCTCTACTCTATCCTATCGGGTCACTCTGAGTTGGAATCGACTCCACGGCAATGGGTTAAATAGAGTACTTTCAGTACTTTTATGCAAGTAGCTTACTGGGAGCATGTGCAAAGGTACTGAGATTCTCCATCAGTGCCAAATGCCATAAATCAGAGCATTATATACAAGAGCATGAAACACAGGAGCTACAATTAGAGCCATAGTTACTGACATAAAAAGAAATTCAGCATGTTCTTTTATATGACTTTATTAAGACATAATTTACTACCATAAAATTCACCTATTTAAGTGTACAAAAAGCCCACTACCATCAAGTCGATTCTGACTCATATCAACCCTATACGATAGAGTAGAAGTGCCCCATAGGGTTTCCAAGGCTATGACTTTTTACGGAAGCACGCTGTCACATCTTTATCCTGCGGAGCAGCTGGTGGGTTTGAACTGCCCATCTTTGGATTAACAGCCAAGGACTTTACCCACTGCACCACCAGGGCTCTTTAAGTGTACAACTAAATGATTTTTAGTAAAATTATTGAGTTGTATAACTCTGACCATAATCTAGTATTAGAACATTTCCATCATCCTAATAAAATCCATCATGCCCACACTTAATAGCCATTCCCACCCCAACCCTAGGCAACCACTAATCTACTTTTCATCTTTATAGATTTTACTTCTGAGATATTTCATACAAATAGAACCAAAATATGTGGTCTTTTGTGTCTGACTTCTTTCATTTAACATAATATGTTTGAAGTTTATCCATGTTGTATATGTTTCAGAACTCATTCCTTTTTGTTGCTGAATAGTATTCCAATGTATGGATATACCACATTTTGTTTATTTATTCACCAGTTGGTGGACATTTGAGTTGTTTCTACTTTTCAGCTATTACAAATAATGCTGCAATGAACATTTATGTGCAATTCATGGAGCAGATATACTAACATGTACTTTAATATTGCAGGGGGAAGCTATGTTGTAGAATAGCAACAATTCTAAGAGCATCTCAGAAATTAGAATGCATCTTACAATCGATGGTTTATCTATCAGTCTATAACTCCAAAAGGAAATAGACGGTACACTCACATTAGGATACTTTGAGAGAGGTTTAATAATGGGGCCAAATATAAAAGCAAGAGTAGGATCTAGGAAGGAGGGAGTAAGTCATGTAGATAAGAGTCTGTCACCTTGAGGAGAAAATGTCCTTCCATGGTAGAGCACGTTCAGCCCAAGGTGACCCTTCAGGGATGGAGCAATAGGACCAAGTGCTCCTTCTCCTTTCTGCTGATCTTCTGCTAAGGTTCCCCACTGACCAGACCCAACTGAAGCCAGAGGGCAAGGGAGAGCATCGAGATGGTCAGAGCCAGGGCAGCATTCCAGGACAGAGGGGAGGTGGAGAAGGGTACAGATGGGTCTGGAGGGAAATGGGAATATATACCTGGCACAGTGTGTCAAAGTTAAATCGGCAGAGCTTTCTTCACTCTTAGGGATACACAAAATGATGGTGTATCTTCAATTGCACATCTTAGATTTGATGAACTAAGAGATGATCCCAATTTTGTAAAAATCATTATTAATAATATATGTTCATATGTGCATGAAATAAAATCTGAATGTATATGCCAACTGTGAAAAGTACACCGGTGAGCAGAGAGTTTAAGAGGAACTGTACTTGTCTACATTAAAAATGTCTGTAATATTAGGATTGTTTTCACACCACGTATATCCTGTTACAAAGACTGAGATCTTCCTGGTTTCTGAATACCGAGTCTTGTTCTTGATCTTCAAACTTCCTTTCATTTCTATTTACACCCCACCTTGTCCATCCAAACCTTTTCCCCTAACTGATACAGAACTTGGCTTTCTACCTTACATTCAGAAAGCTTTTTAATAAATATGTGTTGAATAAGGGAAAAATTAAGAAACAATTAATAGCTAAGAGTGAGTTTAGGCTGGTGATCTTATCATTGACCCTATTTGTGCCTACCTGGTCTCTTGGCCAAGTTACAAAGAAATTGAAGACCATGACAAAAATATTGATGAGTCAGAGAGGAAAACCAGGAGAAAAAGGTGAAAGGAAAACAAACAAACAAAAACAGAAGAAGCAATCATTCTAAAGCAAGAGAACAACCAAAGACAAAATGGAATTCTGCTGAAGTAGATTAGAAGTCAAGAAGATTTTTTTTTTAACCTCTCAAATGTGTGACTATGTATCATTTATGTTTGAGTTTAAAAAAATGGATATAATCTTTTCTGATTAGCTCAGACAAATGTCTAGGGATAAACATTTAACGAGGCAAAGAAAGCCGGAAGATTTGAAGTGAGAAGAGTAAGGAATTGGTGTATTTAAAGGCACTCAGGTCTCCCAAAAAATCCGTCAGAATTTCCCCATCTCCCACCTTTCCACTCTAAGCCTTTACCAGGATCTAGTTTTGTTTAATTCGTAATACTACAAAATGCCCAGGGATGCCTTTTAAATTTCTTGTGATGAGCTGTGGATTTGTCGTATTTTAATAAAATTTAAAAGGTGAAACCTCAGTTATTATTTTCTATCTTTTTTCCTAAATTTCCACTCTGCAGGATTTCAGCAGCATGACGCATCAAATAATCTTTTGTGGGCTAGGCTGAACAGCGAAGCATAACTTAGAACATCATTTGTATGAAAAAATGTGTTCCAAGTTCTGAACAACCAACTTACAAACTTTCGGAACCCAATCCATTCTTAAGAAGGCCTGCTCTGCTTTCAACCTGTGAACTCACCAAGACTTTGGTCAGGATTGTTAGCAAAAGAGCAAATTTGGCTCATTTAGCTATTCCATTCTGCCCTGTATTCATTTGTCCATTCATGCGTGGGTGCGTGCATTCAGTGAATATTGAGTACCTACTTTAGCAGGACGCCGAACCAGACGTGAGATGATGAGGGTACGGGGTCAAGTAAGACATGGTCCTGCCAGCAAGAAATCTCTTAATTGAGCAAACAAACCAACAATTCTAATACTTTTTTTTTTTTTTTTTTTTAAGGAAGGAGGGAAGGGAGGAGGGAGGAAGGGATATAAAGGGAAAGACATTCCAGGAAGAGAATTTCTGGGGCCCAGAAAGAAACAGCTCTGTGTGGGCAGTGGAAACCATCAAGCACTCAGCTACTAACCAAAAGGCTGGCAGTTCTAATCTACCCAAAGGTACCTTAGAAGAAAGACCCGGTGATCCGCTTTTGAAAAATCAGCCATTGAAAACCCTGTGGAAGGGCCACATGAACCAGAAGCTACATCATCCTGAGACCAGAAGAACTAGATGGTGCCCGGCTACAGCCAATGACTGCCCTGACAGGGAACACAACAGAGAACCCCTGAGGGAGCAGGAGAGCAGTGGGATGCAGACCACAAATTCATGTAAAAAGACCAGACTTAATGGTCTGACTGAGGTTGGAAGGACCCCGGTGGTCATGGCCCCTAGACCTTCTGTTGGCCCAGGACAGGAACCATTCCCAAAGCCAGCTCTTCAGACATGGATTGGACTGGACAATGGGTTGGAGAGGGATGCTGGTGAGGAGTAAGCTTCTTGGATCAGGTGGACACTTGAGACTATGTTGGCATCTCCTGCCTGGAGGGGAGATGAGAGGGTGGAGGGGGGGTAGAAGCTGGCAAAATGGACACGAAAAGAGAGAGTGGAGGGAGAGAGCAGGCTGTCTCATTAGGGGGAGAGTAATTGGGAGTGTGTAGCAAGGTGTATATGGGTTTTTGTGTGAGAGACTGACTTGATTTGTAAACTTTCACTTAAAGCACAATAAAAATTATTAAAAGAAAAAAAGAAAACCCTATGGAGCAGTTTTCCTCTGACACACATAGGGTCTCCGTGCGTTGGAATAACCTTTACGGTAACTGGTTTTTGTTTTTATTTTTTCAGGCAGAGAGCTGCAAGGAGGCCAGTATTCTGGAAAACTGCAGAGCAATACTTGAATTGGGAAGATATGAGACCGGAGCTCTGATCATGGAGGAAAGAACAAGACATTCTAAAGAAGACAGACTTCATCCTATTGGCTCCCCATGGCAATCCATTGATGGCTTAAGTGGGCAAAGGATTCTGTTCAGCTTGCATTGTCATTAGCTCATTCTGATAACCGTGTAGAACTGAGACAGCATATCATAGCCCGTGGAACTTCTGTAAGGCCTACAAGCTAAGAATGGTCTTTACGTTTTTAAATGGTTAAAAAAAAAGAAGAATATTTTGTGACACAGGAAAATTACGTGTAATTAAAATTTCAGTGCCCATAAATAAAGTTTTATTGGTACACAGCTGCATTCATTCCTTTGCCAATTGTCAATGGCTGCTATCACCACGGCACAGCTGAATAGCTGCAGCAGAGACCACGTGACCCACAGTGCCTAAAATACTGATTATCTGCTCATTTACAGAAAAAGTTTGCGGACCCCTTGTACAAAAGATACATATGAAAGAAGGATAACTAGACAAAAAGGACACCAGTAACATGGCTTCTGCAGTTGAGTGTTGTTGTTGTTACTTGCTGTCAAGTCAGCTCCAACTCACGGTGACCTTACGTATAACAAAACGAAACATTGCCTGGTCCTGTGCCATCTTCGTGATCGTCGATACATTTGAGTCCATTTTGGTGGCCATTGTGTGGTGTCTTCCAACCAAGGGGGCTCAGCTTCCAGCACTGTAGTGGACAATAGTCTATTGTGATTCATGAAGCTTTGACTGGCTAATTTTTGGAACTATCACAAGTCTGTCTTCCTACTCTGTCTTAGTCTAGAGCTGCACTGAAACTCACCCACCATGGGTGACCCTACTAGTATTTGAAATACCAGTGGCATAGCTTCCAGCATCACAGCAACACATAAGTCACCATAGCACGACAAACAGACAGTGGTGGAAAATTGAGTGGACCAGTTGAACTAAGACATGGGACTGAACTAGGATAGTGGGAATAGGGACAGAGAGGGTAGAGCAGTTTTAAGAAATGGGGCATAAAATGAACAATGTGCCTGGATAGGATCAAAGGTTGTATCAGGATAATGACAGATAATGGCAGGCTTCTGCTTCGAATAACAAGGGAGGATGGTGATGTCTCCGCCTGAACTAGAGAATGCAGGAGAGGTGCTGGGAAGAACAAGGTGCCCGAGGACGTTTCTGTGGAGATGTCCTGGAGGCAAATGGGTATGCCTGGGCTGCAAATACAGGTATTTCCATTTCACCTCTGCACATTGCACACGAAAATCCCTCAATCATTCCTCACGTGCCACACATGGACACTGTTCGCTCAGCTGATGAATAAACATTTTGAGCAGCCCCAAGATGACGGAGCTTGTCGGCCAGATGTTCTGGTCTGGCAGTAGCAGCAACATTTTCACCCAAGGATGTGTGTGCAATTGTTTGACTACCCAGGTTTACTAACAAGAAAAAATACGAAAGAGGGAAAAGTAAAGAGAAAATCAAACTGCTGACACTAATGATAAGAAACGTGTTGTCGTTGTTGTTAGGTGCCATCGAGTCGGCTCCGACTCACAGCGACCCTGTGCACAGCAGAACGAAACACTGCCCGGTCCTGCGCCACCCTTACAGTCCTCGTTACGCTTGAGCCCGTTGTTGCAGCCACTGTGTCAATCCATCTTGTTGAGGGTCTTCCTCTTCTTCGCTGACCTGGTAGTTTACCAAGCCTGATGTCCTTCTCCAGAGACCGATCCCTCCTGATAACATGTTCAAAGTATGTGAGACGACGTCTCGCCATCCTTGCTTCTAAGGGGCATTCTGGCTGTACTTCTTCCAAGACAGATTTGTTTCTTCTTTTGGCAGTCCATGATATGTTCAAAGTTCTTTGCCAATACCATAATTCAAAGAAATGTAAGCTCCATAAAAGTCACAAATGTTAAGCATGAAATTTTATTATTATTACTAGGCATGTCCAAATTAAATCCAGACACATCACTCTAGAGGAAGATCCTTCCTTGTCTCTTCCAACTTCTGGTATCCCCAGGCGTTTCTTGGCATTCCTTGGCTTGCAGACGCTTCTTCACATGGCAATCTTCCCTCTGTGTGTCTCTGCCTCTGTGCAACTCCTCCTCTTTTATAAGGATGGCACTCAGATTGGATTGGGACCCACCCTACTCCAGTATAACCTTATGTTAACTGATAACATCTTGGAGAACACCATTTCCAAACAAGGTCACATTCACAGGTACAGAGGTTAGGACTTAAACATATCTTCTGGGGAGGACACAATTCAATCCATAATGCCCACTCTTAGTCACGTGATCTGGATTTGATGATCCCATCCATAGAGCCAAAGAGGACCATGATTGGCCTCGATCAATCACCACATTCAAAACCTCCAGTCGTAGTGACAGATTGGGTCGGGGAGGGCCAAGAATCCAAGCAGAGACAATGGGATTCAAGGGGATATCTGTAGAAGCTTCTGAAACACAAAAATGTTCTCTCTCTTCCCTGGAAGGTTTGATGTGAGGATGTATGGACGTTTTGCTATAAGAGGGGAAAGTCTAGAATTAGGGGATCAGAAGGTGAGCAAATGGCACTGAGGAGTTTAAGGATAAAGCCAAACCATGGTAGGCAATGAAGGACACAGTAAGCGCCCAGGTCCTTGGTGGACGATTTCAAGAACTGGATCAAGCCTCCCCAGTGGCCAGCACCCACCTCAGGATTTCTCAGTTCCATGAGCCAGGGTTTCTCCATGAATGTTTAAGCCAGCTGGAATTGGTTCAACAAGACAAGACAAGGAATCCCAGCTAATAAAGAGAGTCATTGGTGACCTCAGGGGACAGTGGTGGTTCAGTGGTAGAATTCTCGCCTTCTAGGCGGGAGACTCAAGTTTGATTCCCAGCCAATGAGCCTCATGCACAGCCACTGCCTATCAGTGGAGGCTTGTGTGTTGCTATGATACTGAGCCGGTTTCAGAGGGGCTTCCAGGCTAAGACAGACTAGATAGAAAGGCCTGGCAATCTACTTCCATAAATCAGCCAATGAAAACCCTATGGATCACAACAGTCCGATCTGTAGCCAATCACGGGGGTGGCAGAGAACCAGATCGCATTTCGTTCTGTTGTGCATGGGGTTTGCCATGAGTCAGGGGCTGACTCGACAGTAGCTAACAACAATAACAAAGGACCTTAAGGAAA
The DNA here is from genome assembly GCF_024166365.1 of Elephas maximus indicus. Classification (NCBI taxonomy): domain Eukaryota; kingdom Metazoa; phylum Chordata; class Mammalia; order Proboscidea; family Elephantidae; genus Elephas; species Elephas maximus. The sequence goes on along the minus strand of NC_064827.1, from coordinate 6,324,333 downwards.
GTAATGTCAACGGGTTGAGGAAGGCTTTAAACATGGGTGATTTCTCCTTTAAGAAATCTGAATACGAGGAAAAAGTTTAGAAGGATCCAGGTAGTCAAAGGAAGGCTGGAGTTCAGTTTAATTTTTGCTCAGTTTGCTTGCTTGCTTGCAAATCTGACTTGGAATCTGGCAGAAAGAATCTAGAAGAGAGGAAAGTTGAAGGTCTGAAGGGAAAGTGACTAACAGATACAAGATCCTCCTGTCTTTAAATTACTTGGTGGGGGGGGGGGTCTATATGTTTTTGTTCACCTGCACCTAAAGAAATCTATAGCAGAACTGTCCAGAACAAAAAACGAAACAAAACCTGTTGCTATCGAGTCAATTCTGAATTCACAGTGACCCTAAAGCACAGAATGGAACTGCCCCACAGTGTTTCCAAGGCTGTAATCTTTATGGAAGCAGACTGCCACATCTTTCTCCCACAGAACAGCTAGTGGGTTCAAACCACTAACCTTCAGTTAGCTGGGCACTTAACCACTGAGCCACCAGGGCTCCTTGTTGCTCTATAAAGGAACTTAATTTAAAATCCTATCTATGAAAGAGAGAGACGCAAGTTTTAAGCGTGTCATGAAGTATACGAAAAGCACTGTGATACCTGTTCTACACGTTGCCATCAAGTTGATTCTGACTCATAATGACCCCACAGGACAGAGTGGGACTGCTCCATAGGGTTTCCAAGGCTGTAATCCTTACAGGAAGCACACTGCCACATCTTTCTCCCATAGAGCAGCTGGTGGGTTCAAACCAACGACCTTTCAGTTAGCATCCAAGTACTTCAACCACTGTACCACCAGGCCTCCTCAAAGAGGATCTTCAAAGTAATCAAGAGGATTTGTAAATGAGCTCTCGCTTGTATACCTTTCCTGAAGATGTTAAACAAAGACTAAGGGCTTCCATTCTGGAAACCAGAAAGCTCAGAGTGGCTATGATGAGGGTCTTACAAAAAATTACAAAAGACTGGCTGAAACAGAAGCTTGCTAACCAAATGTCACTATACCACAACTCACCGGCACCCACCCCCCCTCCCCCCGCCGAAAGTGGTTCATTTTCTACAGATAAAATTACCGTTCTCAACAGGAAGTTCTGATAATACAAAACTCAGAAAGCCTACCAAGGAAAAACGAAGGCATAGCTTTAGGGATGACCTAGGGAAATCTCACACAGCACATGTGCTGGGGATACGCAAGGGACCATACCCCCCAACCTCCAAGGTCAACAAAACGAGAGAAGACTCCACGGTCTCTTCACAGCATGTCTGAGGCTTGGGGAAATGTGGGCTTCACACCTTAATACCCTGTCATCGCTACATTTTTTCTCCTTAGTTTTTTTTTTTAATACTGCATTTATTTTCAGTTTTGGAAGGCATGCTTACTAATTGAGTGTGTTTAAATTTTTGGATGGTAATATGGATTTTGAGAAACATGGTCTGGTAATACAAGCCATCAATGAGGCGAGTGGCACTGTGGTACCACTGATCTGTGGTACAACAATATAGCAATGAGAACTACCTATACCCATCGCTGATTGAGTACATTCTGACTCATAGCGACCCTACAGGACAGAGTAGAACTGTCCCATAGGGTTTCCAAGGAGAGCCTGGTGAATTCGAACTACTAACCTTTTGGTTAGCAGCTGTAGCTCGTACCCACTATGCTACCAGAGTTCCAATGAGAACTAGATAAGTAATTTATGGTGGGCACCTTTTCATTAGGTTACGTGGGGAATCTCTGGTTTTCCAAATCTGACACAGAAAAACCAAAATGAACCTATCAGGGCTCCCTAACTATCACACAGGAAAACCGTAATTATGCTTGCAAGCCTTATCTCACAGAAATAAAAGGAAAAGAGGCAAAAGTTTACAAAACTAACACATCCAAGAAGCATCACCTAATAGAATGCTCAACCTACACAACAGTGAGGCCCCAGCTCTGGTCTGCTGAGCTTCACGCGTTTCAGAAGGGACCCACCTTGACCCTAAATGCCTTAGAACCAGAATAACGCCTTACCTCTGAGGGCCAGAGGTATGACAAGTGGCTGGTATACCGCTGACCCAATGGTAATGAAAAAGTTAAACTCTCAGATTAAATGAGGAGCTTGAACCATCCATACATGGAACCATCTCTCTGTGAAAACAGCAGAGTTGTGGCAACTGCCAGAATGAAGGAACATCTTTGATAACTATGAACCCTGGGTCAACTTACAACGGAGTTGAACTGTTTGTCAGTTGAAATGCGACCTGTCAAATCTGGGTACAGTTGAGAGATTAACATGGCTTTCACATTTTAATGTAGCTACCTGGCCTATTGTACTGGGGGGCGTGACACTGACAACCAAGGAATGTTTAGCATCCTTAGGTGGACATTCACGCACGCTGAAACCAAATACAATGTTTGTGGACCCAGAGGGGCCAGAAGCAAAGGAAGACAATTTGCCCTTTTAAAATCACAGAATCCTTAGGCAGAAGTTGTTATTGTCATTGTTAGGTGCCCTTGAATCAATTCCAACTCATAGCAACCATACGTGACAGAGTAGAACTGCCCAATAGAGTTTTCTAGGCTGTAATATTTATGGGAGCACATCGCCAGATCTTTCTCCCATGGAGCCGCTTGGGGGGTTCGAACCACCAACCTTTCGGTCAGCAGCCAAGTGCTTAACCATTCCCCCAACTCATGATGACCCCATACACAATGGAACAAAACACAGCCTAGTCCTGCACCATCCCCATGGTCGTTTGCAGATTAAATTGCTGTGATCCATAGGGTTTTCATTGGCTGATTTTCAGAAGTAGATTGCCAGGCCTTTCTTCCCAGTGTCTGTTAGTCTGGAAGCTCCGCTGACATCCTAGCAGCAGCAGCACACAAGCCCCCACTAAAAGCCCCTCCAGTGACAGGTGGATGATGGCTGCGCGGGGGGTGCACTGACTGGGAACCAAACCCAGTCCTCTGAGCAGTGGGTGCAACCAGGAAGCAAATGGAAGGACTTTTTTTTTGGACCAGTTTAGGTCACTGATTTGAGGATTCTCACTTTGCCTTATCTGGGTGCAGTAAAGTACTTCCCCCTTAACCGCCACAGAAATACCATATGTCCCTTGAATAAAGCTGGGAGCGAGAAGAGAGCTCTTAGAACGGCACAATCAGCCTACACAACTCAACAAGCCCTCCGAACACAACAGCAAAGTCCCTTCTCTTTTACTAACGTCACACTCGCCTCCTGTCTGCCAAGAGCAGACCCAACCAGGCCTGCAGTTTTCATTTCAGCCCCGTCCCCTGGGTGAAAAACTTTGATTTGTCAAAGCAGATTCTAGCCACACATAAGTAATCTAAGAAACTGGCTGATTCCTTAAATATTGCCTCTTTAGGCAAACAGAAGTATGCTCTCCCCCCAGTTAAATGACAAAAGGAGAGCTTACAATGAAGGAGCTTGGGAACAGGGGGATGGAGAGTTGTTTTTTTGTTTTTAATGTTGAGGCTACAACCGCCATGGACAAGTTCTGGTTTTCAACATGCACGTCTCCCCACAGCTGAGCCTGACGTCAATGGGAGGGGGCTGAGCAAGGACTATGCCTCTGAACAAGCTCCAGAGAGTGGCCTTAAGAATATAAAGTCACACCAAGTTGCTCAACCTGGTGAAGCATGAGTGTTTGCAAGCAAGTGGGCTATTGTGCTCCTGCTGAAGTGGGCAGGAGAGGGAGAGACGGTTTTCCACCAGGCCCTCTGGTGAGAGGCGGTTACGCAACTTCACAACGTGCCCACGCACTTTGCAAAGTAACAATCAAACTTTCTATCGGGGAATAGTGTTTTCCACACTTGTGGAGAGAAAAAAATTGAAAAACCCCGGTGGCTTGCCAGTTCTTAAAAATCTGACTCTGGTTACAAGTCTCCAAAAGCCAGGAGATGGAGCTCTGTGGCTAGCTGCTTCTTGGAGGCATGCTGGATGTCCATCACCTTGTGCATCCTTCAGCAGGGTGAGTCTGTGGCTAGAAAACCTTCAGCTTCTAGGACATTCCACCCCATAACTTAGGCTGTCAGAGGCGGAGAGCTCTGAGCTCCCAGCTTCTTCAATGGAGCATCCTTAAGTCAAACATGCTTGAGCATACCACTCCTAAATGTACACTGTTGTTAGCTGCCATCAAGTCAGTTCCTACTCACAGGGACCCTATGCACAACAGAACAAAACACTGCCTGGTCCTGTGCCATCCTCACAATCCTGGATATGTTTGAGCCCATTGTTGTAGGGACTATCAATCCATCTCAATGAGGGTCTTCCTCTTTTTCACTGACCTGCTACTTTACCAAGCATGATGTCCTTCTCCAGGGAATGGTCTCTCCTGATAACATTAACATTAGTTATATGGAAATTATAAACTCATGATACCGTCTGCCTTAGTTATCTAGTGCTGCTATAACAGAAATACCATAAGTGGATAGCTTTAACAAAGAAAAATTTATTCTCTCACAATCTAGTAGGCTACAAGTCCAAATTCAGGGTGCTAGCTCCAGGGGAAGGCTTTCTCTCTGTCTGCTCTGGGGGAAGGTCCTTGTCATCAATCCTCCCTTGGTCTAGGAGATTCTCCATGCAGGAACTCTAGGTCGAAAGGGCACGCTCTGCTCTCGGTGCTGCTTTCCTGGTGGTATGAGGTCTCCCTGTCTTATCTGCTCACTTCTTTCTTTTCTATCTCAGAAGAGATTGGCATAAAACCAACCTCATCTTAAAGACTGAGTCCTGCACCATTAACATAACTGCACCCAATCCCATCTCATCAACATCACGGAGACAGGATTTACAAGACATGGAAAAATCACATCAGATGATGAAATAGTGGACAATCACACAATACTGGGAATCATGGACTAGCCAAGTTGAGAGATATTTTGAGGGGACACAATTCAATCCCTGACACCGTCCATGCCAAGTGCAGGATAAAACATACACAAGAGGAACAATCTTAAAAGACCACATGACAAATAAATGGACGTTCACAAGTTCTAAGATTTTCTTCCTGCAATGAAATGAATGCATATGCTCTACTTTGAAGACCCAATCTAACCCAATCCCCTCATTTTAGAAATGAAGATACTCAGCCTGAAGAGGTAAAATGACTTCCAACGGGAGTCACAGAGTTCACCTAGAACCCACACATCCTGGCCCCTAGATGGGTGCTCCTTCATTGAGGGTTCTCATTCTGGGCTGGTCCAGCCTCTCGTAAGGAGAGACCTGGAGATATCTGGGGGGGTATCTGGGTTTGTCATAATTCCTGGGAGTGTTACTGGCACCAGTGATGGAGGCTGGGGTGCTAAACATCCCGCACCCATAGAACAAAAACGAAAAACCAAACCCACTTCCACTGAGTTGATTCCGACTCATAGCGACCCTATAAGACAGAGTAGAACTGCCCCATATGGTTTCCAGGGAACGCCTAGCGGATTTGAACTACCGACCTTTTGGTTAGCAGCCAAACTCTTAACCACTACACCAGCAGGGTCTCCTATCCATAGAACAGCCCCACACACCAAAAAGAATCCTCCTATCCCAAGTGACAAAAGAGCCCCTATTTGGACAAATTCTCGAGGCAGGCTTACTTTTTCCAGGAAAAATTTCATAACGCAGTGACAAGTCTATGTTACTCTCATTGCACCAGTTATCCTCAGGATTCTTATAAATCATTAAATTCCATTTTGCTTTTCTCTCCAACATTAATCACAGTCTTGGCCAAAGACAAGCTCACTGCTAGAGTCTTAGTGGGATTTCAATCATTTTATGAAGTTCCTCTTTGCCAGGGCCTCTTGGAATCCCCGGATGGTGTGAACAGTTAAGCATTCGGCTACTAACTAAAAGGTTGGCAGTTTGAATCCACCCAGAGGTGCTTGGAATAAATCCCTGGTGATCTGCTTCTCAAAGTTCACAGCCACTGAAAACTCTAAGGAGTGCAGTTCTGCTCTAACACACATGGGGTCGCCACGAATCAGAATCAACTCGATGGCAACTGGTTTGCTTTTATATTTGTTTGCTTGCTTTGCCAGGGTCTCTTAACCTTGACGCTGCAATGTGGACACTTGGGATAATGCCCTGTTGTGGGGCTGTCCCATACTGCAGGACTGTTCAGCAGTATCCCTGACTTCTACCCACCAGCAATGCAGTAGCATCCCCCCAGTTGCAACTATCAAAATATCAAAATGTCTCCAGGCCTTGCCACAATCAGCTCTGACTGAGAACCACTGCTCAAGGCCAAGGCTGGAAAATAAGAAGTCTGCATTTCGCCCACCATCTCTCCCTTAACTTTGTCAATATCAGTCCACGACCTGACGTCAACAGGTTGTGGGGGGACGGGCGGGGGGGCACCAGCCCTGTGGCTCATGGAATGTAGGGATGGCATTTCCTTCAGCTTGGAGCCTCCAGCGCTAACGCAATGCCTGGTCCACACCAGGCGACCCATCAGGATCACTGAATGAAAGAAGCCTTCTTCAGAACAATACATACCTTAGTCAACTCGAGCCTTAATAAGTGAGCCTAATTTCGGTAACAGAAGCCCCAAAGACCTTCTTGAAAAAACATCAGAAAGAACCGATTATGATAGCTTTGCAATATACAAAGGATTTGTGGTGTGGTTAATCACTCTATCTTTGAACAAACCAACCAGAAAGTAACCATCAGATTAGCACGCCTCTTGTTATCAGCAGAGTTGGGCATCCAATTGCCGTTCCCATTCTGAGGTGGCCTTAGTTTATCTTAACATCCCTCTGTATTATCCGAGAAAGCATTTAAATGGCAAATCTGAAAACAGGGCTGTGGACATGCTTTGAATTAGAATAGAATTTCAAATTTGGCCTGCCGAAATTCATATCCAGCAAGCTATTTATGACTGCTGAGCAGGGATTTTTTTTTTCCTCAATATATTTTTTTGAAGAGCAAAGTTTAGTGAGTGGCCCCAGGGACTCTTTTCTTATGTGGGGTTTCCACAATCCACACAACTTAAGTTTTTGGTTTAAAATTAAGCCAGGCTGTGTTGGACATGATAGAGCCTCAAAATACAGAAAGAAAAATAATGTGTGTCCTCCTAGTCCAAGGACACAGGGAGCCTACAGGCCCCCCACCATGCTCCACGCCTGGAGACAGCTTTACTTGTCTGGTTCTATTTCCCACAGCTCTGGTCAAGCCAGCCTCTTCATGGTCTCACCAGTAAGCTGCAGTTCTCAGCTGGGCCTTCCCTCATGTTGGCCCACCATGAACATGGAATATCCCCCTTTTTTCCTCTTCCAAGATAAAGCCCACACACGTTTGCCTCCTGCAAGGCTTCAGTGACCCCTCACACAGGCAGTCCTCTTCAAAGTCGCTCCCTCACTTATAGTCAACACCATGCTTTCCAATCTAATCAATCCCTGTTATGGATTGAGGAAAACTTGGTGGTGTTGTGGTTAAGAGCTATGGCTGCTAACCACAAGGTCAGCAGTTCAAATCTACCAGGCATTCCTTGTAAACCTTATGGGGCAGTTCTACTCTGTCCTATAGGGATGCTATGAATCGGAATCAACTCAACGGCAATGGGTTTGGTTTTTTGGTTATGGATTGAATTGTGTCCCCCAAAAAGATTTGCTGAAGTCCTAACTCCCCAGGACCTAGGACGTGACCTTGTTTGGATATAGGGTCTTCACAGATGTTATCACTTAAATTAACATGAGGCCTTACTGGGGTAGGGTGGGCCCTCAACCGGTCTCAGTTATATTCTTGTGAAAGAGAAGAGACACAGAGGGAAGATGGCCACGTGAAAAGGACTGAGGCAGAGTCGGAGTCACGCTGCAGCTGCAAGCCAAGGAAAGCCTGGGGTAGGCTACCACAGGCTGAGAGAGACAACAAGGAGTCTTCCCCTAGAGCCCACAGACAGAGCAGGACCCTGCTGATACCCCGAATTAGGACTCCTGGCCTCCAGAACTGTGAGGCTGAAAAGTTCTGTCCTTTTAAGGCACCACTTTGTGGTACTCTGTTGCAGCAACCCTAAGAAGCCAATACAGCTGTCTTGTAGGGTTTGGCTGTGGTTTCCTGTGAATGAAATTGATCGCAACAACAAAACCATGTTCCCAAGCATCATACCTCCCCACCCCCCATGGGCATCTAGTTCAATCCTGGCCATATGGTGAAGCAATAAAAACCAGGTCACTGGGCTCTTCCAGATGATACAAAATGTATGATCCTCTGTCCTGTTCTTCATGTACATTTCCTTTGGGTTCCCTGTGGTGTACATTCAAGGTCTCCTTGGTCCCACTCTAACAAAGCCCACAAAGTGGGCTTCTCAATGGGATGGCTATGGGCAGTGGGTTTTCTTTCTAGCAGGCTCTTAAGACACGGTATCCAAGGAAGTCCTAAATTCATTCACACTCAGTGCAGAGGCAGGTCATCCAAGCCCTGCCACCATCCTACCCAGCCCCCACATACCTGGGTTCTGTAAAGAAATACACCGTGTTACTAACTGAGGGTGGAATAAAAGAGTTCGCAAGCTTGGTTAAAGGCAGCCCTTCAGAACAAGGGTCACAAGGAGCCTGGTAGCACAACTGTTACACGCTCAGCTGCCAACTGGAAGGTTGATGGTTCAAACCCACCCAGCAGCTCCACAGGAGAAACACCTGACAATTGCTCCCGGGAAGATTACAGCCTATAAACCTCTGTGGGGCATCTCCACTCTGTCATGTGTGGTTACTGTGAGTCAGAATCAACTTGAAGGCACCCAACAACAACTATAAAGCTAGTTATCAAGGCAATGTGGTAGTGATGAAAGAATGGACAGGCAGACTGTCAAAAGAGACCACAACCCAAAAATAAACCCACACAGAACCAGGGCCGCTCCACACACTTTGCCAGTGGAAATGTAAAATGGTATGGCAAGTCTGGAAAACAGTTTGGCAATTTATTAAAAAATCAAATAAATTTACCCAACAATCCCACTCTTATACATGTACCCGAGACAAATGATAACATGTGTCTACACACATGTACATGAATGCTCATAGCAGTATTATTCACAGGAGCCAAAAATTAGAAACAATCCAGATGTCTACCAACGGGTGAATAGATAAACAAATTGTGCTATACCCATATGATGGATTGATTTTGGGCGTAAAAAGGAATGAAGAATTGACAGCATGCTACAATATGGATGAACCTTGGGAACGTTACACTGAGTAAACGAAACCAGACACGAAAGACCACATGTTGCATTACTCTATTATTCCACTTATATGAAAAGTAAAGAATGGGTGACCGTATAAAAACAGAAAGTAGATTAGTGGTTGCCTAGGGCTTAGGGCTGAGTGTGGGAATGGAAATTAACTGTAAATGGACATAAGAAATCTTGTTGGGCAACGAAGATCATTTAAAATTAAATTGTAGTGATGGTTACACAATTTGGCAAATTTACCAAAAGTCACTGAATTATATACTTCAAGTGGCTGAATTTTACATGTAAATTATATTGCAATAAAAAAAAGTAATGTTAAGTATATAAAAAATAAAATAAAATAACAAGGGTCATTGATCTGCTTTGTTTCACAGACTGACTTCTATCTCTCTTCCCCTGACTCCAATGGTGGCGCGTCCTCTGGGGCTTCCCCTAGTGTCCTAGTCATGTCCCACCTCACTTCACAGCCATGTTTGTGATTGACCACACTCTGGGAGTGGGCATGGATCATCAAATTAACTCATTCCTTCATTAAGCAAATATTTACTAAGCTCTTTCTACGTGCCAGGCACTCTGCTGGGTACTTGGTACAAAAGAAGCAATGAGGCAGACGTGGCCCCGTGCAGAGCCAGAGTTACGGATCAAGCCCCTGCTTTTGCATAGCTTATACTTCACTCAGCCATATGCACGCGAAAGTTGGGTAATGAAACAGAAGACGGAAGAACCAATGTGCTCAAATGGTGGTATTGGCAAAGAAAACTGACTATACTCTGCCCTGCCAGAAGAACAAACAAATCAGTCTTAGAAGAAATACAACCAGCATGTTCCTTAGAAGCAAGGATGGTGAGACTTAAAGTCATCAGAAAGACCAATCACTAATCATGTTTGGAAGAGTAGTGGGTCAATGAAAACAAACAAACAAAACCCTCAGTGACATGGGTTGACACAATAACCACAGCAATGGGCTCAAACATGCCAACAATCATGAAGATGGCACGGAACGGGCAACATTTCACTCTGTTGTATGTTAGGATGCCATGAATCAGTCGACTTGACAGCAGCTAACAACGGCAATGACACTTTAATAGGAAATGCAGAAAATAAACATGTAAACAACAACAATAAACAATTTCAGATAGAGATTGGTGCTGTAAAAAAATTAGCAAATTAAGCCAAGTCAGAGGACAGCGATGGAGGGAGGTGTGTTCGTCCCAGTGACACTTTACCTCACACGAGGATTTTCCAGGGACTTTTCTGTGCCCAGCTAGATGCCATTCTAGCACACATCAAGCAAAACTCAGGATCAAAGTTCATGGAACAACCTTTAACAGAAGGAGGATAATTGCTCAGAAGTAAATTCTACTCTCTGATCATCCTGTCATAAAAGCTCTCGAGTGTGTGTTTTTGTGGAAAGGAGGCAGTGCCTAAATTGACCCATATTCTGTTTCAAAGTTATTAATGTGTCAAATGGTCAGCCCAGCAGGCAGAGAAGCTTCTGCAAACTTTGGGGAAAAGCATCTTCTGTCAGAACCAGCAGCCAATAAGAACCTCCATCGGCAGCAAATGTCTTTGGTTTTGCCATCCCATTCGCCCCACATTGGCTGAGCATCCCTAACTTCCAGAACTCTGCTGCTGTTGTTGTCAGGTGCCACCAAGGCAGTTTTGACTCACAGCACCCCTCCAGGATAGAGCAGAACTGCCCCATAGGGCTTTCCGGGCTGCAATCTTCATGGAAGCAGGCTACCAGGCCTTCCTGCCACAGAGCCACTGGGGGGTTTGAACCACCATTTGGTTAACAGCTGAGCCCTTAACCACTGCATTGCCAGGGCTCCTTAGGACTATGCCAGGCCCCAGGAGAGAGACTCAACAGTGCCTGCCCTCGGGAGTTCCCACACCAGGAAAAGTTAGAGAAACCACAGGTAAGAAAACAATGACAGCCTGGGAGGACCTGGCATATCACAGTCTGCTTTCTTTCCCGTTTCATTTAGCTTCCTGTCTTAGTTCTCTAGTGCTGCTATACCAGAAATACCACAAATGGGTGGCTTTAACAAACAGAAATTTATTTTCTCATCGTTTAAGAGGCTAGAAGTCTGAACTCAGGATGCAGGCTCTAGGGGAAGGCTTTCTCTCTCTGTCAGCTCTGGAGGAAGGTCCTTATCTCTTCTGAGCTTCTGCTCCTGGGCCATCTTCATGTGGCTTGACATCTCTCCCCACCTACCTCTGCTTGCTCAATCTCTTTTATATCTCAGAAGAGACTGACTTAAAATACACTGCACACTAATAGTGCCTCATTAACATAACAAAAAAAACCATTCCCAAATGGGATTATAATCAAAGGTATGTTGTCCTTGTCGGGTGCCATCGAGTCAGTTCCAACTCATAATGACCCGAAGTAAAACAGAACAGAACACTGCCTGGTCCTGTGCCATCCTCACAATCATTGTTACGCTTGAGCCCATTGTTGCGGCCACTGTGTCGATCCATCTCATTAAGGGTCTTCCTCTTTTTTGCTGACCCTCTACTTTACCAGGTATGATATCCTTCTCCAGGGACTGGTCCCTCCTGATAACATGTCCAAAGTATATGAGACAAAGCCTCGCCATCCTTGCTCCTAAGGAGCATTCTGGCTGTATTTCTTCCAAGACAGACTCGTTTGTTCTTCTGGCAGTCCATGGTATATTCAACATTCTTCACCATCACCATAATTCAAAGGCATTAATTCTTCGGTCTTCCTTATTCATTGTCCAGCTTTCACATGCATAAGAGGCAATTGAAAATACCATGGCTTGGGTCAGGTGCACCCGAGTCCTCAAAGTGTCATTTTTGCTTTTTAATACTTTAAAGAGGACTTTTGTAGCACATTTGCCCAATGCAATATGTCATTTGATTTCTTGACTGCCGCTTCCATGGGTGTTGATTGTGGAGCCGAGTAAAATGAAATCCTTGACAACTTCAACCTTTTCTCCGTTTATCATGATGTTGCTTATGGGTCCAGTTGTGAGGATTTTTGTTTTCTTTATGTTGACGTGTAATCCATACTGAAGGCTGTGGTCTTTGATCTTCATCAGTTAGTGCTTCAAGTCCTCTTCGCTTTTAGCAAGCAAGGTATAGTATCATCTGCATATCGCAGGTTGTTAATGAGTCTTCCAACAATCCTGATGCCACGTTCTTCTTCATATAGCTCAGCTTCTTGGATTATTCGCTCAGCATACAGATTGAATAAATATGGTGAAAGGATACAACCCTGACACACACTCTTCCTGATTTTAAACCATACAATATCCCCCTGTTCTGTTCAAATGATTACCTCTTGGTCTATGTACAGGTATAGGGCTTAGGATTTACAACACATATTTTTTGGGACACAATTCAATCCATAATACTTCCTAAATGGTCTTTATCCTCAGACCTGAAATCTCCCAGGATGCCGTATTCCTTCCTGAAACCGAGGTTACTTCTTCATTCACCATCTGTGTAAAATAACATATTCCTCAGCTGCTGTGGCTGCTAACACCAGTGAGATCGCAAATCATGTAGACGGGAAACACGTTAGAAGGTGAAGTGCGTTCTGCAGTCTGGGAGAAAACAATTAGCCGGCTAAGGCTGGTCAACGACATGGGACTTATGATAATCATTTACCCAAATTGGAGGAGATTCACCAAAATGCTCGCCTGGAGTTTAAAAAAGATTTGCCTACCTCACCTGGGACAGTGCGCTGTACTTTGGGAAAAAAAAAAAAAACCTGTTGCCATCAAGTCAATTCCAACTCCTAGTGACATTATAGGGCAGAGTAAACCTGCCCCATAGGGTTTCCAAGGAGTGGCTGGTGGATTCCAACTGCAGACCTTTTGGTTAGCAGCCGAGCTCTTAACCACTGTGCCACCAGTACTTTGAAAATGCAAACCCTATATGCAAACTAAGGAGCCCTGGTGGTGCAGTGGTTAAGTGCTCAGCTGCTAACCGACAGGAGAAGGAGGAGGCAGCCTGCTTCTGTAAAGACTGCAGCCTTGGAAACCATCTGGGGCAGTTCTACTCTGTCCTAGGGGGTTGCTATGAGTCGGAATCGACTCCACGACAACAGTTTGGTTGTTTTTTGTTTTTTATATGTAAACCCTTCCATCTCACCTTTGTTGTCAGCTTCTGTGGAGCTGGCCCCTGGCTCATGGCGACCGCATGCACAACAAGCACCATCCACGTGATGGGCTGCAGATCGGACTGTTGTGATCCACAGGGTTTTTCACTGGCTGATTTTCAGAAGCAGATAGCCAGGCCTTTCTTCCTATGCTGTCTTAGTCTGGATGCGCCACTGAAACCTGTTCAGTATCACAGCAACACACAAGCCTCCGCACAGAAGGGTGGTGGCTGTGCCTGAGGTACACGGGCTAGGAATCAAACCCAGATCTCCCACATGGAAGGGGAGAATTCTACCATTGACCCACCACTGCCCCCATCACCTCACCTCTAAAAGACTCTAGTTAAAGCCAGTCTAACCTTCTCCAAACTTCAGTCAGTGCACACATTTGCCTGGGAGGGGACAGGAGTAAAAGACATGTGTGTGTGTGTAAGAGACATGGGTGTGTGCATGCGCACACACGTGTATGCATACGCGTATGTCCTATATATACCCACTTGCAGGTGAGAAGAGAGTTCAGCTCTTTTGTTCATTTTGATTGCAAGCTTTTGTAGAAGCTGACACAAGGCTTATCATTTATGATGAAGAAAAAAAATCTGTTTAGTCTTTATCACGACTCTAGTAAGAAAAAAATTTTTTTTTTTTTTTTTAGTAAGAAAAGATTCCTAGATACTCTCATGTGCTGCTTTCATCTTCCAAACGTCACAAGCCCCGGTGGTCACTACGATGCCCCTCGCCTGGGTCTATGGAGTCATCTTTCTACGACTCAGTTTCCAGGTAGTCAATGTTCCTGTCATCAAGTCCCAGTTCCAGTACCTACTGGACGCTGGAGTCTCTGAAAACATGTCTGCATAACTCAACCACTTCAAAGTGTCCTCACAATATCGTGCCACTACGAAGTCACACTCCAGCTTTCCGTGCGTGTCCTTCAATAGCATGGCAACACTGGATGGGTACTTGTCGGCCTTCAAAAATTGCTCTCAAGATCCTTTTTTTAAAAATCGTTCTTCAATAGAGGGGTAGACATAGGAGAATTTCAGAAATCAAAGAGTCTGAATTCAGACTCTCCTTTTGAAGCTGGACTCCATATGGTTTGGCGTGATGGTCCCATGGCGGCCTTCCTAATGTTTGAGAAAATCTTGTCCACACAAATTCATTACATGTGCTCTGAGAAGATAGTTTAAAAAAAAAAAAAGAAGTCGCAGACTTCTCCTTCTATTTAAATAGACAGATGCCAGGGTAGTTTTTCTTCCTTAGTTCTAAATTAATTCCATGCAAGGAGAAAAATGTGGGTTGAATTGGCAAATTTGCTGGACTTAGAGAACCCAGCCAGAGTTCTGGAAGAAGCTGGGAAGAGCCAATGTTCAGCTGCTACATGTAAGTTCGCCACAATGCCTACCTCGCTGTTCTTTGTTTTCAGTTCTCTCCCCATATTTCTGTGCTTCCCGGGACATTCAGGGTCCAACATGACTCGGGTTTCAAAACTCTCCACACTTTCCTGGGAAGCTTATCCTTCCTATAGCTACAGAGTTGCCCATACTCATTCTTTATTGATGAGCAGAATGGAGGGGGGAGGGGGTTGTCATGACAAAAAGGAACGAAGCAGGCAAGGAATGTCACATGCATTATATTAAAAACCAAAACCCCTCCTCTGCTGAACAGCAAATCGGAATCGATCTGATTCACACAAGGGCTTCAGAGACTGGAGACTCCATGCGTTAATCAGTGTAGGTTCAAGAGAACAGAGCCACGTTGGGAGGGTTGCTGCTGCCAGGCGCTGTGGCCCCGTGAAACGTGCAAGGGAAAGACCTTGAGATCTCACCCACTCCCCAGTGAAAGAGCGTCTGGACACGTGAAACAGGGCTCCAGGGCATCTGGGTCATGAGCAAAGAAGTGGTGAACCTGAAACCCTAACAGCCTGTTATATGGATTTAGTTGTGTATCCCCAAAAATGTTGAAGTCCTAGCCCCAGTACCTATGAATATGATCCTGTTTGGAGAGTTTTCTTTTGTTATGTTAATGGGGTCATTCCAAAGTAAGCTGGGTCCTAAACCTAATCCCTTCTGCGTGGTGTCTTATAAAGGGAAATAACGACACAGAGAGACACACACGCAGGGCTAGGACAGATGCCACATGAGGACCTGTCTACAAGCAACAGAAAGCCAGCAACTGCAGTCACCAGGAACCAGGAGAAAGGCCCACAGAAGCAATCAACATGACCAAGTCCCTGGTTTGGATTTTTGGCCTCCAGAGTTGGCAGAAAATAAATTTCTGTTTTTTACAGCCACCCACTTATGGTATTTTTTGTCACAGCAGCACCAGAAGACTTAGACATAGCCAAAGAGGACGTTCATGCGTCAGCAGAATGAAAGGGAAGGGAAGGGAAGAACACATAGCCTGCAAGTGGCCTCTATCACGTGGCTCAGACCCCACACCTGGGTGCAGGCCATTAGCAATAAGAGCATTGTGGCATTAAAACAAAGAAAAATACTTGCTCAGCCTTCACCTTCCCCTGAGCCATACTGTCAATACAGGGCCTCTCCCCATGCCAATGGACAGGCAAGTGACTCCTTCCAAATGGGCAGGGACTCCCTTAACAGTGAAAAGCGCCCAGTGTTTGCATTCACACACAGTGTACAACATGGACTGTCCTTGGCTCCTTGGCGATCTTCATGTGGTGTGGCATCTATGGTCCCTCACCTCTGCTCCTTGATCTACTGTTTTGTATGTCAAGACATTGATTCAAGACACATCCTACACTAACGCTGCCTAATACACACACACACACACACACACACACCACTTAAACACATTCACGGCTTTGCTTTCTTCATAACAAAAAACATTCCCAAATGGGATTATAGCCACAGGTACAGGGGTTAGGATTTACAACACATATTTGGGGGGGCGGGGGGTCACAATTCAATCCAAAACATCCCCCCTTTAGAAGACATGCCTTGTCTATATATTTCAGGTTGCTAAGCTCCAAAAGGGTAAGGCTAACAGGAAGCCACAGCATGGAGCAAACAGTAAAGTGCTAGGCTGCTAACCAAGAGATTGGAGGTTCGAATCTACCCAGAAGCACCTTGGAAGAAAGGCCTGGTGATGTGCTTCCCAAAAAGTCAGCCATTGAAAACCCTACAGAACACAGTTCTACTCTGACACCACACCTGGGATGCCACAAGTCAGTCTACTCAACAGATTTAGTATGGGTTAATTTACCTGTCCCAGGCCCAGGTCAGCAGCCTCTACCTGTGGTCCTATAATAAGTCACTCTTCAATAAAGATAGCTCGGCATCCCAAATTACAATTCAAATAAAATCATAGTAAACAAAAGGATTTCTGAGGCACTAAACTCTGCAGCAGCACGAGATAGCACTTAATAGAACAACCAACAGACAATAATGGCCCCTTTAAAATTAAAGCAAGGTGGGGATTTACGAACACATGGGACTCACTTGGCATCTGCTAGGGTCCGCTATGAGTTGGAATTGGGTTTGGTGGGTTTAGGAGATTGAAAAGCTCATCACAATGGACTCTTCCTTCTCCTCCACCTCCATTAAGATTGCCCTGGAAGAAAGGGCAGAGTATCTAAGACAGAACTACTGATGTGTACGCCCAAACCCGTTCCTTCCCAGTCTCAGCCAGCTAACCAGGCGCTCAAGCCCAAAAGCCATACATCGTTCTTAATTTGTCTCTCCCCTTCTAGCACCATATCCTATCAATCAGCAAGTCCAGTTGATGCTGCTTCCAAACTCTAACCCAAATCCCTCCACCAACTATTACAACCAGCGCTGCCAAGTAGAACTTTCTAAATGATGGAAGTGCTCTGTATATGTACTGTCCAATCTGGTAGCCACTACCCACGTTTCTACTGAGCACTTGAAATGTGGCTAATGTGCCGAAAAACTGAATTTATCATTTTAATTGATTTTGCATTAAATTTAAACAGCCACATGTAGCTAGTGGCTACCATATTGGACCAAAACCAGACCACGCCAGTTGTGGTCAAGTCAATTCCAACTCACGGCAACCCCACATTTGGATATTAGAACTGCTCTCCTTTGGGCTTTCGAAGCTGTGACAGAAGCAGAGTGCCAGGGCTTTCTTCTAAGGCACCTCTGGGCAGGTTCAAACCAGCGGCCTCTCAGTTTGTAGTCAAGCACTTAACCGTTTGCGCCACCCGGGGACATCTCCATATTGGACCAAGCCAAACCAAACCCACTGCCGTCGAGTTGATTCCAACTCATGGCAACCCTATAGGACAGAGTAGAACTGCCCCACAGAGTTTCCAAGGAGTGCCTGGTGGATTATGAACTGCTGACCCTTTGGTTAGCAGCCGTAGCAGTTAACCACTATGTCACCAGAGTTTCCATTCCGGCTCAAAGCCAGTTCAAAATCACCATCTTTCTCCTACTCCCCCGCACCCACTCTTTGCCCCCTAAAACCCAAGTCCCAAACCTCAGCCAACTGATCTTTTAAAAAGGTAAATCACAGCATATTAGCCTGCCCACACACCACTTAAAACACACCCATGGCTTTATTTTCTTCAGAGCAGTCATAACTATCTGAAACCATCCTTGCTATTTGTTTCCTTTTCTATCACCTGCCTCCTCCTCTAGAATGTGTGCCCCAAGTGAGCCAAGACTGGTCATCACTGTCTCCCTACAACCTCATACAGTGCCTGCCACACAGTCGATACTTGCTGGATAAAGAAATGAATTATCAGTTGGAACTGGAGAGTCACCTTTATGGCAATACTGAATGATCCACTACTACAGCCAAGGGCTTAGCACCTCTGCAGGGATTGCCATGAGACAGCCACACTTTCTTGCATGGTCTTTCTTGTGATCAGTGGCACAAACCTGGCCAGAGCTGACCAACAAGGCACATACACTACAGACACAAGAATTAGGTCCTCGCACTATCTTAGCAGCTTGGGAGCACCATGCTCTAACCCAGAGCTGAGCACAGTGTCTCCCTACCTGGTGACAGGCATAACAAGACAAGGATAACCTGGAACCCAGAACCCTCATGGCCATTGATGGCATCCTCTATGAAGCTTATCCATTTAACTTTGTGCTCCGTACACCTATCACCATTTGCTGTGCATTTCAAGATACAAAATGGGTTGAGGAGTACAGTGAACCTACAATAAACGTGATCAAACCCAGCAATCTCCAAATAGCATCCCAATATGTAGACATAACTGACTTCTTTCACGTGCATAGTGAACAGGCAGAAAGATGAGACAACATCAGTTACTCATTTGATCTCAGTTAAAGTGATCGACTCGCAGCAACGGGTGAAGGAGACATAACGACAACAACGTGTCACTCTGGACTGCATCCTAAAGCAGCAGGGGAAGGATTTTTCTTTTCTTTTCTAGGAAATACACACTGAAGTGTTCTGAGGCAATGGGGCAACATGTCTACAACTTATTCTCAAATGATTAAATATATAATCAGGTTGCCAGGTCTTTCTCCCATGGAGTGTGTTGTACATAGATACATAGGGGCCCTGGTGGCACAATAGTTAAGCTCCCAGCTGCTAACCAAAAGGCTGGTGGTTCGAACCCACCTAGCACGCTCTGCAGGAGAAAGACCAGGAGATCTGCTCCAGTGAAGATTATAGCCAAGAAAACCCTACGGGGCAGTTCTAATCTTTCACACAGGGTAGCTGTGAATTGAAAATTGACTCAACGGCACACAATAACAAAAACTACATATAAACACATACATATAGAGTTAGATATAGGCATAGAATAGATATAGGTACAGAATTAGATTTATAGGCACACTGTTACAGAGGACCTCTTTAAAGTGTTGAAAAGCAAAGTTGTCACCTTGAAGACTAAGGTGTACCTAACCCAAGCCACAGTATTTTCAATCATATCATATGCACATGAAAGCTAGACGATGAATAAGAAAAACTGAAGAATTGACGTCTTTGAATTGTGGTGTTGGCGAAGAATATTGAATATACCACCGACTGCCGAAAGAACAAACAAATCTGTCTTGGAAGAAGTACAACCAGAAGGCTCCTTAGAAGCAAGGATGGTGAGAGTGCGTCTTACATACTTTGGACATGTTGTCAGGAGGGATCAGTCCCTGGAGAGGGACCTCATGCTTGGTAAAGTGCAGGGTGAGTGGAAAAGAAGAAGACCCTCAACCAGATGGACTGACACAGTGGCTGCAACAATGAGCTCAAGCATAATGATTGTAAGAATGGTGCAGGACCGGGCAGCGTTTCATTCTGTGGTACGTAGGGTCGCTATGAGTCGGGACCGACTCGACAGCACCTAACAACGATGACAATATAGGTACCCATACACAGGGAATGACAAGGCATATGAGGTCAAATGTCAAAATTTGTGGAATCTGGGAAAAGGGCATCTGGGAATTCTTTGTATTATTCTTGTAACTTTTCTGTAATTTTGAAATTATTTTAAAATAAAAAGTTAACCAAATACATAGGTGACAAATGAAAAAAAAAAAAACAGGTTATTTTCATTTGGCATTTTCTTGGAACCCTCAAGCCTGTGAGAAATACATGAATTAGCTGGGAAAAAAATTTTCCATGAATTCGCTAGGCAAAATGTTGTCTTCCATTCCCCTTGGACAAATGGGGGCATAAAGAACAATCAGTGAGGTAAGAGCCTTTTAAATTTCTCTCAACTTAATTCAGATACCTGACCCTGATTTTCTCCCACAACCCTCCTTTGATTTCAGAGAATGTCTGAAGAAAGAAATAGAGCACACGGAAAAGAAAATCTAATACTTGCCTTTGGCTAACATATGATTACACTCCAAGAGAACAGGGCAAAGACAACATATGAAAATAACAGGGGACAAAAACGTTGAGAGAAGGACTGTGTCTACCTACGAGGAAAAAAGAAGAAGCCAAGGCAAACGTGATTACAGAATCAGACAACCTGAATGGCAGAGTCATCTGTCGCTGCCCCAGTGGAAGCCCCAGTGCTGGGAAACCTCTGGAAGAGATTTTGAAAGGGACACCAGGGGTCACCTGGGCAAATTCCCCAGCGTAGAGAGCAGGGAACTGGTAACCAGAGCTGGGCTATGCCAAGAAGCCAGTGCTCCTGCTTCTCAGACCACTGAATTCTCCCCTTCCATGCAAAACGGTCCTTTTGGGACAAAGGTGACCCGCTCTGTATAGCAAAACCAAGAGAACTTATGCCACATATTCAGAATGCCAGGCTCCATCTGACCAGTGCCAAGAACACTGAGATTAGCTGCCCACGTACAGAACCGGAAAGGGAAAGAGGAAGAAGCTACTTCGGCTCTTGGGAGGACGGTGCTGAAGCTTTGACGCTGAAGCCTCTGTTTATGGCTGCTGGCGCCCACCACCCATCTATCAGTTTGCATTGGGTGTATCTTCGCAAAAGGCCTCTTGAAAGTTTTACAAAGTAAAGATGTCACTTAGATGACTAAGGTGTGCTGAACCCAAGCTGTGGTCTTTTCAAAAGGTGTGTTCAAAAGCTGAACACTGAGAAAGGAAGACAGAAGAAAAATGGGTGCATTTGAACTATGGTGTCTGTGAAGAACACCGAATGTACTACGCACTGCCCGCAGAACACGCAGACCAGCCTTAGAAGAAATACCACTAGAACGCTCCTTCAGAAGTGAGGATGGTGAGACCTGGGCTCGCTTACTTGGGACACGTCATCAGGAAAGACCAATCACTGGACAAGGTCACCATGGTTGGTAAAAGGGGGTCAGTGAAAATGGGGCCAAACCTCCATGAGATGGACTGACTCCAACAGCTAAGACAGTGAACTCCAATATACTAACGATCATGAAGATGGTGCAGGACAGTTATAGACAATGTCGCCATGAGTCGGCGATAACTCGACCAACAACTGCTCCTCTCCCTCCCTCCCTTTCTCCACCCAGGGTCAGTGACAATGTGTGTGACTTCACTTTGCAAGCTCTAAGTGCCGTCCAGACATCAGCCATGACTTCTCTAGTCACTGTCGCATGTGCACCTTCCTCTTCTGTTACAACCCCCAGATGGGATGCTATTCTACCCACCAAGCTTCCTCCCACTACCTGCTTATCAAAAGACAGCCTCACTCTGCATCAGATGCCTCGTGACTCAGTCCTTCTAGAAAGACTTACGCTGACTCACCTTAGGGCCTGAAGAAGACAGACCAAAACGGGATGCTTAGAAAAGTCCACCCTTCCCCTTCTGTCTACCTGTCCTCTTCTCTTGTGAATCATGTAACACTCAACATGTACGATCAATGTACACAGAGCCAGCCTCGAGTTGGCTTAAGCACTGTTGTCACTGTTGGTAGCTGTCGTCAAGTTGATTCTGACTCGTGGCGACCCCGTGTGTGCAGAGTGGAATTGCTCCATAGGGTTTTCAAAGCTGTGACCTTTTGGAAGCAGATCATCAGGGCTTTCTTCTGAGGCACCTCTAGGTGGGTTCGATTAATTGCCCAGGGCTTAACTGTGTGCACCACCCAGGACTCCCTACATCGGCACTGGAGTTTGCCAAATGTTTCAAGTCACAGTGTCCCAATCCAATGGCAAGTGTGTGCACAGATCACCTACTCAGGAGGCAAGTTTTCAGACGTGAGAGTCAAAGGTTATTCTACCAGCTTTAAAGGAAACAATCAAAGCACCACTGGGACCAGATCTGGGCACTGCCAAGTCCAACAAACCTGTCTGGGAAGAAATACACCAGAATGTTCCTTCATCTCACGTACTTTGGACATGTTAGCAGGAGGGACCAGTCCCTGGAGGAAGGACATCGCACTTGGTAAAGTAGACGGTCAACGAAAAAGAGGAAGACCCTCAATGAGGTGGACTGACAAAGTGGCTGCAAAAGTGGGTTCAAACAAAGCAACGATTGTGAGGATGGCACAGGACCGGGCAGTGTTTGTTCTGTCGTATATAGGTCGCTATGAGTCGGAACCGACTCAAGGGCACCTAACAGCAACAAGTCCAAGGAAATGTGTTATCCTATAACTCTACGCTAGCAATTTGACTAAAAAATGTGGTAGATGCTTTACATCTTAACAGATTAGTTTAGTGAGTGCGTACGTTTGAGATAAAAAAAAAAAAAAAAAACATCAGATTCGTTCTGCCGTCAGTAAGATGGAAAGACAGGACACTGCACTTCTCAGGCCAGTGGGTCAGTGCACAAGGCTGTGCCCTGCCTCCTTTACCTCCATAGCCTTCATGTTTACTCCTTTTTCTGCTGTTCCACAGGGAATCGGGGAAAAATCCCTATATAGGCAATCCAGGGTCTTTCCAGGAAAGAGAAGACTCACTTTTTAAGTACTTATGTCTTCCACACCTACACATGACAACTGGAATCACTTTTAGATATATGGCGTTGCTCTGAGATAATCTGGTCAAAGGCTTTAGTTTCTCCGATGGAAAAAGGCACTGAACATGAGCACTGCTTCCTCTTCTCCAACCCAGCGCATCGCCAAGTATCTCCAAATTGGGTATCTCGGATTTTAATCTTCCATGTGTGACTTCGGTCAAGTCACTTAACCCCATGGGTAGGACAGATGAGATGGCTTCTCATTGTCATTGCTTCTAATGTTTATATCCCGTGATTCACATGTTGTTATTAGTTGCCCTTGAGTCGACTCTGATACATGGTGACCCCACGTACAACAGAATGAAACATTGCCCAGTCCTGTGCCATCTTCACCATTGTTGATATGCTCTAGCCCGTTGTTGCAGCCAATGTATATTTTGAGTGCCTTCCAACCTAGAGGGCTCATCTTCCAGCACTTCACTGGACAATATTCTGTTGTGATCCATAAGTTTTTCATTGGCTAATTTTACAAGTTGATCACCAGGCCTTTCTTCCTGGTCTGTCTTAATCTGGAAGCTCTGCTGCAACTTGTCCACCATGGGTGACCCTGCTGGCTTATGAAATACCAGTGGCATAGCCTCCAGCATCACAGCAACATGGAAGCCAACACAGTAGGACAAACTGACGGATGAGTGGTGGCTATAATTTCTACCCCTAGGTTAAAAGCCCACAAATGCGCCCATCTCAAAGTCACAATCAAGTTGCCTTACAAACCTTAGAGAGCCAAGTTTCTCTGCTATCTCTCAGCACACTGCCTGACCCTTTGGGAAACCCACCCTTATTTTCTCTAACACCTGGGCCCCTGTTTATTCTCATGGTTGATCTAAAGTTCCCTGATGAAAGATGTTTGTTTTGTTCAGTCTTTGAAACACCACAGGGACGTCTTAACTGCTCCTCACATCAGAATTCACTTCCCATGAATGTGAGCAAACAAATATGTTACAGAGCCGACCTAACAACTCCCTTAGGCTTCTCACCAATATTTTTTAAATCCATCTATCCTTCAAAACAATGGTTTTGGTTTTTTTTTTTAATATTTGTATAGAATATTACTGTTTTTCTACATTTTCTGGTCATGTCCTCGATGACAGTCTTGAGAATACTTCACGGGGAGGTGCACCAGGTAGATTAATCAGAAATGTTGGAAATTTTTCATATTAAGACCTGTTCTCCATAAATTCCAGATCTGGTTTTGCAGGCTTATTGGTAAGTTCTAGAAGCAAAAACAAACACCTCAGGAAAATCTCACCCAATTCACTAGTTTCTACAACAAAGACCCAGAAAAAAGCACCAGTGTAAACTGCAAAACTCGCAATTAGAAACTCATGCCAAATGGTACTTTTACTGAGACAAGGAGCCTTCCCACGATCACACCGCAGGCTCAGAGAAAACACTCGCAATCGGAGCCCCTTGCACTCTGAGACAGATGTACTGCGTAACCCCGAGCTTTGACCCCACTCCTCAAGGCCTCAGTTCCCTAACACATAAAACAAAGGAAGGGAGCAAGCTGATCGCATAAATCGTTACTTCTAATATACACTCAATCATGAGTAACCAGTGCCATCGAATCAGTTCTGACTCCTGGCAACCCCAGGTGTGTCAGCGTAGAACTGTGCTCCACAGGGTTTTCAGTGGTCTTGAAAGGTGATCACCAGGCCTTTCTTCCAAGGCACCTCCGGGTAGACTCAAACCACCAACCTTTCAGTTAGTGGCCAAGTGCTTAACCATTTGTGCCAATCAGGGAGTGCTCAGTAATGATATAACCAAGTAAATAAAAGCCTACTAACAAACAGTGAATTTGACATCTGGCATTATAACAATAACGACCTCAAAAAATATACGACTGATTACCATTGAGAAGCTTTGTACAACGCTGTTCAGTTCTTTATACACCGTCTTCCTTAGAGGGCTCCCTGAAAAACATTGTCCCCATATTAGAAATAGCCCTGCTTCACTGTTTAATTCTCTGGGCACTCTGATGTACACATATGTTATGTTTCCTTCTTCGCATTGGCTGCAGGGAAACTCAGAACCAAATCTCTGCCCACCTCTAGCAAACTGTACAGGGCATATGAGATACATTTGACGTCTTAACTTGCTTTTTAGTTCATCACACTCTCCTTCTCCCCATTTCCTCACTTACCTGGTTTCATCTTTTTTTATTGATCATATTTTTGAAAGCTACCTTTAAACTTCTTTGAAACAAGGAAGATATTTCAATCTATTTTCATTTACTGGTATCAATGTTGAACATAAAAACAGTGCCTTTAGTGACTAGTATTTTTCAAACACTGTCACTACACCAACACATAAAAGCATCTAAGTACCCGTTTAATGGTCTCTTATACATAATTCTATGCAAAGATTTAGATCAATCACAGTTGTCGCTTTGAGTATCACTGTCATAGCTACAATATTTTTTGAGCCCTCCTCCTTACATAGATCTTCATAGTGTTTTCTTTCATTTTAATTTTGGTGAAAGTATACACAACAGACCACACCTCCATTCATCAGTTTCTACGTACACAATTCAATGTCATGGCTACATTCTTCATGTTGTGTCTCCATTCTGACTTCACAGTATTTTCTAGTGTGCCTTCACAACTGTGATCTCACGTAATCCTCCCAACAACAGTATGAGACAGCTACAGCCGAAATTATTACATCTTCATTTTCACAGATGAGGGAAATGAGGCTCAGAGAGTTGAGTAGCTTGCCCACGTTCACAAAGTTAATGAGTGGTCAATCCTGGACATGACCACAGTTTTTTGTATTATTTTATTTCCTCCAAGTCTGCATTTTTCTCATAACTACAAAAGGTTAAGTCTCTCATATAGTCCCCCTCTTTGAAATTCTGTCTAGAATCTATGACTCAGATGTTTTATTTAGCTGGTTTTCTAAGCAGTATCAGCCTGCTAGTCAAAATTATATCAATTACTGTTTGGTAATGGAGCCTCCACATGATGAGAACTAGACAGCCAAGACTGTGGAAAATTCTTTAGCCATTAGAAAATGCCTGAGTAATTTATTTCCTCCATTGAAATTCAGTGATGGCATTGAGAAAAACTCATTCCTGCAACGTAACAAGGAGCATGACTGCTTTCATGTGGTCTCCTAAAGTAGCCACCCAGAGTAACGCTGCCTCCTGAGTCACCAGAACTACCAAACCATTCGGTAGCTAGTAGAGTATGAAAGCTAGACAAGACAGGCTGAAGAGATCTAGCTAACTCTTCTTAATGATGATTTCACACTTCCTCACCACATTTAAGGAAAAGAACCATGAAGTTCAAATTGTTCTAATTTCCACGTCATTGACATTGTGAATGTATGAGAGGGTGAAATGTTGACAACTTGAACTCTTGAGACCTTGAATAACCCAGAATCTATTCACCCTGCGAGTCATGAATTTGGGAAGAAGGGGGAAGATTACATATGCGATTTCTCAGAGTCTTAAGCTCATCAGGGAAAACGAGGGAGGAGAAGGTCAAACAACCCACCACATTGTCTAACTCAACATTCTATGACTGCATGAAGACTTAATAGTGCCATCTACCTGAAATCATATCATCTTAACATTGGCCAGAATATTAAAATGTATTTATATAATACGTGAGTAATGGGTAACTTTCCAGCACATTTGAATCATTATTCAGGAATGTAACTATTTTCCTTTAATCAACTTCAAACATACACTGGTTTGAATTACTAATTCCTACCCATGAGACACTACATTCATGTAAGTGCCTTTTCGCAGCAGATTGTGACCCGGTTACCCAAGCTAATTGGGCTTTCCAATATCTTGACAATAAGAATCAGCAGAACCAAGTTTCTCTCTTACTTGGTTATTTTTTTTTTTTCTTATTTACATGTAGAGTGCATTCTCCTCAACTAATGTGTAAAGTCCATGAAGACAGGATCATGTAAGATAAGACTTTTGAACAGCTGTATCCCCCTGTTTGGTATGTAGTTATGAGAATAATAAAAACCAAACCAGTTGCCTTCGAGTAAGATTCTAACTCACAGCAACCTCATGTTATGTCGGGGCAGAACTGTACTCGACAGGGTTTTCAGTGGTTGATTTCTTGGAAATGGATCACTGGGCTTTTCCTCCAGGGTGCCTCTGGATGGACCCAAACCTTCAATCTTTGTTAGCAGCCGAGAGCGTTAACAATTTGCACCACCCTGGGCCTTCAGTCGTAAGAACAAATATATGTTAACTGAATTAACAAATTACCAACAGGGACAACTTATGAAACTCAAACAGAGTAACGCAGTGGTTTAGAGCTTGGCTGCTAATCAAAAGGTCGGCAGTTCGAATCCGCCAGCCGCTCCTTGGAAACCCTATGGGGAAGTTCTACTCTGTGCTACAGGGTTACTATGAGGTAGCATTGACTCGACAACAATAGGTTTGTTTTTTTGTTTGTTGGTAGAGAAGGTTGAAGGGTGTTATATGCCTGGCTCAAACTATGAACCACAGACAGTCCATCTATGCCCGAGGTGGAACGAAGGGTAAAAAGCGATAAGCAGGGTTCAGGATAAGAAAACTGTACGGCTTCCAGCTTCTTTCTAAAGTAGAACCTCATAGCATTGCTTCAAAGAGTGGCAGCAAGGTATGAAGGAAAGATCCAAGTCTCCAAGTCTGGCCACTCTCTATCTGTATGATCACAGGAAAGTTAACTTCCCCGAACCTGGTTGTCCTCCACCGTAAACGGGGCAGGCAATAACACTAGTTACCTCATAGAACTGAGGATGAGTGCTAAAAAGACAGTGAGTGCTAAGTATCCCGCATATAGTAAGACCTCCACAAACAGTGGCTATTATGATTAACTGGAGCCCTGGTGGCACAGTGATTAAACGCTCGGCTGCTAACCAAAAGGTCGGTGGTTCAAAACCACCATTAGCTCCTTGCAAGAAAGATGTGGCAGTCTGCTTCCGTAAACATTACATCCTTGGAAACTCTATGGGGCAGGGTCCTCTATCCTATAGGGTCACTAAGAGCTGGAATAAAGGTGATGGCAATGGGGTTGATTTGATTTGGTTTCATTATGAGTAATTAGCTGGAGTCAATTCCTAGACTATCAACCCACCCAGTTTTAAAAGAAATCAGAGGTATTCATCCCGAAGAGGCTGAAAGCTGATCTTGGCCACATATGGGTAGGTGAGATCTGGTTAGAATAAACATTAGAAGCATCTTTGGGAGAGAAACAAAAGCCAAAGGATGCAAACAGGAAGCCTGGTCGGGGAGGGCTGCAGAGGGAAGGTGGCTCCACTCCTTTGCTTTGCTGGTGGGAAGTGGTGTGGAAGGAGGCCGTGAGCTAACTGTGATACAGGAGGCCCAGGATCTTCTCGTCAGCAGCTGGTAACATCACTAAGCATCGCCGTTTTTCTCTCCCTCCCTCTCTCGTGTGTTCCTCTGAGGCAGGCGACCTTTCCTGTTCGCAGAAAGACAGGGCTAAATCTTCCAGGCTTGCAGAGATGATTCTAGATCACGTTACGTTACACAGAAAAAGTAAGTTAGATCTACAGAGCGCTGGTCTTGAATGGAAAGATAGGAAGAGCTATGAAGGTTTTCAAGCAGGCTTTGTGGATGGGGCAGAGACTACAGGACTGGACAGACCTCGGTGGTATGGGTCCCTGACCTAACACGACGGCAAAATGTTCAACAGCTTAGTCAGAAGCTTCCGGCACAAACCAGTAAACGAGCTGCCACTGAGTCAATTCCAACTCCGGGTGACCCCACGTGTGTCAGAGTGGAACTGTGCTCCACAGGGTTTTTAGTGGCTGATTTTGTGGACATAGATCACCAGGCCTTTCTCCCGAGGCTACTCTGGATGGATTTGAATCTCCAACTTTTCAGTTAGCAGCAGAGCACATTAGCCATATGCACCACTCAGGGGCTCCCACAGCACAAAGAATACTCATAATTCTGGATGCACGCTCTGGTATTCTCTGTGAATATCTGAATTTACAGAAAACAAAGGAGAATTTGAGGAGTGCTGAAATTTGCAAAGTCTTGGCATAAAGATACAAGCTGGCCTACTGGGATTTGTACGAGATCAAAAGGTCCTATAAAGGCAGAAACCCACAGTTACCACCATAGGATGAAACCAAAGCATGATGAAGGCCCAAGAGTTCTGAGCTCCCTTCAGGAAGGAAAAGAAAGAGGGAATTGATGCTCAGTCAATAAAAAACCAACATTGTTGACTGTCGTAGAACCTCCTTTGGTTTCTGAACTCCTGAGGGCTGTCCGTGGACACGAGGGATGCCAGTAGAGGGAAGGTGGCATCAGAGTGCGTATGCACACCTGTATGGGACGCCCGTGTCACACCTGTATGGGATGCCCATCAGACACCCGTATGGGACACCCGTGTCACACCTGTATGGGATTGCAGAGTTGGTCGGGATCAGTACCTGAAATCTTAACTTAGAAAATCTGGTGGAAGACCAGTCTATCAGTGATCCATCCTCAAGCCAGGAGGATTATTCTCTCATACTTAACAGGACTAGAAGGGGAGTGGCCAGGAAATCACACAGTTATAAAGGGATCAAAGTCTTGTATTGTCAGATTGCTCTGCTTGTTTTGCTGTCGAGTCAATACCAATGCCTGGGGACCCCACGTGTGTCAAAGCAGAACTGTTCCATAGACTTTTCAATGGCTAGCCTTTTGGGAGCAGATCGCCAGGCCTGTCTTCCAGGGAGCCTCTGGGTGGATCTGAACCGCCAGCCTTTGCCACCCAGGGGCTCCTATTGTCAGAGAAGCAACAGAAATAAAAGACATTTTTTTGAAAGACAAAAGGATGAACTGGTGGAGAGAAGTCTAAGGTGTCAATATAAAAAAAAGAAGGGAACTGCTCTCTGGGCAATGATGACGGATTAAGTTTGAAATGGGCTGTGTTTTAAATGTCAATGGGACCTGTGGGCATAGCTGGTAGGGAGCTCGGATGGGTGGTGTCAGAGCTGAGATGCCGATAGACAACTGGGAACGCAGAGGGGACAGCCTAAGTTCTGAGAGCACAAAACTCCTCAGTGCAAAGATGCATCCCCGTGTGTGTGGCCAAGGACCAAATCTCAAGCAAAGTGAACCTCAAAAGATCCACCTGCCAGTGCCTATTTCGCATATATGAAATCATATTCATAGTTAACTCGATCTGATTCTCAAAAATCAGCCACTGGAAACCCTATGGAGCCCAGTTCTGCTCTACACACACGGGGTCCCCGTGAGTAGGAGTCGACCCCACGGCAGCTGGTTTTTGGTTAACACGTGAATAGCTAAACGGCTGGTCTCACTGGATGACAGCTACAAAGGTGGGACGAGGCAAGCGATACGGTAGAATATGGCAGGAACCTTTCTAGAAAAGGCGTCTTAGTCCGTGTGTGTGCGCGCGAGTGCGTGTTCGTGTGCGCATGTGCAAATCCTCTGGGTTTTCAGGGAACCACAGGATTGCTCTTCATAACATGGGAACACAGCGATACAAAATGAAAAATGATGAAAATGGTGATGCTTTATATCTACATAAAGCCCAAATGCAGAACTTGCTGGCGCCACCTATTGTTGAAAACGCAGAACTGAAAGGCTCTCTTGTGAGCGGGCTTCCACAGGGTCAGAATCTGCCCTGTTATCTTCTTAAATGTAAAGTCACAAGCATCTACCTGCTAGGAGAGTCCAACAGGGAGAGGTCCTTCTTTAACCTAAAACAAACATGCCTTGGACAGGAACAGCTCCTATGGACTGCTCTGTTGAGTACACTGCAGTTAGAGCAATAGCTAACTGGTTTAACCTAGAAAAAAAAATCATTAGACAACTATACGTACATACCGATAATAAAACCAAACTCGTTGCCATCGAGTCGATTTCAACTCATAGTGACCCTATAGGACAGAGGAGAACTGCCCCATAGGGTTTCCAAAGAGCAGCTGGTGGATTCAAACTACCAACCTTTTGGTTAACAGCTGAGCTCTTAACCACTGAGCCACCAGGGCTCCAATACTGAACGAGCTCCAATATAAATTGTTAGGTATAAAAAACAATGTTCAGAAGCATGTGTGATACACTTTGTTAGGTGCCATCCAGTCGATTCTGACTCAGCGACCCTATGTGGCATAGGGTTTTCTACCCTGTATAGGATCGCTGTGAGTCAAAATCGACTCGAAGGCACAAAACAGTAACAACTACAATCCTCACAGAAGCAAGGAAAGGTCCACCATATCCTTCTCCTGCAGAGACGTTGGTGGGTTTGAACCGCCAACCGTTAGCGGAAGCAGCCGAACACTTAACTGCGGCACCACCAGGGTTCCTTGTGTGATATGCTACCACTTATGAAAAAAGTGGAGTGTACACATCCTTGTCTGTATCTGTATGGACAATCTCAGGGAGGACACACAAGGAAACAGTCACATGGCCACCTCTGAGCAGAAGACCTGAAAGAATGGAGACAAATTGGAGGAACGGGCTTTTTTACCAAACACACTTTGTGTGAAAATTGTATCAGGCACACATATTATCTTTTCAAAAGATTTTTTAAGAATAATTTAAAATAAACAAGTAATTTTATAACATAGTAGTTTTCCATTAAACATATTGTATATAAAGAGAGAACATGAAAGTATCTGTCTTACTCCGGTTATGAAAGTCACCAGACAGGGTTCGGGATCCATCTGAGCGTAAGAGAACCACCCTCGTCAGTGACAAGTGAGTTATGGTGGGTCTTTAGCAGACAGAAAAGGGGGACTGGAGGGGCTGTCCAAAGCTCAATGTCACTTTTCAACCCAAGTACGTGAGGTCCATTAAAATGCTCTGAATCCTGGACATTGCCTGGTTCTTTGGTTTTATTAAGATGTTAAAAATAAATAAAAGGTTTGCAGTCTTATTAGCATCTGTCTTTTCAAAAAAATTTTTTTTTTCAAAAATACTTTGATAAGAAGAAAATTTTTCACTTCGTATTACTTCTTATTTCAAATCAAAAGAAAGGAAACTAACAAACCCCTGAAGCTTTCTCAGCTCTTTCGTAACAACGTGTGTGAAAGCCAAGTCAAAGTTTATACTTGAGTACACATATCAAATGTCACATCTTCTGAAAATTGGTTCTGGAGAATAATTTCTGTAAACTTACTTATTTCTTAATTTTATTCTCCTTAACTCGAGATAACACTGACATTTACACTCAAGGTGGAGCCTTGAAATTTATCCCAAATGTTGCCCAATCAAGGTATAAGCACCAGGAAGAAAGCAAAGCCCTTAATTTCTGAAGCAGCTCTGCGAGAGAAGGAAAAGGACTAGGCAGACAGCAACACAACCGTGCGCTTCGTCATTCCTGGGGAAAGACTGCAAAGAAAAGCAGACAGACAAAGTGAAAATGGCCTGGGTCAGGCCAAGTCAGCTCTGTAAATTCAAGCTTCAAAACAGTTCCTCTGATCCAAACATGTATTTTAAATTTTTAAAAAGAGCTAACCAATAAGACATCACTGTTCTCGAAGGTAAGGTATAAATCTCCACCAACCAGAAAAGAAACAGAAATGTAGAAATTGAGGCTAAAGTCAAAGGAAGGCAGGACTCCCAAGACAGGCATAGCAGTGACAGCAGAAACTGGACTTCCAAAAGGTATGAGGACCCAGAGAGTGCCACATACTAGATGGGCATGGGGCCTTGTGCTGGAAGCCATGGGCTGAGGTAGGGCTCCCCCTCTCCTCTCCAAATACCTACGCATCTGTGAGAAGACACTGTACAAAATAACAGACGACCTCCCGCCTGGGGTACCAGCTTTCTCAGCAGCTGTGGGTGTAGAGGAAAGAAGGCTTAGAGGACAGGCACTGAGTCAGGTTGCCTGCTTGCTTCTTAAACTGTGATATTTCCAAAATTAACAGAGAGCACAAATACATTATACATATCTTAATACATAATATTATATATATATATACACAATATACATATTATATATACACATTATATAATGGTGTTTAACACCATTATAATACTTAATTATGGACCAGACCTGGAGCACCAGGTGAAGCCAACTACAAAACCACAAAATATTAGTCAAGGAGGGAGAATGAGAGAAAAACAGAAACAATACAAAAAAGCAAAAATCCCTCCCATTCAAAATGAGCCCGCAAACCAAAACTCCAAAACACACAAAAGGATCTAATTCTACAAAAGTCAAATCAACCATCAACTGACGAATTCAGCCCAAACGACGTTAGTTTTACAGAACAGTCAGACAAAGACTTAAAAATTACATTTAGGATGATTAATGAGCTGAATAAAGAAACAACATCCCTTAAAAATAGATATGAATTTATGAACCTTAAAAGGCAGAGTAAGAACAGGTAGATATAAAAGAAGAAACAATTAAAATTCCTGGAAAATAAAAGCATACTCATTAAACTAGAAAAACTCAACTGTTGTTGTTAGATGCCATTGAGTCAATTCTGACTCATCGTGACCCCAAACGTTATAAAGTAGAACGGCTCCATAGGGTTTTCCAGGCTGTTACCCTTCAAAAGCAGATCACCAGGCCTGTCTTCCAAGGCACTTCTGGGTGGGTTCAAACTGCCAACCTTTTGGCTAGTAGTCGAGCACTTAACCATTTGTACCACTCACGGACTCTGAAAACCTCAATAGATGAGATAAATCTAGACTTGACACATAAAAAAAAAAAAAAAATACTGAATTAAAAGATAATACTAAGAAGGTGTTTTCTTCACCCAGAAGGAAGCACAAGGGAAAAAAGAAAAACTTTTTCTTTAAAATATTAAGGTTCAGTTAAGAGATAAAGAGGAGTCCCTGGGTCGTACAAGCAGTTCACTGGCTCGGTTGCTAACCTAAAGGAAGTTTGAGTTCACCCAGGGGCACCTGGAAAGAAAGGCCTGGCGATCCACTTTTGAAAAATCAGCCATTGAAAACCATGGGGCACAGTGCTCCTCTGACATACGTGGGGTCGCCATGAGCCAGCATCAACGTGATGGCAACTGGTAAAAGACATGGAAGATAGACTGAGAGGCTCCAAAATCTGCCTACTAACAATGCTAGAAAAAGAATGGAGGGAATTACAAAGATGAAATATTTGGAGAGATTTTCCAGAACTGGGGTGAAAAACAAGTCCTTAGACTGAAAGATAAAACCATACTGCGATGAAACAAACAAAAAAAAAAAAATCAGAACAAAGCAAAATTCTCACAGGAACTAGTTAGGTGGTTAGCAAACTTCTCAAAAGCAAAAATCAAGACCAACAAGGGTAAAACCTTCCAATGCTGAGGAAAACAGCTTTCAGTCTAGAATTTGATGCCCAACTAAATCACGGCTCTATCATTAAGGCAAGACGAAGATATTTTCCGTCCTTCAAAGAGCAAGATCTTACCATCATGGACTGCTACGGAAAGTCCTATTGACTGGTTTTATTACTCACAAACTCTCGCAGGAAATACTATTAACAACGGACTTCCAGTGACCCTAATGGAAGGCATAGGATTGAAAACCCAATGGCACCTAAAGAGCTGGTAAGGACCCCTGATTGTCCTCACGTCCCTGTGAAAGTCTTCCCTCTGTACTACAACGGGCAATGTGCCCAAACAACGTTTTTTTGAGTCACCGAAAATCAAAAGAAATAATTTCCATTTTAAACCTTTAGCTTTTTGAAAAAGCAGGATTTGTAATCCTTTGTTTCACGGTTTCACAACTCCAAAAAAAACCATTTTAAAACAGGAAACAAAAGGACCTAGCTTTGAGACTACACTTTCTTAGGTTCCCAGCCTCGCTCTGCCATTTGCTGGCTGTGTGACTTTGAGCAAGTTACATAACTTCTCTGAATCTCCATTTGTTATTTAAAATACAGGTAATAGTCTCTCACTTATTAGGTTGCTTAAGGGCTAACATACAAGAAACTTTTTAAACATTATACAAGGTCTAACTAAAGGTAGCCACTATGGAACAATTAAAAAAAAAAAAAAAATCCATTGCCCTGAAGTTGATTCCAGCTCATAGCAACCCTGTAGAACAGACTGGAACTGCCTCATAAAGTTTCCAAGGCTATAATCTTTACGGAAACAGACTGCCTCATCTTTCTCCTGCGGAGCTGCTAGTTGAGTTCAAACCATCAACCTTTCTGTTAGCAGCCTAGCA
This sequence comes from Elephas maximus indicus, assembly GCF_024166365.1. NCBI lineage: Eukaryota > Metazoa > Chordata > Mammalia > Proboscidea > Elephantidae > Elephas > Elephas maximus. Next base: position 6,289,524 of record NC_064827.1, on the reverse strand, counting down.
CTTTAACCACTGCGCCACCAGGGCTCCTTCCTACAAAACAATAGCTATTATTATTGTTACTGTTAGCATTATCCACAGGAAGTTCTGGAAGTACCCATCATAAAGATAAAGAAGGAAAGGTTGGAGGAGCCAGAAGAGAAAAAGTCAGCTAAAATTAGAAAACAACCTGTGTTATTTCTGTTCTTTTATTTTTCCTCCTAAAATTTCATTTACTCAGTCATGTCTAAGCACTTAGCACAAAGATGTAAATAAGTGATTGGTTAAAATTACCCAGGGAACTTTGGCCATCCCAAAGAGTAGGCAGTAATCTTAATATACTTCCAAGAGAATCAGGGTGTGGGTAAAATATTTTTGTGTTTGGGTCAGTTTATTTTCTGCTCTAGAGTATCAACAAAAACCCCTGCATTAAAACCACCACCAAATGACAGTAACACCCATGTTAATAAAAAAGGTCAGGGCCAATGACCAATTATGTGATTTGGGTACCCATGATATAAAAATAAACAGGCAATCCTTTTTTCAAAGGTTACTCTTCAATCTTCAAACTAGGCAAACTGATGCTCTTGGTTAACTACTGCTTCTCTTGTGACAGTCTCCATTCAAAACCCCAAATGTTGCAGCTAGCCACCATCCATGCGGAAACCCCCCAATCTACGTACTAGCCAGACCCCCTCCAGAAAAGCTTGTACTTCATACCAGGACTAGTCCCTCCTGCTCAAGTACTACCCCAGACTTGCCAATCTTAAGGAGCCTAGAACTTCCTTCAACACCCTCCAGCTTTTGCTAAGGAAAACTCTGTTTAAGAACAGTGAAGTCTACAGGGCTTATGGGATGCCCCTAGGGGCATTTCCAAGACTCCTGCTGTGGTCCAGCTACACAAATCCTGGCCCCCTCAGCCTAAGAGCTGAAAGGTCTTTGATTAAAGCAACTCACTAGAACCTCTTGGTTTTCCAGCAGTGGTACTGGTGTTATTAATTCATCATCCGGCCCTGAGGTGAGCTGTTCTATGAGATGCCTCAGCCTTTTGTTTTCCTTTCTGTTATTCTGTTGTATTTTCTCACTACACCTGAGACCAAATGCTGAATACCACTCCGCCCAGCGATTAGTTAGAATGTTAATACTCATAGGTCAATACAAACCCAACCGTTAGAGGTTAGAAGCCAAGTTCAGGTGAACTTTAGAGTCTGGGGAGACCCTTGGTCAACCTCTTCTCCCACATCATCTACTGAATCTTTCAGAGGCAGGAATCTTAGTAAATAAGACATCAGAGAGAGACAGGATGGTAGAATGGGTCAAAAGATTCAGTCTTTTGACTGCCACACAGTAGCTTTATCACCGTCAACAAGACATCTCACCTCTCTGGGTCTCCATTTCTTCATTTGCAAAGTCAAGATATACAGGATGTACCTCACTGCCTTGTTTCGAGATTAAATGTGACAGCTACGTCGCATGCTCAGCCCAGTGCCCAGCATGTAGTGGGAGTTCAATTAGTGTTAAGCTATTGTTATGCTAATCCATTATTTATGTTTTTATTCTTAATTTCGATCAAGAGGTTAAGTGACTTGTTGAAGGTCACACAATTAGTAAGAGACAGTGTCAAGATTAGAACATCAATAGATTATCTGATTTTAGACTCCACTGACTCCCTCCCACCCCCAGCCCAAGCTCTGCACTCTTTGACCCTTAAAGAGTTGGAAGGACTTAACAAGGGACCACCACATACATTCCCATGGCATCAGCCCAGCTGGTCTCGGTTAGGCATGGAAGGTTCACCCCAGGGGACTTAATAAACACGTGATGGGGTCACTGAGTGGGAAAAGCTGAGGGGGGTCTCCTGAAACACGCACACCACAAGGAGAAGGTCCACACGTGAGCCTTCGCTTAGGACTCAAAGTGAAACTTTCATCAGTTTCGAGTTTCTGACAACTGGACCTCAATCATTCAGCCATGCTGGAATAAAGCTGGGAATAATTCCTGGAGTGATGCAGCCCTTTTGCCATGTGCCAAACAGAGCAAGAGAATCCATTCACCCCCCGTCACTCCTCCGGGCACCAGACTTGCACCCTTTCCAACGGCCAACCGTACTCCTTTCTGTACTTCTTGGAATCTGAGTCGGCTGGGAGTGTGAGTGGGCAAGTGTGTGTGTGTGTGTGTGTGTGTGTGTGTGTGTGTGTGTGAACGTGTGAGAGGCTGCATGCACGCGGGTGTGAGCGTGTGTACAAAATGCCCTCCGTCAGGGACACTGAAGCATTGCTAGAAGAATCTGTCATCCGGGATGGAAGCTGAGATCATTATCATTTCACCAGCGTGCTGTACTTAAACACCAATACTAACGGGCTGTGCACCTGTGCAAAGTGACTACAGAGAAGCAAAAGAAAGCAACCAGAGGACTGAGTCAAGCTCTCGGCAGAAGGAACTCAGCATACTGATGAACTTCTTTCCCAGAGGGTGCCAACGGACAGAACCAACAATCACCCCTGAAGAGCCAAATAACTATGTCAAAGAGATTCTGAGTACGGCTCAAGCTGCTTACTGATTAACACTTTTGCACACAACCCTCTGCACAGACCTGCGTAGTCACTGTTCCTAGTAAAACAAGCCTTTGTTGACAACTGCACACACGATCCTTGCTAACCAAGCTCACTGCTCTCACACAGCTTAATAGCTGGAGCGCGGCTCCCTGGCCACAGCCAGGAAAACTTGATGTGGTTGTCAAAAAAGAAAGAGAAAAAGCTAGGGAAGAAGGGAAACCTTTTGTTTTGAAGGTGAGGCGTCTGAATGACCTCATGCTACAAGCACGCTGGTGGTTTATTTTAAACGCCTCCTTCGCTTATTAACGTTCTGGGCTTTTCAAAGATTCCTTGCTCCAAACAAATAATTTATCATATTAAGAATTCCTACTTTTAAGAAGTATTGCCCTTTTCACACGGGTTGGGATGTGACCGATGGAATATTTGTCTTTAGGCTTAAACAGTTTTTAGTTACAGGACTTGCAAATATTGGCTATAACAGGGAATTATAGAAGCATACCTCATTTTCAGAAAACCTGGATGGAAAAATATCTGAAATTTCAGGCAGAACAGACTAATTTCCACCACATTACCAAAAAAACATTCACTTCAGGGTTACTTTCAATGACGAGTTTCCCGCAGGGTTTCATTTACTCATAACGTTTATTGAGTCCCTACTACGTGTATGGCATTTTTCAACCAAAAGCCAGTTGCTGTCGGGTTGATTCTGACTCACGGTCACCGTGTGTGTGTCAGAGTGGAGCTGTGCTCTGCGGACTTCTCAGTGGCTGATGTTCCCCCCTCTTTGGAAGACAGCACCAGGCTTTCCTTCTACGGCATCTCCGGGTAGACTCAAACCTCCAACCTTTCCCTAGTCACCGAGAGCGTTAAGCCTTTGCACCACCCAGGGAGGCTCAAGATTCAATTTATAAACATTTTATTTACTCCCTAGTCTTTAGGCCCCAAGACTATTAGATAAAGCAAAGTAAACCTGAAAAAATTAATCCCTCCAATATAGACAATCTAAAATTTCTCTTCTGATTGGCAAATGCTACTCTTTTTTCTATAAACCTGTTGCCATCGGGGAACCCTGGTGGCATAGTGGTTAAGAGCTATGGCTGCTAACCAAAGGGTCAGCAATTCAAATCCCCCAGGCGCTCCTTGAAACGCTATGGGGCAGTTCTACTCTGTCCTATAGGGTTGCTATGAGTCGGAATCGACTCGACGACACTGGGTTTTTGTTGCCATTGGGTTGAATCGGACTCACAGCGACCCTATAGGACAGAGTAGAACTGCCCCACAGGATTTCCATGGAGCAACTGCTGAATTCAAACTGCTGACCTTTTGTTTAGCAGCCAAGCTCTTAAACCACTACACCACCAGGACTCCTCTTTTTTTCTGTAGTTCCTTTAAAAGTATTTCCTGAGACCAGTTTCCAACCTTTGGCTTGGGAGATGGAGCCACATCCCCTCAGGTTAGAATCATTCCCAGTTCCATTAAATGAGGGAATCCTTCAGTCACTGTGACCTCATTAGGCAAAACTGGCCATAGCCACTCTGACCCACCACGTGAAAATTGTGGAAAGGTTTTAGAAAGGAATTTGACAAGAAGGGTCAAAAGCCATCATGAAGCTCATTTCCTCCATCTACTTTATAACCCTATGTCAAAAATAATTTTAAAGAAACCATCTAAAAAAAGGGGAAAATGTAGTTTACACAAAATGTTCCCAGCAGACTGTCTGTAACAGTGAAAAAACACTCTTTGAAATAACCTAAAGATCCAGTGTAAGAAACTCCTAAATATGTTCACTGTATGGACTAGTGTGTTTTTGTTGTTAGGTGTCACTGAACCAATTTCGACTCCTAGTGACCCCATGTGACAGGGCAGAACTGCCCCAGAGGGTTTTCTAGGCTATAATCTTTATGGGAGCAGACTGCCAGGTCTTTTCCCCCCGGAGCCCCCGAGTAGGTTCAAAAGGCCAACCTTTCAGTCAGCAGCCGAGAGCTTAACCACTGTGCCACCAGGGCTCCTCAGAATATTATACAGCCACAAAAATTATGACCCCATGAGGAATAACTACTCGCTCATGGTAACTTTACATTAACTGGAAAAAAAAAAAAAAAAAAACAGTACTGTATACAGAATTAAGCCTCTCAGCAGATGATAAACATTTTAAAGTACATGTGCAAAAACAGGAGTTTTAAGTGAGACCTGGAAGAAATGGACTTCAGGCTGGGTCTACTGAGCTCTGAGGCAGGGCTGAAAATCTATAAATGGGATCCTTAGCCACTGGGATTAATTACTTCTTTAAACCGCAGGCTCAGTTGGTTTAGTGTAGCTGTTTCACTATCAAAATTCTTTAACCTGTTTTCCCCTCCAATTCCCTAACTTTCTTTTTTAACGTGGCTCATCCAACTGTCGATTCTCACGACCTGATTAACCCTCTCCTAAGACACAGCTTTTGTTTTGGAATATTTTTTTTCCACTGTTTCACTCGAGATCAAATTTAAGAGAATAACTACTGACAAGTTCATTTCTCTCTTCCTGTTTTTGGAAACACTGGGAGCATATTTTCTCTTTTCCAGCCCACTGCTACTTCAGGGCTCGGTCCAGGTTGGTGTGGTTTTAAATAACGCACCCTTCCTTAGATAACTCACTAGCCTGCAGAGTTCACAGGGTCAGGCTGAGTCCCTTTCACCTTCCCTTTATTCTGCCTTTGACCAGAGATTGTCCAGAGCTCCTTCCTCAGAATTTACACGTAAGGATGCTTTAGAACAAACATTTTCCCCAGAAATTTCCTGTTGCCACCCAGTCTGTTTCCACGCAGTGAGCACAATATGAGGGTTATGGTTTATGACCATGCCTCCAAAAAGAAACCAGGGCTTCTCATGCCTCACATGGAGCTTTCCCTCAAAGAGCTTCCTGGGACAGTGGAACAATGTGGTTAAAAGGAAGACTCGAAAGGAGGGAGATGATCTCTTAATAGACACACAGTATCCAGCACTCCCCTCCCCCCGCCCAAACTCTGCCCAGAATAGAACTGACACAGAAGGAGAGGGAGCTGTTACTTGGGTTTTGAAGGGGAATATGAATGTGACTATACTCTTTTCATGGGAATGAGAGAGTCTGCCCACGTGAGAGGAGGCATTGGTGGTTCAGTGACAGACTTCTCACCTGCCATGTGCCCGACCTGGGTTTGACTCCCAGCCAATGCACCTTGTGTAGAGCCACCAGCCATTATCAGCAGAGGCTTGCGTGTTGCTATGATGGTTTCAGCAGAGCTTCCAGACTAAGACGGCCTAGGAAGAAAGGCCCCATGATCTACTTCCAAAAAATCAGCCAGTGGGAACCCTATGGATCATCAAGGTCTGATCCGAGACCAACCATGGGGATGGCGCAGGACAAGTTTTGTCCCATTCTCACCTTTGGGGCGTGCCAATTTGGCAGCTAACAACACCCCCCACAAGGGAGAAGATGTTGGTCATCTCCAACATTCTAACTTCCTTCCTGAAATATACCTAGACCCATTAATTTATAATAAAGAAAATTAAGTGCCAAACAGTTCCCCATGCTAAAACCACTGTGGCTAGCTGAACTCGGAAGGCCTCTGCGAAACAACCAGAAACCTTAACCATTTACAAGCAGCATAACAAAGTTCCACCAGTGTCTGTTCAATTCTTGATAACAAGAAAATGTACAAGCGTCTGAACAAAACTCCTTTCTCCCTCTGTGTCATGCTTCACGAGTCAGGCACCTTCTATCCACGGTACTGTCTGCCCACCTGACATCTTTCTTCCAGAGCTGGCTTCCTCTACTTAAACCCTAAAGCACTTCTGTCCCAAAGCATTCTCTGAGTCAGGCTTTCCTTGGGGCAAAGCCTTTGGAAATGGCCAGAGCGGAGAAACGGACTATAACTACTGTAGCTTCTGCACCGCTGCTGCTGCTGCTGCCGTTGGGAATTCTGCACCATGAGGAAGCCGGTTCAAAACAAGAAATTAGCTGGCGGTTCTCTCTGACCACAGCAATTCTCAGCTTCTTTCCCTCCGTGGCTGGAAAGATGACGCTTACTCCTTACATTCCCATGGGCAGGCACAGGGTGTAAATTACAAGCTCTGAACCATTTCTCAAAACACGGGAGAAAACTCTACCACATTATCTTTGGGAACAAAGTATTTGTAACACTCATCCCAAAAAATCGTAGTCATTGAGATATTGGTATGAAGGTTGAGAACCACTATGCTAATTCTGTCATTCCTTAAATCAGGGCTTCCAACCGGTTTGTTCCAGGTAAAACCTCTGCTACGAACATGCATTTCCACCCCAGATAAACTCAATCAAAATCTTCAGTTTAACAAGATCCCCAGGTGATTCTTAAATTGGAAACCCTGGTGGCATAGTGGTTAAGTGCTACAGCTGCTAACCCAAGGGTCGGCAGTTCAAATCCGCCAGGTGCTCCTTGGAAACTTTACGGGGCAGTTCTAGGTAAACTAAACTGTGAGACCCACTGCTTTACCAGTGGTTCTCAGACCTGGTCCCTAACCAGCGGTGTTGGCATCGCCTGGGAACTTGTTAGAAATGCAAATTCTCAGCAGGGGTTCAAACTGGAATAAACAGGTTCAGAGACCTGCCTTAAACTCAGTTTGACAGAAATCCCCGACTTGGAAAGCGATACCAGTACCAGCTGCCACTGAGTCACCGCCAACTCATGGCAGCCCCGTGTGGTACAGAGTAGGACTGTTTCACAGGGTTTTCTCAGCTATAATGGCTCTGTGCTAGGCACTAAATAACTAATAAATAAATAAATAAAGGGACTTTCAATTAATAGTTTTTAATTGCCAGTTGCTGTCCAGTCAGTTCCAACTCATGGCAACCCTTGTCTTTCAGAGTAGGACAGTGCTCCATAGGGTTTTCAATGGCTGATTTTTCAGAAGTAGATCACCAGCTTTCTTCTCAGGAAGAAGCCTCTAGGTGGACTAGAACCGACAACCATTTGGTTAGCAGCTGAGCACGTTAACCGTATGCACCACGACGGGCTCTTGGGAATCTGTAGGGGGTCTGAAAAGCCGTTAGATCCAATTCCCTCCTTTTCAGAGAAGTATTACTTAAAAAGTGATCTACAGATTTTTTTTCATGGTTATTCATCATCTACTTCCTCCCCTGATAAGATGATATCTAGGCTATTAAATATGTTTCCTTTTAACATACCAGCAACTTATTTCAAAGTATCATGAGACTATGCCTACGTATAGCTGAAGAGGTTCACGTTCATCCTTCTTCCAGGAGCACGGTCTACCACGGTCACTAGATTTCAGGAGTCTTAGCACAGGGCGCCACGTACGCTTGAACTGTGAACCATCAGACTCTTACCAGAATAAAGGTTGTTAGCCCCTTCTCATTCACCTGCGTTACTTTATTCACTGATAATTAAAAAAAAAAAAAAAAAAAACCTAGGTTTTTTTTCATGCGGACTTATTCTGCAACCATTTCACCTCATCTTTCTTTTTTCAGCTGCAACTGCAATCAAGAAATAGGAAAAACTGTTATAAAATTTAAGTCCTGGACATATATTTTATCTTCCTTAGAATTTGTTTATCATCTAAAGTATAACTTCAACCCTCCTTTCCTAAGGTTTTTCCTTCAGGGGGGAAAAAAAAGCAACTATCTCAAGATTATAAATGGTACTAATGTCAAAATATTAATAAATAATTCTATCTTCGTATTCTCACTATGCGTTGGTTTTATAATCAGAGTAAAGTGGGAAAAAAGTTACAAAAAATGAAAATACAAAAAATTGGAATCTTGAAGGGAAGAAGACAACTACGCAAATAATACAGCCCTACTATCTAAGTATAGGACACCCTGGTGGCACAGTGGTTAAGAGCTATGGCTGCTAACCAAAAGGTCAGCAGTTTCAATCCACCAGCAGCTCCCTGGAAACCGTATGGGGCGGTTCTACTCTGTCCTACAGGGTCAGTATGAGTCGGAATCGACTGGACAGCAATGGGTTTTGTTTTTTTTTTAATCCAAATGGAGAGCCCTGTTTATCAAATTTCACTGAAAGAAGTATTCGAATAAAAACCAGAGATGTAGCGTATACACACAACAGACTACTACCCAGCCATAAAGACAGATGAAGTCCTGGTACATGCCACAACATGGGTGAACCTTGAAAACACCACACTGAGGGAAATAAGTCAGTCACAAAAGGACAAACACCATGGGATCTCACTTACGTGAGACAGACAAATGCATAGAGAACAAAGCTGATCAGTGGTTACCAGGGGTGGACAAGAGAGGGGAGCAGAGAGTCACTGCTTAGGGAGCACTGAGCTTCTGTTAACAGCGGAATAGCTCAGTAAAGAGTAGTGATGACGGTCACACAACATGATGAACGTAACGCCACTGAATTACACACGTAGAAATTGTCAAATCGACAAGTGTTTTGTTACATATCATTGTTAGCTGCCATTGAGTCGATTCTGACTCACCACAGCCCTATGTACAACAGAACAAAACACTGCTTGGTCCTGCACCATCCTCACAATCGTTGCTATGTTTGAGCCCAATGTTGTAGCCACTGGGTCAGTCCATCTCATCGAGGGTCTTCCTCTTTTTCGCTGACCCTCTACCTTACCACCATTATGTCCTTCTCCAGGGACTGGTCCCTCCTGATAACATGTCCAAAGTACATGAGACTATATATATATTATGCATATATATATTAGTTACATATTAAAAAAATGAAACCCATTGCCAATGAGTTGATTCCGACTCATAGTGACCCCACAGGACAGAGCAGAACTGCCCAGTAGCGTTTTCAAGGAGCAGCTGCTGGATTCAAACTGCTGACCTTTTGGTTGGCAGCCAAGCTCTTAACCATTTTGCCACCAGGACTCCATAGTTATATACACTTTCATAAATATATATCACAAAAAAAATGAGAAGACAAAAACAGGAGGAATATTGATATTCTCTCCCTAAATTCTGGAGTAAAACTGTACATTACCCTGTGGCTTTGGGCCCCTCACCAGGGAAAAGGGGCTCACAGGGACCCCCCAGTGTTGTGTGGCAGTGAGATGCCAGTTTGTTGCTGGGGACAGTTCCTCATCCTGCCTGGATCCACTGCCACAGTTCCGACCTGACCCATTTCAGGATCACGGTGTGCTTTATTTTGTAGTCCCCACTAGAACACACAGCTGTTTCCTTCTCATTCTAGGGCTACAGCCAGAATGCTCCTCAGGAGCAAGGATGGTGAGGTTTCGTCTCTCATACTTTGGACATGTTATCAGGAGGGACCTGTCCCTGGAGAAGGACATCATGCTTGGTAAAGCAGAGAGTCAACAAGATGGACTGACACAGTGGCTGCAACAACGGGCAGAAACATGGCAACAGTCGTGAGGACGGTGAAGCACTGAGCAGGGTTTCCTTCTGTTGCACACAGGGTTGCTACGAGTCAGAGCCAACTTGACAGCACCTAACAACAACAACAATAATTCTAGGGCCACTCCAGGAAATGGAAACGTACACCAACCAGCCTATAGAAAACTTGCTCAGGCTTGGCTGTTAGTCAGGAAATCTCATGCTTGTTACTCAATGCCTCTTTCTCCTTGGAACAAGTCTCTTTATTCACGGATCTACAGGGATCAGCCTGCTCTCTCTGAGGTAAAGTCAAACACAGAGCCTGCCCAAGCCCCACGATCAACCGAACAATCTGAGTCCAACTAGTTATCGGGCAGGATGGACACACGGCTGTCTCCCAGCAGGCTCCCCACACCCAGCAAGTTCTGAGACTTAGAGATGACATCCTGCCCACCCTCGCCATGGGACACTCTAGACCTGCACCATCCAATACGGCAGCCACTGGCCACCTGAGGCTACTTGAAATGTGGCTACTCTGATTAGAGATAGTGACGCAGTGGTTAAGTGCTCAGCTGCTAAGTGAAAGGTCAGCAGTTCGAACCCATCAGCCACTCCCGGGAAAAAGGCCTGGCAATCTGCTCCCATAAAGATTACAGCCTAGGAAACCCTCTGGGGCAATTCTATTCTGTTCTGTAAGGTCGCTGTGAGTTGGAATTGACTCGATAGCAATGGTTTGATTCTTTTTCTTTCTTTTTTTTGGTTATATAAAATACACACCAGATATGAATGACTTAAAACCAAAAAAAAAAAAAAAAGAATGTAAAATATCATTGATAAATTTTTATATTTGGTCTATGCTGAAGTGGAGTGCCTGGGTAGTACAAACAGTTAACATGCTCAGCTGCTAACCAAGAGGTTGGAGGTTCAAGTTTACCCAGAGGTGCCTCGGAAGAAAGGCCTGGTGACCTGCTTCTGAAAAATCAGCCATTGAACACCCTCTGGAGCACAGTTCTCCTCTGACACACACGGGGTCACCATAGACCAGAGTTAGCTCAACAGCGACCGGCTTATAGGCTGAAATAATATTTTAGAAATAATGGGGCCAGTGAAATATTAAAAATTAATTCCCCTTGTTTCTTTTTACTTTTTTTAATGTGGCTACCAAAAATTTTAATTGCACACGTGGCTGACATTGTATTTCTACGGGACAGCAGCACTGTTGTAGATGGGCAATGCCGTCCATACAGAAAAGCCCAGCCTTGTGAGCACACCAATGACACTTCAGGGGTTCCAGACAAACCACCATGATGAACCCCGCAACCACTTGGTCCTGCATAAGGTACCCTAGATCTTGGGTCTTCAAGGCCTTTTGTCTCCAAGAACCCACTCTTAAGAGACAAACACCCCTAGGAAGGCTGATACCTTAATCCACTGTTAGCAGCAAACTCACTTAATAATTAGAGGAAGCTTAGCAAACTGATATGAGGGTCGGATCTTGTTTAATCTTCGACAGAGTACAGAGTCCAGGAAAGAGGAGGAGGAAGTGACCAGAAAGGATCAGCCAGAAATGATTGAGGTGAAAGGGTATGGAACAACCACCTTGCCCTGCTGTCCAGTGACCCCAGCAAATAGAGCCCAACATTCTGACACTGCAGTTATACCTATGAGACTGCCTTTTGCACCTTTAATTAATCAGATGTCTCTAGTTCCTAAAACTATGGTGTGCATTTGTGTGTATATATTGTATTTGCACAGGTATTTATGCTTACACTCATTTTTATGCTTATACACAAATATATAGAGATACACCCACACATATAAATACATAGTAATAACACAGATATACACATATAATACTAGCAGCCTTCATGGCTAATTTATAATTATGGATGGCAAATGGCTCTATACATTTTAATTTCCCTATCTATCTAGTGTCCCTGGGCAGAGCAAACGGTTAAGCACTCGACTACTAACTGAAAGGTTGCCATACTAACCGACCCACAAGGTGCCTTGGAAGAAAGACCTGGCCGTCTACTTCTGTAAGGTCACAGCCTTGAGATCTATGGAGGGCAGTTCTAGCCTGCACCACATGGAGTCGCCATGAGTCCGAATCACCTTGACAACAAGTGGTTTCGTCTTTTGGGTTTTAACGCTCTGTCTTAATGTATTTAGAGTAGAGAGCAGATGGAAAGGTGGTTATATCACTTTGGGATAATCCAGTCTAGCCTCTGGAAAAAAGATAACTGCCATTTTCAAATATACGAAGGGGGATTCCACAGAGGCCCAGGACGTCAGAAAGGGTCGCTAAGAGACATCACAAATGCCTGCCTGGAAACTTTCCTCATCTGTTGGCGATGAGTCAGGTGTAGCCCACTTTGAAAGTTGGAAGCTACTGTATTTTCACACAAATAACACACATCTTCTACATTTGTTTGCCAACCACGCCCTTTCCCCCTCGAGGTATTTTCGAAAGCGCTAATTTTTTACTGTAACACATAAAAAGAAAATTGGCATAGCGGCGCTGATGAAAATACTTCACAGTGGGAGGGTGTGGCTGGCAAACATGTAGCAGGCACGCGCTATCTGCATAAAAATCCGGTAAAGGACTGTCCAAGTTTTTAACCACCACAATGATTTTACATCATCAAGTAAATAAAAATCTTCACCTAACCCAGCTGGTATCGGAAGTTTCCTTCATGAGACAAAACTTAGAAGAGGATTTTGAATTAGAGAGGTCAGTCCATCTGACTGTTCCCTTTTTTGTATTCCAAGGAAATGACATTCTTTCTCTTGCTGAGAATATCTGGTCATTCCCTTCTCTCTGTCTCTCTCTCTCTGTCTCTCTGTCTCTCTCTCTCTCTCTCTCGTACATACACTGGAACTCCCCTTCCTGAATGCAATGTCCCTAGCCTTCCATAAACCCTAAACCACCTCAACTCAACCACACTCTGAATTTCCCTAGTGTTACATGCTGCTGTAGCTTAAACTGCAGCTGAATGTCTCTTAACCAACTCAGCGGAATAGCTGGTGTCTTCCTTGAGCGCTGTAAAATACACAGACAGTTGCCCATGGCACAGGGTAGGCTCTTGGCCAGGAAGCTACTTCCTAACACACCACAAAACCTCAGCTCTCACCCAGTAGAGTTAGATATTTATGAAGAGCCATTGTGTTTGTTCCTGAACCTATTCATGAGAGATACGCATATGAGAGTTGTATGCTGTTTGCATCTACGTGATTTAATTAAATATTACATGAAATGGGTAGAAGAAGAAGACAGGCTGCTTTTCTATGAAAACTACATTGGAAAGGTTCAAAAAAGGTGAACTGCTTTTAGAAAGCTGTTGCTGAATTAGGAGTTAGGTGTGGGGGCGATATCTAAAAAAGGTCTTTGGAGGGGATTTTAAAATCTAAAATGATCCTACACTCAAGATTGCTTCCCAGTGTTTTTCAGTTCTCACTCCAGAATACAGAAATCAATACTTTAAATTATACAAGATTTATGCAAGAATAATGACTGACACGGACTCCAAGAAGAGGGCCCTTAATCAAAGCCTTAATCCTACACCAAGAGATTAGTAAATAACGTGGATTTAGATGCTTTCAGTTGCCGGAACACGTTTGCCACCCACCTGTCCATCAGTGTGTCATACTGTGGTGGCTTACATGTTGCTGTGATGCTGGAAGCTAGGCCACTGGTATTTTAAATACCAGAAGGGCCACCCATGGTGGACAGGTTTCAGTGGAGCGTCCAGACTAAGACAGACTAGAAAGAAAGGCCTGGCAATCTACTTCTGAAAATTAGCCAATGAAAACCCTGGGGATCATAGAACATTGCTGGAGACTTTAACTTGCTTGCTTTGGACATGTCATCAGATGGGGCCAGCTGCTGGAGAAGGACATCGTATTTCGTAAAGTGTAGGGCCAGTGAAGGTGAGGGAAACTCTCAATAAGATGGACTGATACAGTGGCCACAACAATGGACTCAAACATACCAACAATGGTGAAGATGGCGCAGGACCAGACGATGTTTCACCCTGCAGTACGGGGTGGGGAGGGGGTCGTCGTGAGTCGGAGCTGCCTGAACAGCAGCTAACAACAACAACAACACCTTCCAGGTGTGTGAGGCTCACAGCTTTATACCTTCCCACCTCAACTTTCTTTTTTTAATTATCAGCACAACTACCAGTCCAGGTAAGGTTGGTTAGGACGGATTCTACTGCTTTTTAGATATGTGACCCTTGGCCCTACAAAGATCGTTCCCTCCCTCAGAGAAGAGATCACTGTGGTTCACAGCCCATAGGATCCAGTGTTTTACAAAGGTACAAGTCGCATTTGCTTAAGGAATCGGAAGACTCAAATTCTGGTCTTAACTCACCACTTGCCAGCTTTTTGACGTTGGGCAAGTTTCAGGTTCTACACCTATAAAACAGGAGTAACACCAGCCCTAGGTACTTCACAGTGCGTCTACAGGAAACAAGGCAGACAGTATTACAAAGGCACCCTGAAAAGGGCAAGGAGCTATCTCCATGTGAGGACGTCATGGCGGATGCCAAATAACTTTTTCTGAATGAATGAACACAAAGGAGTGTTTACATGGAGGAGGAGGGACAGACACAAAGGAGCAACTCTAGGACCTGATGGCACGGCTGCTGACAAAAGGCTAAATTTGGATATGAGGCCCAAATGCCCCCGAAATGCATTGTGATTCTTTCTCCAAACGCATGGTCGTTTACTTCCAAGGTGACCTTCTGAAAACACAGTTCAAATCACGTCACTTCTTTCCTCAACATCCTTCAGTGACGTACGCTGCCAGCCCAGTGAAGATGAGCACTGAAGGACTTCAGAGTATGGGTCCCCCCAGGTCCAAAATATCTCACCTGACCACTCATCATAGCTAACCACGAGCACCAGGAGACTACACAGCTTGTCTCCTGATCACTTCCCACCTCCAGGCTCTGCCTGTGCTGTTGCTCCAGCCCAGCACAGGCTCCTTCCACAAATCCATCTCCTGATCAAAATGCTCAAAAGCCCACACCTTTTGCATTCCACCGGAATCCCCGGGTGGTGCAAACACTGAGCGCACTAGGCTGCTAACTGAAAGGTTGAAAGTTCGAGTCCACCCAAAGGTGCCTCGAAAGAAAATACTGGCCATCTACTTGTGGAAAATCTGCCACTGAAAACCCCATGGAGCACAATTCTACTCTGACATGGGGTCACCATGAGTTGGAGTTGTAGAATCTGTTAGAACTCTCTGGAATTCTTAAACAGTCCCTTTGAATCCCTGATATAAGTTCTAAATTATATTTCATTTATTTTAGTGAATATTGTCCAATGAGATCATCTCTAGCATCTTCCTCAGGCGTTTTCACACCCTTTCCCCCCAACTCTGGCACCAAAGGAGGTAAAGCCAGCACGACCCCTCAATACACCAGCTCGCATTTACTTTGGTTTAAAAACACGTTGCTGTCAAGTCGATTCCAACTCCTAGTGACCCTACAGGACAGAGTGGAACTGCCCCATAGGGTTTCCAAGGCTGTAAATTTTTACAGAAGCCGACTGCGGCGCCTTTCTCCTGAGGAGCGTCTAGCAGGTTCAAACTGTGGACCTTTCGGTTAGGTGCCCAGTGCTTAACCACTGAGCCACCAGGGCTCCTTCGGTTTGGATTAAGCACAACATAATTCATTTGTGAGAAGTGGTTCAGTTGTCTATTCGGTACACTTTATTTCTCACTCAAATAGATGAGTTTTTAAAACACCTTGGGTTTTCAAAAATATGGGTATCTTTTGTCAGCTCTCCTTGCCTCGGTCTTCACGTGCTCAATCCGTAAAACACCATTACAACAG
This sequence comes from Elephas maximus indicus, assembly GCF_024166365.1. Taxonomy (NCBI): domain Eukaryota; kingdom Metazoa; phylum Chordata; class Mammalia; order Proboscidea; family Elephantidae; genus Elephas; species Elephas maximus. Next base: position 6,273,812 of record NC_064827.1, on the reverse strand, counting down.
CCACCCCGCCCGTCTTCACGTGTTCGACACGTAAAACACCGTTACAACAACCACCCTTTGTCATTTTCTAAGTCTCTCAAGCCCCTCGCAAAGTTTAAATCTTACAACGACCTGGATTCCCTCCATAGCTGTTTTTTTTCCCCTCTGCTAACAGGGTTGTCAGTCAAAGCCAGATATTTTAAGGGTATGGATCCTTAAAGCTCAAAGGTCAGCTGCTTTAGAACAAATAAAAAGATGAGCTCAAACAAAAGACAATCTCATGGTAAACAGGAAGTAGAAGAATAAAGGGATTATACCTTAAATAGGAGCTCTGGTGACACAGTGGTTAAGCACACGGCTGCTAACTGAAAGGTCAGCGGTTCGAACCCACCAGCTGCTCCACGGGAGAAAGATGTGGCCATCTGCTTCCGTAAAGATTTACAACCTTGGAAACCCTATGGGGCAGTTCTACTCTGTGCTATATGGTTGCTGTGAGTCAGAATCGACTCAAGGCAATGCGTATACTTTAAATAAGGAGCCCTGGTGGCATAAAGGTTAAGTGCTTGGCTGCTAACAAAAAGGTTGGTGGTTCAAATCCATCCAGAGAAAGACCTGGCGATCTGCTCCTATAAAAATTACACCCAAGAAAACCTTGTGGGGCACAGTTCTACTCTCTCACATGCAGTCACTATGAGTTGGAATCCACTTGACAACAACCAACAGCAACAGCATACTTTAAATGATTAAAATTGTAAATCTAAGTCTGAATTTTCTTATACACACACACATGCATCAAGTTTGTGTATATGCTCTGGGAGTTAACAGACCCTCCCTAAAGTTCACTCACAGATCTCTAAGTTTGTTAATAATCTTGGCACCAGAAGCATTCTTAGCAAAATCAGGGATAAGAACGCTTAAACCAAAAAACCAAGCCCACTGCCATCCAGTCGATTTCGACTCGTAATGACCCTGTAGGACAGAGTAGAACTGCCCCATAGGGTTTCCAAGGAGCGGCTGGTGAATTCAATCTGCCAAACTTTTGGTTTGCTGCTGAGCTCTCAACCACTGTGCCACCAGGGCTCCTAAAAATGCTTACTACCATCATTATAATTTAGGGATATAAGATGTATCTTAAGATACAACACACAAAAAAATTTAATCATAAAAAGAAATAACAAAGCTACTGTTACTTGCAGAATACGGCAGTAAACTGAGAAAAATCCAAGGTTATCAACTGAAAAACTAAGAGAATTAAGTAAGAGAATTCAACAGTGACTAGATAACACGGTAAATTTCCAAAAAGCAATTATTTATCTCGATAAATATTTATTGAACACTTCCGCGTCAGATGGAAACCCTGGTGGCGCAGTGGTTAACAGCTACGGTTGCCAACCAAAGGATCAGCAGTTCAAATCCAACAGGCGCTCCTTGGAAACTCTATGGGGCAGTTCTGCTCTGCCCTATAGGGTCGCTATGAGTCAGAATCGACTCGGGGCAATGGGTTTCCATGTCAGATAACATAGAAGGCACCAGGGATACAAGGAAAGAGAAGGTTCGAGCCCTATGTAATCACATTTACCAGTAAAAACAAATCAGAAGGGATGTGGAAATGAGGGCTCCATCCACATAGCAACAACAGGACGGAAAGTAACTTTAACAAGAAACATCAGAGATAAACAGGAATGCTATCATTTTTGCAACTCTTCTGTAAACTCAAATTATTCCAAACAAAAAAGTTTACTTTAAAAAATAAGATCCATAATGAGTAAAGAACTGGCATATTTAGAACACGGCCTTTTACTTTGGGGGACAAGATTAGTGGAACCATGTTCACTGGGAAATCACCCCCACCCCCTGGAATTCTCAGAAAAATCCGAAAGCAAAAAGAGTTTATTTTGAGTGGCAGGATTGGGGATGATCTGATTTGATTTGATTTTCATTTGTTGATTTGTTTCCTTTTAATCACAACAGTAAATGTAACATGTATTTGACAACATCTGAAACCACTGGTCAACAAAATACTAGGCTGCCACAGTCATGACATTGCTTACATTCTTTTCTTTCTTTACTCTTTTAAACAAGCGACTTTCAACATTACTAACACGTGGTTATAATTCAACTTCTGTACTTTTCCAATCCTATTGAGTCGGAATCCACTCGTGATGGCGGTGGGTGAGTTTTTATTTCTAAACATAGTTCTTCAAACTTATTATCACAAAGCCCCAGCTGTCATCCGGCAACCAATTTTACTCTAGAAAACACCAACAGGCCCTTCTGGGTCGGCCCCCCAAAATCTGGGTCGGCCATATTCCACCTATTCCCTGTCTCCCTGCCCCCCTCCCCCAAACACGCCAGGCCCTCCTCTTCCTAACATTAATGGATACCCCACCACTGGGATGCTACCTCTTTGTCACACACCTGAGCAAGGGGACGAGGCCACTTCTCTGCCTTTCGTCTTTGTCAAGGGTCCTAAACTTAGGGTTTCATCAAGCGTCATTCCCATTTCAGAATCTTAACGCATGAGGCACTGCCACGTGAGCCCATGGAAATGGGTCCTATGCACTCTCTTATCTCCAATCTCAAAGAAAAGATGCTCCTGCTGTGAACAGATACTGATTTCTTCGTGTTCTGAAAGGGCCAAGTGTGTGATAACTGGTGTGGCCTCCAGAGGGAGGTTCCCTCCCAGAGCCAGGTGGTCCCCGTGTTTCAAAGGGCTGGTCTCAAGTCAGGGCATTTAGTGCTCAAAACACATTTGCCCATAAAAGAAAATTTTGAAAAGAGAAATGACTACTTAGAGAGAAACTCAAGCGAGACCAGGAAGTCTCCTTGGCCCACACATTTGAACGAATAGGACTAAGAATCATCCTAGTGCTCAGGGCTGTGGTGCAGTTCTCCAAGGAGAAAACCAAGAAGCAAACCAAGCCCATTGCCGTGGACTTGATTCTGACTCAAGGTGCCCCCCTGTGCTACAGAGCAGAACTGCCCCATAGGTTAACAGATGAAATCGTGCACTATAGCTTGGTCTAGTTAGTAAACACAAGGAGGCCCATGCATACCTTGCTTGCTGGTTAACCCACCTCTGTGTACATGTACACATATCTACCTCATACATCCCATTCAAATGCCGGAGTAAGCAGAGGAAGGGGCACCACGGATTATCAGTGTTTAGGGCCCTCCCATGCCTTAATCCGGCCCTGGCCACAATGTAAGAGTACTCATTCAGTAGAAACCACATTGCTCACTGATATTTGTTAATTTTTCTGATTCACCCAATCACTCGCTTGTTAGGTGCCATTGAGTTGGCTACGACTCATGACAACCTTATATAAAACAGAAGAAACATTGCCCGGTCCTGTGCCATCTTTGTGATCGTTTGGTTACGTCTGAGTCCACTGTTGCAGCCCCTGGGTATTCTGAGTGCCTTCCAACCTTAGCGCTCATCTTCAGTATTCTGTCAGACAACGTTCTGTGCAATCGCCCACAGGAGTGCTTCAGAGAGTGCTGAGGGGCATGGACTTTGCAGGGAAGCAGGGTAGCCAACAGGCTGGCTAGAGTTGGTGGCAGGATGGGTCCCGCCTCTCCCCTTTTCTTCTTCCTGGAGGTCTGAGAGGCTTAACCACAGGTCCCAAACTTTCTCGGTTCACAGCTCCCTAGTGGCTCAGCAGTTTTTCATGGCACCCCATTTTTGCTGTTGTTGTTGTGTGCCATCAAGTTGGTTCCCACTGACAGCGACCCCATGTGACAGAGTAGAACTGCCCCATAGGGTCTTCCTGCCGTAATCTTTATTGGAGCAAATCACCAGGTCTTTCCCCTGCGGAGGTGCTGGGTGGGTTCGAACCACCAACCTTTGGGTTAGCAGCCCAGTGCTTAACTATCACACCATCAGGGCTCCTACGGCACCCCCAGGCCAAGAGAAATACCTAACAGTTATTAAGTAAGTACCTGTGCCAGTTGCTCACAAGTCAGTTCCAACTCATGGCGACTCCATGTGTGTCAGAGCAGAACTGTGCTCCACAGGGTGTTCAACGGCTGCTTTTTCTGAAGCAGATCACCAGGCCTTTCTTCTGAGGAGCCTCTGGGTGGACTTGAACCTCCAACCTTTCAGTTAGCAGCTGAGTTCATTAACCATTTTCCCCACCTGGGGACTCCATTCCAAACAATAAGTGTTTATATCTTTACAACTCAGTAGACATTGAAAAAAATGAACAGACATAAATTGATAGAAAAATGACATTTTTATCTCATTCTTGAATAACCACTATTATTAATGGGATGTGTATGTGGCTGGGCACTACACAGCTTCTAAAAGCTTGGAATCACCTTGGACACTGCCACCTTCATTTCCTGCTCCACGCTGGTTCTTACATGGTACAGCAAACCCAGCTGAAACCCAGCTTTGCAAAGATAAGACATCCCTGGAGGAATGCAGCAATCCAGTGGTAAAACTGTGAGCCACCCTGAGCCGCTAGGTCAAAGGTGGACGACAGAAGATTGGGATTTCTGTGCTTCCCTCCAAAAAATTGAAATGCCCCATAACTCCACCTGTGAATTCACTGTGGCACTCCAGCGTACCTCAGAGAACAGTGTGGGAAACTGCAAGGCTAGACTTCCCCCACTGCAACCAATTGAGAGTATCCTAGCTGGTCTGCATCTCGAAGAAAAAGATCTCTGTGGCCCAAGCTAAAATGGCCCTGGCCTTGACCCCTGAAGTAGCCTCTGACTCACCCTATTAAAGGAGATCTAGCTCTCTCTGCTGCTGCCTTGTTGTGGGAGGAAGGGTGCAGGTGTGGTCAAGATGCCACTCCACCTGGAGCTCACTTGCCGTGGCCAAGGAAGGCATTGCTGATGGAGGCCTAATGGATTGATTTGGCTGGTTTTTGGAAGCTGATTTCTACCTAGTCTGTCTTAGTCTGAAAGCTCCACTGAAACTTGTCCAGCATCATACCCACTAAACCCATTGCTGTCAAGTCAATTCTAACTCACAGCAACCCTACAAGGACAGAGTAGAACTGCCCCACAGAGTTAACAAGCAGCGGCTAGTGGATTCGAACTGCCGACCTTTTGGTCAGCAGCCATAGCTCTCAACCACTACACCACCAGGGTCTCCGTTCAGCATCACAGCAACCCTCAACTGTGTTGAATCCAGGCCTGGTAAGCCATGAAAACCCTATGGGTCACAGTGGTCCAAAGCACAGCCCATCCAGGGGATGGCACAGGACCGGGCAGTGTTTAGTTCCGTTGTGCGTGGAGCCTCCATGAGTCGGGGCTGTCTGGCGGCAGTTAACAACAACGACAAAGCAAAAGATGGAATGTTGTAAATATGAGCCAAGATAATGCATGAAAAACTTGCCTTGGTCCCATAATGCGTTACTTACATTTCTCATATACCAAGCATTCTGCTAAAATTCGAGACACACCTCATCTTCTTCCATTTTTTAAAAGCTTCTATGAGGTGGGTGTAGTTATAATCCCTTAGAGAAAGTCACTTGCTCAAGGTACCAGAGCTGACAAGTGGCAGAGCAGGGATTTGCTCCCAGCCCGTCATGCTCCTGGGTCTACATCCTTAACCGCTCTGCTATGCTATACGTGGTTGTTGCTGGGTGCCATTGAGTCAATTTTCAATTCGTAGCAACCTCACGTGACAGAGTAGAACTGCTTCACTGGATTTTCTAGGATGTAATCTTTACAGGAATAGATCGCCAGGTCCTTCTCCGATGGTGCTGCTGGGTAGGTTAGAACCACCAACCTTTCAGTTAGCAGTTGGCCCAAAAGGGCTCCTTATACTATGCTATATACTGCCTCTACGCCATTCCCCGGAGTAAAGAGGGATGGAACTAGAATGATCTCTAATACTTCCATTCTACCTCCTAACACAGATAAGAATGTTGCCCTTGGTGGCGCCTGAATCTAATTTCTAATTTCTACATATAATTTCACAAAAATTCTTTCATCCGAATGCAGTTCAGTGAAGATAAATGGCCCCCAAAGAGTGGGCGAGCATGCACAGGGACCACGTGCCACGCTGGGGTGGCACCTTAGGCTCGTGTGCCATGTAAGGATCACACATCCCTGAGGTGCTCACCCTGCCACTCCATCACCCATACCACCCACATTATGAAATCTTCCCCTCTAAGGATGACAGATTTAAACACAAACTACCAGAGGTGACAAGTTCATCACCCGGAGTCAACCGAAGGAAAGTACTTTTGTAAAAGGCATTCACCCTGGCTCCTAACTTCATCTGACACCAGAGAAATCAGCCAGCTGGCGGATGCAGAAAGAACCAAACCAACTCTTGCTTCAGAATTCCAGTAACTCTAAATGAGGCAGATGGACTATCTCAGAACTACATTTCTCACAGTCTGACAGCTCTCAGAAACTTTTCTGGGACCTTCCAGCTCAATTCTGGACTAGCACAAGATCTCAGAAAAAGCACCACAAATTCCTAGATGCAGTAAGGAGACTGAATATAAATCAGGCACGGCCCGCCTGAGCAGGCTACCAAGGTACCACCTATCAAGGGTTCTTACTGCCCATGCTACTTGCTGCTGTCGTTGCTGTGTATTGTCGAGTCAGTTCAGACTCACACTAACCCTAGGTGACAGGGTGGAACTGCCCCATAGGTCTTCCTAGGCTGTAATCTTCAAGGCAGCAGATCACCAGGTCTCTCTCCCACTGAGCTGCTGGGGGGTTCGAATCGCTGACCTTTCAGTTAGCAGCCGAGCGCTTAACTGTTGTGCCACCAGGGCTCTTGCCCATGCTACTTAAAAAAACCCCTTGCCATCGAGCCAATTCCGATTCATAGAGACCCTATAGGACAGAGCAGAACTGCCCCATATGGTTTCCAAGGAGGGCCTGGTGGATTTGAACTGCTGACCTTTTGGTTAGCAACTGTAGCACTTAACCACTATGCTACCAGTGTTTCCCCCATGCCACTTAGCAGACATAAATACAGGCCAGTATTTTACACACACACACACACACACACACACACACACACACACACAGATCCTCTTCATCTACCGTGTGGTTCTTGGCCGCCTACGAGACGGGTATCATCTACTACGATAATGATGCATGGTTATTTCACCACCAAATACTGACAGTGATTGAAAAAATATGAAGCAATTCAAAGATTATGAAGAATTACTTGTATCTGTATCCAACTTTACACTGAACATGAGTCAAAATGATTCTTTTGTGCTAAATTTACCAAAAATAACATCAATTGTGACATTTGGCAACTCTAAGAACCTAATCTGAAGTCAGTTTTGACTCTAAATAAACCCATAAATTTCACAGAACTGCTGATAAGTGCTACGTGTTGCAATACAACCCATTTATATAAAGGCTTCAGGGACTCTTAATTCTTTCATAAAATTCAAGGCTTTGGAAAATGTGGGTGGGAGAGGAGGAACAGAAAAACAAGGAGAATGCCTGAGGGTAAAGGGGAGTGTCATTGATTCGAGGATAAAAGAAAGCTGTCCCCCCACACAAACACCGACCCACACACCCATGTTCCCCCCCTCCCCAACCTTAAGATAAGGATTTTAAAACCAACACAACTCATCTCCCATCTTCTAGACTGGGAGTGTTTTTGCTGGACTTTCAAGTTCCTGGATAGTTTCTGGCCTCTGAATTCCAGGCACCCAGTCTTTAGATCAAAGATGATCTACACATAGGCCAGCTATCAACTGGGGCAGACTAGACAGCTCCTTGGGAGTCCCTGGTTAAGCACTTGATTACTAGCCAAAAGGTAGGTGGTTCAAGCCCACCCAGAGGCACCTCGGGAGAAAAGCCTGGTTATCTGTTCCTGAAAGGTCACAGCCTTGAAAATCCTATGGCGTGCAGTTCTACTCCAAACACATGGGGTCACCATGAGTCATAACTGACTCGATGGCAACTAACAAAACAACAACAAAGAGATTCTTAGGAGCAAGTAAAGCTAGAAGGGACCACCCTCTCTTGGCTAAATCCCCGAGGAAGAAATGACTTCAAACTAGTGCTCTCGCCAGTTCCTGGCAAGATTAACTCCTGGACACACACAAAAAAAATGGAAATGCAGCAGGAAAATGAGACAACAGCCAGCCCCACAGTGCCCACATATCTGGACAAAAGAGGCCTTAATCTTTGTCCTTGCCAAGCCTGAGACACTTACCTACCAAGAGCAACACCAGCTCTCTCAAGCAGACCTTGACTGCTGGCTCATCCTGCAAGCCAGGCTTCATCTCTAGCTCTTAGTTCTCAAAAAGTGACCAGGTTCCTTCCACCCCTGAAAACAATGGTAGTTAGAAAGGGATCTCCAAGGTCGTTTAACTCAGCTTCCTCATTTCACAAAGAGCCCAGGTTGCTAAGGAGACTCTTAAAGTCACCAAGAAAGTTAGTGGACGATTTGGGTTTTGAGCCTCAATCTTCCAGGCCCAAGCCAGCATTTCTACTACACCACATCACTGCTGAAGCAATGGATGGATTTATTACCTGTCTGTCCATCCATCTATAGATAAGTAAGCACACAAGTTTAAAAAGAAAAACATAGCCATTATGGCTTAGTGGTGAAGAGCACATACCCTACAGCCAAAGAGACTGGTTCAAATCCCGCCTCTGCCAATTACTAGCTGCATGACTTTGGGCAAGTTATTAAATCATCTCTCGCTTTCCTCATCTGTAAAATGGGAGGAGTAATAATAAAAACTAACATAATGGTACCTATCTCATTGTGTTTTTGTGCAGCTTAATGAGATAACCTGTCTCATTAATTCACTAAGAAGTGGGACAATATAAAGCACTTAGAATAATACTGCCACATCATAAGTGCCATGCAAACATTGGCTATCACTAGTCTTTCAAATCTGATTAAGACTCAGAAATTATGAAAATGAGAGCATGGTGTCACTCTGCTTTATTTCTCTGAGCTGGCTCTGAATTTTCAAGTATGTAAGCTTCGTCTGAAACGAAGCATTCTGAAAGGAATTCCATAGTAGGGTTTATGTACTTTGCCTAGACCTAACTAGTACGATTATGCCAGGCCATTTAAGAAACAGGAATAGGGACCAGAAGCATGACCTGTGATTTGAGGATCTTTATAGATCTGGCATCTTCACTGAGCGCTCCAGAGTCTGCAGCGATGACTCCCAGAGAGTAGGAGCCCATGTTTGTTGGTTGGTTCTGGAAGAATCCCCAGAAGGGCAGTTTGTCCCAGCTCTCCAAAGCACCAGCGCCAGATGGACAGCACCTTCTCAAAGGTCCGGGTCCCAGCTCTGTGGGCTCTAGGTGCTGATAACTCCTAGCCCTTCTCCTTTGGTCCCCCGGCCTGAGGATGGTAGGATACTCCCTGCAGTTTTATCTTTCTGTTACTGCAGAGTTCCCTTTTTTGCCTTTTCAGTCCTTCAACACTTCTTAACAAAGGCCTAATACTAAACTGTTTTGTTTTGTTTTTGCTGCACAAGACCTCTTTAAAGTGTTGAAAAGCAAAGATGTCATCTTGAAGACTAAGATGTGCCTGACCCAAGCCATGGTGTTTTCAATTGCCTCATATGCATATGTAAGCTGGACGATGAATAAGGAAGACCGAAGAAGAACTGACGCCTTTGAATTGTGGTGTTGGAGAAGAATATTGAATATATCATGGACCGCCAAAAGAACAAACAAATCTCTCTTGGAAGAAGCACAACCAGAATGCTCCTTAGAAGCAAGGATGACAAGAGTACGTCTCACATACTTCGGACATGTTATCAGGAGGGATCAATCCCTGGAAAAGGACAGCATGCTTGGTAAAGTAGAGGGTCAGGGAAAGAGAGGAAGACCCTCAGTGAGATGGGCTGCTACAGTGGCTGCAACAATGGCCTCAAGCATAACAGCGATTGCGAGGATGGTGCAGGACCGGGCAGTGTTTCATTCTGTTGTACACAGAGTCCCTATGAGTCGGCACTGACTCAACGGCATCTAACAACAACAAAATTTACACTAAATTATCTAGGAATGAAGTTTCAGTGCAAATTAAGAGAAGACTGATCATTGATTTGACAGAAATATTATCAAGTGTTATCCAACATTTCATAAAACCCTATCACTAAAAGCAACTTGTGGTATTTCAGCCACCAACACGGCCCACCAGAATCACGTGGATTTCAGCTAATTCCATATTTAAGTACAAGCATCTGAATAATTCCTTACGTCTTCCAGTGCCGTTATGCCAGGGCATTTTCACGTTTACATGCCTACTATTTTATGATAAATTAAGCTATGTTTATTTTATAGTAAAATATTTTCTATTTCCTCGGTATTTCAGCTAGGAAGTTATATTGGTTTTGTTGTTGTTGCTGTTGTTTTTAAGGAGCCCTGGTGGTGCAAACGGCTAAGTGCTCAGCTGCTAATCAAAATGTTAGCAGTTGGAACCCACCCTGAGGCTCCACAAGAGAAAGACCTGGCAATCTGCTTCCATAAAGATTCCAGCCTAGAAAATCCTACAGGCACGTCTACCCGGCCACATGGGGTCGCTATGAGTCAGAATTGACTCGACAACACCTAACAACACAATGACATCTTTATGCATATAGTTGAAAATTTATAATATTGTCTATTTTGTTATTATCAAAGTTTATAATACAGTCTGTAAGTTTTGAGAACAATAACGAGGGCAATAAAAAATAGGGCTGTGAAACCCTGGCTTAAATGGAGGGCAGGAAGAAAGGGGCAAAAGAATTTCTGGTGAGAACTCGCACCACTGAGAGGGACGGGAGGGAGAGAGCGAGGCCTGGGAAAAGTCCACAGAAGTACAAGATGAGCGCTTGCTTTTTCTAGGCAACAGTGCCACACCATGCTTGTTAAGCCTGTGGGAGTTGGCCGGACGTGTGGAAGGAACAGGACACGGGAGTAAGACAGAGCGGCATTGGCACCTTGGTTCTGCCTTGTATCAGTGGTGTAAGCCTGAACACACAATTTTGCTTCTCCGAATGTTGGTTTCCAAGCTTCTAAGATGGAGGTAATAGATGGTCACACAACATGATGATGCCACTGAACTGTCCACGTAGAAAAGTTGTGAAACTGCAAACTTTTGTTTTATATATATATACATACTCACCACAACGGGGGAAAAAAAGGAAAAGGAGCAGGGCGGGGGGTTGCGGGTGGAGACCCAAGACCTCACAAGCTGACTCTGGTGATCACAAAGCCTATCACCAGGGCTGGCATAGCACAGGCCCTCAACAGATTTTCATCATCCCTCTCCCTCCGCTCCTAGATTTTGCCTAGTTTTCTAGGCCTCCTGAAAGAGAGAAAAGCCCAGACAATAACTGTATTAGTTACATATTGCCAAGTAACAAATGATCACAATCTTAAGGTATGTAAAACAACACACATTGATTATCTCACAGTTTCTGCGGGTCAGGAGTCTGGGCACAGCTTAGCTGGGTCCTCTGCTCCAGCGTCTCTCAGAAGCCTCAATCAAGGTGTCAACAACGGCTAGGGCTGGACTCTAATAGGAAGGCTCGACTGGAGAAGATCTGCTTCCACACTCACGTGGTTGCTGGCAGAATTCAGTTCCTTATACGTTGTTGGACTGAGGGTCTCAGTTCCTGGCTGACTACTGGCCAGAGGTCACTCTCAGTTCCCTGCCGCAAGGTCCCATCCAACATGGCAGCTTGCTTTACCAATGCATGCAAGCTAAGAAGGCAACAGAAAGAGTCTGCTTGCAATCTTTTGTAACCTAGTCACTGAAGTAACGTCCCATCATCTTTGACGTATTCTACTGGTTAGAAGCAAGTCAGTATATCCAGCCCATACTCAGGGGGTGGGTATCACACAAAGGCATGAATACCAGGAGGCAGGAATGATTGGGAGCCAGCTTACAGTCTACATACCACAATAACAAATGATTGTAGAGACCACACTTTTATATAAGTGGAAAAATTACCTGAGCCAAATATGTAGGGAAAACATATCTTCAACACTCAATCCATGTAACCCAACTTTTTAAAAATGTAACCGACTGATTAATTGCATATCTTTTGTTTCTGATCGTTTCCTATTAAAATACGGCATAAAAGCCAGGAGTATTCAAATCACAAATGGAGACTCTTTGATTATATAACCCAAGGCAACAATAAACAGCGATGCTGAAATTTTTCAAATCTGACAGCCAGACTACTTCAAATTGCCGTGTTGCTCAAGGTGATTTCAAATAGAAATCACAGGTCTGTGTACCTGAACTCTGACAAGCCCCCCCTCACTAAACCCTAAATACAAAATCAACCTAAAGGTTTACTGGATCATCCATTAAATACTCTTTCTTAATTCCCATACTGAGCAATGAAAATCTAGGTTACTATTAAAAAAAAAAAAAAGGAGAGGTCACTTTAGAAGCTGTAGTGGCCACCACTGAACAACTACACAAAATATCACAATGTATATAGTTCAACAGTTTATCTTTTAAGGAAAAAAACAAAATCATTTCCTAGAGTTTACTTTTGCTGCTGGTCATACCTGTTAAACCTTCACCTTATTCTGGAAACACCTGGGCTGAAGAACCAAGTCCTGTCATGACTCTGGAAATTACACTGTTACCTGAGGCACACCTCTAAAATTACCTTCATTTAGGGAGTCCTAGGTGTTACTGAGCCCACTCTCCCCTTTTTTGAGCAGGTGAGACCCAGGTTTATTCCACGAGGCTCTGAATCCACCTCATTTGGAATGAACTATGACCTGACCCAAGCGAGACCAACCAGGTCCTGTTTCCAGGGAACCAAAAATCTGGATAAAGGCACTCTACCCAGTTGGCCAGTAGCACAAAAGTTCTGAGTACAAGTTTGGGGCAGGGAAGAATGCCGTGTCTTAGGTCCTGGGTACTAATAAGCAGTGTTATTGTGTTGTTGTTGTATGCCGTCAAGATGATTCCAACTCATAGTGACCCCATGTGACTGGGCAGAACTGCCCCGTGGGGGTTTCTAGGCTGTAATCCTTACACAAGCGGATCGCCAGGTCTTTTCTCCTGGAAAGCCACTGGGGGGTTCCAACCACGAACCTTTCAGTTAGCATCCAAGTGCTTAACCACTGCACCACCAGGGCTCCTTGAATAATCCGTACACATGGCTTATTGTTGTTGCTGTTGTTCAGTGCCACAGAGTTGATTTCCACTCATAGTGACCCCATGTGACACAGGAAAACTGCCCCACAGTGTTTTCTACGCTGTGATCTTTAGGGAAGCAGATTGGCAGGACTTTCTCCTGCAGAGCCGTTGGACGGGTCTGAACCACCAACCTCTCGGTTAGCAGCAGACACTTCACTGTTGTGCCACCAGAGCTCCTCATTAGTAACAATTATTAGTACTTATTACTGACGAAGAGCGCTTTTAACACAAATCGACATAAGAGCCTGCAACAATTTACTTGGCAGCTGTTTTTCTGCTTCAACTCACTGTTCTTTTCTAAATAAATATATACCAGGCACTATTATATACTGCCACAAACGGTGGAAATTATGTTAAAGATAATATATTTTTCAGGAAATAACCCTCAATTACCAAGAGCCTAGTCTTTGGAGGCAAGCCCTGTACAATAATAATAATAAATAAATAAATAATATTCCATAGAGACGCTTAGGGCTCTGTGGTCCCTGAGACACGGGTTAGCACTCCTAGCTCTTCTGCTGTGCGTTCCTGGGTAAACATTCTAATCTTTCTAAGCCCCTACGCCCTTGTGTTTTCAATAGGGATACCTCATAGTACTGCTGAGGATTAAACTAAGACACGTAAAGCAAAGCACAGTGCTAGAACAAAGAAAGTGCTAAATAATTGTCAGCTAGTTTATTTTCAATCCTGGAACAATCAGAAACATATGCACTCTACAAAGTGATCTACTAAGAATCACTCAGTGTCCCCAGGAATTAATGCTGCTGCTAACTTATATGGGAATAATCCTGTCAAGTGGGTTGAGCAGTTGGGCAAGATTCTGACTCCAAATGCGATCAAACTTCCCCCTAAATGTAGGGTGAGCTTCCATTTCTGTTTGTCCAGGTTAGTCTCAGGCAGGACGATTAACAACGCCCCTTTTCACTCCTGAAAACATTCCAGTTTGAGTAATGAGCTATATGTTCACCCTAGCTACATATAAAGGAGACTTTGAGTGGTGCAAATGGCTAACCGATCAACTACTCTCCACAAGGCTGGCGGTTCGAACCCATCCACAGACACCTCAGAAGGCCAGGCGATCTGTTTCCAAAAGGTCACAGCCTTGAAAACCCTATGGAGTACGGTTCTCCTCTGCACATACGGAGGTGCCATGCCTTGGAATCGACTCGTTAGCAACTAGTTTGAGTTTTGGTTCTTTATTCACCAAAAGGCGGGTGGTCCAAGTCCACCCAGAGCCGCCTCAACGAAAGGTCTGGCAATTTAGTTCCGAAAGATCAGCCACTGAAAACCCTGTGGGGCACAGCTCTGCTCTGACACACATGGAGTCACCATGAGTCAGAACTGACTTGATAGCAACTAGAATTCAAGGAAAACTCACATAATACGTGAAGGATGAGATCTAGCAAACTAACCCTCAGTCTTTTCATCCCTAAAATGGGGCCAGTTACCCTTGCTCTGCCTCACAGGATTGTGCCTTTGGTCAAATAATATGAGACAATGAATATGAAAGTTTGTGAACTACCAAGTAATGTTCAAGTCTGAAGCTTTTCCTGTTTAACAGCCTTAGCAAATGCAACAGGTGACTAACGGATATTAAAGTTCAGCTTCATGTCCTGTAGCATTTAAGGGGTGGGGAGAGAAATGGAGTATAGTCTTTCAAAGGAGGAAAGTTACGAGACTGACAAACAGCTTTCATAACTGGAACAAATCCTGCCTGCCACTCAATAATACTCAGGAATTCATCATCAGTTAGATTTACACCCAGCATCGATAAATCACACAAAGCAGACCCTGTGTTGGCCAGAAAGTAAACAAAAGTAAACATCGTGTTTCACCTGCCTTGTTGGCGAGACTGAACGAAAACCCTGGCTGCCTCGACGGGAATAATGCCTTTGGTCTCTGGCTGGTTGGGTTATTTTTGGAAGCTTTTATGGAATATTAACTTTGTTTGCTCTAATTCTGCAGGAAGCCACACTGGAAGTGAAAGGAAATGATTAAAAAGCAGAAGTGAAGGGAAAAAAAGTGACCAAGTATCTTGCCCCATCTTTCTTTAGCTATTATATTAACTGCATCACTCCAAAAAAAAAAAGTCACCAATCCATCTGTCAGTTTGTCACACCATGGTGGCCTGCATGCTGTTATAATGCTGGAGCTATGCCAGCAATATTTTAAATAGCAGCAGGTCACCGGTAGTATCAATGGAGCTTCCAGACTAAGACAAGGAAGAAAGGCTTGAAGATCTACTTCTGAAAACTAGCCAGTGAAAACTTCATTGATCAGAACAGAACAGTGTCCAATTTGCTTGCTTTGGACATGTCATCAGGAAGGATCAATTGCTGGAGAAGGACATCATGTTTGGTGAAGGAGAAGACCAGCTAGGGTGAGGGAGACCCTTGGTGAGATGGATTAGCACAATACGACAACGACGGACTCGGACATGCCAGTAATCAAGAGATGATGCAGGACCAGGCAGCATTTCATTCTGTTGTACATAAGGGTGCCATGTGTCCGAAACAACCCCAAGGCATCTGTCCATCCATCCATCCATCTATCCATCCATCCACTCATCCATCCATGTTCAAACATGTGGGACCCCAGTTGTTAGTCTTGCCTCTAATTCTAATATGACTGCATTCAACATGACACACTCACCGGTAAGCAGATTTTTTTCAATTGTCTATTGGAAACCCTGGTGGCATAGTGGTTTAGTGCTACTGCTGCTAATCAAAGGGTTGGCAGTTCAAATCCACCAGGCGCTCCTTGGAAACTCTATGGGGCAGTTCTATTCTGTCCTATAGGGTTGCTATGAGTTGGAAATGACTCGACGGCACTGGGTTTGGTTTTTTTTGGTTTTATTGTTATTCCAGGGATAAACCTAAGTGAAGGAATGATAAAAGTAGTATCTTAAATCAGTATAAAATTTATGATGTGACATTGGGGAGAAGCATAAACCCAGCTGACCCACTGAGAGATCACACTTGAACTTAAGCTCCAGGTTATAACCCACTGATTTAGCCAATCATAAATGGTAAAAAATAAAAATAAAACCAGTGTATTTTTATGATTTAAAGTACATTAATTTTCAGACCTCCCAGGTTCACACATTATCTTTCTTAAACCAGGTCTTTACAAGAAACACCAGCCCTGAGTGGCAAAAAGGGCTTCTTAATCCAAATGAATGTGGTGTCCTTTGTTGGTGTTATTCTGCTTGTCCTGACCAACAATAATGAATAACCCACACACGCTAATGAATAACTAACTCCCTTTGTCTCCAAGGACAGCAGAGCCCGGCGAGAAATGTCAGGGGCCCTGAAGTAAAAGAAAAAACTTTTCTAATGAAAATCTTCCCAATTACATATTCCTCAGGGTACTGCCAATGTGGAACTGTCTTAAACATTGAAATAGTTGTGTCAAGCAGGCTTAAAGTGGGGAGCATAAAACTGATTTTCCCAAATGCCTTCAAAAATGTGTTTTGACCAGCCTAATTACAGAGTGTAACTGCTGAACAGAAAGCAGGGGAAATGCCATTACTGGTGTAACAGAACCAGGACCCTACAAGCATAAACCCTAGCAAGGCCAGTATGACACCAACTTCAAAACATGCTCCAGGCTCACTCCGTGGCTCAGGTACCCATAAATACATCGCAGCAAGTTAAAAAACTACATGTAGTAAACAATCAATTTGAAAACGAATTTCCGTACCTGAGAAACATAAAGCTAAAAATAACTCTTTTCTGTAGTTTAAAAAACCAGCTGCCATCCAATCGACTTTGACTCGTGGTGACCCCTTGTGTGCCGGAGTAGAACTGCACTCCAGAGATTTCAACGACTGGCTTTTCTGAAGTAGATCACCAGGCCTTTCTTCCAAGGTGCCTGTGGGTGGACTAGAACCTCCAGCCTTTCAGTTAGCAACTGAGCACTTAATCATTTGCCCCACACTCGACGGCACTTGGGTAGTGGGTAGGGTAAAACTAATTTGAATATGGACTACACTTTAAGATATAACTATATACAAATAATATTGTATGGAAGTTGAATTTCTTTCTGTAAAGAATACGCTTTGGTTAAATAGCATGAATGTGCTTGTCCTTCGGTGATGCTTGCTTAGGAATTTGGAGGTGAAGGGCCACGGTGTCTGCAGCTTACTGTCTAGTGATTCTGCTTGCTTGAGAGAGGGATAAAGCAAAGGTAGCAAAATGCGAAAGAGTAAAACACAACAGATACCATCCAACACAAAACAACACACCATATTAGGGCAAAAGCTAACTTTAAAAAAAAAAAAATGGAAAAAATAAATTCCAGTACAAAGAATGAATTCCATTTAAGGGGTAAGTTATGAAACGATTGGCTAATTAAATGTAAGTGGGATAGTAAAGAATGCCTGCCTTGAGCATTGTGCTCCTTTAAGAAGTACCTACATGGGATCAAATGGACAACAGCAACTCAAAAGTTTAGACAGAAAGCTTAGGGGCAGTGAGTCTACGTCAGCGGGGCAGGAGCAACACGGCAAAGGAGGGTGAGAATGGTCGCACAACTTGAAGAATGTAATCAATGTCACCAAATTCTACATGTAGAAATGGTTGAATTGGCATATATTCAGCTATGTGTATTTTCAACAACAACAGAAATAAAACAAGTTATTAAAAAAAGGAAGTGAGAACAGCTTTGTGAGCCCTGGGAAAGCGATTTAAAGGGGACCAACTAAGGAGAGTTGCCCCTGGTGTCTTTTTGCCTGTTATCCTTCTTCCTTCCACTTTTATCCTCCTCAGAAGGCCAACCCCACAGCTGGAGCTAGAGCTGGAGTGAGGCTGCCATGAGCCACCAAGACGGAAACACTAAAGGACTCTCGGTGACCTTGGTCCAAACACCCTTGAGCTGCCACCCATTAGCAGTAAGTGCCCACCCCAGATTTCTCTTTGTATGAGAAAAAATATCCCTCTAATTAAAGAAAAAAAAAATTGTCATTGAGTCGATTCCAACTCACAGCGACCCTACAGGACAGAGCAGAACTGCCCCATAGGGTTTCCAAGGAGTGGCTGGTGGATTTGAACTGCCGACCTTTTTGGTTAGCAGCACCACCAGGGCTCCCTGATTTTCACGTAATACTTCTTTTTATCACAATGACTACAGAAAAAGCAGGCAGTGGTAGTTTCCACGAGGAAAACCCAGGTTTAAGTTCTGGCCAGTGCACCTCACACACTGACACCACCCATCTGTCAGTGGAGGCTGGCGTGTTGCTATGATGCTGAACACGCTTCAGCAAAGCTTCCAGACTAAATGAACTACGAAGAAAGGCCCACTTCTGAAAATCAGCCAATGAAAACCCTATGCCTCACAGCAATCTGATCCACACCAATCAGAGGAATGGTAAATGACTGGGCAGCGTTTTGTTTTGTTGTGCCTGGGATCATCATGAGTCGGGGAGCCAACTCAGTGGCAGCTAACAACCACAACACAAAATGCAGCTTCACAAAGATATGACATCACCAAAAGGAGCACACCAAACCAAACCCGTTGCCTTGAGTCAACTCTAACTCATTGAGACCCTATAGGACAGGGTAAAACTGCCCCGCAGAGTTTCCAAGGAGCTCCTGGTAGATTCGAACTGCCGACCTCTTGGTTAGCAGCCTTAGCATGAGTTCACTGTGGGTTCACTGTGGTGCCCCAGTGACTTGGCACATTGTTTGAGAACTGTGCCCTATGATGTTAAGTCAATGTTATTTGAGTTTTCAATGGACCCTAAGTAATACAAACATTACTATCAAGTTTGTATTTGTCGTGAGGTTCCCACTGAGATTTTCCAGACCTCAAGTCAGATGCGTGTTCGTGTGATAATTCTTAGGTTGCCTCTATTCTGCATACATAGCTCTACCGAGTACCTGAGAGTCGGTGTAGCCACTCTCAAAGGTTGTCGTTCGGTGTAGTCAAGTTGGTTCTGACTCATAGAGACCCTATGTACAGCAGAACAAAACACTGCCCAGTCCTGAGCCATCCTCACAATCCTTGTTATGCTTGAGTCCACTGTTGCAGCCACTGTGTCAACCCATCTCGAGGGTCTTCCTCTTTTTCACTGACCCTCTACTTTAGCAAGCCTAATGTCCTTCTCCAGAGGCTGATAACATGTCCAAAGCATGTGAGACAAAGTCTCACCATCCTTGCTTCTAAGGAGCATTCTGGCTGTACTTCTTCCAAGACAGATTTGTTCATTCTTTTGGCAGTCCATGGTATATTCATCATTCTCTGCCAACACTGTAATTCAAAGGCATCAACTCTTCTTCAGTCTTCCTTATACATTACCCAGCTTCTGCATGCATATGAGGCGATTGAAAATACCATGGCTTGAGTTAGGTCTGCCTTAGTCTTCAAGGGTTAGAAAATGTATGTTCTTAGCCACCACGTGAACAGCATTTGCCCCAAAGCACTGATGCCCCACAGAGTCGCAGGTTCTTTTGTACCTATCCGTGTGGTTCATGGTATTGTCAATATGCATCGGAAAGCAATGGCAAAGCCAGGGGGAGACTTCAGCATCAAGCTTAAGCATATGGCACCCTCTCAGAGGTTAAAGCCCTTCAACAGCTCACCAGTGTCCTCAAGATAAATACAAACTCCTCAGCGTGTCATTCTTGACCCTTCATCTGGCTTCCACTTATCCTTCTCCAGCTCCATCTCTTAACACAGATTCCACCCCTCTGTGTAGATTTCTAACCACATAGAACCAGGTAGGAGTTCATGGTGTGCACCTGAATCTTTCCCCTTTAGGTCTTGCGTGTACTTTGACCCTTACCCTAACCCTAACCCTACCCAGAATAAGCTCCAGACATCCCCCTTCACATGCAGACACGCACAAATACACACACACACGGGACATACACTCTGCACATCTACAAGGCTAGCTCCTCAACTTTCAGGTATCAGCCTAGATACCGTACTCTCCTCCCAGGCCCACCCATCCCCCATGAGCTAGGAACCCTAAGTGAATCCCTATCACAGCCCTCACTGTGCTTTGTGTTAACTGCCCATTTACTTGTGTGAATCCTCCCACTCCTTGAGGGCGAAGGCTGCTTCACTGCCTATCGTGGCTTGCCCATAACAGATGGTCAATAATTATTTGTTGAGTAAATGACTGGGTGAAGTTCAAAAGGTCCCAGATCACCATTCTCAGCCAGGTGTTGGCTTAATTTAGGAATTGTCACCCAGGATCTGAAAGGGACACATCCAGACACTTCTGGCACCATCTAGATCACCAGTGGTAACCATGCTGCACGGCCACGGTCCTGACCCCGTATCCACACCCAGGCATGCCCCAACTGTGTAGATCCAGAGTTGAGCAGGGAGCCAGAAAGCCAAAAAGCAGAGAAATGAAACCACTATTTTTTATATGAGTTCCAAGATGTATTGATTGTGAGTGTTCACTATCTGTTAAACAGTTGAAGCGTTTTTTTTTGTTGTTTTTTTGTTTTACCAACTGCTCCACAAGAGAAAGATGTCACAAAGTGTGCTTCTGTAAAGACGACAGCCTTGGAAATCCTATGGAGCAGTTCTACTCTGTCCTATAGAGTCACTCACTATGAGTCGGAATCAACTCAATGGTAATGGGTTTGGCTTTTTTTTTTTTTTTTTTTTTTGGTATCTCATGCTTTTTTTTTTTTTTTTAAACTACGATTATAATCATAACCACTTCTGGTCACTACCGAAGTAATAAGTCCCAAACGCCTCACCGGCCAGCGACCCTGGACAAGTTCCTCATCCCTCATCTAGAAAGTCCCTTTCTAGAACCTGGTTCCCTCATCAGTTAAATCCACAAGGGCACATACTCACAGGCTGTTGTGAGGATCCACTGAGACTGTGGGTAGAAAGCATTTAACATGGCGCCTGACGCATGCTCAGTTATGACATAACAAGTACCAAGTGTTTAACACCAATATTATTGTCAGTATGTGTATACAGAAAAGCATTCTATGGTTCACTAGGCAAGCATGAGCTGAAAGATTTTACTAGGACTCAGTTCCCAAAAATTCAAGTTCATGAGCTAACATTAAGGAACTTAGCTGGCCACGCAGACAACGTAGCAGCTCAGCGATGACACAGCTCCTTTAGAAGCAGTCCCCAGGGAAGCTTCCTATACTTACACCAAATGTCAGTATCTCTAAAAAATAAAAACAAATCAAAACCAAACCTAGACAAAGAAAAATGGAAAAGGACAGAGGGAGGGCAAGAGGAGGGGGAAAAGGGGAAGAAGAACGGGAAGAGAAGAAAAAAAAATCAAATAGCTACATAGATATTTGGGTGTTTTGTTATTATTATTATTTTAATCTGTTCATTTATACCATCTTCTCCATACAGAGAAATATACAGACACTAAAACAAATAACTTTTTGGCTACTTGCCTATTATAAACCATTCTGCACCACAATTAACTGGGTGAGTGGCCGTTGACAAGGATGCTAGCAAGTCTACTTGGTGGTTGTAAGTACTTTGAATATCAACTTTTAAGACTAAACGCTAAAAATACCTTAATAGCTTTGCTATTTTACATAACAAAGCTGTATTTTACATGGGGTATCTGCCCTTTCTCTGCTAGTTTAAGGACACATATACTTTGCAATATAACTTCATTAAGTCAATACCAGTTTCTAAAGAGTGTGTCATTCAAATCATTTGCTATTCCCCAACAATTATTCTTTAATTAAAAATACACAGTAATTCAACTACTACTGAATTAAAAGCATGATCTCTCTGCGTTTCAAATTAACCCCAGTTTTCTAGCTCTGCACAAGTACAAAATACATCTTTTCATTATTCTCTTCTAACTTGGTTCCCTCTTGTTACTGTCTCATTCAAATTATACGCTCTGCTCTTAAAATAAATTTTTCTCTTTATATGAACTAATTTCTCATTTAATGGCTATTAAAACTACTCCTTTTTTTTTTTATATATAACCATTTTCCTTCCAAACAAGCCTTTCTTCTAGTACCCAACTAGCACTATGACCTAGAATCCAGCCTGTGGTGAACCAGAGGGCAGCATCTTGTTAAACTTGACCTTGCCCTTCTATCACATGCCTCCCCACCTCCCCATTTCTGATCTAGCTATCTTACCTTTCTCTCTGTTTCACAGTCCCACGAGGTGTCACCTGTTCACAGGTAGCATTTACTGCTGTGGTCCCCTTGCCCTCACACACACATGTACACCCCCAATCTCTATGGAGCAAGCTATAACACCACTGAGATCACTGACTTTGATACTGACTCATGTATTTGCCAAAGGATTTGCTGGCAGAGAAAGGACTAGGGAGAGAAAAATAATAATAATTTCCACTTTTCAAAGATCTCAGAAAGATGGTCCTACCTTTCCCAAGATTTGGAGCAAAAGGCCTTCCAAATTCCTGCTGCTTTGGCTTTAAAGGGTGTGGCCCCGCCATGCCCCCAGCCTGGGTGACCTGAAACCGAGGCTTGCCATTGGTCAGCACTTGTCTCCGAGGGCTCAAGGCTGGCAGGTGGAGGGGGCTGTTGGCCATGTTGCCCTGAGGGACCATCCCTCCTCCCGAGGGCATCTTGAGATGGAGGCTGTTAGCGAGGCTTCCAAGAGCTGAGCTTGGTGAGGTGCCACACGATGAGGGGCCAGGAGTCCCCGAGTGGGTGCGGAGGGGAGGAATGTGGGGGCTGCTGGCCATCCCGGGCCCCTGGGGGGCTCCTGACGTCCGGTGCAGGTTCATGCTGCATGCCCTTCCATTCATTCTGAACAACCGTAGCCAGGATAGTCAGTCTCCAATGGCACGACCCACACCCTTCAGGCCAAGTCCAGTACGTTATCCATGGTGTGGGTCAGAGCCTGCTGAAAAAAACAAAGGCAGGCATTTTTAAAAGTAAAAATGAAAACAAAGTACAGTGAGTTTTCAACCCATGTGGCATTCATATCACGAAGAAAGAAGCACTCTTACAAAGCAGTCTCTTAGGCAGAGTAAGGTCGTTGAATGCGTGGCTCAATGGCGGTCATGGCAGACATGGAATATGGCCTGTCATGGATTGAATTGTGTCCTCCAAAAACATGTGCTGTAAATCCTAACCCCTATACCTGTGGTTAAGGAGTCCTGGTGACACTGTGATTAAGTACTTGGTTGCTAACCAAATGGTCGGCCCTCGGCAGGATGCTTCCGTAAAGTTTACAGCCTTGGAAACCGTCTGGGGCAGGTCTACGATGTCGCATAGGGTAGCTAGGAGTCCGGATCTGTGTAAAGGCCACAGGTTACACCTGTGGTTAAAATCCTATTTGGGAATAGGGTTCTGTTATGTTAATGAGGCAGTATTAGTGTAGGGTGTCTTTTAAATCACTTTTTTGAGATTTAAAAAAAGCAGATTAGATAAGGAGCTAAAAAAGCAATTGGAGGAAGATAGGCGCCATGCCACATGAGAGCTGCAAGGAACCAAGAAACAGAAGCTGAACGGAGCCAAGGACCTTACCCCCAGAGCCAACAGAAAGCCAGCTGCCTCCTAGAGCCAGCGTCCTGAATTCACGTTTCTAGCCTCCTTCACTGTGAGAAAAAAAAAAATTTCTGTTTGGTGAAGCCACCCACTTGTGGTATTTCTGTCACAACAGCACTAGAGAGCTCAGACATGGTGACCGCATGGTGTGTTTACCACCAAGCCCGTCTCAATACAATGCTCATGGCAACTGCAGCCAGTCTTCTGGTCAGCTTGCAAAATGAAGCATAGTTTGCTCTCTAGAGGCTGTGTCTTATTTATTTTTGCTACAAGTGGGCCTTGGGAAACCCAAAAGTACAACCATCATGAGCTGTGAGACCAATGCTTCAAAGGCCCCGATAAACAAACAAAAAGCAGACAACAGCCACAACAATGGACTCAAACATACCAACAATCTTGAAAATGGCCCAGGACTGGGCAACACTACATTCCACGTAAGGTCGAGCCTTGGTGGTACAGTGGTTAAAGCACTTGGCTGCTAACCAGAAGGTCAGCAGTTTGAACCCACCAGTCACTCCACAGGACAAAGACGTGGCTGCCTGCTTCCGTAACGATTTACAGCTTTGGAAACCCTAAGGGGGAGTTCTACTCAGACCTATTAGGTCGGTGAGTTAGAATCCACTCAACAGCAACGTGTTAGGCTGTCACCATGAGCCACAGCCCACTCAGCGGAAAGTAACAACAGCAACAACAAAGCATCTCTTATTTACACTCTAAAAGCAACCCTCTGCACGGTCCTCAGATTTACAAAAGATAAAAACCCGGACCTGGGAACACGGTTTACACAGAGCTTGGCAGGCGTCACGGGAGCGTGACAGTCTTGGTTCCTGACTGATGTGGTAACAGAACCAACACCAGGATACTGTGACCGTCCATGAAGATCCTATAAAAGCCAAAGGGCTATGAAAAACGCATGAGGAAAGACCAAAACGAAACCCATTGCCACAGGATTGATTCCAGCTCACAGCAACCCTGTAGGACAGAGTAGAACTGCCCCATAGGGTTTCCAGGGCTACAATCTTTACAGAAGCAGATCACCAGGTCTTTCTCCTGCAGAGCTGCCGGGTGGGTTCGAGCTGCCAACCTTCTGGTTAGCAGCTGTGCACTTAACCACTGCACCACCAGGGCTCCTTATAAGGAAAAACAGCCCTTCTAAAGCTGAGCTGTCCAGGATGTTCACCGCGCGCCACATATGGTAAACCAGCCACAGTCCCACGAAGCCTCCTACCCCACATCCTAATGCAGCAGAAGGGAAACAAGAAGTACGGACGTGACCACAGGACACGTCATCCACCAACCAATATGTGAGGATGGCAATACTTCTTTGTTCTAAACCATTACGAAAGGCCCTTGCCTGCCTTTACCAATGTCACTGTTAGTCGCCAGCGAGTCAGCTCCAACTCACGTCAACCTTATGTTTAACAGAATGAAATGGTGCCCCATTCTGTGCCATCTTCATGATCAAACTATGCCACCAGTATTTCCAATAGCAGCAGGGTCACCCATCGTAGACAGGTTCCAGGGGAGTTTCCACATTAAGGTGGACTTGGAAGAAAGGCCTGATGATCTACTTCCAAAAATTAGCCAAAAAAAAATCCTGTGGATCACAACAGAACATTGCCTTGGCCAAGAACTCCCCAAAATATATGTAATAAGGTGACTAAGTGCTACAGTAGTGCCATTACTCCCAACGAATGACAGACACAAGCATGATCTCTATTCTCTCATAGAGACATGGGAGCCATGGAAAGAAGCCAAGGCTGAACAAACACAGGAAATGAGGACTGTGAGCAAAGCAGCAGGAGTACAACCCATCCCACTGCCGTTGTGTCTATTCTGACTCATAGCAACCCTATACGACAGAGTTGAACTGCCCCGTAGGGTGTCCAAGGCTGTTACCTTTACAGGAGCAGATCACAATGGCTTTCTCCCAAGGAACTGCTGGTGGGTTTGAATCGCCAGCCCTTTGGTTAGCAGCTGAGTGCTTTAACCACTGCACTACTAGGGCTTCTTCAGTAGGAGCCAGAGAGCCTTAATTGGATTACCACCACTTTTTCTGTAGGATTCTCTCAATGTCTTAGACAAATATTTTCAACTCAACTCCCTCGCCATTGACATCATAAATCATCAAGGAAAAAAACACCCATGAGGGCAAACTTCTTCGGAGGAGTTTCTTCTTTTATCATTTCAGTAAATCAAAAATATCTTAATTTTCAAGTCAAACCCTCCACGCTACCTTCGGCAAAGCTTATCGGGCATTCCTGTATGGAGGAACTTCAAAAATTATTAACAATACAAAAACTAGCATTTTTTTTTTTTCATTTTCATCAATTCTTCATTTTCCTAGGCTTCTATCAGTCTGTGACTTTTAGTCCTGGCACACCTTCCTGTTCTAGAAAATTCTCAATGGCACTCCTCCAAGTCAGGTCTCTCTCCTGTTCTCCCCTCTCTCATGGTCTCCATGAATGAACATGAACAAATAAATCCAGGTTATCCAAACTGGCATCGTTTAAGTGTCTGTATGAAACAATAAGAAATAGACCCTGGTGCCAGACCGGCTGTAGGATTGCTGCACTGGAAAAATCCCAATGCCTTTTCTGCTGTCCCATTTAGCAGAACTCGAGTATGTTACCAGCCCATCTGTTGACTCATTGGTTGTCTCGGTGCTTTACCAGATAACATTGTTGTTGTTGGGTGTCGTCAAGTCAATTTACACTCATAAGGTAACTCTGTTACCCCATAGGACAGAGTAGAGCTGCCTCACAGAGTTTCCTTTGCTATAATTTTTATGGAAGCAGATCGCCAGGTCTTCCTTCCCGTGGAGAAACTGGGTGGGTTTGAACCGCCAAGCGTTCAGTTAGCCGCCAAGTGCTTAACTGTTGTATCACCAGGGCTCCCAGTCCTAAATAATGTTGTTGTTGTGAGGTGCCATCAAGTAGATTCCAACTCATAGTACCCCATGTACAAGAGATTGAATCCCCACCCTGTCTTGTGACGTCATCACAATCTTTTTTATGCTTGAGCCCATTGCTGCAGTCACCGTGTCAATCCATCTCATTAAGGGTCTTCCTCTTTTTTGCTGAAGCTCTGCTTTACCAAGCATGATATCCTTCTCCAGGGACTGGTCCCTCCTGATAACATGTCCGAAGTTACGTGAGATGAAGTTCCGCCATCCTCGCTTCTCAGGAGCATTGTGGTTGTGCCTCTTCCAAGAGAGATTTATAGATAATACTGGCCACCTAGTCCCTGCTCATTGATATGCTCAGTGTTTTCTGAGCATTCCGAACTCTGCAGAAGAAAGCACTCATTCAGCACCAACCCCTCCCTAAAAAGAAATGGCCAAAGAAATACGTCGTATCGGTAATGTGTTTAAAATGAACGATTGTCTAACATGACTGGAAATATGAGTCACTAACACCATGGTCCAAGAGACAAGTGTCTGCAGGTTTGCAGAGCGTGCCCATTTCCAGGTTAAAAATAAGGGAGTCATTTTGGCAGCAAGATCGTATACAAGCAGGAATTCTCATCAAAAACCTAGATATAAACATAAGTAGGCACCTTAGCAATAGGTTGGATCATTAAGAAGGTGAGTTTGCAAGAAGGAAAAATAACTAAAGCACTGAGAGCTTAATTAGGCACCAGACACTCACACCTGCCTGTCTTGAACGGGATATTTACTTTATTTTTATTTTTTATAAACCACACTCCTCTTTGAAATAGCTTTCGGTTGAAAGTGAAAACAACAACAAATAACGTGCTTAAAATTTTATTACTAAAAAAGCAGCGGCCAGAAAGTAAAGCAATTAATACCATAAAGAAAAGCCAATAGGTCAATGGCATGCAAGCTGAGAAAAGCAGTCTCCAAAGACAAATTTTTTTTCTTATTTACATGTGAAAATATGCCTAACATTGCAGTTTCCGTGTTAATTATGCCACCAGATTTTTCAAGTATAAGATCAACCAACCCGCTGCCGTCAAGTCAGTTCTGACTCACAGTGAACCCACGCGTGTCAGAGCAGCACCGTACTCTTTAGGGTTTTCAATGGCTGATTTTTCAGAAGCAGATCACCAGGTCTTTCTTCCGAGGTGCCTCTAGGTGGACTCAAACCTCCAACCATTCAGTTAGCAATCTAGCATGTGGATCATATGCACCACCCAGGGAATCCCAAGTAGAAAACACCAGAACTTAGAAATCAATGTAGTCTATTCAAATTACAGGTAGTCCTTGTCTTATGACGCATTTGCATTATGACAAACGAACTTACAACCGGCTGTTGTTTTGTTTAGTTCCGGTTTTTTGTACATCTTATGGTTAGTGATATGTACTACATACAATGTTATAGCTCATGATTTGTTGAGTTTTTTTTTTTTTATAAGTCTCAGGTGTTTATTCGCAGATGTTGAAAGATGGGATTTATAAAGGTACCAACAATAGAAGGCAACGATAATGAAAACCAAAAAAAAAAAGAGGTATTTGACTTAAGTCAGAACCGACTTACAACAGTCATCAAAACAGAACCCCAGCATAGGTCAGAGGCTACCAGCATACTATTTTTATATACTTTCAAGCTAGGTGGTATGATCAGATATACTGTAATCCTAAACCCACTTGGAAAGAAAAAAGGAATAAACAGTTACCTTTTAAGAAGGACACATCCTCACTGAGCCAGAATGAAAGAGCCCTCAACAAGAAATGAGGACACCTGAACTCTGTTTCTAGAAAATCACTTATAACTTCTCTGGGCTTAAAATGGGAGGGCTGGCAATAACCATTAACGTCTCTTGAAAGCCTATTATTCCGGATAATTTACATAGGGAAGATGATCAACAATACCTATTCCTGACGATCAAGGATAACTGTGTCCATTTTACACCCGCGGCATTGAAATCTCCAGGAGCTGGGTAGACAGTGAGGAATACAGCATCGGCCTCTACGCCACCAAATCTAAAGCAAACGAGAAGGCGCTCACGCCAGCAACGTGCTGAAAGGCAACCCTTACCGAGAAAAATGAATTTTAGGATTAAATTTTACAACTGATTACTAAAAAGTAAAACCATGACTAATGAGTATTGAAAACTTGTACGTCAAAAACCCAACTGGTAGAGACTTGCTGGCCTGACAGAGACTGAAGAAACTCTCAGAGTATGGCCCTCAGACACTCTTTCAGCTCAGTAATGAGGTCACTCTTGAGGTTCACCCTTCAGCCAAAGACTGGACAAGCCCATAAAACAAAACAAGACTAAAGGGGCACACCAGCCCTGG
Organism: Elephas maximus indicus; assembly: GCF_024166365.1. Taxonomy (NCBI): domain Eukaryota; kingdom Metazoa; phylum Chordata; class Mammalia; order Proboscidea; family Elephantidae; genus Elephas; species Elephas maximus. The sequence goes on along the minus strand of NC_064827.1, from coordinate 6,244,966 downwards.
GCCAAGGACTAGAAGGCAGGAGGGGACAGGAAAGCTGGTCATAGGGAACCCAAGGTGGAGAAGGGAGAGTGCTGACATGTTGTGGCATTGTTAACCGATGTCATAAAACAGTATGTGTACTGTTTAATGAGAAGCTATTCTGTTCTGTAAACCTTCATCTAAAGTACAATAAAAAAAAATAATTAAAAAAAATCCAACTGGTAGGATTTGGCAGAACAATTCTCTGTTTAAAAAACTTGATCAAGATCTCCAGCATAATTTTATTTTCTCTTCTGTCCCCCAACCACTCTACCCCCCAAAAAGCAAAAACAAAACGTTGCCATTGAGTCAATTCCCAGCCATGGTGACACCGTGTGTCACAGAGTAGAACTGAGTTCCAGAAGGTGTTCCCGGCCGTAATCTTTACAGAAGCAGATCGTCAGGCCTTTCATTCGTGGCACCACTGGGTGGATAGGAACCGCCAACCTGAAGATTAGTAATTGAACACAAACTGTTTGCACCATCCAGGAATCTACTCTACCCCAAGTTACCACCAAAAAAAAAAAAAAAATGAGTACCCAGAAGTACAAATCTGAGGGCTTTTTGAGCTGACATATTAACATATTTTGGTTTTTAATACACCACTGGTTCCAACAATGAAAATGTTCATTCTGCTATGAGTCAACACGTGAGTCAATAAATCTTTCCTTTTGACGATATCCAAACTCTTAAAACACATAAACACTCGTAGAAGCCAGGGCAGAGAAGGAGTTACTTAACCCTTCAGGAAACTAAGGCGCCAACCTGTTGAATAATTATACCAGTTTTCTGGGAAAATGAAGCCTTTCATCAAAACATAAAATCATGACTCTACCTTCTACCCTGGGCTCCAGGTACTTCCCCCCATGGACTTAAAGGATTAAACAAACGAAAAGCAATGTGAACTCATCCATTCAAGAAAATCCTAAAAGCACATGCTCCACGATACCTATTAACAGCCCAAAGCCCTTTCTTGGTAAATATCATTAATAGACTCATCTGGAGTCATAATTCATCTGATGAGCCAGTTAATTATTAATTTTCATACATCATTTCATTCCCTTAGGCTACATTTAGCCTTTGTTACATTTTCCATTCCTTATGCTACAAGCATTTCTTACCCTGCAAGGGAAACCCGATAATGAGGCTCAATCACTGGCTAGCAAACTGCTCCTGAGTCTACCTACCTATCTGTCTGAGCCCTTGAAAACAGAGCTTTATCAGGGGTGGGTTAACCAGTGAGGTACTCACCGGCTTACTTGTGTTTACTTACTAATCTGTAGCAAACAACTGCTCCTTACAGGTTAGTAAATAAACACAACTAAGTCCATGCGTGCCTTGCTTTTTGGGTAATCTATCCCCAAGCTTTACTGATCCTTTTTATTCTTTCCCTTTGGGTTAATGATTGTATAATTTCATTAACACTGTCTTGTTCAATGTCACCGCCTTGATCGCTAACAGGCCCAAGCCATTCCTGACGGCTTCCCTTGCTAAAGCTTTTGTAGCCAGAAGAATATAGAAATGAAAGCCTATTGACAGATAACGTGAGTTATTCTCCCACACAGCTGCAGCGGGAAGCACATTTTGCATTGAGTCAAGGACAGAGAGAGCTGAGTGTTCTTAGATCCCAGGGCTTCATTTCCATAAGCAGAATGTACCTTGTCCCAACACAGGTGACTGACTCCTCAGAAAAGATTGTATAAACAAAAACCAATCATGGAAGTCATTTTATTGGCAACAATATAAACACAGCTATATTAGATGTCACCAATAAATCAAAATGATTCTTGTCCGCAATTTTAACGAGAGGAAAGTGCAAACATGTGCCTAAGACTGGAGGATATTGTGGAGACCATGTATTGGCTGTGTGCAATATCACTTCTCAGAACTGGAACTGGAGGGGACTCTACTCTGATAACATGGCCCGCTACAAGGCATCACGTCTGTAGTTTCATAACTTTCTTCAGTGAAATTGACAGAGTCGCAGAAGTTACAGAGAAACAGGACTGAGATAATCCCTCATACTGAGACGTGGGCAGAAAACTACGGAGTTACATACGCAGACACCCAGTGCATACAGACCATAAGTTCATTTGCTTTTCCCAAGGCCTACCCTTAGTAAAGTAGAGGGTCAGCGAAAACAAGGGAAACTCTCAACGAGCTGCACTGACGCAACAGCCCCAACAATGGGCTCACACATATGGACAGTCATGAAGGAGGTGGCACAGGACCAGGCAATGTATCGTTCTGTTATACATCGGTCCACCACGAGTCGAAGCCGACTGGACAGCAACTAACAACAACAAGGTCTAATCTTGGTAATTCCAAGAAGATTAACATGTTTATCCTGAAGACTAAGCTCTACAGGGTGTTACACCTGTATAATCACCGATAAGATGACATCAAAGAGGCTCAGTTCTGAGTAATACCAATTAAAAATATGAAGACAAATTTGTGGTCGCTCCAGAAATTCCAGGCCATTCTTCCAAGTATTACTCAGAAAAAAAAATTAATATAATGGACATTATGAATCCTATCTCACGGAAACTCTGATACCGTTTTATCTGAGGACTCTCACTATCCACTTAGAGATACACATTCTAATTTCTCTTTTCATTTTTATATTTTACAAAATTTTCTTAAAAATGAGAATAATCCTCTCTAAATTTATGGAACAAAATACTTAGCAGTGCCCTTTTGAATCAAAATTAATGCCTACAGTATTCAAAATATGAGTAGTAAATAGAGACAGGTCACAGAAGAAAGGAAGGGAAGGAAGAAGGAAAGGAAGAAGACAAGAAGGAAGGTGGGAGTGGAAGAGAAGAAATGGCCAAATCCACTTCAGGAATCTATGCTCTAGTTAGACGATTCTAACTTAACCATCAGAAGCAGCATTAAGAAGCTGCCACACAATGCTGGTGACTACAGACAGCTAGAGGAAATTCAGAACCTTCTGGGAAAATACTGCTGGAGGGTGATACTAAAGTTCAGTAACCTCTCTTAGAATCCTCTTTTCACCCTTCAGTGCATTGAAATAACTCTCCCGCCCTCCTGGCTTACTACTTTAAGAGTAGTAAACAAGCGTTTCATTTACTCTGCTCCAGTCATTAACTCAGCAATGAGCACAGAAAGGTTTACAAAACTGTAGGTCTATCGAAAATGGCCACAGAGGGGAAGATAATTAAGGATTACCCTGGCCAGCTATAAAAAACACACAAACTGTGAATGAACCTGGGACCAAAAAGATTTTGAAGATAAATATCAATAGTTCAGAAAGACAACCATCCCATATGTCAGCCCAGTCTAGGTTTAAGAATATGCCACAAGTTTCTAGATCCAAGCTTAACAAAGTACTCTTTGTAAATTTAGCAGTTTTTCAAACTGAGGGTTGAAACCCATTGGCGGACCATGGAATCAATTATTCAGTGAAGAAAGCATTTTCCTAGGAAATAGAACAGACCAGAATAGACTAGAAAGTATCACAGTACACTCCCACAAATATAGGAAAAGTCAAGTATTCTATTTGCGTTTATGGGTGTACATGTCTGCTTATCCATATGCATAGGTAGTGTGTCCTGGATAAGATGAAAAAATGTATTTTATGGTAGGTCACAATTAAACACAAAAGAGAGAGAGAGAGTGAAAGCCAGTTTTGAATGCATTTTGGTTATCTGCCTGCCCAGTACCTACAAAGAACGGCCGCAGATACAGATACACAGCCAAAGTAAAACAAGTACCAAAAAGTAGCTGTGATGAAGAAAGAAAAAAAAAGTCTAAAAAGTCCACCTTTTTAGCTTTATAAAAAGTAAGGATTAAATAATGCAGAGCTACACTAGACTACTGGTATCCTTCACAATGTCTTTTACTCAGCAAAATATCAACTGGTCAATTGTGCAATCGTCCATAGAGATCAACCGACCCATCGACTGAGTCAGGATCAAAGCCATCGACAAGGATGGGTCCTCCCTGTTGCCAGGGGGCGGGCAGCAGTCCCTGGACAGAAAACCCCACTCTCCTGATGCTGAGACTAAAGGTGGGGGGAGGTAAAACGAGCACAAAACTGTCTTTGAGAACTGAGTTTTTCAAATGGGTTCTTAACATGAGTTAACCGTCAAATCCTGAGAAAAGGAATTTGAAGTGGAAAAGTGAACACATTCCCTATGATGTCACTGCTGAATTAATAACCTGAGTTGCAAAGAGTGAACGCCACGTGGCCACAGTTCGAGATACAATGGCTTCTTCAGAAACATAAAAGTAACTGCTCAGAGATTTTTCTTTAAAAAAAAAGAAAAATTCACCTTCACAGAGACACATAGGTAGTAAGGTAACACCAACGGAAAGAGCGCTCTTTGTCACTGATGTGTAAAAAACTATTCAGTCCCTGTGAACAGCTATTTGCAAGGCTCTAAATGACAGTCAACGGGATAAAAAGTAGGTACCTATGGAAGATTCTAGAAACAAAATAGAATATAGAATTTATCATTCACTGAGACCAAACATTCAAGCATAATTAAAGAACCCCTATCACACGGATAGCTAAATGATTTTTCCCTCCAGTGCAGTTAGCTGAAAAGTGACCAATGTACCTATTTTTAGCTGCTTGTGGACAGACGTTTTACACAAGTTAAACTGTGTTCAATGACATCACTGTAGAAGTATGAATGTCCACAACAATGACTAGGCCCTTAACCAACATGACAACATATTTATTAAAACAAAAAAAAAACTACATGAATGACTCAGTCAAGTTACAGACAGAAATGGAATCTATTGGTCATGCTGGAAGGGCTGGAAAAACATTAATCCATGTCTTCACACACAAGAATAACAAGAATTCATACACAGCCCTGGCCTCTGGTTGGTTTTCTTTGTACAGCATTCAGCAGGCCTAGAACTGAGACCCTGTGGACCTGGCTCAGAATTTCAGAAAGAAATGCGATTCAGAAAGTCTGATCTCGTAACTGGGTGGCAGGGAGCCTCGGACAGGGTCTGATCTTGCCTATCTGCCCATCTGCAGTTCAGCGAGCCTTGCTACACCCAAAGGAATGTACAGTCACTAATGTTCCTGGCCTTGGACAGATCACGTCAGACAAGAATGGCCCCACCAGCTTTCTTCGTCTCAAGTCAGCTCTCAGCTAATTGAAAAAAAAAAAAAGACAGTTGCTGTCGACTCTGACTCATGGCAACCCCATGTGCTGCAGGGTAGAACTGCTCCACAGGATTTTCTTGGCTGTAATCTTTACAAAAGCAGATAGCCAGGCCTTTCTTCCGCTGTGTCGCCAGGTGGGTTCGAACCGCCAACCTTCAGGTTAGTAGTTGAGCGCAAACCATTTGCATCACCCAAGGACCCCCTCATCTACTTAAAACAAACAAACAAACCTGTTGCCATCAAGTTGATTCTGACTCACAGGCCCTACAGGACAGAGTAGTTAGAGTCTTCTTAATTCCAGTTTTTCTGACAAATTCTCTCATGTTGTGCCCAAGGCAGAACATGATTGCCTTAGTCATCGAGTGCTGCTATAACAGAAATACCACAAGTGAACGGCTTTAACAAAGAGAAATTTATTCTCTCACAGTCCAGTAGGCTAGAAGGCCGAATTCACGGCGCTGGCTCCAGGGGAAGGCTTTCTCTCTCCGTCGGCTCTGCAGGAAGGTCCTTGTGAAGCATCCCCTTGGTCTGGGAGCATCGCAGAGCAGGAACAACAGGACCAAAGGACGCGCTCCTCTCCTGGCACTGCTTTCTTGGTGATATGAGGACCCCAACTCTCTGCTTGCTTCCCTTTCATCTCTTGTAGGATCAAAGGTGGTGCAGACCACACCCCAGGAAACTCCCTTTACATTGGATCAGGGATGTGCCCTGAACAAGGCTGTTACATCCCACCCTGATCCTCTTTAACCACAGGTAGAGATTATGATTGATAACACACAGCAAAATCACAACATGGAGCACAACCACACAATACTGGGAATCATGGCCTAACCAAGCTGACACATATTTGGGGGGGACACGATTCAATCCACGACAGAGATTAAGTCCTTTTTTCTGTTCATCCTACATATCGCCTTGGAGTGCATGTCAGCAGTCTTTCCCCTCCTGCCTTCTTTTTCACCCTTCCCCCACACCCAGGTCCTACTTGCCCTGCAGGATATACCAGTTGCCCTTGAGTCAATTCCAACTCACAGTGACCCCATGTGTGTCAGAGAAGAAATAAGTTCCACAGGGTGTTCAATGGTTGATTTTTCAGAAGGAGATTGCCAGGACTTTCTTCCAAGGCACCATACTCACTTTAGATCTTCCCTGATCCTTACTCTGAATTCCTACGTCTCCGATCTATAAAATGGGGATAATTATAGTATTGTACATATTTCATAGCAGCACAGAAGATTAAATGAGATAATACATGATACATACTTAGCACACCTGGTACATAAAAAAATAAAAATAATTTTTTTTTTTTTTTGTACATAGATTTGAAAAAAAAAATTCTGATGTCGAGTGGATTCTGACTCTTAGTGACCCTATAAGGACAGAGTAGAACTGTCCCATAGGGTTTCCAAGGAGAGGCTGGTGGATTTGAACTGCCGACCTTTTGGTTAGCAGTCAAATGCTTAACCTCTGTGCCACCAGGGCCCCTTATACAAATATATGTCTATACATATAAATAAATACCCTAAACCAAACCCACTGTCGTTGAGTCGATTCCAACTCATAGTGACCCTATAGGACAGAGTGAAACTGCCCCCCAGTATTTCCAAGCCTGTAATCTTTATGGAAGCAGACGCCACATCTTTCTCCCGTAGAGCGGCTGGTGGGTTTGAATCACTGACCCTTCAGTTAGCAGCCGAGCGCTTTAATCACTGCACCACCAAGGCTCCTTATATACAGATATATAAAAAATATATATATATATTTCTTTTTTATTTATACTAACCTGTATTTTTTTTTTCAAAGTCCCTGGGTGGTGCAAAGAGTTAAGCACTCGCTACTAACCAAATCTACTCAGAGGCAGCTCAGAACAGAGGCCGGGTCATCTCCTTCCGAGAGATTACAGCCCCTGAAGACCCTGGGGGCACAGTCCTACTGACACACGGGGGCCGCCGGGAGCTGGAATCAACGCCATGGCAACTGGATATATATTTGTCAAGCTACATTATCATACATATACATGTATTTTTCATGCTACATTTACACATTCGCCTACTTATGTATACTGCAGTGATCATTTCTACCGGAAAAAAAGTTATAAATGAAATATATCATCACACATTTATATACTACATATTTATTATACTGTATTTATGTATATTTATGCACTGTGTGAGGTGTCTCACCCACCTCCTTGAATAAATACTGTATAAGCAAGGTGTGGAAACCCTGCTGGTATGGTGGTTAAGGGCTACAGCTGCTAACCAAAAGGTCAGCAGTTCAAATCCACCAGGCGCTCCTTGGAAACTCCATGGGGCAGTTCTACTCTGTCCTATAGGGTTGCTATGAGTCGGAATCGACTCGTCGGCAACAGGTTTGTTTTTTTCTGTTGTTGTTTTTAAGTGAGGTGTGACCACACAATCATGACTCCTCCAGCTCCGTGACCTGCGGAACCTGTTTAATTACAGTTGCACGTTCCTAATTTGCTCCTCCTAGCCTGTTCCTTTCTTTAATAGGAAAAAGTAGCCCAGAACCTCTACACTGCTCCTCTAGGCAGGCACTATCCTGGCCGTTATCTCAGCATACTTGCAAACAACAACAAGTCCTAGCGAAAGGTGGAAAACCAAATACTATCAGTTGAGCCCTGAGACCAGGCACACCTTCTTTTGTTGTGGGAGCTGCCCGCGTGACAGAGGGCGGCCCACTGCATTGTGGGCTGTGGTAGAAGCCACTCCTCAGCCATCTCTCTATCCACCTGCCCTGGGAGATGTCTACAGCATCTCCCTAATCAAACCGTCGCTAGGGCAGAAAACATGGCTTCCAGTTCGCTAGTGTTTTTCTTTCATCCTATTATATTATGAGATTCCTGGGTGGCACAAACCATTTGCACTCATCTACTAACCAAAAGAAGCCCTAGTGGTGCAGTGGTTAAAGCTCTCGGCTGCTAACTGAAAGGTCAGCAGTTTAAACCCACCAACCTCTCGACAGCAGAAAGACATGGCGGCCTGTTTCTGTAGAGGTTCACAGCCTTGGAAACTCCATGAGGCACTTCTACTCTGTCCTATACGGTCACTGTGACTCTGCATTGACTCAACTGCAATGGGTTTCGGATGCTAACCAAAAGGTTGGTGGTCTGAACCCCCCTGGCAGCACCGCAGAAGAAAGGCCTGGCAGTCTGCTTCTGTAAAGGTTGTGGCCAAGAAAACCCTATGAAACTCAGTTCTACTCTAAACAAGTGGGGTCGCCATGAGTCAGAACTGACTCGACAACAATGGGTTTTCTGTTTGGTTTCTCATATTAAGTATTGCCCGGCCATCTAATTTCTACAAGCCAAACTGTTCCAATCACCTTTAACCCCAATTATCTGACCTACTAAAACACTGTTTTGTCACGCAAGCAACATTAATTTATCAGTTAGAAGTCAAGACGGCAGTTACCCTTGGGGGCGGGTAGTGACAGAAGGAAGCATGAGAGAAGTTTCTAGGGTATTCTGTTTCTTGATCTGGATGCTAGCTACCCAGCTGTATTCAGTTTGTGAAAATGCATCAAGCTTAAAGTACGTGCCCTTTTCTGAATGGTTATTTCTTTCAAAAAAAAGCTTGGCTTTTGTGTCAACTCCACTTGAAATAAGTGGGAAACTAGGCACCCTTGGAACGTGAGCACCTTTTAATCAAATGACATGTTAGTGTCATTTCAAAGGCTTTGTTACAAGCTTTGTCCTCCCTGAATGAGAGGGGCAGCATGTGCTGGCTACCTGGGTTTCATCTGGGCCATCTATTTATCTCTAATCTTATTTCCAGTCCTGATTGAGTCTGCGAGCCAACCAAACTTGGGCAAAAGTGACACGTAAGTCCTGTATTTCCACCTTCTTTATAATATCCTCTACCAAAAGCAATTAGAGAAGCACAGGAAATGACTTCCCCAGGGATGCGAGCACACACGAGGTGGCACTTCCTGAACGATCCCCTTCAATAAATGCCCCTTCTCTGTATGCCCTGGGAGAATTACAATGGACGTCCCAACTCCAGAGATCAATAACGACAATATGAGAGTGACAAGACAGTGTAAAGAATGTCCTCGGATTTAATTTGCTAGCAGGAGGAACAAACAGAAGAAAACACTGAGAATACTGACCTGTCTTCTGAACCGATGGGGAGCCACTCTCCACCAAATAAGTGAAGGCAGGGCTGGTACAAGCCATTCGTAGGATGCTATTTAACCTCCCCACCCTAACTATTTTGGACCTGTAGGAATTTTACCCACTAGTAAATCCTAAGGAGCCCTGGTGGCCCAGTGGTTAAGCACCAGGCTGCTAACTGAAACCCTGGTAGTTCAAACCCACCCAGCAGTTCAGAGGGAGAAAAACCTGGCAACTTGCTTCCATAAAGATGACAGTCTAGAAAATCCTATGGGGCAGTTTTACTCTACCACATGGGGTCACTATGACTGGAAATCGTCTCAGTGGCCATCAACAACAACAGGAGGATCCTGGTTCCATCAAGAAAATAGGTGACTTTCCTCTTCGGGGTAATAACCACTTCATCCCAAGCAAACAAGGACCAACTCCAAAGACTCAATCCCTGAAGCCTGACTCCCATTAAAGAACCTGGGGTGGAATCAAGTCATCAGAGGGAAGATGTTCTCCGAAATCTGGCCTAAGGTGAGCCAAGGAGACGGGGTTATTTAACTATTCATACTTAAGGACTGCGGAGTCATCTAACAATGAGGCAAAGGAGTTAACTACCAAGAAGGACCTGGCAAGGATTCGCTCTGTTAAACATAAGGTCGCCATAATCAGAGCCAACGGGAAGGCAACTAACAATAACGGCCACCACCAATAAGGAAAGGTGTTCTGGAAATGACTAAAAAATGTGCCCCTACCCTTCCTTTCAAAGGCAGTGTGACAGCTAGTCTAGTCGCACAGACAACAAGTAAAAACTGTAAGGCAGTGCATTTAAACTTCAGCAAGTTCCCAGCTGCAGAAGTAACACAGTATCCCACACTCTTGTCCCTACATGGCTTCCAACTTTTTTCAGGAACAACCTTCACTGGGGCAGATCCCTCTGCTGCAAACTTTTGTGGAGCCCACCTGCCTCACCCATCACCACTGGAAGCAAACTTGGGGGAGGGAGGAGGGGAGGAATGAGAAGATTAAAACCAACACAATCTGGTACCCAAAACTCTCTCTCCAACCCTATCTAAAAAGGGAGTCCAGTGGGGAAGGAGACAGGGGGAAACAGCCCTCTCAGCTGACTCCCAAGGCAGAAATCATGACTCATCAGAGCTGTCAGAGGGGGCAGAAAGGACACTTAGCATTTGTCTTCAGTTCAGCCCCAGGCCGAGAAACACTTTCTAAACTGGGAACTGGGAACCTTGAGAGTTTGTCCCGGGTGGGCCACACCTGGCTAGAGAGGCCCGGCTGTCTCTGGGTCTCGGTTCCCTCATCTGGTCGCGATCGCAAAGGTCCCGAGTAGTTTTCACAGTCCATACCTGAGATTCCTCTTTCCCAGAACTCGAAGGGAGCCGGTCGGCTGGGGGGAGCTGCAGACCTCCCCTCTGCTCACCAGCCCCAAGGCCCGTGGGACCCCCCTCTGCAGAGATGCTGGTGTCCTGGGAGAAGGAGGGGCCGCCTGGCTGGGTCGCCGGGGGCCGAGGGTGCAGACCTTCCTCTCTGCAAAAGGGGGCTGCAATCCCAAAAGTCCAGTCCCCACGGACGCTGCTCCCGGCGATTCCGGAAGTAGCTCTCCCACCCCACCCCCGCCGCGGGTGTAGACGCTCGGGGCAGCAGGATCACCAAGCAGGCGAGACGAGGGTCTCACCAGCCGGGAGGGGGCGGGGAGGCCGGGGAAGGCGCGCCGGGCGGGCGGGAGGAGCGCCGCCCCCATGGGTGCCCGGTCCTCTAGCCGGGGTCCGCAGCCCCGGGCCGCGGCGGGTCGCGGGGGAGGCGGCAGGCGGGCGGGGGTGCGCGCTGCGCCCTGACCGTCCCCGCCGCCCCGCTCCCCAGCCCCGGCCGCTCCGCGAGCGAGCGAGCGAGCAAAGCAAAACAAAACAAACTCGTACGGTTTCCTGTTGTGCAACCGGGTCCCGCGCGAGCCGCCGAGAGGACAGCGCCGCGGGGACGCCCGGGCTGCGCGACCCGGGAGCCGCGCCCCCGCCCCGCGAGTGTCCGACCCTCGGGGGGTCCCGCTTGGCCCTCGGCCTCCCAAACCCCCCAGGAATTCTGAGGGGGGTCCCGCGAAACCAGAAACGACCTTCCCCAAAGTTTCTCCCTTCAGGTACCTAATTGAATCATCCACAGGATGACAAATCCGCCGGGGCCAAGTTTTCCAGACACTGGGTGACTTCCTCATCCCCGAGGTGACTTGTCAGCCCCAGTGAGTAACGTGGAAGTGGCGCTCGGGGCAAGGTGTGTGTGTCTAGGAAGCACCGGCTGCTCACTCACGCTTTCCAGAGAACAGCCGGGCCGACTTCAAAACACACACACAGGGTCATTTATAGGGACCGAAGCCGCGCTCAGGACAAAGTCCCCAAGACTGAGACACTTTCCAAACAGTGCTGACATTTTGTCGGGACCCATAAAAATATAAACGCGCGGTGACCAACCGGGGGGGGGGGTGTGCGCGTCTGAAAGTGTCTGAGCATCACGGCGTGGGAGGGTGGCTGTCATAGACCCGGCGGCTGCGGGGCGCCGGGCTGGTCCCCGCGATGGACACGGGTCCCCCAACCCCAGAGCCTCCCCGAGCAGTGGGGACGCGGGGTGGGGCGAGGTGAGCGGCCGCCACAGCCGCCGTGGAATGCCACGAGCACGTGGAACTTAAAAGGCAACAGTCCCGCGTGTGCGCGACAGACCTCAAGTCACCCCATCCCTTCCCACTTCTCCAAAGTGTCCCTGCAGTGGGTACACGGAGTGGCGTGCACCGACCCCGTGCGTCTAGTCACTTGCCCTGACTTTGTAGCCCTCTGGCCCCTGCAGTTTAAAAAAAAAACCCAAAACAGAAACTCTTCCTAGTAGATTGAGGAACTTTAAAGCCTTATTGATTTCCGTCCCCCAAACACTGTGCTCTCCCAACGGACGACAACGCAGCTTGACCCCAACTGTATGTCGCTGCAATCCATCTCCATAAACAGGACTTTTCGAGAATCCGGGAGTGGGGGTGCGCGTAGCCATAAAGGGGCGCTCAGCGGCGACAAACTCCGACTCCTAGTTTGCGCCTCTGCGCCTGCACTCCTCCACGCTCCAGCGCCCGCTTTCACGCCCTCTGTCGCCTGCGAGCAAAGTTCCTATGGCATCCACTTACCAGGTAACCGGGATCTCCACAACAAAGCCGGCGTGCGGATCCCTTCCTGCCCCGGCCAGCCCGCTGGGTGACAGCGGTGCTCCAGCCTGCCGCGCTCCACGGGCTCCGGCTGCTTCGGAGACCGACCCTCTCCGGGCGCCGAGGGCCGGAGCCGGGTGTGCGCGCGCGTTTACGAGGGCGGCGGCGACAGCGGGGGAGGCGGAGGGGATAGCGAGACCCTCGGCATCAGCTCATTCTCCCCCGCGCACACGCACACTGGCGCGGACAGTGCTTTTAAAAAGTTGAGTTTCCACTTGGAGCCTCGCCTGTCCTGCTCATCTTCCTCGCCCCCGGCCAGGGGATGCGGCTGGGGGCCGCCCGGGGACGGTAGCTAATTGCTGCCGGGAGGGTCAGGTCCTGGGACGCCCGGGCGAAGCTGGCCGGCGGCTGGCGGCGCGCAGGGGCGAGAAGGGGCGGCGGTGGCCGTGCGCGCCGCGCTCTGGGCTGCCCTAGCGGCGCAGTGTGGACGCGGCTGCAGGGAGCGGGCAGGGGGAGGGCGGGAGGAGGAGGAGTGGGGATCTGTGTGCGGCTGCGAGCCGGCCTGCAGCCAGCTGCTTCCTGAGTGCGAGCGCCCGGGGGGCGGGGGCGGGCTGGGGGCGGGCTTGCAGGTCACCAGACCCGCCAGTTCTCAGGCCAGCTTAAGTCTCCCTGTCTACGCGTTCACACACACGCCTTCCCGAGCTCCAGGAGTTGAGGAACCCCGGAGAATACGGCAGAGAGACACCGCGGTTTCTTCCAGGCCTTACTTGTTGAGCTTTTTTTTTTTTTTTTTTTAACGTTAAAAAGTGTCAGAGTTTCCTCAGCGTTTGATGTCAAATCGTGACGAATAAGAAGGGAAAATACCCAGCGGAGAGAGTTGAAACTAAAAAGTGAAAAATGGCAAAAGGGTCTTTCTATATAGGAAACTGTATTCACAGGACAACTGAGAAACTTGATAGGTGAGACTCAAAGGATGCCTTTGGCATATTTTAAAGTAAAAGCTAGAGGAGTCTCGGCTAGTGCAAAAGTTAAGGAGCCGAAAGGTCGGTGGTTCAGTCCACCCAGAGGGTGCCTCAGAAGAGAGTCCCGGCACTCTACTGAAAAATCAGCCCTCGCAAACCCTGTGGCGCACAGTTCTCCTCTCACACACTCATGGAGTCGGCACGAGTCAGACCGAACCGGACGGCGAGTGGTATAAGCAGAGAAGAGAGAAAGGCAACGGAAACGTTGCAGAGTGTAAGATTCTGCACACGGGCTGCCGGGAGAGGAAGCGCGTTCGCTGGGTAACAGCGTCTGTGGAGTGGAGTGTCTCCTTAAGAGTTCAGCATCCTCCGCCTTCACTCTGCCTAACTCTGACCCTCAGCCAGGGATGGGTTACCCAATCAGCAAGGTATGCCGGGGCTTGCTGTGTTTACTTTACTTACTAATCTGTAGTGCACAGTTTCACTTGTTTCATGTGGGGAAACCCATGTGAAATTGTGCACTACAGATTAGTAAGTAAACACCGTGAAGCCTGTGCACACCTTGCTTACTGGTTAATCGGCGCTCTCAGCCCTTCTGCTTCCACCCATCAGAGCTCACGAAAGGTGGTCGCCAGAAGGCCCACTCCTGATGGTTCCCACAAGCATTGCTGCAGGTACACAGCTTCCATCTTGGAAATCAACATCTGCGAGGCACGCAGTAGCCCCCAGGTAGGCCTTTCTGCGGGAGGGGTATGATTCACCCCGAGTGAAGTGAATTAGGGTCTCACAGGACACTTCGAATTTCACCGGTCCTTGTAAACTGAGTCCCTAGATGGTGCAAACTGTTAACGTGCTTGGCTCTGACTGAAAGGTTGGAGGTTCAAGTCCACCCAAATGCACCTGGGAAGAAAGGCCTGGTGATCTTCTGAAAAATCAGCCACTGAAATCCCTATGGAGCACAGTCCTACACTGACACACACGGGGTCACCGGGAGTCAGGGTGGACTCTGTAGCAGCTGATTATGTTCCCTTCTGGGACTACTCAGTCACAGGCACTGCACTTTCAGGTAGTAGACCCTGTGATCAAGATGAAAGCTCTCAGTTACACAAATGACTCACCCCAGAAAACAAACCACTGAGATCTTTGGCAATTTTCATTTATCTCATTTCAGAAGAAATATTCCTGGAGTTGACCTGTATCCATGGCATAAACGTCACACAAGAGTCAGGTTTTCACAATCCTTTGCTTTAAGACTTGACTTCTCTTTTTAAGACTCCCTTTAGCAATGGCCTTTTTTTTTCCCCCTTCTCCTTAGAACAGAGATTCATCAGAATACTAATCACTAGAATATCTGTCAGTAGAAATGGAGGGAGGAAATAATGTAATTAGTACCCAGAAGGTGTCATTCGATTGTCTTCCCAGTTTCTCTCTTTTTTCCTCATCTCTTTTGAAATACAAGTATCCAAGCCCAAGATGGCAAGAGATGGGTTCAACCACACACAAGAAAATCCTCATAAAATGAGGCATGCAGCAACATCACAAAAAACAAAGAACTCAAGTGGTGGGAATTGCCATGACTACTCCATGGTAGCTAGTTATTGCAACATGCCTGACATTTGCATAAAAACTGCTCCTTATTCACGCAAGTCTTTGGGAGCAGAGCAAGATGGGAACACTGACTCTTCAAGTGCATCATGGGAAATTCTGTTCTTCCAGACTCTTCTGCTACACGGGATGCTGTAGAGGGTGCTCCCCAGGAACAAGACAAGCCTGGGTGAAGGCTGGGGGGGGAAAAAAACTTTCCACCATCCCTCAAATATCATTTGAAGTACAATGGTTTTGAATCATGAAATGGTATCCTAGGGACTTGCAGAAGCTTCCAAAACTTTCCACTTGGTGAGAAGTGAGAAGAGCTTAGCTGAAGACACAAATACAGGGCTACACCCTACTTTAATCCATGGCTCATGGAAATAAAACACTGGGAAAGTTATGAGTCATCAACGTGGAGATCCCCAAAGTTCTCTTCATTGGTGAGTCCAAGGGTGGGAATGTCATGTTTCTTCAGATAGGCTTGTCAGGAGCCTCTAATATTCCTCAGAAGACCTTAGCCATTAAAGAGCTACAGTGCTTTGCTTGGCTTTCTCTTGGCCAAGAAGATAGATCTGCAATGCCCTCGTATTCCACGAGTTATGGTACAAATGCATACCACCAGTACAACCCTGGAGTGATTCACAATGAGTCTGTATCTCCCCCGGGTTGAACTTGTCAGCAGGGGAGGGGAAGGGGGAGCAAAAAGAGACAGTGGGAAAGGAAATGACACTCCCCTCCCCCCACTGTGAGCTTCCCATCTTACCTAGGAATCACTCCCTGCAGCCTTTCAGCCAGACAGAGGGCAACTGCAGCCCAGGCAGTCTCTGCCCTCTCTGGAGACTTACCTTGTGTGTGTGTGCACCTGCTCTTTACTTCCATATCCAAGGACTGGAAATAAAGGAATTAACCTCTGTAGTCTTTGTACATGGGAGATTGTTACCCAGTGCCTCCTGGGATATGGCAAGCCAGCAAGAAATGGTGGCTATTCGCGTACAGTATCTCATCTAATCCTTGAAGCAATTGCATGAGATGACCATGAAAAATCAGCAAGGAGCTAAAGCTCAGAAAACAGTTAAAGAGAGTTGGGTTACGGTGACAGGAAAATTCAGCAATGATTGTGAGTGACAGCTGCACAGCATCATTATTGACATCACTAAATTATACACCTGAAAAATGTTAAATTGGCAAATTTAAACATATATATATAAAACAACTAAAAAAAAAATTTGGATGCAGAGCCAAGTTTGCCACTCTAGAAGCCCAGAGTACTTTCAGTGTTGCTACAAAATAACTGTGCATGCTGTCTGAATGTGTGCAAAGCACACTGCAGGTGTATAAGTGCAAAGCATCTTGTAACCCGTGTCACAGAAGCACAATTCAGTGTGCAGGGAGGAGAAAGGCAGGAATAATTTCCTGCAACAGAAGGTAGAGTAGCTTGGCTGTTGCAGCTGGACTTCAAAGAATGGGTGGAGAATTGATAAGCAAAAGAGACCACTCCGAGTGGAGGGATCAGCATCAGAAGGGTACAAAGTGACACAGACCCACCTCTGCTCACATGAAGCTAGGTACAAAATAGGAACATTTGCGGATCTCATAGCTACAGCGGCTGAACACAGTGGACTCGGGTGGGAATGTCTCACAGCAGAGCATCACAGCAACTGTTATTTGTGTCCATTTGAGTGCTCCTAAGCAAATCAGTTACAAACTTGCAAAGGACTCTGATCAGATTCCTAGGCCCAGTAAGGTGCCTAGAGAAAGAAACAAGTTTTAACCCCAAATGCAGGTAAGTTGAGCTAACAGCACCAGTGATACTATGCCGAGCTAGGAAAACACACACACACACACACACACACGTGCATGCTCGAGCTGGCAAGAGTCCAGTTATGTAGAAATGCCGTGGAAAAAGTCAGCGTTTGCCAACTTAAAGAAGGAACTAAATGTGTAGGGTGGAAATTTTCCACTTTACCTTCCTAAGAGCGTAGCACAATAGTGAAGGCAGCGAATTTCACATTATGTTATCAGCACTTGATACCCTAATAAAACGTTTGGGTTGATCTTTCTGCTAAATCTGCCACAAGTACAGTCAACCCAGACTCCCCTGCTTACACACTGGTGATACAATTCTTAAAAAATGATTATTCATACCTACTACATTGGAAACCCTGGTGGCATAGTGGTTAAGTGCTACAGCTGCTAACCGAAGGGTCGGCAGTTCGAATCCGCCAGGAACTCCTTGGAAACTCTATGGGGCAGTTATACTCTGTCCTATAGGGCCGCTATGAGTCAGAATCAACTTGATGGCACTGGGTATGTTTTTTTTTTTTTTTGGTTTTTATTACATTCATAGCATCATACCTCTTTTCCCTTCCAAGGTCAAGACTGTCAAGCAGAGTCTAAACAGGATTCCTTTAAACATTACTGACCAAAATGTGGAAGATTTTGCTCCATGCAATGTCTCTGTCTTTTTTTATTGCTGGATTTTTTCTCCCTACTTTATACCCAGTGGAGATGCTTCTAACATTCTGCAAAGGCTGATGGGCTATTTCTTGAAATATTACTAAGATCTGTTTATAAATATATGCATTTCACATATGAATGCAAAATCTGGACAATGAAAAAGGAAGACAGAAAAAGAGTTGAGGCATTGGAATTATGGTGTTGGCAAAGAATATTGAATATACTGTGGACCGCCGGGGGGGGGGGGGAAATGAAGAAATCAGCCTCAGAAGAAAAACACCAGAATGCTCCTTAGAAGTGAGCATGGGGGAGACGTTGGCTCGCTTACTTTGAACAGGTCATCAGGAAAGACCAATCACTAGAAAAGGATACCATGGTTGATAGAGGGTCAGCAAAGACAAGGGAAACCCTCAACGAGATGGATGGACAAACGGCTGCAACAGTGGACTCAAACATACCAACAATCATGAAGACTGAGCCCAACTGGAAAAGGTTTCCTCCTGCTGTATGCATAAGGACGCCGTGAGTCAGACCCTCTCGATGGCACCTAAAAACAGCAACGAAATGTTCAAGGCACATGGAGGATATGAAGATAAACTAGACACCTGAAATATTAAATATACCTATTAGGTATATTCAAGTTTTTGTGACATCATTTTAGTCTGCTTATTTTTAAAAACCAAGTTATGGCGCCAGCCGTCTTCAGGGGCCTTCTACCATTTGGTCAGTATGAGATTAATCAAGAGACATTCCACTCCCCCAGTAGTAACACAAGGCCCCTTTCAGACCAGCTGGTCAACATTTGGGGGGTCAGCTAGAGCAGCTTATCCATTTGGTTGTCACACAACTGCCTTGAAAAGCCAGGCCCTTTTTACATGTTCTCGGTTACTGGTTAACAAACGTAGCCCCAGAACTTAGCACCTCATGGGAAAAATATGCATTGCCAACTTCCTATAGAAATTGGACTTTTTCTCATTCCCAGATACAACAATGCCATTAAGAAATAAAAAAAGGACTTGTACGTAAGTGCCTGCCCAAGCTTCCCTGAGTTCCATTCATTTTTGCCATCGTTGCTGTGGCTATTAACCAACCGTACTTTAGATAGTTTCAGGTCCTGGGTAGTGCAAACGGTTGGCTCTTGGCACCATGGAAGAAAGGCCCGGAGATCTGCATCTCTAAAGATTATCACCAAGAAAACCCAATGGAGCATGGTTCTACTCTATAACACATGGGGTTTGCCCTGAGTTGGAATTGACTCGATGGCAACAGATCTGGTTTCAGAAAGTTTCCGTTTGGCCTTGACCACCTCCCCTCCCCCACGCCTTTCTGCCTTCTGTCTCATAACTAAATGTCATTTCAAACGCTAGCTATAGATGCCGTTTGGGGTTGTTGGCATAGGTACCAGGAGCACGGCGTCCTTGGATTCTAGATTGAATTTGAGGCCCAGCAGTTAGACGATTTGAACTTAATAGTAATGATGTTATCGCCAATGGTGCGTAGGTCAGAATGCTCTTCCTGTCACTGTTTTCCTTCTTTCTTTTTCTTCCTTCCAGCACCAAGTGGGCGTCATGATAAAGTGCTATCAGCTTGCGACACAGTCCAGCGATAGCAACGATCACACACGTTCAACATAATGTACAGTCCCTGGGTGGAGCGAACGGTAAAGCCCTCATCTACTTAACCGAAAGGTTAGTGGTTCAAATCACCCAGAGTTGCCTCAGAAGAAAGGCCCTGGCGATCTGCTGCCCAAAGGTCCATCAGCACCACCACCATTTGCTGTCCAGTTAAGTGTGCTCCGTAGGGTTTTCAACGGCTGCAATATTTCAGAAGTAGATTGCCAGGGCTTTCTTCCGAGGCACCTCTGGGTAAACCCAACCCCCCAGCCTTTCGGTTAGCAGTTGAGCGCGTTCATTGTTCGTACCACCCAGGGATTCCTCCACAAGGTCACACCCTTGAAAACCCCATGGAGCACAGTTCTACTCTGCAACACATGGGGACACCACGAGTGGGAATCAACTCGATGGCAGCTGGTTGCTATCATGGGTCAGCGGCTGAGCGAGGTGCCTGAGGTTTATGATCTCATTTAATCCTCATGATAGCCCTATGAGTTTAGTACTACTAGTACTCCTAGGGAAACCCTGGTGGCATAGTGGTTAAGAGTTCAGCTGCTAACCAAAAGGTCAGCAGTTCAAATCCACCAGGCACTCCTTGGAAACCCCATGGGGCAGTTCTACTCTGTCCTACAGGGTCGCTATGAGTCAGAATCGACTCTTCAGCAATGGGGAGGTTTTAGTGCTCCTGTTGTACACACGAGAAAACACAGCTCAGAAAGGTTACATCACACACCCCAGGTTCCCAGCTAAATAGGTGGCAGAGCTGGGACAGGAGCCTACTCCCTATGACTCTAGGGCATGAGCCCTTACTGTGACTTTGTGCAGCCTCCATATGCAAAACCAAACCCACTGCCATCGAGTCAATTTCAACCCATAGCAACCCTATAGGACAGAGTAGAAATGCCCCATAGGGCTTCCAAGGCTGTGATCTTGATGGAAGCAGACTGCCACATCTTTCTGCCACGGAGCCGCTGGAGGGTTTGAGCTGCCAACCTTTCGGTTAGCAGCTGAGAGCTTAACCACTGCACCACTAGGATCGTTTGCCTCCATATAGTGCTGCTTATTGTAAGGTGTTTTGATGAGATATGTGGTAAACATAATTATATGTAAAACTTAAGAACAAAATACATTGTATAAATAGTACATGTTACCTGTTACCTGCCACCCCTGATGATACTGAACTAGGTAGTTCTTCCAAGCTTGCCTTGCATGCTCCCCAGGCCTCCACGTCTCTGTGCCTCTTTTTAATCAGAGAGATGGGGGTACTGCCTGCCTGGAAGACAGAGGAAGTGGCCACAAGCCAAGGAATCTGGCTGCCTCTAGAAGCTGAAAAGATCAAAGAAATGGGCCTCCAGAAAGGAACACACCCCTCCCAAAACCTTGTTTTTGCCCAGTGAGCCCCTTATCATAGTTTTGACCTCCAGAACTGCAAGGTAGTAAATTGGTGTCATTTCAGCCACTGTGTTTGGAGTAAATTGTTACAGCAGCCATAGAAAACCAATACGCCTTCCACTTTCTCCTCTCCCTTCGCTCTCAGAGGCAGGTACCGTGAGCTCCAGGGCCCACTAACATTCTTATCAGCACTTAAAATACTAATAGTGTTGTCAGCGGGGTCCCTGAGTAGTGCAAATGGTTAATGTGCTCCACTGCTAACCAAAAGGTTGGAGATTCGAATCCACCCAAATGTGCTTTGGAAGAAAGACCTTGTGATCTACATCTGAAAAATCAACCATTGAAAACCCTATGAGGCACAGTTCTACTCTGACACACATGGGGTCTCCGTGAGTCGAATTGACTCGCTGGCAACTGAAATACCCAACCGGGTCCTTCCCTCAATTTTTTCTGCAGCACTGCCACTGGGCATGAGACTGGGCTGAGAGCCTTGACTCTGCCGCCTTCTGCTGGGGAAGGCGAGCAGGGTTAAGCGAAATGACCAAAAAGCTGAGAAGTAGAAGGAAAGGGTGGGGCAGGAGAAGGAGGAAATGAGAGAGAGGCTAGCAGGAGGCAGGAAGGGGGAGGGTAAAGGGACAGAAGGGAAGAGGAAGAGAGGGAAGGAAGGAAGGAAGGAAGGAGGGGAAGTCAAGGTCAGAGCAGGAGAGAGAAGAAGAAGGGGTCAAGAGGAAGATACAGAAGCTGGGTGGGGGGAGGAGAGGAGAGAACAGAGAGGAGGGACCTGGTCCTCTACCCCCCCACATCTCCCACCTGGACCACCCTCTCCCCGCCTCCTTCCTGAGTTCTCCCCCAACCTGTAGGATCTAGTCCTAGGGCCTCCTTCCTTGCGAGGGTCCCCAACAATGACTACTCTTCAGAATACCTGGAGGAGCAGTTCATACAATTGGCCAGACCTCACTCCAGAGATCCTGATCTAATTGGCCCGGGATGGGGCTGGCAGTTTAAACTCCCCCCGCAAGAGGCGCCTCAGAAGACAGGCCTGGAGATCAGCTTCTGAACGGTCACAGCCTTGAAAGCTCTATGGAGTGGCTCTACTCAGCAACAACAGCAGTAGGGATCTGGGCATCTGGACTTTGTAGGCTTCCCAGGGGGCTCGGATGGGCAGCCAGGGTTGAGAACTGCTGCCATGAGGCACTCCTGACCCCTTCAGCTCACCTGCGATGGCTCTGGCCGTCCAACTCAGAGCGCTTGTCTGTGCCTCACACTTGGCCCTTGTCTCCTAACTCTGGGGAGGCTGTATCCAGACCATCCAAGGCCCCAGAGGCAGCCCTGGCCTTACATTAAGAGCTGAGCGACCTAACCTCTCCGTGCCTGTCTCTTCTTCTGCAGGCCAGGAATGACTGTAGGGATCGTATTTGCCTTGGAGCACTGCTCGGAAGATTAAATGAGTTAATATTTGTTAAGCACTTAGAACAGTGTCTCCAAACAGAAAGCACGACATAAGCATTTGTTAGATAAAAGAGAATCGCCTTGCGTCATTTCCGAATTGTTTCTGGTGCTTGTCGTGCAGTTTAACTCTTTGTATACAAGTCTCCCATCCCTTAGACTTACAGCTGTGTTCTCTTCAAGATCCCCTACACCAAATCCGTCGCTGTCTGTGTAATTGGAACTCAATAATCTGTTAGGTGAACAAAGCAAAATGAGAAAACCATTCAAAAACTGTATCATCTGTGCCTTATAATCAAGGATTGACTGAGTAATGTTTTTTTAATTTTATCGTGCTTTTAGATGAAAGTTTACAGTGCAAATTAGTTTCTTATTCAAAAATGTATGCAAAAATTGTTCTGTGACATTGGTTGCAATCCCCACAATGTGTCAGCTCTCTCCCCCTTTCCCCTTTCACCCCAGGTTCCCCACGTCCATTCGTTCAGGGTTCCCGTCCCTTCCTGCCTCTGGTCTTTGCTTTTTGGCTGCTGTTGCCCTTTTGGTCTTGAATGCTTGATTGAACCAAGAAGCATGTCCCTCACGCATGTTATTGTTTATTTTACAGGCCTGTCTAATCCTTGGCTGAAAGGTGAACTTCAGGAGTGGCTTCAGTTCTGAGTTAGCAGGATGTCCAGGGGCCATAGTCTCAGAGTTTCCTCCCGTCTCTGTCAGACCATTAAGTCTGGTCTTTTTTCTTTTTTTGAGTTAGAATTTTGTTCTACATTTTTCTCCCTCTTTATTGTGGGACCCTCTATTGTGCTCCCTGTCAGAGCAGTTGGTGGAGGTAACGGGGCACCATCTAGTTTTTCTGGGCTCAGGCCGTGGTTCATGTGGTCCATTAGTCCTCTGAACTAATGTTTTCCTTGTGCCTTTGGTTTTATTCATTTTCCTTTGCTCTGGACAGGATGGGACCAATAGATGTATTTTAAATGGCTGCTCACAAGCTTTTAAGACCCCAGATGCTACTCACCAAAGTAGGATGGAGAACATTTTCTTTATAAACTGTGTTATGCCAGTTGAGTGTTTGTAAATTTTTAGAGAGCATTGTTGTTAGTTGCCTTCAAGTCAATTCCAACTCATGGTGACCCTGTGTATTACAGAGTAAAACTGCCCTGTAGGGTTTTCTTGGCTACAATCTTAACTGATGCAAACTGCCAGGGCTTTTCATCTGTGGTACCCCTGGTAGGGTTTGAACCACCAACCTTTAGGTTAGCAGTCCAACACAAGCTGCCTGTGCCACCCGGGGACCATAATTACCCCTGGAACTCCTCCTTGACCAGCAAGACCTCACAGAACAGGGACAAGGAAGACACGCATTTGAAAGGGGAGTAGAAGTAAAAGTTGACAGGTAGTGTATGGAAGAGTCCTGAAGTGGGTGCTGAAACCAGACAATTCTGATTCTCTCACTAAGGTTAGGAGGCAGTGTGGCTCAGTGGTAGAATTCATGCTTTCCATGTGGGAGCCCAGGGTTCAATTCCCTGCCAGCACACCTCATGTGTAGTCAGCATGTGTCTATCTGTGGAGGCTGGCTTGTTGCTATGATGCTAAACAGTTTTCAGCCGAGTTTCTAGACTAGAATGGACTAGGAAGAAAGGGCTGGCAATCTACTTCCAAAAACCAGCCAATGATAACCCTGTGGATTCACAACCAGTCATGGGGATGGCGCTCAACCAGGCAGCGTTTCATTCCATTGTGCGTGGGGTCACCATTAGTCAGGACTGACTCAATGGCAGTTAACAACAACAACAACAACAACTAAAGTTAGCAAAGGATGGGAAAGTAGGTTGAAAAAAGAAGAGAGGTGCAGGTTATGAGAAAATAAATATCCAGACAAGGGGGCAGAAAAGCCACAAAAGGCAAACCTTGCTACTTTTTCACTACGCCTCAGCCTGGTCCAGTCTAGAACTCTATTTGGATGGCTGATTCAGACACGCACTCATATCCGCTCTCACTCTGAACATAAAGGCTCCACACGTGTGCTTTATAATCCTCTGAAAACCTTCATTTACTCTTATTTCTTTTTTATCTTTACCAGTTGGCCAATTTTTCCTCCGTCTTCACAAGACATCAGGAGACCATCATTGCAACAAGCAACTCAGCTCAGGGATGCTGGGATAACTCCAGAAGAGACATTCGAGATGAGACGTAGAACTTTGTATTAGGGCTCAATAAAATATACAATGAATGCATAAGCGTGGTCGCCAAAAGATTTCTCTCAAAGGTATGGAAAAATGCCTGTGCTCTATTTTCAAAGGAAGCAAATAAGATACGGCCCCTGAATCACTGTCTCAACGCAAATAGCATTTGGCTTGGATCTAAGTTGTTGAAAGCTATGACCAATTTATCCTGCGAGTGCCAAACCATCAGACTGTTTTTAAGACTGGATTTCCATATCTGGATTCTGCCGCACCCTTGTTCTCATTTCACATCACATAGAGTCAGCCTGAAACAGACCTTCCAGCCTCTGGTGCAGTGGAAGGATTACATCACATCTAGGAACTCCACCGGGCAGTTCTACTCTGTAACACATGGGGTCGTCCTGAGTTGGAATTGACTGGACAGCAATGGGTTTGCATTTTGGTTTTTAATAAAAGAGGGGGGAGACATTTCCTATGGACATACTCGTGTGGTCTAGAAAAATGTAAAAATGTAATTGAACAGCAAATGGGATTATTCAATGTAAGCCCCCCACCCCCCATACTGTATTAATAATGTCTTCTTGGGCAAGCTCGAAGGTCCCTGGGTGGCACATGTGGTTTGCGATCAGCTGCTAACCTAAAGGTTGGCAGTTCAAATCCACCCAGTGGCACCACAAGAGAAAGGTCTGGCAGTGTGCTTCTGTAAAGATGACAACCAAGAAAACCCTACAGAGCAGTCCCACTCTGTAACACATGGGGTCACCATGAGTTGGAATTGACTTGATGGCAACAGGTAGGTAGCTAGGTAGGAAGGCAGGCAAACTCAGGCAGTTTCCAGTCAAATGGTTGATAAGGAGAAACTCAGAAACTTAGTTATGTAGTCTACAAGCTTCAAGATGCCTCTTTCATAGACCTGGGGCCCAGCATACTGCCTGCCCTCCTTCTCCTCCACCGCTGGTCCCAGGAGAGTCGTGGTGGAGTTCCTGAATTTCATTTGCAAACTTAAATCCCTAACACGCTCATTAGTCTCAGCACCGATTATCACTGGCTCTGCCCCGTCTGTCTCCACAGCCAGTTTTGTGTGTGAAGAAGCACACACATGAGGGGCTGACTCCAGCCCTGTGAGGAAGCCCGTCAGCATCTTGCAAGCATGTGAGCAAACCAAGGACTTCCCATAATGAGGTGGCACCCCGGGATGGCCCACCTTCGGGCCTCAGCCGAGTGTTTTTTGGAGTGCTAGGAGGACTTGACCAGCACACGAGATCTCTAAAGCACTTTCCATTCTGCCGACATCGTTTTGAAATAAGTAAATGGCATTGTGATGTTGGTATTTGACCCAACTTCTCTCCATATAGGGCGCCCCAATCATCTGAGAATTGATCCTTGTCTAAAAACATTGTCTAGAGGAGATTTGGACTTGTTCTCCATTCTGGGGGTGTCTTCTGGTCTCCATACAGACAAGGAGAAGAACACTGATTTTAGAGCCAGACAGAACTAGGTTCAGATCTCAACTCTTACCAGCTGGCGGGGACATGGGGCAAGTTCCTCAGCCTCATCTCCCAAGCCTGTGATGTTCCTACCTCCTGGGGCTGTGGGGAGAATCAATGACTGACCTGTGGGAGTGAGAAACAGCTAGCACGGTGCCCACCACCATGTGAGCATTGCTGTTAGTATCATCTCTTTGGGCAGGAGTGGATTACCTAATGGGCAAAGTAAGCACCGGGCTTCAGTTGCTTACCAGATCATCTGTCATGAGCAAGTTCACAATTTTTCACCACATTCAAGATTCTGCCTCTAGGTGTGGCTGGCATCTGTCTCTCTCCAAACCCCACAGCACCTTCCAACAGAATCAAAGCCTCTTTTTGAATTTACAAACCCCGACAGGGACAGGTGACCCAGTAGGCAAGGTAAGCACAGGCTTACTCGTGCTTACTTACTAATTGGTAGTGAACGATTTCACGTGGATTTCACCACATCAAACCTCGCTCACAGGGTACTACTCTATCCTATAGGGTCACCTTGAGTCAGAACCTACTCAGTGGTGACTAACAACAAACTGATTCACCACAAAACCAAACACCGAACCAGTGGCTGTCGACCTGGTTCCGACTCACAGCAATCCTATAGGGGAGGGGAGAACCGCCCCGCAGGGTTTCCGAGGAACGGCCGGTGGATTCGAGCTGCCGACATTCGGTTAGCAGCCGAGCTCTTCACCACTGTGCAGCCAGGGCTCCTAAAATGGAGTTAATCCCTAGACTTCACCCTTTTCTCCTTCCCCTCCCCTAACGACACAACTGTCTTTGAAGTCTGTGTGATGGGACCACAGCTCTGTGTAACAGCAGCCAAATATGAGTTCTATCGTTTTCTGCAAGAGGTTGTTGATTTTTCCTCAAAGGAGAACTCTTTCCTAAGAGAGTCTTATAAAGATAGGCACTCAGAACACCTTGCTGTGTATGGCTATACCCTTATGACCATGGCGGGCCCTCCTGGGACTGGCAGAGAACTTTCTGGACTTCTGGGGCCAGCCTCTCTGGGCACACCTCCCCTGAACCAAGCACCAAAGGGGAGGTGTCTGCAGCAAGGAGTGTGGCTATGGCTGGTCAGTAGGTGGCGCCCTTTCCCCAGCATCAGCCCTGACTGTGGCTCAGCGGTACCTGGACATGTTCTCGCAGGTAAGGGCTCTGAGTCACTATTGGAGAGTGGAGGCCTGTCAGAGAGGATGTCTCATGTAACCTCTTAGGTAGGACCCTATGGCCCCAAAATACTAAGTCGTTTTATCACAAAACCCTACTACCCTAACGGCTGGAAAGGAACCTAAGTAGGCATTACCCGCTGTATTTTTAAAAAAAATACATTCTCATCTGCAATGATGGTCACAATGGAATATGATTTCAATATTTTAGTACTAGAATATTAAAGAATATACCACACCTCCACCACCCCTCTCCTAAGCCACTGTCATCCTGCTGTTGTTGTTACGTGCCGTCAAATCAGTTCCTACTCATAGCGACCCTATGCACAACGGAAGGAAACACTGTTCGGTCCTGCGCTGTCCCCACAACCTTTGTTCTGCTTGAGGCCATAGTTGCAGCCACTATGTTAATCCATCTTGTTGAGGGTCTTCCTCTTTTCCCCTGACTCTCTACTTTACCAAGCGTGATGTCCTTCTCCAGGGACTGATCCCTCCTAATGACATGTCTAAAGTATGTAAGATGAAGTCTTGTCATCCTTGCTTCTAAGGAGCATTCTGGCTGTACTTCTTCTAAGACAGATTTGTTCATTCTTTTGGAAGTCCATGGTATATTTAATATTCTTCACCAACACCACAGTTCAAAGGCATTAATTCTTCTTTGGTCTTCCTTATTCATTGCCCAGCTTTCACATGCGTAAGATGTGACTGAAAACACCATGGCTTGGGTCAGGCACACCTTAGTCTTCAAGGTGACATCTTTGCTTTTCAACACTTTAAAGAGGCCTTTTGCACCAGATTTGCTCAATGCAATGTGTCGCTTGATTTCTTGACTGCTGCTTCCATGGGTGTTGATTGTGGATGGGAATTCCAGAACACTTAACTGTGCTCATGAGGAATCTGTACATGGATCAAGAGGCAGTTGCTCAAACAGAACAAGAGGATACTTCGTGGTTTAAAGTCAGGAAAGGTGTACGTCAGGGTTGTATCTTTTTGCCATACCTGTTCAATCTGTATGCTGAGCAGATAATCTGAGAGGCTGGATTGCATGAAGATTGGGGCATCAGGATTGGAGGAAGACTCATTAACAACCTGCGTTATGCAGATGACACAACCTTGCTTGCTGAAAGTGACGAGGACTTGAAGCACTTACTGATGAAGATCAAAGACCACAGCCTTCCATATGGATTGCACCTCAACATAAAGAAAACAAAATTCTCACAACTGGACCAATAAGCAGCAGCATGATAAATGGAGAAAAGATTGAAGTTGTCAAGGCAGCCCATGGTATATTCAATATTCTTTGCCACCCTGTCATCCTAGCCCCACCAAATAAGATTTTCTCACCCTTCTCTGGGTTTGGGAGAGAGATTAGGATTCCACAAACTAAATTCTAAAGAATAATTATTAAATGCACTTAGCAACTCTTGTAGATCCAATGGTTGTTCACGTGTCAGTAAGTGTAACCCCTTCACAGGTTCTCCCAGGAGGTCCCATCGCTCGTCTTTCTTGCTTTTATACTCATTTCTGTGGGTCTTTATTTGAGTTGACTTTATCGTGGGCCCCTGGTGGTGTAGTGGTTAAGTGCTGTGGGTGCTAACCAAAAGGTCAGCAGTTGGAATCCACCAGGCACTCCTAGGAAACCCCGTGGGGCAGTTCTGCTCTGTCTTATAGGGTCATTACGAGTCAGAATTGACTCGATGGCAATGGGTTTGGGTCAGCAGACATTTTAGCAACTCCACTACTTGCCAGGCACAGGGTAGTGCCCCCAAGGAGCTTAATCTAGATGACAACTAAGACGCTGAAATGCGGCAATTCATGTCAGGTACCAAATAAAGGCTACAGTCCAAGAGTGCCACGGAGGTCCCAGAAGGGAGCACTCATGGAGGCTGGTGAGGTCGGGGAGGTGCATGGCAGAGATGGGGCTGAAATAAAGCACGGAGGCATGTTTAGGTTTGGGGCTGTTAGAGAAGAGGAACAGTCTCTTTTTGGGGAGAAGTAGGGGACAGCAGTGAGGTAGCGGTGGTTCAGGGGCAGAATTCTCACCTTCCGTGCGGGAGACCCGGTTCTATTCCCAGGCAATGCACCTCATGTGCAGCCACCTCCCGTCTGTGCAGGCTTGCGTGTTGCTAGGATGTTGAATAGGCTTCAGCAGAGCTTCCAGGCTAAGAGGGACTAGGAAGAAAGGCCTGGAGATCTACTTCTGAAAATCAGCCAGTGAAAAGCCCTATGGGTTACAACAGTCCGATCCCCAACCAATCATGAAGACAGTCCATGCAGGACCAGGCAGCATTTCATTTTGTTGTGATGTGGTCTCCATGAGTCAGGGGCCGAGTAGTCAGCAGCCACCAATACCAAGGAGGAGAGCAGCAAGAGGCCTGGGAGAGGATGGAGGGACCTCAGGAGTAAAGGTCCAGGGGTAGGAGTGGGCACGGGGAGGTCAAGGATGAGGAGGGAATCCGCCATGTTGGAGGAAACAGTTCATGTTGAGAAACAATAAGGGAAGAATGGCTGAAAAGCTAGGTTGGGATTGCAGGTGGCAGTTCTTAAACGTTGGACCCAGGTACCCTGGGCAAGTCCTACCTGCACCCTCTGTGTGTTTCTTAAGCTCTCCAAACCTTCAATGTCTCTTCTGTAAAATGGGCTTAACAGTAGTACCACTTCATAAAGCTGATATAAAATTTAAATGGGTGATGAATGCAAACACACAGTAAATACCTAGCCAATTGGCTTAAAATAGAAAGAACCCATTGCCATTGAGTCTTTTCTGACTCCTAGTAACCCATTCTCCACAGGGGAAAAATGTGGCAGTCTTCTCCCATAAAGATGACAACCTTGGAAACCCTGTGGGCCAGTTCCAGTCTGTCCTACAGGGTCACTATGAGTTCGACTCAACAGCAGTGGTTTTGGGGGGTTTAATCTTTACAGGAACAGATCACCAGGCCTTTTTGAACCCAACCACCGACTGCCAAGCACTTAACCATTGCGACACCAGAGGTCCTTCTGTAACAAATATGCTGGGTATTTCTGATGCACACTGAGGTTTAAGAACCCTGTTGTAGGGACAACTTGAGAAAGTTAAAAAAATAAATTTTTTTTTTAACCCTTAATTTTAGGTCATGGCGTGATATCAGAAACATTAAAATATGAAAATCATGTAGACCTTAGAATAAAAGCAATATGATTTTTAACCCCCTATTGGCTTTTTTTTTTTTTTTAATAAAAAAAAAAAAGAATATATTCAGTGCCTTTCAACTGCTAAAACTAAAAACCAAACCCGTTGCGGTGGAGTTGATTCCAACTCATAGTGACCCTACAGAACAAAGTAGAGCTGCCCCATAGGTTTCCAAGGAGTGGCTGGTGGATTTGAACTGCTGCCTTTTTGGTTAGCAGCCAAACTCTTAACAACTATGCCACCTGGGCCCCTTCAACAGCTAGGTTAAGCTCAGTGTATATCCTTGCCCACTTTAGGTACTGATATTTAAATCAGAAATAATCAGGACCAAGAGATTTCACCATGTTTAGCCTGTGTGCAAGTCACACACACCAAACCTCAACACAGCCTTTCTTTTCTTATACAACGGCTGCTCGCTGGAATCTCCTGGGTGGCTTTAAAAAGTCCTGACACCTAACCTAGAAATTCTGATTTTATTGGTGTGGGGTACAGCCCCTTTTCACTGATCCCCAAAAGATTCTGTGTGCAGCCACATTTGCAAATGTCTGCTTCAAAGACATTCTATAATTCCATGTGTGTTTAGGAAGCTGACTTTTTTTTTAACATCAATCTAAGGAAAACACAAAATTCCTGCAAAAACAGCAAAGCCCAAAAAAAAAAAAAAAAGTCCACGTGAATATAAAAACTTCAGGTTTTCGTCTTAGTTTCCTAGCACTGCTATAACAGAAATACTGTGAGAGGACAGCTTTAAAGAACGGCAGTGTATTTTCTCATCGTTCAGGAGGCTTGAAGTCCGAATTCAGGGCACCGACTCTCCAGGAAGGCTCTCTCTGCTGGTTCTGGGGTAAGGTCCTTGTCTCTTTCAGCTTCTGTGGCCCTGGCGTCCCTCAGTTCCTTGATGATCTTCATGGGGCACCTGTTTTCCCCCAGTTGTGCTCCCTCCTGTGTCTAATCTTCTCTTTCTGTAACTCAGAAGTGATTAGGTTTAGGACACACCCTACGATGACATGGCTTTATTAACATAATAAAGAAAACTCTGTTCCCAAACGGGATCACACGGGGGAGGTGGGGGAGGATACTACCCGAGCCATATATTATCTACTGTTTCGTATTATTCATGCTTTTATATGATACCCGTTTTCTTACAATCGTAGATTCTAAATGTATCTTTGTAAAAATCAGCAGGTATTATGTGTGAATAATTTCTACCATGTGAAACATTCCTGAAGCTCTGGGTTCTATCTATTGTTCATTTTGGCCAGGACCTCAAGAATTCAAACCATGAAGAGTCAATGAAATTGTACGTATAAAGAAGTATTTGTAAACTGTAAACTGCCAAGCAGATGGAAGTTATTATCAACAACCATTCTGACCTCACTTAAAGCAAGGGAATGGTTTCTGACATGATTGATGTAAATAATATTAACCTAGTACTTCTACATGGTGAAATCCCTGCAAAGATATGCTTGGAGAACCCTGAACATGCTTATAGTGTGTGAAAATTAGTGAGAAAAAAATTACAGAAAATGAAGAACGTCCAAATGAATTATCTCAGCAGCTGGGAAAAGAGGAAGAGGAAAAACTCTCCTGCTTTTTTTTTTTTTTAAAAGTGATGCTTTCGATGAGTAAGTATATTGATGTTCCTGGGAGCCAGGGCACTCGCCGTGGGAAATAGAAGACTGATACAACTATGGAATTGGGGAAGACGAGGAAGGGCCCTCTGGTTTCTGGAACTAGAGGTAACAGTGTGAACCCAGGAATTGAAGAACATGTACATCCCCTAGTCGCCCCCCCGAAAGCACCTAGAATCAATGACATCTCAATAGCAATGAGCACACTCAGTACCCAGACCTTGGTTTCTATGACATTCTCCACTAAAAAGGAAGCAGGTAAATGGCTGGTTCCAGGGCTAGGGCAAGGAAAACACAGAGTGAGCCTGAAGTATCTTGTTCTGCCAGAAAGTAAATCATCAGAAAATGACAGGCAAGTGTCTATTCAAGCCCTTCGCCCAGTTTTTGATTGGGCCATTTGTTGTTAAGTTATAGGAGTTCTTTGTCCATCAACAAATGAGTGAACAAACCAAATGCAGCACATACATACAGAAGAATATTATTCAGTTATAAGAAGAAATGAAGTATCGGTACATGCTACAACACGGATGAATCTTGAAAATCACACCCAGGGAAACAAGTCAGACACAAAAGGACAAATATTGTATGATCCCACTTATATGAAATATCTAGAATGGACAAGTATAAACAGCTCAAGGTTGAGTAGTGGTTACCAGGAGTGAGCTGGGAGCCAGGGAACTCATTGCCTAGGGGACACTGATGGAAAACTGTGGAGGCAGATAATGGTGATGCTACACAACATGACGAGCACAATGAATGTCATTGAATTGTACACATGTCATGGGCTGAATTGTGTCCCCCCTAAATGTATGTATCAGTTTGGCTGGGCTGTGACTCCCAGGATTGTGTGGTTATCCTCTATTTTGTGATTGTAATTTTATGTTAAGGATTAGGGTGGGTTTGTAACACCCTCACTAAGGTCACGTCCCTGATCCAATGTAAAGGGAGTTTCCCTGCGGTGTAGCCTGCACCACCTTTTGTCTTACAAGAGATAAAAGGAAAGGGAAGCAAGTAGAGAGCTGGGGACCTCATACCATCCAGAAAGCAACACCAGGAGCAGAGCACGTCCTTTGAATCCGGGGTTCCTCTGCAGAGAAGCTCCTAGTCCAGGGGAACATCGATGACAAGAACTTTCCTCCAGACCCAACAGAGACAGAAAGCTTTCCCCTGGAGCTGACACCCTGAATTTGAACTTCTAGCCTACTAGATGTGAGAAAATAAGTTTCCTAAAAAGCCATCCACTTGTTGTATTTCTGTTATAGCAGGGCTAGATGACTAAGACAACATGTGAAGAACGTAGAGATGGCAAATGTTACATTACATATATATTTATCACACCATTTTTAAAAAAGAAATGATGGAGACATATCAAAAGAACATAGGAGCCAGCTTGAAGGAGCTCCCACTGGCCAACTGTGGACAATTTTAACACCAAAGTTACAGAAATAGATTATAAAATATTGGATAAAAAAATGCATCCATGTGTGTCCATACAAACACAAAAAACCAAATGGGAAAGGGAAAGCTCTTTGCTGTCGAATGCTAATAAATGTAAAAGAAATGTTAGTTTAAAATAATCACAAATTTGCAACCTCCATAGTAATAATAGATTCAGACAAGAATCTTCAGTGGATTCTGCAGTGTAATGAATTACTTCCTATGGCCCTTCTAGCCATCATCTTTATGGCTCACACACAATGACTGAGTGGGACTATGCAAATAAGGTGTATGGAACCTGTGACGGTTGGGGCTATGTGTCAACTTGTCTAGGCCATGATTCCCAATATTGTATGGTTGTCCTCCATTTTATGCTGTGGATCCTGACCTCTGCGTGTTGATGAGGCAGGATAGGTGTAGGGTGTGTCTTAGGTCAAAGCCTTGCAGAAGGGCAGGACTCAAGTCCCACCCTTACTCAAGCTACACCCTTCCCTGGGGTGTGGACTGCATCTATGATATGTGTGGATGACCTGGCAGGGCTCTCTCTCTTTGCATCTGGATCCTGTGTCTGGTTCATGATCAATTAACCTCTGGTTCTTGGAACTTGAGCCAGATGCCTGCTGTCCCACCTGCCGGTTCTGGGATTCACCAGCCTCCACAGCCCCATGGGCTGGCAGCCTATCGTCTGACCTGATTCACCAGCATCCACAGCCTTGTGAGCCAGCAGTCTGTGGCTTGAACTGCCCGTTTGGGTTCGTCAGTCCCTGCAGCCAGGTGGTCAAAAGAAGCCTATGCCTGATCCTTGGATTTGGGACTTGCCAGCCCCCACAACCATGTGAGCCATTTCCTTTACATGGTTCACAAGTTCTGTGAGATGTTCCAGTGAATTACGGAACCCAGAAACAGGACGGACAGTACTGAAGGGAGAGGGAGTGGTTAGAGATGATGGAGTGGGA
This sequence comes from Elephas maximus indicus, assembly GCF_024166365.1. Classification (NCBI taxonomy): domain Eukaryota; kingdom Metazoa; phylum Chordata; class Mammalia; order Proboscidea; family Elephantidae; genus Elephas; species Elephas maximus. Next base: position 6,210,961 of record NC_064827.1, on the reverse strand, counting down.
CAGCAGCTTGGAGAAGTTGGACATTTGAGCGTCTTTAACCTCTGCCTCATAGGAACCAGCTCCATGCTGATCCTTAAAAAGAAATGATTGCTTTAGATGCTAAAACTTTTGGGCAGAAGGTTGTTGGTGAACAGGATGTTTGCAGTGTCTCCCTGCAGATTCCGTGCTGATCACAAAGGGGAACATGCCTGTGTAATGGGGAAATCTGGCCAACACAGCCCTCACCAAGGGATAAAAGTGACATTATGTGGCTCGCAATGCGACGTGCTGAGAAAAAAACAGCGCTTACATCATATTCCTGCCAAAAAACATGTAACGCAAATCTACACAAGAGGAAACGTTCAGGCAGACGCCAACAGAGGGACGTTCTGTAAAGCAGCTGGCCTGTACTCTTCATAATGTCAGTGTCACAAAAGACAAAACTGAAGGACTGTTCCAGATAAAGGGGAACTCAGTGTGCATGACTAGCAAACGCAGTGGATGGCCTGGATTAGATCTTGGATCAGAAAAAATATTTCAAAATTGAATATAAACCGTCTAAAAAAATATATAGCATTTTTTTTTTAATCAGGTAATTGTATTCTCTCAACCTTGAATTTGATCCTTGTATTGTCCTGTGGTTATGTAAGCGAATGTCATTACACTTAGAAGATGCATGCTGAAGAATTAGAGGTCACGATATCTACAATTTACTGTCAAATGGATCAGGGGTGTGTGTGTGTGTGTGTAGACAGAGAGGGAGAAAAAGAGAACACGAAAGTGGTGAAATGTTTACAGCTGATGACTCTGGGTGAAGGTGTATGGGAGTTCATTATTCTATTCTTGCAACTCTTCTGAGGATATGAAATTTTTCAAAATAAATGTTTAACTTTTTTTTAAATTGTGCTTTTAAAGTTGATTCTAATAACACATTTGGCAGAATTCAAATGCCAGTGCTTCTTAATAGTGCTAAGTTACCAGAAAATTTCTATCCCAATAATTTTATGGAAATATACTTGGCCAATAATATGATGAGTAAAATAATATGAATGAATGATTTAGAACAAAAAATCCACTCTGGTTACCCACGGGTCACAGATTTGTTTTATTTGGCCCATAGAACTGGCCCTTACAATAGTTTTTTTTTTTTTTTTTGTAAGTGTTGAATTAGTTGCTAACTCATAAACATAAAAAATCATGATTTTCAGCTCTTCTTGAAAACTCAAGAGCTGGCAACGCTCAGCTCAGCCCCCACCCCTCCTGTTAGATAGGCCATGTTCTCTACACATCACCAAGGTCCTGCCGCTCAGCAGATCCTCCTGACCCAGCCTGCTTCTCTCACTCCAGCTACCTGCCTGGCCCCAGAAAGAACTTGTGTTTGGATTTTGTGAGCTCCAACGCTGACAATAAAGAATAAAGAGGAAAGAGAGATCACCATCTCCGGAAAGGAATCAAGGAAGAGGTGGAACTTGACTGGGATCTTGAAGATTTGTACATGAGAAGAAAGGGGGAATGGCATCATTTCCCCTTCCCACCCCTGTCCCCACTTTACTGACAAGCCAGAAACCTAGAAGCTATCCTTGACATCATCCTCTCCGTCGACACATACATCAAAATTTCCCCTAGGCCCTATTGATTTTACTTCCTGACTACCCCCCAATCTGTCTATTTATCTCTAGCGCCACACTTGACTTAGTCATCTAGTGCTGCTGTAACAGAAATACCACCAGTGGATGGCTTTAACAAAGAGAAATTTATTTTCTCACAGTCTAGAAGGCTAGAAGTCCAAATTCAGGGCATCAGTTCCAGGGGAAGCTTTCTCTGTTGGCTCTGGAGGAAGGTCCTTGTCATCAATCTTCCCCTGGACTAGGAGCTTCTCTGTGCAGGAACCCCTGGTCCAAAGGACATGCTCTGCTCCCAGCACTGCTTTCTTGGTGGTTTGAGGTCCCCACTCTCCACTTGCTTCCCTTTCCTTTTATCTCTTGTGAAATAAAAGGTGGTGCAGGCCTCACCCCAGGGAAACTCCCTTTACATTGGATCAGGGACATGATCTTAGTAAGGGTGTTACAATCCCACCCTAATCCTTAACATAAAATTACAATCACAAAATGGAGCACAACCACACAATACTGGGAATCACGGCCCAGGCAAATTGATACACACATTTTTTGGTGGACGTAATTCAGTCCACGACAACGCTAAAACCACCAGCATCCCCGACATCACCTACACCTTTAGCAGCACCACTGTTACTGCCACCACCAACACCACCATTACCACCAACACCACTACCACCACCACCAGAAACACCACCACCATCACCGCCGCTACTCCCACATCCACTATCACTACCGTTGCCACCCCAAGTCCACTTCCAATGTTGCTGTGGCTGTTGTTGGGTGCCGTTGAACCAATTCTGACTCACAGGGACCCTATAGGACAGAACAGAACTCGCCCCTCGGGTTTCCTAAACTGTAATCTTTAAAAGAAAAGATTGCCAGATCTTTTCTTCTCTGGAATGGCTGGAGGGTTCAAACTGCCAACCTTTCAGTTATCAGCCAAGCCCTTAACTACTGCACCACCAGGGCTCAAATGCCACCTTCACCAAAAAGCCTTGGCTGATTTCCCAAAAGAAATGATGTCTTCAGTCTCTGAGCCATTATCACACACTACCTTACACTGGGCTTTCTGTGCAAAATCAAAGTTCTTCTTCGTGTGTTTAAACAAGCATGGGCTTTGCAGCCAGACTGAATTCAAATCTTTTCCACCACTACCTACTTGTGTGACCTTGGGAAATTATCTATGCTCCAATTCCTTCATCTGTTGTATGGGATAACAGTATCTAACACTTAGAAAGTTTGCTCACATTCAATTAAAGAAGATAAATGCCTGAAAAATGCTAGGGGAGAATCACCTTTCCACGTACCATCCACGTGAAACACTTTCGGCCACCAGCCCCCAAACCCCTCTGCCTCATTTTGTCCGCTGGCAGGAGGAGTGACCTATAGGATTAGTCCATTGTGAAAAAAATGACTGTCTTCAATGTAAAGACCATATTGAAGAAAGGCCAGAATGAACGTGGGTGGACCATTTAGGAAGCTTTGTCTAGACAAAATTGATGGGAGCTTAGACTTGGGTGGAGGCAGCAGTGTAATGGCGCTGGAGCTGGTGCTGGTGGGAAAGGTGTGATAGTGAAGGTGTGACAGTGAAGGTGTGGTAGTGGTGGTGGTGATGGTAGTGATGGCGATGATGGCAACGGAGGTGGTGTTTCTGGTGGTGGTAGTAGTGTTGGTTGTGGTAGTAATGGTGGCATTGGTGGTGGTGGTGGTGGTGTTAGGTGCCATCGAGTCAGTTCCAACTCATAGTGACACTATGTACAACAGAATGAAACATTGCCCGATCCTGTGCTGTTTTCACAGTGGTTATTGTGCTTGAGCACATGGTTGCAGCCACTGTGTCAATTCGTCTCATTAAGAGTCTTCCTCTTTCTCACTGACCCTTTAGTTTACCAGCATGATGTCCTTCTCCAGAGACTGACCCCTCCTGATAACATGTCCAAAGCAAGTGAGAGGAAGTCTCGCCATCTTCACTGCTAAGGAGCATTCTGGCTGTAGTTCTTTCAAGACAGATTTGTTCGTTCTTTTGGCGGTTTGTGTTATACTCACTGTTCTTCGCCAACACCATAATTCAAAGGCATCAATTCTTCTTTGACCTTCCTTATTCATCCTCTAGCTTTTGCATGCTTATGAAGTGATTGAAAACATCACGGCTTGAGCCAGGCACACTTTAGTCTTCAGGGTAACATCTTTGCTTTTTAACAGGTCTTTTGCAGCAGATTTGCCCAATGCAATGCGTAGTCTGATCCTTGACTGCTGATTCCAGGGGTTTTGATTGTACATCCAAGTAAAATAAAATCCTTGACAACTTCAATGTTTTCTCTGTTGATTATGATGTTGTTTATCAGTCCAGTTGTGAGGATTTTTGTTTTCTTTATGTTGAGGTGTAATCCATACGTACTGAAGGCTGTGGTCTTTGATCTTCATCAGTAAGTGCTTCAAGTCCTCTTCACTTTCAGCAAGCAAGGTTGTGTCATCTGCATAATGCAGGTTATTAATGAGTCTTCCTCCAATTCTGGTGCCCCATTCTTCTTCATATAGTCCAGCTTCTCGGATTATTTGCTCAGCATACAGATTGACTAAGTATGGTGAAAGGACAGAACAATGACGCCCATCTTTCCTGACTTTAAGCCACACGATATCCCCTGTTCAGATGACTCCCTCTTGATGTACAGGTTCCTCATGAGCACAATTAAGTGCTCTGGAAATCCCATTCTTTGCAATGTTACCCATAATTGGTTATGACCCACATAGTCGAATACCTTTGCATAGTCAATGAAACACAGATAAACATCTTCCTGATATTCTCCGCTTTCACCAGGACCCACCTGACGTAAGCAGTGACACCCCTGGTCCCACGTCCTCTTCCGAATCCGGCCTGAATTTCCGGCAGTTCCCTGTCGATGAACTGCTGCAGCCGCTTTTGAATGATCCTCTGCACAGTTTGACTTTCGTGTGATATTAATGTTATTCGATAATTTCCCCTATCCGATTGGATCACCTTTCTTGGGAACAGGCATAAATATGGATCTCCTCCAGTCGGCTGGCCAAGTAGCTGTCTTCCAAATGTCTTGGCATAGGCGAGTGAGCGTGTCCAGTGCTGCATCCATTTATGGCAATATCTCAATTGGTGTTCTGGGAATTTCTGGAGCCTTGTTTTTCGCCAATGCCTTCAGGGCAGCTTGGACCTCTTCCTTCAGTGCCATCAGTTTCTAATCATATTCTACCTCCTGAAATGGCTGAACGTCAACCAATTATTTTTGATATACTGACTCTGTGTTTTCCTTCTACTTTTTTTTTTAATAACTTTTATTAAACTTCAAGTGAACGTTTACAAATCCAATCAGTCTGTCACGTATAAGTTTACATACATCTCACTCCCTACTCCCACCTGCTCTCCCCCTCTTGAGTCAGCCCTTTCAGTCTCTCCTTTCTTGACAATTTTGCCGGCTTCCCTCTCTATCCTCCCATCCCCCTCCAGACAAGAGTTGCCAACACAATCTCAAGTGTCCACCTGATATAATTAGCTCACTCTTCATCAGCGTCTCTCTCCCACCCGCTGACCAGTCCCTTTCATGTCTGATGAGTTGTCTTCGGGGATGGTTCCTGTCCTGTGTCAACAGAAGGTCTGGGGAGCATGGCCGCCGGGATTCCTCCAGTCTCAGTCAGACCATTAAGTTTGGTCTTTTTATGAGAATTTGGGGTCTGCATCCCACTGATCTCCTGCTCCCTCAGGGGTCCTCTGCTGTGCTCCCTGTCAGGGCAGTCATCGATTGTGGCCGGGCACCAACTAGTTCTTCTGGTCTCAGGATGATGTAGCTCTCTGGTTCATGTGACCCTTTCTGTCTCTTGGGCTCTTAGTTGTCGTGTGGCCTTGGTGTTCTTCATTTTCCTTTGCTCCAGGTGGGTTGAGACCAATTGATGCATCTTAAATGGCCGCTTGTTAGCATTTAAGACCCCAGACACCACATTTCAAAGTGGGATGCAGAATGATTTCATAATAGAATTATTTTGCCAATTGACTTAGAAGTCCCCGCAAACCATGTTCCCCAGACCCCCGCGCTTGCTCCGCTGACCTTCGAAGCATTCATTTTATCCCGGAAACTTCTTTGCTTTTGGTCCAGTCCAATAGAGCTGACTTTCCATGTATTGAGTGTTGTCTTTCCCTTCACCTAAAGCAGTTCTTATCTACTGATTAATCAATAAAAAACCCTCTCCCACCCTCCCTCCCTCCCCCCCTCGTAACCACAAAAGTATGTGTTCTTCTCAGGTTTACTATTTCTCAAGATCTTATAATAGTGGTCTTATACAATATTTGTCCTTTTGCCTCTGACTAATTTCGCTCAGCATAATGCCTTCCAGGTTCCTCCATGTTATGAAATGTTTCAGAGATTCATCACTGTTCTTTATCGATGCGTAGTATTCCATTGTGTGAATATACCACAATTTATTTACCCATTCATCCGTTGATGGACGCCTTGGTTGCTTCCAACTTTTTGCTATTGTAAACAGAGCTGCAATAAACATGGGTGTGCATGTATCTGTTTGTATGAAGGCTCTTGTGTCTCTAGGGTATATTCCTAGGAGTGGGATTTCTGGGTTGTATGGTAGTTCTATTTCTAACTGTTTAAGATAACGCCAGATAGATTTCCAAAGTGGTTGTACCATTTTACATTCCCACCAGCAGTGTATGAGAGTTCCAATCTTTCCGCAGCCTCTCCAACATTTATTATTTTGTGTTTTTTCGATTAATGCCAGCCTTGCTGGTGTGAGATGGAATCTCATCGTATTTTTATTTGCATTTCTCTAATGGCTAATGATCGAGAGGATTTTCTCACGTATCTGTTGGCTGCCTGAATATCTTCTTTAGTGAAATGTGTGTTCATATCCTTTGCCCACTTCTTGATTGGGTTGTTTGTCTTTTTGTGGTTGAGTTTTGACAGAATCATATAGATTTTAGAGATCAGGCGCTGGTCGGAGATGTCATAGCTGAAAATTCTTTCCCAATCTGTAGGTGGTCTTTTTACTCTTTTGGTGGAGTCTTTAGATGAGCATAGGTGTTTGATTTTTAGGAGCTCCCAGTTATCGGGTTTCTCTTCATCATTTTTGGTAATGTTTTGTATTCTGTTTATACCTTGTATTAGGGCTCCTAGGGTTGTCCCAATTTTTTCTTCCATGATCTTTATCGTTTTAGTCTTTATGTTTAGGTCTTTGATCCACTTGGAGTTAGTTTTTGTGCATGGTGTGAGGTATGGGTCCTGTTTCATTTTTTTGCAAATGGATATCCAGTTATGCCAGCACCATTTGTTAAAAAGGCTATCTTTTCCCCAGTTAATTGACACTGGTCCTTTGTCAAATATCAGCTGCTCATACGTGGATGGATCTATGTCTGGGTTCTCAATTCTGTTCCATTGGTCTATGTGTCTGTTGTTGTACCAATACCAGGCTGTTTTGACTACTGTGGCTGTATAATAGGTTCTGAAGTCAGGTAAGGTGAGGCCTCCCACTTTCTTCTTCTTTTTCAGTAGTGCTTTGCTTATCCGGGGCTTCTTTCCCTTCCATATGAAATTGGTGATTTGTTTCTCTATCCCCTTAAAATATGACATTGGAATTTGGATCGGAAGTGCGTTAAATGTATAGATGGCTTTTGGTAGAATAGACATTTTTACTATGTTAAGTCTTCCTATCCATGAGCAAGGTATGTTTTTCCACTTAAGTATGTCCTTTTGAATTTCTTGTAGTAGAGCTTTGTAGTTTTCTTTGTATAGGTCTTTTACATCTTTGGTAAGATTTATTCCTAAGTATCTTATCTTCTTGGGGGCTACTGTGAATGGTATTGATTTGGTTATTTCCTCTTCGGTGTTCTTTTTGTTGATGTAGAGGAATCCAAGTGATTTTTGTATGTTTATTTTATAACCTGAGACTCTGCCAAACTCTTCTATTAGTTTCAGTAGTTTTCTGGAGGATTCCTTAGGGTTTTCTGTGTATATAATCATGTCATCTGCAAATAGTGATAACTTTACTTCTTCCTTGCCAATCCGGATACCTTTTATTTCTTTGTGTAGCCTAATTGCCCTGGCTAAGACTTCCAACACGATGTTGAATAAGAGCGGTGATAAAGGGCATCCTTGTTTGGTTCCCGTTCTCAAGGGAAATGCTTTCAGGTTCTCTCCATTTAGAGTGATATTGGCTGTTGGCTTTGCATAGATGCCCTTTATTATGTTGAGGAATTTTCCTTCAATTCCTATTTTGGTAAGAGTTTTTATCATAAATGGGTGTTGGACTTTGTCAAATGCCTTTTCTGCATCAATTGATAAGATCATGTGGTTTTTGTCTTTTGTTTTATTTATGTGATGGATTACATTAATGGTTTTTCTGATATTAAACCAGCCTTGCATGCCTGGTATAAATCCCACTTGATCAGGGTGAATTATTTTTTTGATGTGTTGTTGGATTCTATTGGCCAGAATTTTGTTGAGGATTTTTGCATCAATGTTCATGAGGGATATAGGTCTATAATTTTCTTTTTTTGTAATGTCTTTACCTGGTTTTGGTATCAGGGAGATGGTGGCTTCCTAGAATGAGTTGGGTAGTATTCCGTCATTTTCTATGCTTTGGAATACCTTTAGTAGTAGTGGTGTTAACTCTTCTCTGAAAGTTTGGTAGAACTCTGCAGTGAAGCCGTCCGGGCCAGGGCTTTTTTTTGTTGGGAGTTTTTTGATTACCGTTTCAATCTCTTTTTTTGTTATGGGTCTATTTAGTTGTTCTACTTCTGAATGTGTTAGTTTAGGTAGGTAGTGTTTTTCCAGGAATTCATCCATTTCTTCTAGGTTTTCAAATTTGTTAGAGTACAATTTTTCATAATAATCTGAAATGATTCTTTTAATTTCATTTGGTTCTGTTGTGATGTGGTCCTTCTCATTTCTTATTCGGGTTATTTGTTTCCTTTCCTGTATTTCTTTAGTCAGTCTAGCCAATGGTTTATCAATTTTGTTAATTTTTTCAAAGAACCAGCTTTTGGCTTTGTTAATTCTTTCAATTGTTTTTCTGTTCTCTAATTCATTTAGTTCAGCTCTAATTTTTATTATTTGTTTTCTTCTGGTGCCTGATGGGTTCTTTTGTTGCTCACTTTCTATTTGTTCAAGTTGTCGGGACAGTTCTCTGATTTTGGCTCTTTCTTCTTTTTGTATGTGTGCATTTATTGATATAAATTGGCCTCTGAGCACTGCTTTTGCTGTGTCCCAGAGGTTTTGATAGGAAGTATTTTCATTCTCGTTGCTTTCTATGAATTTCCTTATTCCCTCCTTAATGTCTTCTATAACCCAGTCTTTTTTCAGGAGGGTATTGTTCATTTTCCAAGTATTTGATTTCTTTTCCCTAGTTTTTCTGTTATTGATCTCTAGTTTTATTGCCTTGTGGTCTGAGAAGATGCTTTGTAATATTTCGATGTTTTGGACTCTGCAAAGGTTTGTTTTATGACCTAATATGTGGTCTATTCTAGAGAATGTTCCATGTGCGCTAGAAAAAAAAGTATATTTTGTAGCAGTTGGGTGGAGAGTTCTGTATAAGTCAATGAGGTCAAGTTGGTTGATTGTTGTAATTAGATCTTCCGTGTCTCTGTTGAGCTTCTTACCGGATGTCCTGTCCTTCTCCGAAAGTGGTGTGTTGAAGTCTCCTACTATAATTGTGGAGGTATCTATCTCGCTTTTCAATTCTGTTAAAATTTGATTTATGTATCTTGCAGCCCTGTCATTGGGTGCGTAAATATTTAATATGGTTATGTCTTCCTGATCAATTGTCCCTTTTATCATTATATAGTGTCCTTCTTTATCCTTTGTGGTGGATTTAAGTCTAAAGTCTATTTTGTCAGAAATTAATATTGCTACTCCTCTTCTTTTTTGCTTATTGTTTGCTTGATATACTTTTTTCCATCCTTTGAGTTTTAGTTTGTTTGTGTCTCTAAGTCTAAGGTGTGTCTCTTGTAGGCAGCATATAGATGGATCGTGTTTCTTTATCCAGTCTGTGACTCTCTGTCTCTTTATTGGTGCATTTAGTCCATTTACATTCAGCGTAATTATAGATAAATAAGTTTTTAGTGCTGTCATTTTGATGCCTTTTTATGTGTGTTGTTGACAATTTCATTTTTCCACATACTTTTTTGTGCTGAGGCGTTTTTCTTAGTAAATTGTGAGATCCTCATTTTCATAGTGCTTGACTTTATGTTAGTTGAGTCGTTACGTTTTTCTTGGCTTTTATCTTGAGTTATAGAGTTGTTATACCTTTTTGTGGTTACCTTATTATTTACCCCTATTTTTCTAAGTAAAAACCTAACTTGTGTTGTTCTATATCGCCTTGTATCACTCTCCATATGGCAGTTCAATGTCTCCTGTATTTAGTCCCTCTTTTTGATTATTGTGATCTTTTACCTATTGACTTCCATGATTCCCTGTTATGTGTATTTTTATTTATTTATTTTTTAATTAATCTTAATTTGTTTGTTTTTGTGATTTCCCTATTTGAGTTGATATCAGGACGTTCTGTTTTGTGACCTTGTGTTGTGCTGATATCTGATATTATTGGTTCTCTGACCAAACAATATCCTTTAGTATTTCTTGTAGCTTTGGTTTGGTTTTTGCAAATTCTCTGAACTTGTGTTTGTCTGTAAATATCTTAATTTCGCCTTCATATTTCAGAGAGAGTTTTGCTGGATATATGATCCTTGGCTGGCAGTTTTTCTCCTTCAGTGGTCTGTATATGTCGTCCCATTCCCTTCTTGCCTGCATGGTTTCTGCTGAGTAGTCAGAACATATTCTTATTGATTCTCCCTTGAAGGAAACCTTTCTTTTCTCCCTGGCTGCTTTTAAAATTTTCTGTTTATCTTTGGTTTTGGTGAGTTTGATGATAATATGTCTTGGTGTTTTTCTTTTTGGATCAATCTTAAATGGGGTTCGATGAGCATCTTGGATAGCTATCCTTTCGTCTTTCATGATGTCAGGGAAGTTTTCTGTCAGGAGTTCTTCAACTATTTTCTCTGTGTTTTCTGTCCCCCCTCCCTGTTCTGGGACTCCAATCACCCGCAGGTTATCCTTCTTGATAGAGTCCCACATAATTCTTAGGGTTTCTTCATTTTTTTTAATTCTTTTATCTGATTTTTTTTCAGCTATGTTGGTGTTCATTCCCTGGTCCTCCAGATGTCCCAGTCTGCATTTTAATTGCTCGAGTCTGCTCCTCTGACTTCCTAGTGCGTTGTCTAATTCTGTTATTTTATTGTTAATCTTTTGGATTTCTCCATGCTGTCTCTCTATGGATTCTTGCAACTTATTAATTTTTCCAGTATGTTCTTGAATAATCTTTTTGAGTTCTTCAACAGTTTTATCAGTGTGTTCCTTGGCTTTTTCTGCAGTTATCCTAATTTCATTTGTGATATCATTAAGCATTCTGTAAATTCGTTTTTTATATTCTGTATCTGATAATTCCAAGATTGTATCTTCATTTGGGAAAGGTTTTGATTCTTTTGTTTGGGGGGTTGGAGAAGCTGTCACGGTCGGCTTCTTTAAGTGGTTTGATATGGATTGTTGTCTCCGAGCCATCACTGGGAAACTAGTTTTTCCAGAAAATCCGCTAAAAAAAAAATGCAGCCAGATCCCTATCAGAGTTCTCCCTCTGGCTCAGGCTATTCAGATGTTAATGAAGCCGCCTGGGGAGGGTGGGGGAGGGAACAGAGAGATAGGAGAGTAGCACCTCAGAATATAGCCAGAGTTGCTTGTCTTGCTTGGAATGACTATTATATCTGAGACTCCCGCGGGGCGCGTCGCCTATGTGTGCTGGCTGTGTGGAGATTGCCCCCGGGGGGTCTGGCCCGCTGGAGTCACGGTCAGATCCTCCGCTTCCAGCCCCACGCCCAGCGTCAAGGCTCCCCTACTGGGACGGTGCACTCTCGACTCCAAAATCAGTCGCTGCCTCCCGGGGACTTCTCGTCCCTCCAGCCGCGTGACCGTGCTGCCTCCGAAAACCAGTTAGGCCTCCTCCCGGGGTTAGTTCAGATGGGTGGAGCAGCTCCCCGTGCTTGTGCCGTGACCAAGTGTCCCGGCTGGGACGCTGTTCTCCCCGCTCCAATACCAGTCGCTGCCTCCCGGGGATTTCTCCTACCGGCTGCGTCCCACGCCGCCCGCGCGACCCGGCTGGTCCCCTTCCCGGGGTTAGTTCAGGGGGGTGGAGCAACTCTCCGTGTTTATGGCGTACCTGCGTCCAGTCCAAATCCCTGCAGGACGGTTCCCCAGCTCGGATGCTGCTCTTTCTGCTCCAAGACCAGTCACTGCCTCTCGGGGACTTCTCCTACCGGCTGCGTCCCACGCCGCCCGTGGAACCAGCTGGTCCCCCTCCCGGGGTTAGTTCAGGAGGGTGGAGCAGGTCTCTGTGCTTGTGCCGTTCCTGACTGGTACGCTGGCTCCAGGCTCTGGAAACAATCGCTGCTTCCCCGTATTAGTTCGTTCTCCGTCTCTAAATCTGTGTTTGTTGTTCAGGGTTCGTAGATTGTTATGTATGTGATCGATTCACTTGTTTTTCCGTGTCTTTGTTGTAAGAGGGATCCGAGGTAGCGTCTGCCTAGTCCGCCATCTTGGCTCCACCCCCTTGGATTCCTTCTACTTTTGATGCTTCCTGCGTCATTCAATATTCTGCTCAGAGAATCCTTCAGTATTGCAACTCAAGGCTTAAATTTTTTCCTCAGTTCTTTCAGCTTGAGAAATGCCAAGTGTGTTCTTCCCTCTTGGTTTTCTAACTCCACATCTTTGCACATGTCATTATAATACCTTACGATGTCTTCCTGAGCTGCCCTTTGAAATCTTCTGTTCAGTTCTTTTACTTCATCATTTCTTCCTTTTGCTTTAGCTACTCACTGTTCAAAAGCAAGTTTCAGAGTCTCTTCTGACATCCATTTTGCTCTTTTCTTTCCTGTCTTTTTAATGACCTCTTGTTTTCTTCATGTATGACGTCCTTGATGTCATTCCAAAACTAGTCTGGTCTTTGGTCGTTAGTGTTTAACGTATCAAGTCTTTTCTTGAGCTGGTCTCTAAATTCAGGTGGGATATACTCAAGGTCATACTTTGGTTCTTGTAAACTGTTCTAATTTTCTTCAGCTTTTTTTTTTTTTCAGCTTGAACTTGCATATGAGCAATTGATGTTTTGGTCCAAAATCGGCCCCTGGCTTTGTTGTGACTGATGACATTGAGCTTTTCCATTGTCTTTTTCCACAGATATAGTCCTGTGTATTCCATCTGGTGAGGTCCATGTGTATAGTCACTGTTTATGCTGTTGAACAAAGGTATTTGCAATGAAGAAGTTGTTGGTCTTGCAAAATTCTGTCATCTCTGGCGTTGTTCCTATTACCAAGACCACATTTTCCAACTACCAATCCTTCTTCTTTGTTTCCAACTTTCGAATTCTAATCACCAATAATTATCAATGCATCCTTATTGTATGTTCAAACAATTTCAGGCAGCAGAAGTTGGTAAAAATCTTCAATTTCTTCATCTTTGGCCTAGTGGTTGGTGTGTAAATTAGGATAATAGTCATATTAACTGGTCTTTGTACGGATATTATCCTGTCACTGACAGTGTTATACTTCAGGATAGATCTTGAAATGTTCTTTTTGATAATGAACGCAATGCCATTCTTCTTCAAATTGTCATTCCCGGCATGGCAAACCATAACATTGTCTGATTTTAAATGGTCAATACCAGTCCATTTCAGCTCACGAATGCCTAGGATATCAATGTGTATGCATTCTATTTCATTTTTTATGATTTCCAATTTTCCTAGATTCACACTTCGTACATTCCATTTTCTGATTATTAATGGATGTTTGCAGCTGGTTCTTCTCATTTTGAGTCACGCCACATCAGCAAATGAAGGTCCCTGTCATGGATTGAAGTGTGTCCCCCAAAAGTGTATGTCAACTTGGCTAAGTCATGATTCCGAATATTGTATGATTGTCTATCATTTTGTCACCTGATGTGGTTTCCCTATGTATTGTAAATCCTGTCGCTATGATGTAATGAGATGGATCAGTGGCAGTTAAATTGATGAGCTCTACAAGATTAGATAGTGTCTTAGGCCAATCTCTTTTGAAATATAAAAGAGAGAAGCAAGTAGAGAGACATGGGGACCTTATACCACCAAGAAAGCAGTGCCAGGAGCAGAGCATGTCCCTTGAGCTTGAGTTTCCTGTGCCGAGAAGCTCCTAGTCCAGGGGAAGATTGATGACAAGGACTTTCCTCCAGAGCTGACAGAGAAAGCTTTCCCCTGGAGCTGACACCCTGAATTTGGACTCGGAGCCTACTAGACTAAAAATTTCTCTTTGTTAAAGCCATTCACTTGTGGTATTTCTATTAGAGCAGTACTAGATAACTAAAACAGTCCCGAAAGCTTAACTCCATCCAGGTCATTAAAGTCAACTCCACTTTGAGGAGGCAGCTCTTCCCCAGTCATCTTTTGAGCGCCTTCCAACCGGAAGGGTTCATCTTCTGGCACTGCACCAAACAATGTTCTGCGGCTACTCGCAAGGTTTTCACTGGCTAATTCTTTTCAGAAGTAGACCACCGGGTCCTTCTTCCCAGTCTGTGTTAGTCTGGCAGCTCAGCTGAAATCTGCTCTCCATGGGTGACCCTGCTGGTATGTGAACACCAGCGGCATAGCTTCCAGCATAACAGCAACACACAAGCCGTCACAGTACAACAAACCAACAGACACGCGGGGGTTAGTGTTAGTGAATTTGGGAGAAAGAAATGAACACCCTAGCTTAACCTCCTTCTGTCTCTCCTGGTCCGTCTCTCACCCTCTATCACCTGCCTGTCTGCAGGATTCGGGCATTCTGCTCTGCCCCCCGCTGTGGAGTCTGCTTCGTGAGACCAGCTCTGCCTGGCATGGGGGTGAGGGCTGTGGGGGTCACGTGCTGCCGGTGACTGGCTGGCTTGTTGTTAGCTGCTGTTGAGTCAACCCCTGACTCTTGGCAACTCCATCCACAATGAGATAGGACCTTTGTGATCCATAGGGCTTTCCTTGGCTAGTTTTCAGAAGTAGATCACCAGGCCTTTCCTCCTAGTCCATCTTAGTCTGCAAGCTCTACCGAAACCTGCTGAGCATCATAGCAACATGCAAGCCTCCACTGACATACCGGTGGTGGCTGTGCTTGAGGTGCATTGGCTGGGAGTCGAACCCAGGTCTCCCTCAGTGAAAGCGAGAATTCTATCACTGAGCCACCACTGCCCTTGTGACTGGTGGGTAAAGCTTTCTCACTTGAGGCTGGGTAGTTGGCTAGCCTTGTGGCCACAGCTCTCAAGCTGCTTCTGCCATCAATTTATTAGTGATAAAGCTACACTTTGATCTCCATCTGTCTGCTTCCTGTCTTATTTCTCAACTGGTGTCTGGGGAGAGAAAAGGAGTTATTTATTGATCCCCTAAAGCCACACCATAAAGTAATATGACCCTCATGTTTAAATAAACATACCAGAGCTTTCACACTCAAACAAAGGATGCCCTTCAAAAGAGTCCTCTAAGGAAGTGGCACATATATTTCAATATATTCCAATGTGTTTACTCTGGTTCAAAACCGTTGGATGTTCCATGAGAGCCTGTGGGTTTTATTTGACTATCCTCATTGATCACAAGTCTCATCTGAAAAGAGTGGATTTGAGTTCTGAAAGTAGCAAAAGTCGTTTGGAGGCAAGTCTGGAGAATAACTGGGCATTTTGGATGCAAAACTAATGAAATGTGTGTGTGCATGTGCGTGTGTGTCTCATAATTTGAAATGAATTCTAAAGACACGTGCATAATAGCTGCACTTGCAGAATAGCACACAGCTCCTAAAAGTAACCACTTTGAAAGACAACACTTATTTGGCTACATAAACTGGGTGTGTTTATTTTTTAGAAAATCTTTCACAGTGGTGCTGATAGCATAGGATGACAGTTTTTCTGAAGGCACAGATGTGGAGTCATGAACCTTGCCCCTTATCAGCTGTGCGATGAGTTAGATAACTTAGATACATTATTTAACCTCTTTCAGCCTCAGCATTTTCTTTTTTTATCGTGCTTTAGATGTTTTTTTTTTAGATGAAGGTTTACAGAACAAATCAGTTTCTCATTAAACGGTTAATACCCAGATTGCTTTGTGACACTGGTTGCCAGCTCTGTGACGTGTCAAAACTCTCCCATTATCGATCTTGGGTTCCCCATTTCCATTCGTCCAGCTTTCCTGTCCCCTCCTGCCTTCTTGTCCTTGCCCCTGAGCTGGTGTGCCCATTTAGCCTTGCATACTTGGTTGAGCTACGTGTATCATTGTTTGTTTTATGGGCCCAGCCTCAGTATTTTCATCAATAAGATGGGGGAAATACTAACACCTGCCCTGCCTGCCTAGTAGGATTGTTTTGAGAACCATATGAGATAATCTGGGACCAGACAAGCAGTATCCTGTGACAGTAGCTATTATGATGGCTCCCGTTCTTCCTTCATGGTTTCAGACTTTTCCCCTCCTTTCCCACTTAAGTTTGGCAGCAGATTTGGATTCTGAAATCTCTTCTCATAAAAGGCTGAGGTCAATCTGAAACACATATTCCAGGATTCAAGTACATCACTAAGGAAAATGCAAGGAAGCAGGAAGCCTGCCAATGACTCAGTGAGCACCATTTTCTGTAAATCACTTGATTTGTTTTGTACCATTTTCTGTAAGTCAGTTGATTTGTTCTGGCTTTGGGTGGTTTGTTTCCAGTTTCTAAAATAGGATGAGCTTTAGTCATCATGTTTCTTACCTTGCTTTAAAGCCCGAAGATACGCCCCTACAACCTTGTTGTTGTTGTTAGCTGCCACCCAGTCGGCTCCCCGCTCAGCAACCCCGTGGGTCACAGAGTAGACCTGCTCCGTAGGGTTTTCATGGCTGGAATCTTTAGGGGAGCTCTTGGCAGGTCTTTCTTTCTTGGAGCCTCTGGGTGGGTTCAAATCATCAACCTTTAGGTTAGCAGCCTATCGGAAACTGCCTACACCAGCCTACAACCTTAGGTGGTGTCTTTATGCACTAAATGTCATTTAACATTTATTGAGAACTTACTGTGTGCAGGATAATATGTCAGCTGCTGCCATTTTAATGCTCAACAATAGCCTGATGCTCTAGCTACTACGTTTATCCCCATTTTATAGAAGAAACAACAGACTTACTAGGAAATGAAACGACTTGTCCAGGTCACCCACCTGCTAAGCCCTGGAGCTGGAATGTGAATCAGGGAACGTGACTTCAAAGCCCACTTCCCTCCACACATATCTACCTTTAAATGCATCAATCTGGGTTTTCTAATCTGCAGACGCAGTCCCATTTTTCCTCCTCTCTGTTTTACTTTTGAGGCTAGCACAGGAACTATTCTGGGGCTGTTTGTATGTTCTTGAGGAGCGGCTAGTTCCCCTGGAAACCAGTTTACTAGCATGGTGACCAGAACTCTGAGAAATGTGCTAGGGCGTGGCATTTGGGCAAACAGGAAAGAAAAAATAAAACAAAGGTTTAAGAAACAACATACAGTTCTTATTTAAGTCAGCACTTGCAACCAACTTTCAGAGTCTACCGGGATTTTTTACTAAGCCTAAACCCAAACCAAACCAAACTAGTTGCTGTCAAGTTGATTCCAAGTCATGGCGACCCCATGTGGTGCAGAGCAGAATTGCACTTCATAGGGTCTTCAAGGCCATGACCTTTAAGAAACGAATCACCAGGCCTTTCTTCCACAGTGCCTCCAGGTGGGTTCTAACTGCCAACCTTTCAGTTAGTAGCTGATCACGTTAACCATTTGCGCCACCCAGGAGTTCTCTTACTAAGCCCGCTTCCCTCAATACCCACCCTCCACTTACCCTGCTAGTCTGTCTCCGTTATCCTGATGTCCCTCCCATTCCAGCAAATAGCCATGCTTCTGCTCATCGCCTCCAGCTAAAGGACATCTCCATCCACCTGCTCTAACCCTCATCAGCACTGGGAATAGACAGTGCACGCTTCAGACTCGCCGTGACCTACAACTCATGTCAGAGTCAACCCCTTTATGTTTTTTGTAAACATATTTTGACTATTAACGTAACTTATTCGTGGCATGAAGCTTGGGAAATGAAGAAGAAAAAGGCACCCTGGGTTCGGGGACTCTGTCTCAGTTACGTGCATCCACAAAGCCTCGCACAGTGGTTGGCACTGGCGGTGCTCAGTAAATGTTGATGACTGAGTGAAGTTTTAAAGCCCCGTGAGCACGTCCAATGTTCTCCTTTGCTGCACTGCTCCCAGGGATCGGGGCATTCCCCACTGGTCAGAAATGCTTATTGGGAACTTGCGGAATACAGAATACACAAACAGGCACAACGAGGAGAGCCCAGGCTCACCGGGGGCTTTGGGTACCTGTCTGTGGAATCACACAGAAGAGAAAGAAGATCTTGTAAAGCCCACTGTCCAACTGGTGCAGACCACCCAGCGCACATCTATCTCCTCCGCAGAATGTCACCCCACCTTCCTATCCTATAAGGCCACCTATTGTTAAGGCCAACCACATGCGTCTCCAGGAACCCTTCTGTGACAGGCCGAACAATTGCTGTTGTCGTTAGCTGCCAGTGAGTCTGCCTCTGACTCATAGCAACACAATGCACAACGAGATCAGACCATTTCCACCGTTTCACTGGCTGAATTTCAGAAGATAGCAAGGCTTTTCTTATTTCTTTCAGCAATAGGAAACTCACACACTATCTCAACACTCAAGTCCTCATTGGTCTCCCCCTTGTCTGAATTCTGATGGAGTTTGAAGACACAGCAGAGCATTGGACAGGCCATGGGTCTGTTTCCTCATGCAAGTTTGAGCACCTTCAGGATGTGGACTTTCCCTGGGCTTGTTTAATTTCTCAGAGAGAGGAAGTCTAACATGAGGCTGGCTTCATAATAGGCTTGGAAGATACTTGTGGGAAGGAACTAACTACTCAGACTCCTTTATAGGAAGATGAGAGAGATATTAGCCTTTGATCTCACAATCATGCCAGGTCATTCAAAATGGGGTCTGGAACTGCAGTGAGGGCAAAGAATGAGAGAGACCTGAAATGCACTCAGGCTGGAGGTACCTGCAAAGGAAGGGGATTTAATAGTGTAAATGGTTAACGCACTCTGCTGTTAATTGAAAGGTTGGAAGTTCAAGTCCACACAGAGGTGCCTCGGAAGAAAGGCCTGGCAATCTACTTCTGAAAAATCAGCCATAAAAAATCTATGGAGCACAGTTCTGCTCTGACACACATGGGGTGCCATGAGTCAGAATCGACTCGACCGCAACTGTGTTTTTAGTATCGGGGTAAGAGAAGTAACAGGGTCATGCAAACTGTTAACACACTCAGCTAAATGAAAGGTTGGAGGTTTGAAACCACACAGAGGCACCTCAGAAGAAAGGCCTGGTGATTTATGTCAAAAAATGAGCCACTGAAAACCCCGTGGAGCACAGTTCTGCTCTGCCACGTGTGGGGTCACCACGAGTCTGAAATGACTCAATGGCAACTGGCTTTTTTCCTTGGTGGGAAGGACGCAGGGGCTGGAGTCGGTGTGGGATACCCGTGAATGTCGCTCACCTGTCTGCTTAGGGCTGCAAGGTTTTGCCTTCTCCCCGCCGAAAGGCAACAAGCATTCATAGACTTGACAGCAACTGGCTTTTTGGTACTGGGGTAATAGGAGTGGGCCGTGCAAGCTATTAACACACTTGGCTGCTAAATGAAATGAACACACTGTGTTACCCTGGACAAGATGGACAGCGTAGAGGCCTGTGGGGAGACACTAAACAAATAGCCGCGCAAATCAGGTTACCACGGGACCATGTCAAGGTCAGATGAGGAAGTGAGCATGAGCGAGAGTGAAGGATGAGTGGGAGTTGATGATGTAATGGGGTTATGGGGAGAAGGGGTGTCCTCGGCGGGGGGATGGCATGATTGATGTCCTGGATGAAGGACCAGGGTGGGAAGACAGCGAAGGAAGACAAACGAATCTGAGCAGTGGGCCGCAGGCAGACCGTATTCAGATCTGTGGTCTTTATCCTAAGTGCCGAGAGGCTTCATTAGAGTGGTGTTTGGGGGAGATAAGGAGAGGCTGAGGAGGTTGTGATCAGATATGCATTTTGAAAAAATGAGTCAAGAGAGATGTGGGGAGTCCAGTTAGAAGTCCACAGCAGGGTCTCTGTGAGGGACAACGGGGGCTGGACTAGAGACAGGCTGACAGAGACAGAGGGACTCCATGGATTCATGAGGGATTTGGGGTGAAAAGGGAGGGCTTTGAGATGAATTGGAATCCCTGGGTGGTTAATGCACTCATCTGCTAACCGAAAGGTCAGAGGTTTGAGTCTACCCAGACACACCTCAGAACAAAGGTCCAGTGACTGGCTTCCAAAAAGTCAGTCACTGATAACCCTACGGAGCACACCTCTACTCTGACACACATGGGGTGGCCATGAGTCAGACTTGACTTGGCGGCAATGGCGAGATGAGTTGGGTGTGAGGGACCAGAGAGGAGGAGGGGTCACGAATTCTGTGCGGCTGGATGGATGGGGTCTTCAGCCTCACCAAATACAGGCCCCGTCAGCGTCACTAACTGCACAACTCCCGGGGTGCCATTCACCTTGTAGTCAGCGGGAATGGCACCCCTGAGGTGTGCACAGACAGCAGTCCTTTGCATGTGACCCTCAGCCAAGACGAGGCTCCCCTAACCTGGGCATAAGCTCCTCCCATGGTGGACAGAGGACATGATGGCTGTGATCAATGATCAAAGTGCCTGAAGCTGAGTGGAATCAAGCATTTTACGATGAGCTGCTCAAGTTCGCTTCCCCTGAAATTGCGTCATGAACCTGGGCCATGCGGGAGGATGCTGGACAGAAGGAAACCAGGAGGCGAAAGTGTCCGTTTGCACGTGACTCACATTGCAGACATGTCTGAGGCCTGGTGCCGTCTCCCTACTCATCGCCGCTATCAACACCATGCTCTGCAGGTTCCCCAGCACCCACATGGCTTCCAGCCCTGTCGTCCACTGATGGGAAGAGCCTTGGATGCTGCTGCCCCAGGACAACAGTGCCAGTAAGTCAGGTCCCATCAGAGTCTTCTGAAGAACCTGAGACCGATTCACCCCTTGCAGCTGGAGAGGGCAAAGGAAAGGGAACAAAGATCTCTTCAGGCCTCCCTGGAGAATATGTCATCATTCCTAAAGAATGACTTGGCCACAGCTTCACACGGGGGTCCAGTTGAATAAAGCAGGGCTTTGAACTGGAACCTGCTGGTAATTTACATTTCTAACAAGTTCCCAAGCCAAAAAACCAAATCCATTGCCATCAACCCGATTCCAACTCATAGCGACTCTGTAGGACAGAGCAGAACAGCCCCATAGGGCTTCCAAGGAGCGCCTGGCAGAGTCAAGCTGCCAACCTTTTGGTTAATAGCAGAGCTCTCAACCACTGTGCCACCAGGGCCTACTATCTCCAGGCACTGCGTATTCTAAAACTTATACGTGGTGGTACCAATATTTTGGGGGTTGGCAACATATTATTCTTTGTTTACAATCTTCATTGTTGTGACTGCCAAGAGACTCTCGATTCAGCGTTAGTGGTTCCACCTCCTTGTTACTTTTTATAATATTAGGTGTCTACTCTGTGGCAACTGCTTTAGCGAACTAACTCCTTCAATCCTCATGACGGGTAACAACCTTGTGAGACAGGTATTATTATTCCCATGTTACAAATAAAGTCTTTTTCAAAAAATTCACCATAATTTTCTTAAGGATCAGCAAATAACCTAATCTTAAGAGACAGGGAAGGGGCCCTGGTGGCACAGTGGTTAAGCACGCAGCTCCTAGCCAAAAGGTTGGTAGTTGGAACCCATCAGTTGCCTGGCAGGAGAAAGACCTAGCTATTCACTCCCGTAAAGGTTACAGCCCAGAAAACCCTACGGGGCAATTTTACTCTGTCCTATACAGTTGCTACGAGTCAGAATCAACTCCATGGCAACAGGTTTGTTTTTGTTTGAAGAGACAGGGAGCGATTTCTAGCATCTTCTGAGCAGCTTAGAGTGGTAGAACAAGATCTTGGCCAATGATCTTTCAACAGCGTTCTAGACTAGTTCTTCAAATTTGATCCATTGAACAGTGGTTCCCCTGGCCTGGGGGAGGGGGGAGGAGGTAAAATTGGGGAATATTGGTTTCTTAGTCAAACAAACTTGATAAATATGGCATACTAAGGAGATTCACACTGTGCGTTTAAATATTAAAGGCTCTGATTGGAAACCCTGGTGGTGCAGTGGTTAAGAGCTCAGCTGCTAACCGAAAGGCCAGCAATTCAAATCTACCAGGGGCTCCTTGGAAACCATATGGGGCAGTTCTACTCTGTCCTGTAGGGTCACTATGAGTTGGAATCAACTCGACGGCAATGGGTTTGGTTTTGGTTCTGACAAGGTCTGCAGAAAAGAGACCTGTTCAACTTGATTCAACCCAATGTTTCCCACACATATTTGCCATGAGACCATGTATTCAGCAGTGCCCATAACATCCCTCAGAACTTTGAAATGGGCTGCTGTAGACATCAAACGTGAAGCAATGAAATGGAGGAAAGGTGTTACACCTGGTAGGTGGGGCCCTCCTAAAAGAAATTATATTACCAAACCCATTGCCAACGAGTCAATTCTGACCCATAGCAGCCTTACAGGACAGAGCAGAACTGCCCCATAGGGTTCCCAAGGCTGTCATCTTTATAGAAGCAGACTGTCACGTCTTTCTCCCGAGGAGTGGCTGGTGGGTTAGAAGTGATGACCTTCCAGTTAGCAACTGAGTGCTTAATCACTGTGCCACCAGGGCTCCTTAATTATATTAAATCAAAAAACCCGTTGTCATCAAGTCGATTCCAACTCATAGCGACCTTATGTTCCAAAGGTTCAAATGATGCTTCATGGAAGAGTGGAATTTCAGTCAACGTGAGGGAAAACCCTTCTGCTTTGGGCATCTTCTTGGCTTCCTCAAAGCGTACCTGGAATGCTACTCCCGTTCCCATTCAGATGACTCCCCCAGGGAGCAGGGAGGATTGGGGCTCCTATTAGGGGTTACGCCCCTTGCAACAAAATGGCCCCTTCACGAGGCAGGTGTATGCTAGTCTCACAACTCAGGAGCTTTGAATTTGAATCTCAACATGAACGGTTACGTGGAGATGCAGAGTCATGGTGACCCCAAGTTAGTCAAAGTAGAACTGTCCCACAGAATTTTCTTGATAACCTTGTAATCTTTACGGAAGCAGGTCGCCAGACCTCTTCTTCTGTGGCACCACTGGGTGGGTTCAAATCGCCAACATTTAGGTTAGTAGTATAGCGCTACTCAGGAACCTATGACCTCATATAAGTTGACCCAAATCTTGGAAGCAGAGATGGATTCTACAGGTGGCAAAACCAAGTCAAGGGCTAAGTCACCTGTTTTCCAAGGAACTGCCTAGACATGACATGCAGTCCCTGTACAAATTAAAAAGAAAGCAGAGAACCAGCCCAAACAAGCACCAGTAGAAGCAGGCGGCTCCGGGGCTTGGGACCGGCAGGACAGGTGGGATTGTAACGGAGCTGGTGGCTGGGGACGATGGAAGTTGGGAGCGTGCCCTCTGCCCCGCCCACCCTTCAGGAAATGAAGGTACTGAAAATGCACACTCACTACGTAGCAGGCCTGCTCCAGAAGGGCTTTTCTGGACCTGTTTGTAAGGCCAGGGACCTTGCTCCAGTGCTGTCACTGGGAAGTTTCTGTTGTCGTTCTAGCAACAGGTGACCTAGAAGGACACCAAACAGGCTGACCTGTCCCACTGAGCAGTGGCCTGGTATAGGGCAGTCGCAGGGCAGCCGCCTGGCCCACCTTCTCCTTTTTCTCACTCGCTCCCTCATCTACACCACCACCTTCATGAGAGCAGCCTTCATTCTTACACATGAAGACACTATAGAAGGCCACTGCGGTGAGGGGTGTCATAGCCCCTTTGCTGCTTCTGACCTTCAACAGCATGGCCAACCACAGGCAGTCCTGCCCAGTTCCTTCACCCCACAGTGAAAATGAGGACGGCTCTCTGAACAGAACCTGTTTCCACCAATTTTCACTGAAACTCTCAATCCCATAATTGAAACAGATGAGAAGCATAAGAAGTATCTCCAGTGTTGATCAAAGTCTACATAGCGAAGTGAAAGGAAGCTACCGCCAATTAACCTATGAAATGAATCAGTAACGTGCAGACAGGTAAACCAAGTGCCTCGGTTACAACACATTCCCCATTGCTCACAGGGTTGCCAGATTTACCCAAAGAAAATATCTGGGAACCATGCTCAGCAAAGGGCTATTGCTCAAATGGTCTGAAATCTTGCTGAAGCTCCACGTGCTTTCCCTTGTAGACAAAGCCTTCAAGTGGGGAAAACAGAGGCGGAGGAGAGTGATGATTCTGGGCTCCACGCCCACCCCACCAGCCCTAAGGATGGTGTCGACTTAGCTTAACTCTGGCATCTCACCTGACCGTAGATAAAAGAGCCAGTTGTCAAGTCAACTCTAACTCATGGGAACCCACGTGTGTCAGAGTGGAACTGCGCTCCACAGGGTCGTCATTGGCTGATTTTTCAGAAGCAGATCACTAGGCCTTCCTCCCAAGACACCTCAGGGTGGATTCGAACCACCAAGCTTTTGGTTAGCAGCCAAACACATTAACTGTGGGTATCCCCTAGGAATGCCTGACCCTAAATAGCCTGGGGCTAAACTGGGGACACTTTCAGTATTGCTTAGGGGTTTACTTTAAACCTCAACTATCAGGATCCATTTAGACCTGCCCTGGAGGGATCCAAATCTTGCAATAAGCCTCAGAGCCCACTGGGTCACCCCTGGATCCCCTGCCTGCTCTGAAATGCCCTTGGATCCCTCCCCACTGAACCAGATTTAAGAGGACAAGGTGAGGGGGCTGACTGATCCTTCTTTCATCACATCAATGGTGTTCGTATCCAATCCCAAGAAATTCAAGTAGGTGCAGTAAAACCTGCAAAAGCCAGAACCTGTGTAAGGTGGAAATTTGTCAGAGAAGGAATACACAAATATTTTCCACTAAAAAAAAAGCCATAGGAAAGTGGGAACACCACACGCTGTCCAAGGCAGAAAACTTGCGAGGCCCAGAAAAACAAGGCAGTCCCATGGAGTTCCGGCTCTCACAGGCCTTGCCGTAACACGGTTCTGTGAGCACCGGAGGAAGACATTGGCTTACATGGAGAAACGTGCTTGGTGATGAGGAGCCGTAAAAGAAAGAGCAGGAGCTGTGAGTCAGGAAACCTGCGTCTGGAGGTGATGGGCTATGTGACTTCGGATAAGTCATTGGACCTCTGTGGGCTTACATTGGCCCATCCGCTTGGTGTCCATAGGCCACATAGCATGATGATAAAGTAGATCAAAATAGCAGTAAAAAGCAGAATTTCTCATGTTCTAGCCTACTGCACCTCAGAAGAAAGGCCTGGCAACCTGCTTCCAATCACACCTTTCTGAAAAACCTATGGAGCACAATTCTACTCTGCATACATGGGGTTGCCACGAGTCAGAATCAACTTGACAGCCTACTGTAAAATCCTCTCCCTGCCCTAAACTTGGAGGTCTCCAGGGAGTATCACATGCAGGTTCAAAGGCAGTTCTCTCACTTGCTGCACGTGGCCACGTCCATAACTTTCTTCTTTGCTCTGGATCCTTGTAGAGAGGTCTCAGTGGCAAGGCCTCTGCTGTCCACTAAACCACTGCGCTGGCGTAACTGGCATTGAAGTCGTCCCACAGGCCAAAGCCACCAGGCTGTGCTGAGCCACCAATACTTGGGGTGTCAATTATGGGCCCCAAGAATACCTTGCTATTATTGCTGCTTCTTCTGGGCCTGACCTTGAGGTCACTGAGAATGGTTAAACCAGTCGCTGACAGCCATCTCATGTGTGTCAGAGTAGAACTGTGTTCTTCAGGTTTTCGGTGGCTGGGTTTGCAGAAGGAGATGGCCAGACCTTTATTCCGAGATACCTCGGATGGATACAAACTGCCGATCTATCATTTAGCAGCTGAGCCTGTTAACCATTTGTCCCACCCAGGGACTTCGTTATATGTGTTAGGGTGTGTCTTAGTCGTCTAGTGCTGCTGTAACAGGAATACCTCAAGGGCAAGCCTTCAACAAAGAGAATTTTATTCTCTCACAGTCTAGGAGGCCAGAAGTTCAAGTTCAGAATGCCAGCTCCGGGGGAAGGCTTTCTCTCTCTGTCAGTTCTGGGAGAAGGTCCTTGTCACCAATTTCCCTTGATCTAGGAGCTTCTCCGTGCAGGAACCTCAGGTCCAAAGGACACCCTGCACTCCTGGCACTGCTTTGTTGGTGGTATGAGGTTCCCTTGTCTCTCTGCTAGCTTCTGTCTTTTGTATCTCAAAAGAGACTGGCTTAAGACACCATCTAATCTTGTAGATTTCATCAATATAACTGCCACTAATTCATGTCATTAACATCACAGAGATAGGATTTACAACACATAGGGAAATCACATCAGATGACGCAACGGTAGACAAGCAATACTAAGAATCATGACCTAACCGAGCTGACAGATATTTGGGGGGGGACACAATTCATCCATGACAGGGTATTTCGATAAGCATCAACTTGTGAAATCCTTCCATGAACCCTGAAATTTAGATAGAATTTTCGTTTTATGGATGAGGAAAATAAGACTCCAAAAGGTTAAATAAAATAAGCAATACCACAAAACCCGTAAGTGGCAAACCAGCATTTGAACAAAGGTTCCGCTGGCTCCAAGCCCCGCCATTACACCGAACCACTGGGAAATGCAGGACGTTAGCAGCTCAGGAGCTGCTACCCCGAGACTTACAACGACTTGAACGGTGCTTCCTTTGTGGGCAAGCCTTTATAACAGCAGACAGACGTGTACAGCAATCGTACCATTGTCGTTAGTTGCTGTTGACACGGCCCCAACTTAGCGCGAGCCCACGTACAGCGGAACGAAACATCACCCTGTCCGGCACTATCTTCACGATCGTTGGTTTGCTCAAGTCCACTGTTGCAGCCACTGTACGTTTTGAGTGTCTTCCAGCCTAGGGGGCTCATCTGCAGGTGCTATATCACACGGTATCGTGTCGTGATCCACAGGGCTTTCGTTGGCTAATTTCAGAAGTAAATTGTCAGGCCTTTCTTCCTAGTCTGTCTGAGTCTGGAAGCGACCCTGCTGGTGTTTGAAATACCTGTGGTATAGCTTCCAGCATCCCAGCAACATGCGAACAGCCACAGGGTGACACGCTGACAGACGGCTGGTAGAACTGTGCTGTGAATGCATGAAAAGAGTCTGTGAAAAGAAGCTTACAGAAATAGCTGTCACTTATGTATGGTTACTCGTATAAACTCAAAAGAAAACACTAGCTTGTGAGAGAAAAACAGACCAAGTTAACAGACAATTCTCAGAGGACAAAATATAAATGACTAATAAGTACCTAAAAATCCAACATTACAAATAAATGTTTTCAAATGCACTAAATTCTATCAATGCAATTATACCAAAATAACAATATTCTAAGTTGATGGTATCCTTTGCTTCTAGGGCACAAATAAATCGGTGCAACTTTTCCAGAGAGTCATTTGGCAACACGCAGCAAGAAGCTTTAAAAGGTCATAGTCTCTTACCCGAAAATTCCTATTATGGGACTTAATACTGAGGAAATAATTCAGAAACTCAGGAAAAGACTTATCTACAAAACATTCATCAAAATGTCCATTACCATAGCAACAAAGGAAACAATATATCTATTAATCAGAAAATGGTTAATTATGAATGCAGCCATATGATTAGATATCGTGCAGCTATTAAAAGAATATGTTGTTATTGTTGTTGTTGTTGTTGTTGTTGTTAGGTGCCGTTGAGCCAGCTCCGGCTCACAGCAACCCCATGCACAGCAGAACGAAACACTGCCTGGTCCTGCGCCATCCTCACAATCGTTGTTATGCTTGAGCTCATTGTTGCAGCCGCTGCATCAATCCACCTCGTTGAGGGTCTTCCTCTTCTCCGCTGACCCTGTACTCTGCCAAGCATGATGTCCTTCTCCAGGGACTGATCCCTCCTGACAACATGTCCAAAGTATGTAAGATGCAGTCTCGCCATCCTTGCTTCTAAGGAGCATTCTGGTTGTACTTCCTCTAAGACAGATTTGTTCGTTCTTTTGGCAGTCCATGGTATATTCAATATTCTTCGCCAACACCACAATTCAAAGGTGTCAATTCTTCTTCAGTCTTCCCTTATTCACTGTCCAGCTTTCACATGCATATGATGTGAATGAAAATACCATGGCTTGAGTCAGGCGTACCTTAGTCTTCAAGGTGACATCTTTCCTCTTCAACACTTTAAAGAGGTCCTTTGCAGCAGATTTACCCAAAGCAATGTGTCTTTTGATTTCTTGACTGCTGCTTCCATGGCTGTTGATTGTGGATCCAAGTAAGATGAAATCCTTAAGTATAGTCAAAAAATTTTAATGGCATGGGAAAATGCCCGTAATACGTTATTTTTTTTTTACAAGATACAAAAATGTATTACACTATGGGTCTACTTTTGAGTTAAATGACTGAAGGCAATATTGTACAATGATTCTGAACATTTCTGTTGTTTCCTATGATGAATGTGATTTTCATTTATAACCAGAAATACATATCTAACAAAAAACTTCAGGCTCCTACAAGTCTTTTTTTTTTTTTTTTCCTGACTTGCTGCGTTGGATGAAGGCATTCAGCAATCACTAAGCTAAAAGGGGAGTCCCTTGGTGGTACAAATGATTAATGTACTCAGCTGATAATCCAAAGGTTGGGGGCTCAAGGCCACCCAGAGGCACATCAGAGGAAAGGCCTGTTAGCCTTCTTCCTGAAAAGTCAGCCACTGAGAACCGTACAGAGCACAGTTCTACTCTGACACAGAGTCGCCATTAGTACGAATTGACTCAACGCAACTGGCTATCGGTTAAGCTAAAAGAACATGGTGAAACCCTCTTGGACCATAATTCTGGCTCACTTTCTACCAAATCACAAAGGCAGACAAACGCTGAATAACTTGAGTAATAATCAGAGTATTAGAAATGGCAGGAGCCAGTTTTGTGTCTTTACTCATACCAGGTTCTATCCCAGGCCCTTTATACGTGTTACTCCATTTGCTGTTGTTGTGTGCCGTCGAGTCAATTCCAACTCATAGCAACCCTATAGGACAGAATAGAACTGCCCCATAGAGTTTCCGAGGAACAGCTGGTGGGTTCGAACTACCAATCCTTCGGTTAGCAGCTGTAGCCCTTAACCACTCTGCCACCAGGGCTCCAGCTGTGTCATCTAATCCTCAGCAAACTCTATGAGACAAGTATGACCCCTTTTGAAATATTTGGAAACTGAGGCTCAGGGAGGTGAAAATACTTGCCCCAAACCACACAAATAATGTTGGCCAAGTGGGGGCCTGAACCCAGGTTTGATTTTCAAGGACACTTTGCTCTTTAGCCCTAATGTCTGACTGGTAATGTTGAAAGGAAAAATTCATTGGATATTTTTTGTTTTATTTTTGAAATACAAAGACTGCATTTGCCCATAGTATGGTTTCTTTTCACAGGAGTCAGGACACCTGAATTCTAAACCTACGTCTCCTCCTGACTGGCCAGTGACCTCAGACAGGTCACTTCCCCCTTCTGAGGCCTGCTACCTCTGTAAATTGGAGGTGGTGAACTAGATCAGCTTCCCCCAAAACTTAGCAGGTTAAAACATGGCTTTCCAGGTCTTTCCCAGACCTACTGAATGGGACCTTTGGGGGTTGAGTCCAGCTATACGTCTTCTACCAAGATCCCTGAGTTATAACAATTAGTCTCCAGACTGGCCTCTGGGAACCATCACATAGACAGCCTGTGAGGTGCCCTTCAATGGTCAGCCAATGACCATGCCATGGAGCCCCGAGCTTGACATAAAGATGTGGCTGCCATTGAACTTCAGGCTGATCTAGGCATGATGGACATATGACACTGAGGGATACACTGAGGGATCTGTCTGCCTGAGTTTTTAGGTAGAACGAGCATGGACTCCAGGAGAAAAAGGAACTGGTCCCTGCACCCAGCCCCAGCATCTAGGGTCTGAACCCCAAGGGGAAGAGATCCTTGAACAGGAAGTGAAGGAATCCAAAGGGCAGCTGCAGGTTACATCGCCTGAGGAGCTCAGAGGAAACACTGTGCCTGAGTGCCACCCCCAGAGATTCTTGCTTGATTGGTTTGGGGTGTGTCTTAGTCATCTAGTGCTGCTGTAACAGAAATACTGCAAGTGGGTGGCTTTAACAAAGAGAAATTTATTTTCTCAGAGTCTAGGAGGCTACAAGTCCAAATTCAGGGCATCAGCCCCAGGGGAAGGCTTTCTCTCTCGGTTGGCTCTGGGGGAAGGTTTTTCTAGTCAATCTTCCCCTGGACTAGGAGCTTCTCTGCGCAGGAACCCTGGTCTAAAGGACGCCCTCTGCTCCCAGTGCTTCTTTCTTGGTGGTATGAAGTCCCCAGCTCACCGCTTGCTTTTCTTTCCTTTTTATCTCTTGAGAGATAAAAGGTGGTGCAGGCCATACCCCAGGGAAACTCCCTTTACGTTGGATCAGGGCTGTGACCCTAGTAAAGGTGTTAAAATCTCACCCTAATCCTCTTTAACATAAAATTACAGTCCCAAGATGGAGGACAACCACACAATGCTGAGAATCATGGCCCCGACAAATCGATACACACATTTGGGGTTGGGGGGAACATAATTCAGTCCATGACACAATGTGTGCCTGAGCTCAGGATTTTTAAAAACTTCCCAAGAGACTCCATTTTAAAGCCAAGATGGAGACTCTGCATTAGCACATGAGGACACAAAACCCTTAAACTGAGATGGTTTTGGGTGTTATAAAATCTGTTGAAGGTCCCTGGGTGACGTAAACGGTCTATGCTTGACTACTAAGCTAAAGGTCGATGATTCAAACCCACCCAGTGACACCACAGAGAAAAGGCCTGGCGATCTGTTTCTGAAATGATTACAGCCAAGGAAACCCTACAGAGCAGCTCTACTCTGTAACACGTGGGGCTGCTGTGAGTCAGAACTGACTCTTCAGTAACTAACAACAACAAGGTAAGTCTCAGAGAGAAGTTTTCCAAATGTTTAAAACAAGGATGTCAGTCAAAGAACTTGTTCAAGGAGGAGAGCGATCATCTGGACAGAGTCTCTGGGTGGTACAAACAGCTAACACATTTGGCTGCTGAGTGAAAGGTTACAGGTTCAAGTCCACCAGAGGCACTTCAGAAGAAAGGCCTGGCAATCTACTTTAAAAAAATCAGCCTTTGAAAACCCTCTGACACACACGGGTTTGCCAGGAGTCGGAAGCCCCGTTGACAGTGGGGGGCTCGGTTTTTTGTTTTGGTTAACTCTGTGGAAAATTGATATTTCAAGGGCCTTCCTGGTGAGTTCATGAGGAAAACCAGTCATCTTTAAAACAGTCAAGACTCTCAACACAAAGCTTCTTCAGTACAGTGTGAGGGGATAAAGTCAACACCCCAGTCACGTCATGGTGGCTTGGCTTATGTGTTTGGTTGCACAGGAGTTGGGTCTCCAGGCCTGTGAGTCACACGAAGCCCGTCCTAACCGCCTGGATTTGTCTCCCACTGAAGTGAGTGAACTGATGGGTTGTTTTGTCACCGCGAAGACAAAGCCAGTGGGAGGGTGCCAGTTATCATTCGGAGACAAGGTGTCATTTTGAAGCGCCAAAGACAGCGGATGAATTGTGTTTGTGAAATAGATGTTTCACTCCACGTTTTAATTTGCTCCTGTTTGAGTTAGCCGAGAGTTTCGTCTTTATTTTTAAAGGATGACATTTACACAAGCCGCTCAGACTGCCAATCCCAGTTACATAAACAGCCTTATTTTCCAAAAGGCTGGCGCCGCCTAGAGGCGGAATAGGTGCAGTGTTTTGGATTTCAGACTTGCTTTTGGACTCCTGTGATTGGTTAAACCCATCGGCCTGGGGGCGATTCCCACTCCTCTCGGCCTTATAGGACAGAGTCGAACTGCCCCATAGAGTTTCCAAGGAGCACCTGGTGGATTCGAACTGCTGACCTTTTGGTTAGCAGCCGTAGCTCTTAACCACTATACCACCAGGGTAGCAATTAAAAAAAAAAATTTTTTTTTATAGCAATTATTTATTGTCGGGTGATTCAGATGGAGTTTTTCATAAAGGAAGATTTCCTAAACAAGGGCAGAGATGCCATTGTGACATTTCAAAGCCAGACAGCGACGCAGTAATGGGGCTGGGGAAGCCTTCAACCAAAGAAGCTCCTATTAATATCAAAAGTCATGTTTTAGTAGAGATGAAAGTTTATTAGTGGTTACCAAGGGCTGGGGAGGGGAGGAAGAGAAAACGCAGCCCTGGTAGTGCAATGGTTAAGCCCTTGGCTGCTAATCAAAGGTTGGCGGTTCAAACCCACCCAGTGGCTCCATGGGAGACAGGTGTGGCGATCTGCTCCCGTAAAGATTTACAGCCTTGGAAACCATCTGAGGCAGTTCTACTCAGTTCCATAGGGTCACTATGGGTCAGAATCGACTGGAAGGCAACAGCAACGCTGATTAAAGGGAGTCTCTGAGTGGTGCAAAAGGTTAACGCGCTCAGCTGCTCACTGAAAAGTTGGTGATTCGAGTCACCCAGAGGCACCTGGGAAGAAAAGTCTGGCAATCTGCTTCCGAAAAATCAGCCACTGAAGAGGACTCTCCGAAGACCCTGCCCTGACACACGAGGGTGCAATGAGTAGGAGTCCAGGGCAACTGGTTTTTGGGGTTTTTTTTAATGGCTTAAGGGGTGCTGAGTTTCTGTTTCGGTTGGAGAAAAGCGTTTGGTAATGGATAGTGGAGACAGTTACACAGCAAGGCAAATGCAATTGATTTCCCTGAATTATACACTTAAAATACAGTCATGCGCA
Organism: Elephas maximus indicus; assembly: GCF_024166365.1. NCBI lineage: Eukaryota > Metazoa > Chordata > Mammalia > Proboscidea > Elephantidae > Elephas > Elephas maximus. The sequence continues at coordinate 6,178,337 of NC_064827.1, read as the reverse complement.
GCATAAAGTCCATTAGGGGACCGTCTGACCGCATACACACCCGAGGCCTGGAGGGCGCGCTTTGGGGGAGGCTCGCAGCCCCACTCAGTAGCCCCCGCTCATGGGAACAGGGCCCCTGCCGCTGGGAGGAGTGCGCACACGAGCCCGCCCCTGACTGCCCAAGGCCAGCAGGCATCGCGGGCCCAGCCTGGCCGGGGGCGCCGAGACTGCTCCCCTGCTGCTCGGGCCACACCCAGAGCCTCCCACCATGACCTTCCTGGGGCTCCAGGGCTGCGCGCTGGCCAGGACCCCGCAAAGAGCTCACCTGGGGCATCCGCAGGGGGACCTGCTGGGGTCAGGCCACAAACAGCACCCCTCAGTGTGCGCCGCTTCCCGCTAACCCAGGTGTTCACACAGCCTCCAAATCATATTACGTCCTATTTGGCAGAACAGATGATGGATGTTAAGCAATGAATGACTGTAGTTAAAAATGGCAAGTGTTGTTATATTTGTCACCAGCATACCAGAATAAGATAAAAATAAAAAGCCAGCTTTGGAACCAGACATTGGGAGGAAGAGCTTGGCAGGTGACTTTGAACCCAGAGAATTTGCTGGTATACACTGAAGGAGGAGCCCAGGTCTTCTGAAGATGAGCCGGGGTGAAATCTGAAGTCTCACAAAGCCCTGAGACAACAGCCCACAAAACCAGCGTTAGAGTGTGGTTTACACAGCACACGTGTCCAGAATCACCTTGTTTGATTGCTTGCATTCAACTACCAACCTAAAGCTTAGTGGTTTGAACCCACCCAGTGGCACCACAGAAGAAGGTCCTAGCAATCTGCTTCTGTAAAGACTACAGCCGAGAAGAGCCTATGGAGCAGTTCTACTCCGTGACACATGGGGTCGCTATGGAGCAGTTCTACTCCGTGACACATGGGGTCGCTATGGAGCAGTTCTACTCCGTGACACATGGGGTCGCTATGGAGCAGTTCTACTCCGTGACACATGGGGTCGCCACGAGTCAGAATCCCTTCCCGGGCAATGGATTTGGTTTGGTTTTGCATCTTCTAGGCGTTAAATGTGGCAGATTGAGTATGAGTGTTTATCGCTATTCTTCCCTAAACTTTTTTCCAAAATAGGAAGTCAGTAGACCATATTTAAAATTGAAAACTCAAAGTTACATGCAAATTTGAAATATGGAAGCAACCACCAGAAGGTGAAGCTAAAAGGGTTGGAAGTGGTTTCCTCTGGGGAGTGGGATCTTGGGACAGGGAGGAGGAAGGCAGGGGATTATGTTTTCTTGTTTTACACATCAGAGTACAATTTGACTGCAAAAGAACATAACTTTGATAAAAATGTAATTTAAGTGCAAAAAGAGTGTTAGGAAAACTTGATAAAATACAGTTAGAGTGGAAGATTGGATATATTTCTTTGAAATCAGTGAGATCTAGGAGACACGAAATAGACACAGAGGAACTGAGCACTACAATCAGCTCACCTGTGTTAGTAGCTAGAGACATTACAACAATCAATCCTGTACTTGGCCACAAAGAAACCCTCAAGAAAATTTGAAGAGCAGAGATTCTCCAGGCCTCCTTCTCTCACTAAGAATTCAATAAGGTTAGAAATAAATGATACATAAATGGAGGTTTGGAAATTTAGAAATGCCTTTTCTCTCTCGACGCAGTCTGGCTTTCAGCAGCCCTCTCCCCCTGGGGACACATACATAAAAAGCTTCATTTGACAGTCAAAGCTGAGCGATGACTTTGGTGTTCTAGCCAGTGACTGCCCTGCCCCTGAAGCATTGAAACTCATTGATTAAAAGGATGGGGAGCCATATGGCATCTTGATTTAAGGTGAATAAAAAATACATTAAATAATTCCTAAAATATCATATCCATTAGTCATAAGTTTGGCCATTACTTTAAATTCAGTGCTGCAAAGTATCAATCCACTGATGAAAAGAGCAGAATCGCTCATGTTGGTACCCGTCCTCCTCACCTTTTCTGGACGGGCTAACGAGCAGTAAGCAACAAGATTTTCTGATGGATGGATTTTCTGATGGGTGGGATTCCAGGCAACAGCTGGTGGGAAAAATCTCCACCATATCAGGGCCAGTGCTTCTCAGAGTGGTGTAGCCATTAAAATGCATATTCCTGGGCTCCCCTCTGGAAGCTGGGTGGTGCGATCAGTGAGTTCAATTGGCTGCTAACTGAGAGGCTGGAGGTTCATTTCTACCCAGAGCCCCCTCAATAGAAAGGCCTAGCTATCTACTTCCAAAACATCAGCCACTGAAAACCCTGTGAAGCACAGTTCTGTTCTGACACACATGCGGTCACCACGAATCAGAATCAACTCCACAGCAGTTGATGGTGGAAAATTTGCCCTTCAGATTTCCTGGACCCCACTCCAGACCAACTGAATCAGAATATCAGGAGGTGTGGTCCCCAAATCTACAGTTTTCAAAGGGGCTCTTAGCTCTATTTTAAGTGCGCTGAAATTTGAGAACTACTGATTTACATAATCCATTAACAGTAATCATCTTTTAACAACCTGCGTTATGCAGATGACACAACCTCGCTTGCTGAAAGTGAAGAGGACTTGAGGCACTTACTGATGAAGATCAAAGACCACAGCCTTCAGTATGGCTTACACCTCAACATAAAGACAACAAAAATCCTCACAACTGGACCAATGAGCAACATCATGATAAATGGAGAAAAGGTTGAAGTTGTTGAGGATTTCACTTTACCTCGTTCCACAATCAACACCCATGGAAGCAGCAGTCAGGAAATCAAAAGACGCATTGCATTGGGTAAATCTGCTGCAAAGGACCTCTTTAAAGTGTTGAAAAGCAAAGATGTCACCTTGAAGACTAAGGTGCCCCTCATCCAAGCCAAGGTGTTTTCAATCACCTCTTATGCATGTGAAAGCTGGACAACGAATAAATAAGACCGAAGAAGAATTGATGCCTTTGAATTGTGGTGTTGGGCAAGAATATTGAATATACCATGGACTGCCAAAAGAACGAACAAATCTGTCTTGGAAGAAGTACAACCAGAATGCTCCTTACAGGCAAGGGTGGCGAGACTACTCATACACTTTGGACATGTTATCAGGAGATATCAGTCCCTGGAGAAGGACAACATGCTTAGTAAAGGATCATCGGGAAAGAGGAAGACCCTCAACGAGATGAATTGACACAGTAGTTGCAACAACAGACTCAAGTATAACAACTATTGTGAGGATGGCACAGGACCAGGCAGTGTTTCGTTCTGTTGTGCATAGGGTCGCTGTGAGTAGGAACCGGCTCAACGGCACCTAACAACAACTATACAGAGTGAACTCAGATCAGGGAAGGAAGTGAATTCAGAGGTGTTGTTAAGTGCGGTTAATTGTTGTCACGTAAGTTGATTTTGACCCATAGCAACCCCATGTGACGGAGTAGAATTGCCCCATAGGGTTTCCTGGGCTGTCATCGTTACCAGAGCAGATTGCCAGGTCTTTTTCTTGCTGAGCACCTGGGTTTTTTTGAACCACCGGCCTTTTGGTTAGTTGCAGAGCACTTAACCATTGTGCCACTAGGGCTACGTGAATTCAGAGTAGTAGCTTGCTTTCTTTTTGCTCTCTGATTTTTCCTTTTATTTTTTGAACGGGGGTCTATTGTTTTACAGTTTAATTCAAATGAAACTCTTAAGAGCAACTATCTGAGGGACTTGAAACTATTTTCTTGGGTTGGCTTTTACAGCTTTGACTGTGACTCGGTAGCCAGCCTAGTAAAGGGGACAGTAGCTGGCGCTTTAGCTTTGACCAGGGGGCGTCTGGCCCTCGCCTGCATTCCCATGTTATGTCCCCACCTCCCGATACCTCACCCCGAGTCAGTGCCCCCACCATGCAGCGTGACCAATACTATGATATTGATTAAACGGACGTGATGAGTGTTGTGGAGTCATTAAATGTCATGTTTTAGAAGAGTGTTTCTTGAAAAGGAAAATGCTTATGAAAGTAAGCGAAAAAAGCAGGTTACAAAGATATAAAGTCCGCCACAAAAAGACGTGTATGGCATGATCCCACTCATCTGAAATACCTAGAACAAGAAAATGCATAGAGACAAGAGGTTATTAGTGGTTTCCAAAGCACAGAGAGTCGGGGAAATGGGAGTTACTGTTTAAAGAGCATTGGGTTTCTGTTCAGAGCGATGACAAACATTTGGAAACGAACAGTGTTGATGACTGCACTGTGTGGTGGATGCAATTAATGTCACTGAATTGTACACATAAAATGCCTAAAATGGCAATTTGGGGGATATATGTTTTTTACCACAATAAATTATTTTAATGGAAAAAACATATAAGTTTAATAGGATCCTGAATTCTACTTTCTTTTAAAAACCACAAATATGCATAGAAAAAAAAACCTAGAAATTATAAAATAAAAATGTTACCGGTTGGCTGTGCAGAGTAAGATTATGTATGGTGTTTTATTTTCCTCTTTATAATTTTCTTATTTTCTACAGTAAATACTTTTTATTTTTGTAATCAGAAAATATCCAATAAACATTATTTTTAGTTGGAAAGGAAACTGAAGGAGGAAAACATCCATGAGACTCAGTGTTAAGGTAATATGAGAATGTAATACTACCCCTTTTCAAAGCCTACTAAACACTGGTCCATTCCTCAATTTTTAATTCAAGGCAAGCTTTTCCATAGGACTGTAGTGGATGTTCAAGTTGACGGTTGCTGTTGTTATAAGGTGCAAATGGACTCGACAGCAACAGGTTTGGTGTTTTTTGTTTTTTTTTTGGTCCAGTCGGTTCTGACTCATAGCAACACTGTGTACAATAGAATGAAACGCTGCCTGGTCCTGCACCATCCTCGCAATTGTTGTCACGCTTGAGCCCATTGTTGCAGTCACTACGTCAATCCTTCTCGTTGAGGGTTGTCCTTTGTTTTGCTGACCCTCCACTTTACCAAGCATGATGTCCTTCTCCAGGGACTGGTCCCTCCTCATAACATGTTCAACGTATGCGAGACGTACTTTCGCCATCCTTGCTTCTAAGGAGCATTCTGGTTGTGCTTCTAAGACAGATTTGTTCGTTCTTTTGGCAGTCCATGATATATTCAATACTCTTCGAGAACACAATTCAAAGGTGTCAGTTCTTCTTCAGTCTCCCTTATTCATTGTCCAGCTTTCACATGCATATGATGCAATTGAAAATACCATGGCTTGGGTCAGGTGCACCTTAGTCTTCAAGGTGACATCTTTGCTCTTCAACACCTCAGAGAGGTCTTTTGCAGCAGATTTACCCAATGCAATGCATAGTCTGATTTCTTGACTGCTGCTTCCATGGGTGTTGATTGCGGATCCAAGTAAAATGAAATCCTTGACAACTTCAATCTTTTCTCTGCTTATTGGTCCAGTTGCGAGGATTTTTGTTTTCTTTTTTTTTTTTTTTCTTGTGTTGAGGTGTGATCCATACTGAAGGCTGTGGTCTTTGATCTTCATCAGTAAGTGCTTCAAGTTCTCTTCACTTTCAGCAAGCAAAGTTGTATCATCTCCATAATGTAGGTTCTTAATGAGTCTTTCTCCAATCCTGATGCCCCGTCCTTCTTCATGTAGTCCATTTTCTCAGATTATTTGCTCAGTTGATGGTAAGCTCTTCTTTTCCAGGAAGTTTATGATAGGTGTTGTTTGTGGCACTGGTAGGACACTTGCTAAGCCCCAGACTTGTGATGTTATTTAAATATTTCATGTCACCTTAATTCTCCAATTAGATTATACAAGCCATAAAGTCAGGGCATTTACCTCTCTGGGGTGCCTTATAATAGTAGATGCTTCCACAGTTGTCACTGGAATAATTTGATGTATATCCTGGCATGCACATTCTAGACCATGCCCTCGCCCTTGTTGCTGAGGATCTATATTGATGACTAAAAAAAAAAGAGAAGGAAAATCAAAAAGGTAATTGTAAAGAAGAACTGTCCCTGTATTGTAGATGACGAAAAAGAAAAATCACACCCTAAAACTTTGTTGATTCAGATCGTCCTTAAACTCACTTAAACTGAAGTGCTTACTTTGACCCCCACAAAAGAGACTTGAAAGTAAACTAAGTAAGTAAGATTCCAGGACTTCCAGGCAAGATGGCAGATGGGGCACATGTAGAAATCCACTACTCCAAACGCACAAAAATGCTGAATAAAATAGAAGGACAAACTTATACCAAATAGGCCTTGGAAGCAAAAAATGGAAATCTCCAGGTGCCAGAAATGTAGAAGGAACCTAAACTGGTGGCGGTGAGAGGCGATGAAGCCAGGAAGGCCCCAGGGTGGCCTGCAGCAGTCAGCAGCCTTAAGTTCATCAGAATGAGCTAAGCTGAGAGTCAGGGCCTGTCCATCTGCAGCAGAGTGTGGGTGGACAGGCTGCCTGCAGGGTTGCAGGAGATTTCCAGAGATGGAGAGTGGGGCAGACCTGACCCTAACTAAACTGAGGGAGGCGGATTCCAAGTCAGGCCAGCCTCACAGATGCGCAGCTGAAGCCAGCATGGTGAGCAGGGGCCAGGCAAACACGGGGTCCCGTGGCTGCAGAGGTCTGTGAGGCCCGGAGCACATCACAGGGCCCAGAGGTGAGCCTCCTTGCTCGTCCATCACGCGGGCCACGTTGCTGTGCCCTCCCAGGCACCTGGAGTCCCTGGGTGGTAAAAATGGTTAACATACTTACCTGCTAGATGAAAGGTTGGAAGTTCAAGTCTACCTAGAGTTGCCTCAGAAGAAAGGCCTGGTGATCTACCTCCAAAATATTAGCCATTGAGAACCTTATGGAGCACAGTCCTACTCTGACATGCATAGGGTCACCATGAGTCAGGGTTGTCTCCGTGGCAACTGGTTTGGTTTGTTTTCACTAAAGGCCTAGAAATAGAATGTATAACTTTCAAATTAGTAGAAGAGGAAATAAAGAGTAAATGACCACTTCAATCAAAAAGGAGAAAAGTCCACAAAAGCAAACTAAAATGGTATAAATTCCAAACCCACTGCCATTGAGTTGATTCCGACTAATAGTGACCCCATAGGGTTTCCAAGGCTGTAAATCTACGGAAGCAGAATGCTACATCTTTCAGTTTTGAACCACCAACCTTTCGGTTAGCAGTCCCTCACTTTAGCCACTGCATCACCAGGGCTCCTTCAAAGTGCTGTAAGTAAATCTAAATGCATCAAGGAACACAAATAATGCAAAGAAATAAAACTCGTTCTAAACAGAGATGTTCATAAATAAACCAATGTTGAATAAAAAAAAAAACAAGTTGTAAAATGGTATGTGCAAAAAACTGCCCCTTATGTACATAAAACACACACACACACACACACACACACACACACACAAAACAACAGTATGTTTTCCTCTGATGCCCAAGAAGGCACATAAGAAGTATTTTAAAATCGTAGCAATACACATTAAATTCATAACATAAACTGACTCTGGAGAGGGGACAGGACAGAGAATGGGGGACAAAGAGGACTTCAACTTGACCTGTAAAGTTTTATTTCTTTAATAAAAACAGGCTACAGGAGGCAGAGCCAAGATGGCGGAATAGACAGACACTTCCACCCAGCCCACTTCACAACAAAGACCCGAAAAAACAAGTGAAATGAGTATATTTGTGACAAGCTAGGAGCCCTGAGCATCAAAGGCAAGCTTAGACAACGAATTGAGGGGCAGGGAAGGAAGAGACTGTTCAGAAGTGGAGAGGAGGTGCCAGACCTGAATCGCGGGGAGCCCTCAGGCACCATTCCCGGAGCAGCGGCAGCGGTAGTGGCAGCGGGCTGGTCCCAGCGTTCAGCCGCAGTTTCCTCAGGGAGAAGCAGCAGCCACACAGCCCACTCATGCCTCCAGAACCTGAGCAGAAGGGCGCTCCCGGCAAAAGCTAAGGACTTGCCTATATTTTACCGCGCACGCCCCCCACCCCCCGCCCAAGCCGGCCGCAGCAGCTGAATCCCTAGGCCTGAGATAGACCCTGATGAGCACCTGGAGCCGTCCTCCCAGACTTGGGGAAGGAAAAAATTTGCAACTGGGGGGAAAAGATAATTTGCTAACTCCATTAACTGGGGGAACTCAGGACAGAAGCAGCTCCTCTCCAGGCATAAACCGTCTGTGGACCTTGAGCACCTTTCCCTTCTGCATGGACCTGTGTGGGCCTATTTCAGGAGAATAGGCCCTTGTTGGCAAACTCCAACCATTTCAGTGGTGCAGTGGAGAGGTGGGTATTTGACGTTTGACATTGCTTTGCCTATTAAACAAGGTCCCCACCTACCCACATAAGGGACCCAAAGACTGTTAGCTCCACTCAGATCACCCACAACAGAGGTCCAAAGATAACTGGTACCTCCCAGTCCTTACAACCAAAAACCTTGGGTGCCCATGGTCCGTCTGCAGGACCCACCCACCTGCACGCTCCAGGGAACAGGGACGCACTTTTCTCAGAGACACTCGGGAGTCAGTTCTCAGCCCCCTGCCTTGTTCAGAGCGTGACCCCCTCCCCCATGCTGCAATCAGATACCAGTATATACGCCAATCACCCCTGTCCCCCTAAGACTGTAGGACAGATCCTGTACCACACACTTGATGATCAGCTACCTGGAAACCTGAGCTGAATTCATACAAGAAAACTGAATGGACTTCTAGACTGATATACCTGATAACAGCTCTAGCCAGCTGGGGACAGGATGTCAGAGCTCCAAAGGCATAAATGATCAAGCTGGCTCACTAAAGCAACCCATTTGGGCATATAAAAACAAAACAAAGCAAGCAGCTATGACACAGTAAGCAAACATAAACTAATACAATAACTTATAGATGGCTCAGAGACAACAGTCAATATCAAGTCACATAAAGAAACAGACCATCATCACCTCAACAACCTCTCAAAACAAAGAATCCGGGGATCTTCTAGATGAAAGTGCATTCCTGGAATTACCAGATGCAGAATACAAAAGTTTAATATACAGAACCCTTCAAGACATCAGGAGGAAATGAGGCAATACGCAGAACGAGCCAAGGAACACACAGATAAAGCAATTGAGGAAATTAGAAAGATTATTCAGGAACATAATGAAAAGTTTAATAAGCTAGAAAAATCCACAGACAGCAATCAGAATTCAGAAGATTAACAAAATTACAGAAGTAGACAACTCAATAGAAAGTCAGAGGAGCAGAATTGAGCAAGCAGAAGCCAGAATTTCTGAACTTGAAGATAAATCACTTGGCACTAATATATTCAAAGAAAAATCAGACAAAAGAATTAAATAAAATGAAGAAACCTTAAGGATCATGTGGGACTCTATCAAAAGAAATAACCTACAAGTGAATGGAGTATCGGAACAGGGAGGGATAACAGAAAATACAGAGAGAATTGTTGAAGATTTGTTGGCAGAAAACTTCCTGGATATCGTGAAAGATGAGAAGATATCTATCCAGGATGCTAATCGAACTCCATATAAGGTAGATGTTAAAAGAAAATCACCAAGACATATTATAATCAAACTTGCCAAAACCAAAGATAAAGAGAGAATTGTAAGAGCCACAAGGGATAAACAAAAAGTCACCTACAAAGGAGAACCAATAAGAATAAGCTCGGACTACTTGGCAGAAACCATACAGGCAAGAAGGCAATGGGATGACATATTTAAAAAATTGAGGGAAAAAACTTGCCTGCCAAGAATCATATATCCAGCAAAATTGTCTCTTAAATATGAAGGTGAAATTAAGACATTTCCAGATAAACACAAGTTTAGGGAATTTGTAAAAACCAAACCAGAACTACAAGAAATACTAAAGGGAGTTCTTTGGTTAGAAAACCAATAATATCAGGTATCAACCCAAGACCAGAACACTGAGCAGAGCAACCAGAAGTCAACCCAGACAGGGAAATCCAAAAAAACAAAGCAAGATTATTAAAAAAAAAAAAAAAGCTCAAAACAGGGTAACACTGATGTTATCATATAAAAGAAGACAACATTAAAATAATAAAGAGGGACTAAGAAATTGTAATCGTACACCTTCCATATGGAGAGGAAGATACAGCGATACAAAGAAATAAAAGTTAGGTTTAAATTTAGAAAAATAGGGGTAAATAATAAGGTAACCACAAAGGAGACAAACTACCCTACTCATCAAAATAAAATGCAAGAAAAAAACTGAGACTCAGCAGAAACAAAAGCAACAACAACGAATATGAGGAAAGGACAATATATAAAGATAATCTACTCAGCACATAAAATTAAGTGGGAAAAAGAAACTGTCAACAACACACAAAAAAAGACATCAAAATGATAGCACTAAATTCATACCTATCCATAATTACGCTGAATGTAAATGGACTAAATGCACCAATAAAGAGACAGAGAGTGGCAGACTAGATTAAAAAACAAGACCTATCTATATGCTGCCTACAAGAGACACACCTTAGACTTAGAGACACAAACAGACAAAAAATCGAAGCAAAGAAAAAAATATATCAAGCAAACAATCAAAAAAGAGCAGGAGTAACAATATTAATTTCTGACAAAATAGACTTTGAAGTTAAATCCATCATAAAGGATAAGGAAGGACACTATATAATGATTAAAGGGACAATACACCAAGAACATATAACCATATTAAATATTTATGCACCCAATGACAGGGCTGCAAGATACGTAAAACAAACTCTATCAGCATTGAAAAGTGAGATAGCTCCACAATAATAGTAGGAGACTTCAACACACCACTTTCGGTGAAGGACAGGACATCCAGAAAGAAGCTCGATAAAGACACGGAAGATCTAAATGCCACAATCAACCGACTTGACCTCATAGACATATACAGAACACTCCACCCAACAGCAACCGAGTATACTTTCTTTCCTAGTGCACATGGAACATTCTCTAGAATAGACCACATATTAGGTCACAAAGCAAGCCTTAGCAGAATCCAAAACATTGAAATATTACAAAGCATCTTCTCTGACCGTAAGGTGGTAAAAGCGGAAATTGGTAACAGGAAATGCAGGGAAAAGAAATCAAACACATGGAAACTGAACAATACCCTGCTCAAAAAAGACTGGATTATAGAAGACATTAAGGAGGAATAAAGAAATTCAGAGAATCCAATGAGAATGAAAACACTTCCTATCAGAACCTTTGGGACACAGCAAAAGCAATGCTCAGAGGCCAATTTATATCAATAAATGCACACATCCAAAAAGAAGAAAGGGCCAAAATCAAAGAATTATCCCTACAACTTGAACAAATAGAAAGAGAGCAACAAAAGAAACCCACAGGCACCAGAAGAAACCAAATAAAAATTAGAGCTGAACTAAATGAAATAGAAAACAGAAAAACAATTGAAAGAATTAATAAGACCAAAAACTGGTTCTTTGAAAAAATTGATAAACCACTGACCAAACTGACAAAAGAAAAACAGGAGAGGAAGCATACAACCTGAACAAGAAATGAGAGGGGTGATATTACAACAGAACCAACTGAAATTAAAAGAATCATATCAGATTACTATGAAAAATTGTACTCTTAACGAATATGAAAGCCTAGAAGAAATGGATAAATTCCTAGAAACACACTACCTACCTAAACTAACACAGAGGTAGAACAACTAAATATACCCATAACAAAAGAAGAGATTGAAAGGGATAATCAAAAACCTTCCCCCCCCCCCAAAAAAAAGCCCTATTCCGGATGGCTTCACTGCAGAGTTCTACCAAACTTTCAGAGAAGAGTTAACACCACTACTACTAAAGGTATTTCAGAGCATAGAAAAGGACGGAATACTCCCAAACTTGTTCTATGAAGCCTCCATATCCCTGATACCAAAACCAGGTAAAGACACCACAAAAAAAGAAAATTATAGACCTATATCCCTCATGAATGTAGATGCAAAAATCCTCAACAAAATTCTAGCCAATACAATTCAACAACATATCAAAAAAATAATTCACCATGACCAAGTGGGATTCATACCAGGTATGCAGGGATGGTTCAGCATTAGAAAAACAACATAATCCATCATATAAATAAAACAAAAGACAAGAGCCACATGATCTTATCAATTGATGCAAAAAAGGCATTTGACAAAGTTCAACACCCATTCGTGATAAAAACTCTCAGCAAAATAGGAATAGAAGGAAAATTCCCCAATATAATAAAGGGCATTTATACAAAGCCAAGAGCCAACATCACCCTAAATGGAGAGAGCCTGAAAGCATTCCCATTAAGGTTGGGAAGCAGACAAGGCTGCCCTTTATCACTGCTTTTATTCAACATTGTGTTGGAGGTCCTAGACAGAGCAATGAGGCTACATAAAGAAATAAAGGGCATCCGGATTGGCAAGGAAGAAGTAAAATTATCTCTATTTGCAGATGACATGATCTTATACACAGAAAACCCTAAGGAATCCTCCAGAAAACTACTGAAACTAATAGAAGAGTTCAGCAGAGTATCGGAATACAAGATAAACATACAAAGATCAGTTGGATTCCTCTACACCAACAAAAAGAATATCGAAGAAGAAATCACCAAATCAATGCCATTTATAGTAGCCCCAAGAAGATAAAATAACTTAGGAATAAATCTTACCAGAGATGTAAAAGACTTATACAAAGAAAACTACAATACACTTCTGCTAGAAACCAAAAGGGACTTACATAAGTGGAAAAACATACCTTGCTCATGGATAGGAAGACTTAACATTATAAAAATGTCTATTCTACCAAAAGTGATCTATACATTTAATGCAATTCCGATCCGAATTCCAACAACATTCTTTAATGAGATGGAAAAACAAATCACCAACTTCATATGGAAGGGAAAGAGGCCCTGGATAAGTAAGGCATTGCTGAAAAAGAAGAACAAAGCGGGAGGCCTTACTTTACCTCATTTTAGAACCTATTATACCGCCACAGTAGTCAAAACAGCCTGGTACTGGTATAACAACAGATACATAGACCAATGGAACAAAATTGAGAATCCAGACATAAATCCATCCACATATGAGCAGTTGATATTTGACAAAGACCCCAAAACAGTTAAGTGGGGAAAAGACAGTCTTTTTAACAACTGGTGCTGGCATAACTGGATATCCATCTGCAAAAAAATTAAACAAGACCCATACCTCACTCCATGCACAAAAACGAACTCAAAATGGATGAAAGACCTAAATATAAACTCTAAAACGATAAAGATCATGGGAGAAAAAATAGTGACAATGTTAGGAGCCCCAATACATGGCATAAACAGTATACAAAACATTATGAAGAACGCAGAAGAAAAACTAGAAAACTGTGCCCAACCCAGTGCCGTCGAGTAGATTCCAACTCATAGTGAAAAACTGTGAGCTCCTAAAAATTAAACACCTATGCTCATCCAAAGACTTCACCAAAAGAATAAAAAGACTACCTACAGACTGGGAAAATGCTTTTAGCTATGACATTTCTGATCAGCGCTTGATCTCTAAAATCTACATGATACTGCAAGAACTCAACTACAAAAAGACAACCCAATTAAAAAATGGGCAAAAGATATGAATAGACACTTGACTAAAGAAGATATTCGGGCAGCTAACAGATACGTGAGGAAATGCTGTCAATCATTAGCCATTAGAGAAATGCAAATTAAAACTACAATGAGATTCCATCTCACTCCAACAAGGCTGACATTAATCCAAAAAACACAAAATAATAAATGTTGGAGAGGCTGTGGAGAGATTGGAACACTTCTACACTGCTGGTGGGAATGCAACCACTTTGGAAATCGATTTGGCATTTCCTTAAAAAGCTAGAAATAGAACTCACATACGACCCAGCAATCCCACTCCTCGGAATTTATCCTAGAGAAATAAGAGCCTTTACAAGAACAGATATATGCACACCCATGTTTACTGCAGCACTGTTTACAATAGCAAAAAGATGGAAGCAACCAAGGTGCCCATCAACTGATGAAAGGATAAATAAATTATGGCATATTCACATAATGGAATACTACGCATCAATAAAGAACAGTGAGGAATCTGTGAAATATTTCATAACACGGAGGAACCTGGAAGGTATTATGCTGAGTGAAATTAGTCAGTTGCAAAAGGACAAATATTGTATAAGAGCACTATTATAAGAACTTGAGATATAGTTTAAACTGAGAAGAAAACACTCTTTTGCGGTTACAAGAGGAGGGAGGGAGGGAGGGTGAGAGAGGGTTATTCACTAATTAGATAGTAGATAAGAACTACTTTAGGTGAAGGGAAAGACAACACACAATACAGGGGAGGTCAGCACAACTGGACTAAAGCAAAAGCAGAGAAGCTTCCTGAATAAACTGAATGCTTCGAAGGCCAGCGTAGCAGGGGCAGGGGTTTGGGGACCATGCTTTCAGGGGACATCTAAGTCAGTTGGCATAATAAAATCTATTAAGAAAACATTCTGCATCCCACTTTGAAGAGTGGTATCTGGGGTCTTAAACACTAGCAAGCGGCCATCTAATATCCATCAATGAGTCTCAACCCACCTGGGTCAAAGGAGAATGAAGAACACCAAGGACACAATGTAATTACGAGCCCAAGAGACAGAAAGGGCCACATGAACCAGAGACTACATCATCTTGAGACCAGAAGAACCAGATGGTGCCCGGCCACAACCGATGACTGCCCTGACAGGGAACACAACAGAGAACCCCTGAGGGAGCAGGAGAGCAGTGGGATGCAGACCCCAAATTCTCATAAAAAGACCAGACTTAAAGGTCAGACTGAGACTAGAAGGACCCCAGTGGTCATGGCTCCCAGACCTTCCGTTGCCCCAGGACAGGAACCATTCCTGAAGCCAACTCTTCAGACATGGATTGGACTGGACAATGGGTTGGAGAGGGATGCTGGTGAGGGGTGAGCTTCTTGGATCAGGTGGACACTTGAGACTATGTTGGCATCTCCTGCCTGGAGGGGAGATGAAAGGGTGGAGGGGGTTAGAAGCTGGCGAAATGGACACGAAAAGAGAGAGTGGAGGGAGAGAGCGGGCTGTCTCATTAGGGGGAGAGTAATTGGGAGTGTGTAGCAAGATGTATATAAGTTTTTGTGTGAGAGACTGACTTAATTTGTAAACTTTCACTTAAACCACAATAAAAATTATTTAAAAAAAAAACTACAAGCCAATGTAATAAACTGTTTATGGGCAGTGGGTATAAGGGTTGTTAATTACTCTTCATACTTTATATTTTTTAAATTTCCAAAATTAAAAATACATATATATTAAACAAAAAATAAATCAAGATTTGGGGGTTGGGGAAATCTTTCACATGTCTTCTAAAATGTTTAGTGCTTCAGTTTCTTCAAGAGTCTTAGAATATATACTTAAAAACACACCAGTGTCTTTTCTCTAAGAACTCTTTATTATTCAGATTTTACACTAATTGAAAATGACCTTTCCATTTAACTGGTCAGACTCAGTCAAGTTTTCATGAACAAGAAGAGCAAAAAGTATGTAATTTGGATCGCCTAATGACAGACATCAAATGATAATGAAGGATTTTGTTTTGAACAATATGTTGGGGTCTGTCGAACTAAAAAACTAGGGATCATAAAATGGTACGCAAAGAACTCTCTGTCACTTATTGATGGGCCTTAGATTTTTTAAATTAGTTTCTGAGCCTCTTCAAAGAATTCAATTTTATCTCTGAGCTAGAAAACTAGAGCACAAAGAAGTCATTTTCAGAGAAAATGAATGCACCGTTTTCTTTAAAAAAAAAAAAAAAAAAGGCATTCAGGATTCCGAATTTGGAGGAAAAAATTAAAGCTAGTAGAGCCTCTATGTGAGTTATATTTTGGATCTAAAGCGTTTGATTTAACCCCTACAGGGTTAATAGCTGTTCTCGGTTTTAAAAAAAAAATAAGTGAGATCGTTTTATAAAACCTCTTCCTTTTAGTGAAGCTAGTTGACCCGTGGCACTGCTGAAGTTGAACTCACAACTGGGGTGAAAAAGATTTTTGTCATTATAGAGGGAGCTAGTCCTGGTCCACTCTATTCCTCCTTTAAATAAAAAACACCGGCATTTATTGAGCTTTGCTAACATGGGTAAAAGCTCAGGCCGCCCCCAGGAGTGCTCTCTTTGGTGAGCAGGGAGGGAAGGCGCTGGGTGGCTCACTTATTTCTCCAGGTCGTGTGGGGACACGGCTCAAGAACAAGGGTGAACTCTGAGGTCAGTCTGTGACTGCTAGAATCACATTGGGCTCTTTGTGAAGGGGCTCTTGGTCATGGATCTCCAGATCAAAGATACTTCACAATTGAAGGTGAGAGAATATTCGAGAATAATTTCCAGCCAACCTAGAAGTGAGTCGGCTCAGATAAGAACAATAGGTCATCTGTTAAGAAGAAGACATAAAATATGGCATGTAAAATACAGCATAGCACAGGGAACATTCAGGATCATTTTGATTCTTGACCTGAGTTTCTAACGAGGCTAAAGAACATCATGTTAAGTGAACCTCAGTTACCACTGCCTACCACTTGTAACCCCAAGTTACACTATGTGTCTGCTTGTTTTATCTTTCCTACCCGACGGTAAGCTACCTTACTCATCTTCTTACTAACCGTAATTAGTATAACTCTCGTGTCATAGTAGAGACATGTAGTCAGTCACTTGACAAATGTGTGGGTTTATTGACATGGTCTTATGGGAAATAGCATACACAATTTAACTTCCTACATGCTGTGATAGACCACCTATCCGTCAGTTTGTCATACTGTGGGGGCTTGCATGTTGCTGTGATACTGGAATCTATGGCACCAGTATTTCAAATACCAGCAGAGTCACCCATGATGGACACGTTTCAGTGGCGCTTCCAGACTAAGACAAACTAGGAGGAAAGGCCTGGAGATCTACTTCCAAAAATTAGCCAATGAAAGACTCGTGGGTCACAGCAGCATGTTGTCTGACAGAGTGCTGGAAGATGAGCCGCCTAGGTTAGAAGACACTACACAACGGCCGTAACAATGGACTCAGACATGCCAGTGATCATGAAGATGGTGCAGGACCGGGCGCACACTGGGTTGTGATGAGTCAGAAACTATTTGACAGCAGCTAACAACAAAACTCTAGTGGCATAGTGGTTAAGAGCTAAAGCTGCTACCCAAAAGGTCGGCAGTTCAAATCTACCAGGCACTCCTTGGAAACTCTATGGTGCTTCTACTCTGTCCTACAGAGTAGGGAATCAACTCAACAGCAACAGGCTTGGTTTTTTGTTTGGTTTTAACAACAACACCATGGTGCAAGAAACGAGGTCTGTTTTCTACACATTTAACAGGTGTTAGTAATCAGTCTTTGGATGAGATATGGGGTACACAAGCTCCTTCAGAACTTTGGGCCCTACTGGTTTGTTGGTTCATTGGCTGGTAGGTGACTGACCACTCTTAGGTCAGGAGGTCAGTTGGCTATTTGGAAAGTTAGTTCAGCCTGGGGTATGGCAGCCGCCTCCCAAACTCAGATTTCTGCTTTGATCCCCAAGTGAGCAAACATAACTTGACCCGATCCCCTCGTTTCTAAAACTCAGGCTCTGAGACGTGCCCTCTATGACATCCCTGTGCCTTTAAAGGGTAAAACTATACGGGCAAAGGCAACCAGGCCTTGGGGCCCCACCAGCCAGGCAAAACCACAGGCTGGCCAAGCCCTCTGTAGCCAAGCAATACCTCAAAGCCTGCATTGTCCTGCTGTGCACGAGATTGCTTGCTATATGATCTGCTTTTGTGGACGGTTCGGGCGTCCAACCTCAGGCAGCAGCTTTCTTTAAAAGATGTGAAGGTGTGGGCATTCACCAACACCAAAACTAATCAAGCCCGTTGAGCCCCAAGGCTTCCAGAATTCAGGGGTCAGGGCTTGTCTCTGGTCTCAGCCCAGCTTAGAGATGACAAAGGTATTCCCAGAACTGCTTCTGGGCATTGGCCAAAACAGGCACGTGTACCTATGTGTCACCAACAAACCTTAGGACTGAACTCAACTCCTCACCTAAGAATGCCTCTCAGCAGGTCCAAGGTCAAAACCAAACCCACTCCTGTCGAGTCAATTGCAACTCATAACGACCCTGTGAGGACAGAGTAGAACCGCTCCATATGGTTTCCAAGGCTGAAAATCTTTACAGAGACAACTGACACATCTTTCTACCACGGAGTGGCTAGTGGGTTCGAACCACCAACATTTTGGTTAGGAGCTGAGTGCTTTCACCACTGTACCCCTCAGGGCTCCTTTCCAAGGTTAAGAGGGTACCAAAAAGGGCTCTTAATCCAGAGTAGGCTAGAGCCTGCGAAGCTCTTGAGACAGACCCTGACCCCTGCCCTAAACAGGCCAGTGGAATCCTTCTCAGTTGTCCCCCCGGGGCTGCTGAGCCCCTGCACAGAGAAGCATGTTCTGAATTATATGTGTTCTACTTCACATCCAACATCAGTCTGGCAGTCTGTCATACTTACATGTTGTTATGATGTTGGAAGCTATGCCACCAGTGTTGCAAACACCAGCAGGATCACCCATGGAGGACAGGTGTCAGCAGAGCTTCCAGACTAGGACAGACTTTCAGGGAGAGAATTAGGAAGAAAGGCCTGGTGACCTACTTCCAAATATCAGCCCGTGAATATCTTACAGATCACGACAGGGTACTGTCTGCGACTTCGGCTTACTTTGGACAAGTCCTCAAGAAGGACTGATCGCTGGAGAAGGACTTCAGGTGTGGTAAAGTCAGGGCCAGGAAAGGTGAGGGAAACCCTCAATGAGATGGATGACACAATGGCTGTAACAACGGACTCAAACCTGCCAATGACCATGACGATGGTGCGGGACCTGGCAATGTTTTGTTCTGTTATACATGGGGCCGCCATGAGTTAAGACCAACCGGACGGCAACAGTAACAACGAAGTCCCTCCCAGCTCAACACTATGACTCCATAAACAGGACCTCGTGCTTTCACTCCAGCCTCTTTTATGCCCACTGGGCTCGGCAGCAGGGCCAGGAAGATTGACACACAATTTAGGGGGGCTGGGTAGTATATGGAAAGGATCCAGGCCTTTTTATTGCACCATTAACTTTCTGGCCACACTTTGTAGAGCACAACTGGTGTTCCAAGGGGATCCAGAAAGGCAACATGAGGGAACCACAGGATGAGCATGGTCTGGCCCCAGAGAAGCTGTATCTGCCACCAGAGATAACGATTTTTACGTGGAGAGCAGAGAGAATGTTTCCTGGACAATGGGAATGACTGACAGATATTACATGGGAGGAAATCGAAGGCTCTGCCAAGTTCCATGATAAAATGCTATTTCTCACGGTAGGGTTAAGCTGTTTCTAGGCAGCTACTGCTTTCAACCTACAGAGGAAACACAGCAAACTCAATGGAGCGCACTGGCTTTGCAAAGAGTTTGCCATCAAAGGCCACTTGTTTCATTTGCAAATGAAATTGGATGACTACTACAGCCATAAAAATCATCAAGGATGAATTTCGAATTTGCTGATGAGCCAAAAGCATCAGTACAAAACCTCTAGAGGATTGATCCCAATGCCCTTGATATATGAAATATCCACCAACTTTTGCAAGATTACAAATATGAACCCATTACCCATTGCCGTCAACTCATAGCGACCCTGTAGGGCAGAGTCGAACTGCCCCGCAGGGTTTCCAAGGCCGTAATCTTTACAGAAGCAGGCTGCCACATCTTTCTCTCGTGGAGGGGCTGGTGGGTTCAAACTGCTGACCTTTTGGTTTACACCTGAGCACTAAACCACTGCACCACCAGGGCTCCTTACGGACATGAAAGGAAGGTAAAATTGGACTTTCAGGAAAGCATTACGCTAGGAGCTAGGAGCAGCACTGTTGTAATACACTGAGTGTCTAAAGAGTTAGAGTATGTTCGCTGACACTAAGCCTTAGAGTTTCCAAAGACTAAGAATCTAAAACTGAAATTTAACCTGTACAAATAGTTGAGTGTTTGTGAGTTTCCTTATACAAACAGGACAGAAATAAAAGTCATATTTTGGCCTCAGGTTGGATTAAAAAAGTAAGTGGAAGCTGCTCCTATTTTAAATCCTGGGGAAATGACCCCCTCAAAAGAGGCATTATTAATTGATTCATATTGATATCCAACATTTTTAAGGTGGATTGGGACTATTTATCAAAATTTTTATTGGTCCAGCAATTGTTCTTCTAGGAATTTACCCTACAGAAATACTTGGCCGTGCGTGCAGAGAACTAAGGATAAGAACCAGGACGACCACGTTGTACAACACAAGAAGGTGCCATTCCATTGAGTCTATGTCAATGGTGTCCCTAGAGCATGACAAAGATAATCACTATGACATTGTTTGAAATGGCAAATGACTTCAAACCATCCAAATTTCCACCATTGGAGAAAGATTAAATAAGTCGTGTTACAACTACATGATAGGATATGCTTTGTTAAAAAAAAAAATCAACAACAAAGGAATGAGTCAGATTTGTGTGTGCTGGTAAGGAAAGATGTCAGGATATCTCAGTCAGCGAGAAAAGCAAGGTCAGGACAGTGTGTGGAGCACATTCCCATTTGTTTAATAGAAAAGAATGATATATACAAAGAAACTTCTGGAAGGGCACAAAACTGTAAATATTAGTTGCTAAAGGAAAGTAAGATTGATGATCAGAATGACAAGGGGTTTTATTTTTTGTTATACACCCTTCTTAATGCTTTTTTTTTTTTTTACCACCTGCAAACATTTGTTTTATAATTTAAAAAAAAAAACTAGACTGTTCATTCAACAAATGTTTGAGTATCATCTAGCAGGCAATGTGCTGAGAACCTTCGCAAGTTGAAGGATTCATCGTCCCGTGAAGTTCTCCCATGTGTTTGTGTGGCTGTTGTTGGTAGTGTGGTTGGTGTCGATGTTCTTAGTGGTGGAAATAGCCAACAAATACTGACTGGCACTCTCCTAAGTGCTGGGTTAGATCAGGGACCAAAACAGACAAAACCTTTACCTTCAGAGTTTTACATCCAACCTGTTTAGAGTGGAGATTTGCAGCGTCTGAACATGACATCTTTGTGGCAAACAACAACAACGATACCTCATAAGTAGTCCTAGTGGCGCAGTGGTTAAGTGCTTGGCTGCTAACCGAAAGGTCGACAGTTCGAACCCATCCAGCAGCTCCGTGGGAGAAAAGGCCTGGCGATCTGCCCCTGTAAAGGTTTCAGCCCAGGAAACCCTATGGGGCAGTTCTACTCTGTCAAGTGGGTCAATAGGAGTCAGAATCGATTTGACAGCATACAACAACACTGTAGTTCATAAAGCAATGTGGTCATTCCACAAACGAAGGAATATTGTGTGTGTGTGTGTGTGTGCGCGTGTGTAGACAAGTGTACCTGGGTTACTCCATTCACATAGACATCCCTGAACACTGAGGTCTATTCAGAGCAGCTGCAAGATCTTCATAGAAGGGCCCTGCAACAACCGGAAGCATCTTATGAAACTCAGCATGGGCTAACCCCATGGCTGAGTCCTCCACTCCTCAACTGCAAAGCTCTCCAGGCTGGTTGTGGATCAGGAGATGGCTGAGTCTCTAAAATCCTTAAAACTGGTCAGTAGTCCCAACCCTTCTTGAAAGAAGTACGGCCAGAATGCTCCTTGGAAGAAAGGATAGAGAGACTTCGTCTCAGGTATTTTGGGCATGTTATCAGGAGGGACCAGTCCCTGGAGAAGGACATCATGCTTGGTAAAGTAGAGGGTCAGTGAAAAAGAGGAAGACCCTCAACAAGATGGATTGACACAGTGGCTGCAACAATGGGCTCAAGCATAACAACGATAGTGAGGACGGCGTAGGACCAGGCTGTGTTTCATTCTGTTGTACACAGGGTCACTATGAGTCGAAACTGACTTGACAGCACCTAACAACAACAGTCCTGACATTCCCAACTGGTAACATGGTGGCAGCTTGTAAAGGCATAGGTTTGCATATTTCACCAAAAAAAAAAAAAAAAAAACCCAAAAATTCAAACCTGTTGCCATCAAGTTGATTCCAACTCATGGTGACCCCATGTGTTACAGAAAGAACAGGATTTTCTTGGCTGTAATCTTAATGGAAGCAGATTGCCAGGCCTTTTCTTCCGTGGTACCACTGGGTGGGTTCGAACCACCAACCTTTAGGTTACTAGTCAAATACAACCCATTTGTGCCACCCAGGGACCTATTTCACCAAAGGAGGTTTTAAGTACCCCATTCTCGTTGTTTTGTTGGCCTAGTCACCATACTCCCAGGTATATGAGGGTGGCTCCTTCCAATCCAGTCGACTGCTGCAATTCTGATTGTGTACCAAACCCCAAACATCTAGGAATGCCCACAGGTGTGTGCACATATAGATGGACACAGGTCAATCTACCCATATACCCTCTTCTTCACAGCCTCTTACTGGCACCACTGCTTGGGTGGCCAGAACCGTCATGTGGCTCAGCAGCCCTTGCCTCTTTCCTTTCCTGCTCTGACTCGTGGATTGGGAATGTCAGGGATGGGACTAGTTGCCTCAGCTAGTCAGAAACAGCTGCCTGTCCTCCTCCATGGCAGAGACCAGGGCAGGTTTCTGAGAGTCATTTCTGCCGTAATGAGACCAAGCCCTGCAATCTTCCCAGCTGCCTCCTTTGAGTAGCTCACGCTCACCTTCTTCCTCCTTATAATTTCCTCCTGTCTGCAAAGAAACAATCCTTTCTGATTAACCGCTGGGGCAACAGACCCAATAAATGCTTTAGTTAACATTTCTTAGAAAGAACTTGGGAGTACCTAGTGCCAGCAAGATGTCAAGACCTGGATTTTAATTTAATTTTAGAACTAAAATTTCTTTCAAATGGTAGAGTTGCCTGTCTTGGCTCTTGGGAGTACAATAAGCAGACATTGATTTCTGCCGAAGTTAACATCAAGAATTATTGAACTGAGAGGTACTGGCTGCCCTGGTCTCCAGCTTTGTCAATATTTACCTTGAAAAATAATTAATCTTGATGTTAAGTAAGAGCAGGCTCCGATTCATGTATTTTTAGTTTCTTCCATGCTGAGACGAATTTCGAATATATGTTCCGCATATATATTTGTATGTACGGTATGTGTATGGATATTTTTATACACACATACACACACACAAAGTCCCTGTGTGATACAAATGGTTTGTGCTCAACTACTAATGTACAAAGGAGCCCTGGCGGCGCAATGGTTAAGTACTCCCCTGCTAACCAAAAGGTTGGCGGTTTGAACCCATCCAGCCGCTCCTCGAGAGAAAGATCTAGCTATCTGCCCCGTAAAGTTTACAGCCTAGAAAACCCTATGGGACAGTTCTACTCTGACACCTGGGGTCACTATGAGTCAAAAAGCAACTCAATGGCACGCAACAACCACAACAACAGTATTCTAAAGGGTGGCAATCTTAACCCATTAAGCGGCAATGTGGAAGAAAGCCCTGGCAATCTCTTCCCATAAAGGTCACAGCCAAGAAACCCTATGGAGCTTTTCTACTCTGTAACACACGGAGCCGGAATCAACTTGACAGCAGTGGTTAAGTTTGGTTTGGGTTGTATATATATGTTTACACGTACATCAATATATGTATATGGACGAGTCATATACATAGAAGAACCTCAGCAGAATACCAGGATTTGCAAATAACCTAAATTACAAAACTTGAAGCCCACCTGTGACATCCCCATCTCCTAATGAGTCATCATTTCCCTCTGCCACCGCCCTTGCTTCAGTGAGGCCACTTGCTCCGTGCAGACAGAGCTATCTGAAAGAGGCCTCGGGGAGGCAGCAGGCTGAGAACAATGGGAGACATCACCTAAGCATCTCTCCAGTCCCTGGTCTTTAACCCGGTTGACATCAAAGTGCTCTGTTGTGTCTCAACATGTCTGCCACGTGTGACTGGGAATGGCAACAGCAGGGTGTATGACCGACACATTTGATTGTTATGAGAAAACATGATCCGCCTTGGAGAGACGGTCACGCTCCCGGCCAAAGTCCACATGATCTTGCACCCAGAAAACATAGACGCACCAGTTCAGACAGAGGTACCGATGGCTGGTAAGACAAACAGCATCAGTAATATTAACTCACCACCATTTAAATAATAACTGATAACACTCATTAAGCCCCTGGTGCAAACAGTTAAAACACTCAGCTGCTAGCCGAAAGTTCGGAGGTTCAGTTCAACTCAGATGCACGTCAGAAGAAAGGCCTGGCAATCTTCTTCCAAAAAATCAGCTACTGAAAATGCTGTGGAGCACAGTCCTACCCTGACTCACACGGGGTCACCACGAGTCAGAGTCAGCTTGATGGCAACTTTTTTTTTTTTTAAATGGGTTTAGGTTATAAAGATATACTTAAACAATATCCTGTCTGCAAAGGATGCTAAAAAAAAAGTTCCCACATCACTTCTTCACTTTCCCCAGCACATTCACCCCCCCAAGACACTTCTCATTTTTACAACTTCTAGCCAATGCTACATCGCTGGCTAAAATGCTGAAGTAACCCAAATTGCTAACAGCACAGTTCTACTCTGACCCACATGGGGTCACCGTGAGTGGGAGGCAACTCAATGGCAACTGGTTTGGATTTTTGGTTGTTTACCACCCCACGCTGGCCCCTCACAAGTATTCTCTTATTCTTCACCATAGCCCTGTGAGGTAGATAGTATGGCCCTGTCTTACCAATGGGAGCGGGGCGGGGTGGGGCAGGGGGTTGGAAAATGAGGCTGAGAGCTGTTAAGCACTCTGCTCTTGGCCACACAGTTATAAAGTGTCAGAGTTGGAGTTTGAAACAACGCCGGTCTGAATCCAAAGTCTATGCTTTTAAGGTTGTCTGGCACAGAAGGCCTTGTTGAAGCACAGATGCCTTCACAAAGGGGCCATTAGCTCGTCTGTGCACCACCCATCTGCCAGTTGGTCATACTGTGGTGGCTTGCATGTTGCTGGAAGCTAGGCCACTGGTATTTCAAATACCAGCAGGGCCACCCATGGTGGACAGGTTTCAGCAGAGCTTCCAGACTAAGACTAGGAAGGAAGACCTGGTGACCTACTTCTGAAAATTAGCCAGTGAAAACCCACTGGATCACAACAGAATATATAGTGCTGGAAGGTGAACCACCCGTGGTTGGTTGGTCGATGCAGCAATGGAACTGAGCCTACCAATGATCCTGAAGATGGCACAGGACTAAGCAATCAGTGTTTCGTTCTCTTGTACACGGGGTTGCCATGAGTTGGGCCAACTCCATGGCACTAACAGCAATAATAACTCATTAGTATGCATTCCCAAGCCATGTGCTTTTGGGAGGGACACTACTGGGGCAGAGGAGGTGACTGGATCTTAAGGGAGGAACAAGGGAAGAGGAAATGTAGGCAGCCATAATGGCTTTAGTTCCCAACAGCCAGTCTTGAATTGCCTTGACCTGATTCCCCACCTTGTCCCAACAACTTTTCCTAGTCCTGATATTTTCTTTCTGAAAGGGGCCCCACTTTGTCACAGCAGCCAGGAGTCACACATGAAACTCCACACAGTAGTAGAGGCTATGGAGTATCTCTGGTCCCCACTTTAGGGTGAACGCACTCATTCCCCCAGCTGCTGGGACTGTTGGCCGCCCACTGACTGTTCAGGACTTCTCTCTGCAGAAAAGAGCAGCTCCACCCAGGTTACACCCCTCCCTGTGGGCACCCTTCATCCAGTGACCTGTGGACATGGGGGAGTGCCAAGGCCCAGCCCCCTGGGGCCGTCTCAGTTCCAACACTCCCCATGGGATCGGCTGAAGCTTCTATTGCAACCACGTACGTCAGAGCTCAACTTCCCCTTCTGCCCAGTTCTGCTTCCCTCTGTCCTAGAGATGCTGTCCCTAGAGCACTCAGAGTCTTTTTCCTGGGTAACCCAATCCAACAGCCCTTGTAGAAAACCGATTTAATAGTTGGTTTCTTTCCCTTCCGTTCTCAAGTGTCAGCAAGGTTCACATGTGGGGCAGCTTAGGTTTGCAGTGCATGGTGTGTGAACAGTCCCTCCCTGGGGGACTCACCCAACGTGCCAAGATCAATCCTGGGATACCCCTGGGTAGAAGGCCAGGAAGAAACCCTGGTGGCCCAACGGTTACACACCTGCTAACCGAATGATAGGCAGTTTGAATCCAGCAGTGGCTCTGTGGGAGAAAAGACCTGGTGACCCGTTCCAGTAAAGATTTACAGCCTTGGAAACTCTATGGGTGGTTCTACTCAGTCCTATACGGTCACCGTGAGTTGGAATTGACTCAACAACGTACGACAACAACAGAAGCCCAGGGCTCCAGATCCCCACGTCTACGCTGTTAGTTGCCGTCAGGTGGACACTGATTCATGGTGACCCGGGGTACAACAGAACTGAACACTGCCCCGTCTCACACCATCCTCAAGATTGCCAGCATAACTGAGTCCATTGTTGCCTTCTAACCTTTGGGGCTCATCTTCCAGCACTATCTAAGACAATATTCTCTTGCGGTCCACAAGGTTTTCATTGGCTGATTTTCCAGAGTAGATGGCCAGGTCTTTCTTGCTATTCTGTCTTAGTCTGGAAGCTCCGTGAAACCTGTCTACCATAAGTGATGTTGCTGGTATTTGAAATACCAGCGGCATCACTTCTAGCATCTTAGCAACACGCAAGTCACAACAGTATGACAGACTGACAGACAAGTCAGTCTGTGAGCAGACTGTGAGCATTTCTCATATAACCTTGACCTGACCTTGAAAGCACACAGTGGAAGGCCTTGGCACCAGAAGTCGCTGAAGCCTCCAGATCACGTTTTCTGACCTTGTTGTAACTTGGTTTCACTTCAGCGGAAAATCCTCAGCCTGATCTGAAGCTCTTTCCCCAATGGTGAAGGGAAGGACCCTGTAATCGGTGAAAATGTTGGTTTTGCAGGTTTGGAATGTTACCTCTTTTCTCCCCATTCACAAGGAGTGAAATTTGTGAGCAATTTAATGAGAGCAATCGAAGTGAACTTCCAATGATCAACTAAGATCACCTTCCTAGGTTGTAGAACAGAAATAAGGAAGAGACAGACGGGCAGTAGCAGAGGTTACACGGACTTACGGAATATGGAATCACGCTCCAGGGACCCTAGTAACCCACGTGCCTAGAGAGGCAACACTTAACACAGGACCTAACCCAGGCTACTGCGTATCTCTCAAACTAATCATCTTTTCCTGAAGCCCGTAGGCTAGGGAGGATTTTTTTTTTTTTTTAATATGTTTTTGCTATGGATTTTTTTCCCCTTAATTCCTTTCTTCCTTCTTTTTATCTTTCTTTCTTTTAAAAGAATATTCTCTCAGCTAGTGGGGAAAGGAAGCTCTTAATTTTCTGCTGACCAGCTTGTGCACAACTGGAAATTATAAAAGAAATTGCTGTATCGTTGATGTAGTAAGAAAACAGGAAGACAATTTTCATCCCAAAACGAGCCCTCTCAGCTGAAGCTCCCTTTGTAGCTGATGACCACACGCTTTTCATCTCGGCATGAGGCCAGTGTTATTAAAATCCTATAGCAACAGCTTATTTTTCAAGCAATACTCAAAAAAGGCATTTTATGATGAATTTCCATCAAAATTGCTCATGGTCATGTGTTTGCCAGCTTCAAGGAAGAAAGGGATCTTACCTCCTAGAGGCAATGTCTGGACATTATCATTGTGACCAAATAGCATTTGTTGGGCCCTTGTGTAATGCTCAAGCAAAGAGGTGGATGAACGTGAAGGCTCAGAGGGGCTGGGAACCCAGCTCATAGTGCGTCATGTCACTGAACAGCAGCAGAGCAACTGTGCAGGACCTGTCACGGTTAGGTGCTGCCAAACTGGTTCCAGCTCACGGGGACCCTACCTACAACAGGATGGAACCTTGCCCGGTCCTGCGCCATTCCCACAGTCTTTGCTGGGCTCGGGCCCATTGTGGCAGCCGCTGTGTCAATCCGTCTCATTGAGGGTCTTCCTCTTTTTTCGCTGACCCTCTGCTTTACCAAGCTTGATGTCCTTCTCCAGGGACTGGTCCCCCCTGACAGCACGCGCAGGACCTAGAGAGCTAGAGTGTTATTGTGGTTGCTGTTGAGTCAGCTCCAACTCGTGGTGACTTCACGCACAACACAATAAGCGTTGCTGGGTCCTGCACCATCTTCCTGTTGTTTGAGTCCATTGTTGCGGCCGTTTTGTATTTTAAGTGACTTCTAATCTATGAGGCTCATCTTCCAGCTCCAAAGCAAGCAATATTCTCTTGTGACCCGTAGAGTTTTCCACTGGCTAATTTTCAAAAGTAGATAGTCAGCCCTTTCTTCCAGTCTGTCTTAGTCTGGAAGCTTCGCTGAAACCTGTCCACCATGGATAGCCCTGCTGGTATTTGAAATACTGGTGGCCTAGCTCCCAGCATCACAGCAATACTCAAGCCACCACAGTACAACAACCTGACTTGCTGGGCGGTAGGGAAAACTAGATACAGCCACAATATTTTTAGTTACAATTAGGCAATTCCTACTTCATAAATAGTGTGTAGTGTACCCTGTCGTTGTTAGGTGCTGTCAAGTGGTTCCAACTCATAGCGACCCTATAGGACAGAGTAGAATTGCCCCATAGGGTTTCTGAGGAGTACCTGGTGGATTTGAACTGCCAACCTTTTCTTTAGCAGCTGTAGCTCTTAACCTCTACGCCACCAGGGTTTCTGCAGTATACTTTAAAGAAAAAAAAAAGTATACTTTAGGCAATAGTAAATCTCAAGGGTATAATATTTGGCCATTTTTATGTATAGACAGGTTTCCATTAATAGGAGGTTGTTTAAATTACTTAAACCAATATGGTATTTTCAGGCAAATGAATTATGTGTTGCTAATTAAGATGATCATATACATTTCTGTTTATTTAATGGAAAGATGCTCACAATATGTTTACTTACATGTGAATAAAATCAAGTTACAAAATAATAGCCACAATATAATCTCACTCATTTCTGTTTGAAAAATGGGTACATATGCATAGAAAAATGTCTGAAAAGGTATGTTGCAAAATGGTAATAGTTTCACAGTGATTATCTTCTAAAGATAGGGTCATGAGTGGCTCTTTCCTTTCTTTATACTTCCTGTTATACTTTGTATATGTTTTAAATCTTATGCTGTCATCATATATTGCTTTTAAAATAAACAGAAAACTATGAAGTGACTTCTATTTTGGTAGGAAAAAAAATTCATGTTCTTTCAAGACGATTTCTTGTAAGAGAGGAATTCCCCCTTTGTAGGATGGAGCCCTAGTGGTGTAGTGGTTAAGAGCTCGGCTGCTAACCAAAAGGTCAGTGGCTGGAATCCACCAACCGCTCCTTTGAAACCCTACGGGGCAGTTCTACTCTGTCCTATAGGGTCCCTATAAGTCGGCATCGACTTGACGGCAACGGTGCTCAGTGTTGGTCTTTCCTAGCACCATGTTCAAACAGTAGCTCTGGGTTCTACAGACACATTGTTAATTGCTCTGTGTGTGGAGGGGAAGGTAGTTGGAGCAGCAAGGACCTGAGCACATGAGAAATATCACACACAAATGAGAAAGAGCAAGTCAAACATAAGGAAACCTTGTGTTACATCTTATAGCCCTGACTCGTTCATGTGAATGGGCTATGGTTCATAGCCTCCAAAACAGCCTCGAATGTAGGCGATTGCACACTTGCAGGACTGGGAAGCCCGGCCCTGACTCACTCTGCTCCACCTATACCCTAAGTATGCTCCTTCTGCAAAATGGAAAAAAAATAATAATCACTTTATACTTTCCATATTGACTATCTAAAATGCCCCAACCAGACATTCACTTGGCCTATCAAATCTTCTTTCAAAACACAACACTCAGGAACACAAACAGAAACCTGTACACCAATGTTCACTGCAACACTTTTCACAATAGCCAAAAAATGGAAACAACCGAAATGTCCAGGAAGAAATGGAGGGATTCACAAAATGTGGTCCAACCATACATACGACGGAATATTATTCGACCATAGAGAAAAATGAAGCCCTGATACATGCCACAACGTGGAGAAACCTTGAAAACATGATGCTGCGCAAAATAAGTCAGTCATAAGAGGACACGTACTCTGACATAAACAAATATATAGAAACCAAGGCCTATTAGTGATTAGCAGGGGTGGGAGGGAAGGGGGAAAGGGGGAGTTTTTACTTGGTGGGGAACACTGAGTTTACCTTAATGGTGGTAGAACAATTAGGATAAAGGTGGGGATAAGCGTTGTGCAACCTGCAGGGTGTGATCACTTTTGTTGGATCGTACACGCAGAAACTGTTGAAATGGTAAACGTTTCGCTGTGTACATTTGCACCACTATTACAAAGAACACTTAAAAAATGCCAACACTTACCCTCCTTCAAAAGCTCAAGGAGTTAGAGGGTGTGGTGAGTGTTCCTATATTCACACATTAGAGTCACTCAAAATCTTACAGTAAGTCAATTTAATCAATCATCTGTGTTAGAAACTTAAGAGGTTCTAAGGTTGCATTCAGAAGTGTAGGCCAGAGAGCTGCCAGGGAAGGCAAGGTCTTTGGAAATGCTCTGATGGAAACTAAAGGCCGATCAGGTAACCGAGGGCCTGAGGATACTGGACACATAGGAAGAAGACAGGAAGAAACAAGCCCAGGAAGGCATAGAAAGGCAATGAGCGTGGTTAAAGACCAACCCCACAAGTTTGCAGGATCTATCGTCTCCTCATGGCTGGATTGAAACCAACCAAAGCAAATCATCCACCTGAATTCTTTCACTGGATTTTGCTTTGGTCATATACCTAGTCTGAATCCTTCTCTTCAAACAGTGTCACAGAAAATAGAAAAAAGCACTGAATTTCTTTGCCTGATTGCCAGTCATACTTGACTAAGCCTGAATACGAAGCCTGGATACAAGTGAATCCAATTCAATCAGTTGAAAAGCGAAGGAAAAAAAAATACAACCTTCTCTTGGGTTGGAAGGGAAGGTCTAGCTACACCATGCCAAATAATTGGTTTGACAAAATTTTTCCCTCTGAGACGACCCATAGCTTGGGTGTCATGAAGACACAGCCTCTCTGTTTCTTTCCTGTACTTGGAGGCAGAACGTTCCATTCCACGCAGTTCATGAATTTTAAAAACCATGAACCTTCCTTCACAGTCGGGAGGAACACAAACGTCTTCCTGTAAGAGAGCTGTTTTGGGCATAAATGCTCAAGTGATTGCAATGGTGTCAGGGAGAGGCCTTTTCAGACTAAGTCTTTGTTTTGCACTGGCAGGAGGCTTCAAGCCCAGGACTGCCAGTAGGGCCCGGACATATGGATGGAAACAGAGCAGAGACTGAATTTACCAGCCACCAACTGCCATAATGGCCTTGTCACTGGAAAATGGCCAACTGTTGAGCCAATTGCCAGTACCACCATGTTGTCATTAGAAAATGGGCCAAGAAGAAATTATAGGGCTGTGAAAGGCCACTAAGGAGCCCTGGTGACGCAGTGGTTAAGTGCTTGGCGACTAACCGAAAGGCCAGTGGTTTGAATCCACCAGCCACTCCACAAGTGAAAGATGTGGCAGTCAGCTTCCGTGAGGATTTGCAGCCTTGGAACCCATATGGGGCAGCTCTGCTCTGTCCTTACAGGGTCGCTATGAGTTGGAATCAACTCTATGACAACGGATTTGGCTCCCTCTTGTATGGAGCACAGCAGCTAAGTCCAAAACCTCTGCCTCTTTTCCATCAGAAAATCAAAAAACAAAACCCACTGCCACAGAGACCTGCCCCGTAGGGTTTCCGAGGAGTGGATGGTGGATTCGAACTGTGAACATTTTAGCAGCCAAACTCTTAACCACTGTGCCACCAGGCTTCTTCCACCACAATGATATCCCTGAATTCCATGAATGGACAAAGAATAAAGGCTCTTCCTGAAGCAGTCTGAACAGATTCCAAACAGCGGCCTTTAACTACACCTTACCAGAGAGATAGTGACCCTCTAATTTCAATGACAAATGTGATGCCACTCTTATATATAAAGCTCTCCAGTGATTGTCCATTGCCCTTAACTTCCAAAATGACTACCACGGCTTATATGACCCCCAGATGAGCTATATCCCGCCTAGCTCTCCAAGCCAAAACCTATTGCCTTCAAGTCGATTCTATAGAACAGAGAAGAACTGCCCCATAGGGTTTCCAAGGAGCGGTTGAAGGATTCCAACTGCCAGCCTTTTAGTTAGCAGCCAAGCGCTTGGCCACTGCGCTACCAGGGCTCAGCCTCATTTTCCATTTCCTGAACCTCCCGTTCACTCCCTCAGGATTTTAACACTTGATGGCTGCCCCTGTTCAGAATAAATGTGACTTTGTTTCCCACCTTCACCCCATCTCATCTGGCTAAATCTCACGTATTCTTTGGGATTTAACTTAAACATGACATCCTCGGGGAGGCCTTCACTGATCCTCTAAAACAGACGTGTCTCCTTGCTAGGTCCTCCATTTGTTGTTGTTGTTAGTGGCCGTCCGGTCAGTTCTGATTCACGACGACCTTATGTATAACAATGAAATATCGCCCAGTCCTGCACCATCTTCATGACCTTTATGATGTCTGAGTCTGCTGTTGCAGTTTTCCCTCGTTTTCGCTGACCTTACCAAACATGATGTCCTTTCCTAGCAGTTGGTCTTTCCTCATGACCTGTCCAAAGTAAGTGAGCCAAAGTCTTGCCATTCTCACTCCTAAGGAGCATTTTTGTTGTATTTCTCCTAAGACTGATTTATTCATTCTAGCAGTCCATGGTATATTGAGCATTCTTCATCAACACTGCAATTGGAAAGCATCAATTCTTCTTCTGTCTTCCTTTTTCATTGTCCAGCTTTCTCATGCATACAAGCCAAATGAAAAGACACCCTAAAGTTCCTTACCTAAACACTTATGCCAGTCATCATAATTTAATGTCCCTCTTCCCCAGTGGAAAATGTTCTCTCTGAGGGCAGATCCTGAGCCTGTCATTCACCTCTTTATCTTCCACACCAAACACAGGAACTGGTAGATAGTTATGGAATGAGTTTGAAAAAGAAGCAAATTCCAGAATGGAAAAGGGCAAGTGACACTTACCGCATGCCCAGTACGGACCAGGCATTAGGCTAGGGACTCACACGTCTGTTATTTCATTTAATCTTCATTTAATACAACAAGGAAAGTATTATTACCTTTTAATGTATAATGAGGAAAGTGAACCTCAGAGGGATTTCAGGAGCTTGGCCAAGGCTATCTGGCAGGGCATGTAAAATCCAGAATCCACACCCAAGCATAATTTCAAAGCCTGTGGACTTCTCCTGCGTGGTGCTTCCTCACAGCTACCCCAAGTTAACCACGGTCACTTCTTGCTTATTCATGTCAATAAGCACATCTCAGGGCATGACTATTCTCAAATAATCATGTGAATAACCCTGAAATTATTTATATCAGGCTTTAGGTGGTATTTCTGGTCTTGCATTTTAAAAGAGATTTCTTTGATGTTCTGAATATCTCCAAAGAAAAGAATGAAGTCATCCCTTACTAGTCAGCTTTCCCAGCAGGGAACAGAAAGAGCCCTACCGTAAGGAGTCCACGAGACCTAAGTCCTCAAGATTCTGAGCCAAGCCCTGGTCCAAGCCCAGCATATGAACTTGACTGTCAGCCATGTCAGGCCTGGAACCTTGGCTTCCTCATCTCTAAAAAGAAGGGGAAAGGCACATGGACTAGAGTGGGTGTTTTAAGGACCCCTCTAACTCTCAAATTCTACTGTTTTCGTTCAAAGTGGAGCTGGTCTCTACAAACTTGCTGGTTTATACTTTAAGCAAGAAGATAATTTTTTTTTTTTTTTGGTGTTATTCAATTAGAATAAACAAAATCTTGTTTATGTTAACCAAGGGCCTAATTAAACACAGCCAATAACGTCCAAAAGAATGTTGCTTTGAAGAAATAATAGAGAAAATTCTCTCTCTATTACTTCAGCTTCTCCGTTTCTGAAGACAGAACTAGACGCAGGTCTAATCAGATCCTGAATGGTGTTCACATGCTTTCTGGATATGCATCTCTTTTGAAATCAGCTTTGTCTTAGAAATTTTACACAATGAATGAAAATTCTCTAGTATCTTGACAGGAGTCCCTGGGTGGTGCAGTCAGTTAAGGGCTCAACGACTGACCAAAAGGTTGGCAGTTTGAACCCACCCAGAGGTGCCTTGGAAGGAAGGTCTGGTGATCTGCTTCCAAAAGGTCACAACCTTGAAAATCCTATGGAACACAGTTCTGCTGTGACACACATGGGGTCTCTCTGAGTTGGAATCGACTCAGCAGCAACCGGTTTGGCTTTTTGGTTTAGTACCTTGACTGATCAGACCTGAGGTTCTCCTGTTAATAATTCCCGATGGGTTTTTCAGCTACCCCTAGGGCTCTAAAGAGGTATTTCTAAAGCTGTTTTAAGAATCCCAGGAAGGAAACACATCTTTCCAAGCTAGCTGTTCCTTGCAACCGCTGGCACCGCAGCAACCCAGTGGTGCTCCGAACTTAAGTAAAAATACCGAATCTCTCGGGACCCCCCATCTGTAAAACAAGAACAACAAAAGCTATTCCACTTCGAGTTACTAGAACAATCAATCGTGGAATCCTTGTGAACCCGCTATGCTAAACAGCAGGTTGCTGTTATATTATTTCCGGGGCTTCTGCCCACAAGTTCTACCTTACGTTCAGAGTGTGATGTCATGGAAGAAATAATGGCCTGAGGATCAGAAGACCTGGCTGTAATCCTGGCTGGGACACTCCCTAGCTGTAAGGCCTTGGGCAAGTAGTTATCCTTCTTAAGGCTCTGTTTCTAGTCTGTACAGTGAGCATTATAACAGAATTATAATCTGCTGACCAAATGTGCATATGACTAGAAGACATGGTTGAGATGCTCACTGACCGAATAAAGATCCCAAAAGGTCTTGACAAGCTGGAACCATGGACCAGATCTACAGAGAGTTTACCTGATAAAGTCCTATGTTTAGTGGACAAAAAGCAAACAATCAAAAAAAGAAACATGCAATTGCCGGAGAACATGAATGGAGAGATAGTGAAAAGGATTGGAGACTATAAAAATACAAGTCAATAGCACATTGTGGTTACCCCGGAAGTTAATGTTTTCATGGGGTTCTGTAGCAGTGAGGTGGTTGTTGTTAGGTTCTGTCAAGTTGGTTCCAAATCATACTGACCCCAGGTGCAACAGAACTAAACACTGCCCATTCCTGCACCTTCCTCACAATTGTTGCTGTATTTGAGCCCATTGTTGCGGCCACTGTGTCAACCCATGTCTTTGAGGGTTTCCCTCTTTCTCACTGACCCTCTACTTTACCAAGCATGAAGTTCTTCTCCAGCGATTGATCCCTCCTGATAAAGTGTCCAAAGTAAGCGAGACGAAGAACCTCCCAAATGACTCTGCCCCCTCTTCCAAGTGACAGACGGTGAACGGCACCATGCCCTAAGACTTCTCCAGGATAGACAACCCCTCTTCTTCTCCCCTCCCCATGAGCCATTGCTGGTTGCCTCACCACCATCCCAGCCTCGTGGGCTTCCTCTATGGTTCTTGTTAGAATGACAAACTGTTGAAGCCACTCATGTTCCTGACTCAGACTATACAATTTACACTAAGAATCAACGTGAACTACATAAAATGTTATGCAAAACCCCTAGCTAAATTCTCCTTTTGGGGTTGAAAAAGACTTTTTAACTCTCCGTGTGAAATTAATGATCTTTCCTTAGCTGAGAGAAAATTTTCCAAGTCTCACTACTGAACAATTTACACTGTACTTGTGCACCTTTCTGATGGACACAGAACAGGTAACGGCGATGCTAACAGGGAGTAGAAGAAATCTCTGTCCAAACAAGGACCACTGCTGTTTAATTTTGCTTCTAAGGAACAGAGAAGGACTGGCATTCTGATCAGATGCCATCACTGCCAAGTATTTCCGCTCCAAGAGAAGTTACGAAATGAGTTAGGCCTTTGAAACAATGGCCTGCTAATAGCAAAACCCTTTTGACCCATTCCCTGCTCTACCCAACCTTCCAAAGGAAAAAGATGGAAGTGTTGGTGATCAGTTTTGACTGGTCTCTGTGTTCCTTGCTATCCTGAAACTTCCACATCATAGCATACTTTAAAATAGCCAATATTAGGGCTAGCACAGACTGGTGTTCCAACCAACTATGGGTCAGTTCCTTAAAGAGCAACTCACGCAGGTCCAACCTGAGTCCATTAAGAAAACGAGGCCTTAAAAAGACCACACTTAATTGTCTGACTGAGACTAGAAGGACCCCAGAGGTTATGGTCCCCAGGGCTTCTGTTAGCCCAAGACAGAAACCATTCCCAAAACCAACTCTTCAGACAGGGATTGGACTGGACTATGGGATAGAAAATGATACTGGTGAGGGGTGAGCTTCTTGGATCAAGTAGAACATGAGACTATGAGGGCAGCTCCTGTCTGGAGGGGAGATGAGAAAACAGAAGTGGACAGAAGCTGGCTGAATGGACACAAAAATAGAGCGTGCTGTCTCATTAGGGGGAGAGCAACTAGGAGTATATAACAAGGTGTATATAAATTTTTGTATGAGAGACTGACTTGATTTGTGAACTTTCACTTAAAGCACAATAAGATTTAAAAAAAAAAAAAAGATAATGAGGCCTGCCCTGATGGATCACCTCATGGTGTCTGTCTCCCTCACATCCCTTTCTTGGGGGGAACCGTGGCACCTCCTCTACTCTATGTGATTCTGTTGAAGCTGTCAGTCAAGGCTTCTCCTCTCCTCACCAGGAGGAGAGAAAGGAGATCTAAGGAGATGCAGAAGCCTCCTGTCTCCTGGGTGAGTGATCAGCTACACAAGGTAGGAGGGCCATCCACAACAGAGACGAGACACAGAGGTCCCAAAAATGAACCAGCTACACTCTCGGAGAGAACCGCTCTTACTCATTTATCACATGTCCCTCTCATCAACGCTCACAGACACGAGTGAATATACTGTTTTTCAATTCGTTTTTTACTTAACAACTCATATTGAGCATTTTCTCATGTGATGAAATATTCTTCTGCAACTTGCTATTATTATCTACAGAGTACGCCTTTGTGGGGTTGATTGTTCAACCCCACCCCCTGTTGCTGGACACTTGGGTGGTTTCCAACTTTTCGGTATTAAAAGTAACACTCTGATGGCTCTCTCTGCTTGGCCTTAAAGGCAAACCCTGTCTTCTTTTTCCTGACACAGCCTACCACTATTCATCATTTTCCGTTTAGCCAAACTGAATTTCAAATTCTTCCTGAACATCGGACCCCAAGAGTTAGCCCTCTCCAGAAGAACACGTGAGCTTCCAGGTTTAAAGAGAAGGGGCATTTGAATCAAGTCTAATCAACTCCCAACTTCGGGGTGTGACAAATTTCTCCCTCAGGAGACTTGGAGGAAATCTTAACGTTGGTGTAGAACAAGCAGGACCTTGGCTTATTTTAGGGCGAGAATGTAGGCGTAGAGAACAGGGTCCATCAGATCACAGCATTTACAAATTTCCTTTTTACCTCTATTGAAGAACCAGAACGACTTCTAACTGCTTTAGAACACAAGGGCAAGACCTCTCCAGTGTTTGAGCTATGTTTAAGACTCAAGATTAATCTTCTTTCCATTGGGTCCTCTGAATTCCCAACTTCTGGTGATGCTTTCTCTAAGCTGTGCAATGGCGCCATCTTGTGGCTGACACAAAAGATCGTCAGAAGACAGCTTTCCAGGGTGTCAGGGTGTGAGAAATACCCAGCTCACAGGAGTTCCCTGTCCCCAACCGTTAACAATCTGGTGTGAGTGGGGAAGTCTCAAAACCTCCTAAAACAATACCACCTGAAAGAGGACAAACGACTTCTTCCGTATTCAGCTCTCCTGATGTGACAGTAAATTCCTCCTAAGAAACTTTGCAGGGATGGAAAGATCGTAAGACCAGGTATCAGCATAACCAGGTTCCAGACCTAGGTACAGCTAGCCTGGTGACCTTGGGTTACTGAATTCTTCAGTCCCTGTTCTTCCTCTGTAAAAGGGAGAGATTACCTGAGCTGTGGGCTTCACAGGACTCTTGAGGTCACAAATGTGAAAGAATGCTGAAGTCTGCTCATATTCCAAACAAAATAAAGAGCCTGATTATAACTTTTCGGCATCCCTGGGTGGTGCAGTTAACATGCTTGACTGCTAACCAAAAGGTTGGGGGTTCAAGTTCACCCAGAGGCACGTTGGGAGAAAGGCATGGTGATCTACTTCTGAAAATTCCGCCATTGAAAATCCTATGAAGCAATTCTACTCTGACACACATGGGGTCGCCACAAGTCAAAAACAACTCAATAGCAAGTGGTTTGATTTTATACCTATACGCACAGATATAAAACCAAAAAATCACATTGCCGTCAAGTTGATTCTGCCTCATGACAACCGCATGTATTTCTTGCCTGTGATCTTTATGGAAACAGATCACCAGGCCTTTTTCCCACCGTGCCACAACATATATATTGTTGTTGTTGTTGTTACCTGACATCAGGATTGGTTCCAGCTCATAGCAACCCTGTGTACAACAGAACAAAACACTGCATGGTCCTACGCCATCCTCACAATCATTGCTACGCCTTGAGACCATTGTTGCAGCCGATGTGTCAGCCTATCTCATCGAAGCTCTTCTTGTCTTTCACTGATGCTCTACCAAGCACGGTGTCCTTCTCCAGGGACTGGTCCTTCCTGATAACGTGTCGAAGTATGTAAGACGATGTCTCGCCATCCTCGCTTCTAAGGAGCGTTCTGGCTGTACTTCTTCCAAGACAGATTTGTTCATTCTTCTGTCAGTACGTGCTATATTCAATATTCTGCACAAACACTGTAATTCAAAGGCATCAATTCTTCTTCTATCTTTCTTATTTATTGTTCAGCTTTCACACACACACAAACATATTTATGTATGTGTATATTAGATAGATCTTTGCTGAAACACGAGAACACCAGAAAGATGTTTACCTGTGTTTTATTGACTATGCAAAGGCATTCGACTATGTGGATCACAACAAATTATGGATAACATTGTGAAAAATGGGAATTCCAGAACATGTAATTGTGCTCATGAGGAACCTGTATATAGACCAAGAGGTAGTCGTTCAGACAGAACGAGGGGATACTGCATGGTTTAAAATCAGGAAAGGTGTAAATCAGGGTTGTATCCTTTCACCACACTTATTCAATCTGTAGGCTGAGCAAATAATCTGAGAAGTTGGGCTATATGAAGAAGAATGTGGCATCAGGATTGGAGAAAGATTCATAAACAACCTGCAATATGTAGATGACAGAACTTTGCTTGCTGAAAGTGAAGAGGACCTGAATTACTTACTTAAAAAAAAAAAAAATCAAAGACTACAACCTTCAATATGAATTACACCTCAACATGAAGAAAACAAAAATCCTTACAACTGGACCAACAAGCGACATCATGATAAACAGAGAAAATACTGAAGTTGTCAAGGACTTCATTTTACTTGGATCCACAATAACGCCCAAGGAAGCAGCAGTCAAGAAATTAAGCAACGATGTCATTTTGAGGACTAAGGTGCACCTAACTGAAGCCATGGTATTTTCAATTGCCTCATATGCATGCAAAAGCTGGACGATGAATAGGAAGACCTAAGAAGAATTGATGCCTTTGAATTATGATGTTGGCAAAGAATATTGAATATCCTGTGGACTGCCAGAAGAAGGAAGAAATCTGTCTCTGAAGAAGTACACTCAAAATGCTCCTTGGAAGTGACGATGGTAAGATTTCGTCTCATGTACTTTGGATGTGTTATCAGGAGGGACCGTCCCTGGAGGACACCTTGCTTGGTAAGGTACAAGATCAGCAAAAAAGAGGAAGACCCTCAATAAGCTGGATTGACACAGAGGCTGCAACGATGGGCTCAAGCACAGCAACAATTGTAAGGACGGTGCAGGACCGGGCAGTGTTTCATTCTATTGTACATCGGGTCACTATGAGTCGGAACCAAGTGGACAGCACCTAACAACAACAATGACATTAGCCATTTATATTTTGTCCTCTGGGAATTGTCTGTTAACTTGGTCTATTATTCTCTTGCAATTTAGTGATTTCTTTTGAGTTTATACGAGTATTCATACATAACTGGATGTGAGAATAACAAGATTTTGTCTCAAGTACTTTGGACATGTTATCAGGAGGGACAAGTCCCTGGAGAAGGACATCAAGCTTGGTAAAGTGGAGCATCAGGGAAAGAGAGGAAGACCTTCAACGAGATGGATTGACACACTGGCTGCAACGATGAGCTCAAACACAGCAACCATTATAAGGATGACACAGGACTGTGCAATGTTTCATTCTGTTGTATACAGGGTTGCTATGAGTCAAAACTGACGCAATGTCACCTAATAACAACGTGTATATATTTATACACTCACAGACAGCAAAAGATTCAATTTTGGTCATTAGTACATTGGCTCAGTTTGGCTGGTACATTGGTTCATTTTGGCCAGTACATTGGTTCAGCTTGGCTGGTTCATTGGTTCAGTTTGGTTGGTACATTGGATCAGTTTGGTTGGTACATTGGTTCAGTTGGGTTGGTACATTGGTTCAGTTGGGTTGGTACATTGGTTCAGTTCAGTTAGTATATTGGTTCAGTTTGGCTGGTACATTGTTCA
Organism: Elephas maximus indicus; assembly: GCF_024166365.1. Taxonomy (NCBI): domain Eukaryota; kingdom Metazoa; phylum Chordata; class Mammalia; order Proboscidea; family Elephantidae; genus Elephas; species Elephas maximus. The sequence goes on along the minus strand of NC_064827.1, from coordinate 6,137,633 downwards.
GCTTGGTTGGTATATTGGTTCAGCTTGGTTAGTACATTGGTTCAGTTTGGTTGGTACATTGGCTCAGTTTGGTTAGTACCTTGGTTCAGTTTGGCTGGTACATTGCTTAGTTTGGTTGGTACATTGGTTCAGTTTGATTGGTACATTGGTTCAGCTTGGCTGGTACACTGGCTCAGTTTGGTTAGTATATTGGTTCAGTTTGGTTGGTACACTGGCTCAGTTTGGCTGGTACATTGGGTCAGTTTTGTTAGTACATTGGTTCAGCTTGGTAGTTATGTTGGTTCAGCTTGATTGCCACATTGGAGATCCCCCATTCATGAGAACATGTTAAATCAAGAGGCAGAATGAGGAAGCCAGATATTATTTCCTCATTCTCATTGCTGTGGTATTGTTATTTTAAGTGTTATAATTTGTCAGAATATATTATGCCCAAGTTCAAATACTAAACATAAAATTATGTTGCAAAACCAAAACTAAATGACTTTTGAGAAGGACGGGTGGCGTCAGCCCCTTCTTTTAGTGCATGTCTTCTATTGCTGGGACAGTCAGCCTGTAAATATCTGTACGCTTGGGGTTGGTGAGATTTCAGGTCTGAGAGCCAAACCTGGAGTTGCTTCATTTTACTGGATGGTGGCAGTTGACTTTTCTGCTATTTCAGTGGGCCTTGAAATTATCATGACTGTTTGCCTCACTTCAGCGTACACCATCCCTTCCCGTTTGCAATCAGCACCGCGTGCGAGCATACTGTGTCTACTCACAGTGGACATGGCAATGACAAAGGCACTTTCATGCATCTTTTTGTTCTTGCAGAAAGGATGTCACTTTACTCTTGCAAAAGGTGGATACACAAGAAAGACCAACATTCAGTGTACATCACGTCACACTGCAAAGGGCGGAATCACGTGCATGTGCGCGTGCGTGTCTGCGTGTTTGCAGATACATGCAGGGGTGAGTTTAACGTAGATTTTAAAGATCCAGTTGCCCCTGAGCTGATTCTGATTAACGGCAGCCCTGCGTGTGTCAGAGTCGAACTGTGCTCCACAGGCTTTTTGATGAATGATTTTTCAGAAGCGGATTGCCAGGCCTTTCTTTCAAGGCACCTTTGGGTGGGCTCGAACCGCCAACCTTTCCGTTAGCAGCAGAGCGCGTTAACTATTCGCACCATCCGGGGACTCCTAGCATAAACCATACTAAAAAACCAAATCTGTTGCCATCTAGTCAATTCCCATTCATGGCGGTCCCACGTGGGTTTGAGCTGCCAACCTTTAGGTCAGCAGTCGAGCACAAACTGTTAGCACTACCCAGAGACCTACCCTGGCATAGATCTCAAACTAAAAAAGAGTGTCTGAATTGCAGAAAAACAGAGTGGAAGAGCCTCAGGAATCCTGGGTTCTAATCTCAGCTCTGTAATAAACTAACAGGGAACTTTCTCAAGTCCCCTATCTTTCTGAGCCTCATTTTCATCCTCTGTAGCATGACATCAATATCTTCCCTGCTCCACAGGAGTATGTGGGGACAAGGTATCAAGCTTAGAAGGCATCTTGCCTATAAGCTTGTTGTTGTTAAGTGCCATTGAGTCAGTTCCGACTCATAGCGACCCTGTGTACACCAGAACGAAACAGTGCCTGGTCCTGAGCCATCCTCACAATCATTGTTATGCTTGAGCCCATTATTGCAGCCACTGTGTCAATCCATCTTGCTGAGGGTCTTCCTCTTTTTCGCTGACCTTCTACTTTACCAAACGTGGTCCCTCCTGATAAGACATCCAAAGTATGAGACGAAGTCTCGCCATCCTCACCTGTATTTTACTAAGGGAGAAATGATTATAACTGGTTCAAAGCAAAATGATATCAGAAAGAAGGGAGCAAACTTCAAATCCTTCCTGCCCATCTGGGAAACCTGGTGATAAGCAAGAACCCTGCTAAAGACAATAATATTTTCAAAAGCACCAAAGGAGGTGAGAAGAAAAATGTCAGAATTGAAGAGAAAGGTTTCTACCAGCACATTTCACACTTTCATGTGATAATCACCTGGTGGTTGTTGTTAGTGGCCATCAAGTCGATTCCAACTCATGGCCACCCCATGTGCTACAGAGTAGAGCTGCCCCATGGGGTTTTCTTGGCTGTAATCGCAAGGGGTCAACATGAGTTGTAATTGACTAGAAGGCCACTAACAACAACAACAATCTTAACAGAAGCAGCTCCCTGGGTCTTTCTTCCACAGCACTGCTGAGTGTGTTCAAACTGCAAACCTTTAGGTTAGCGGTCAAATACACAACATTTTTGCTACCTGGAATCACCTGGGGAACTTGTTAAATATGCAGATTCTTAGGCCCAAATCTGCTGCCTACAGATACTAATCTCTAGTATCACTCTTGTTCCTTCTTCTAGGTACTAACATGATGGATGGATGGATGGATGGATGGATGGACAGACGGACGGGACGAACGGGGTGGATGGATGGATAAAGCTCCCTTGCTTTATCTCTTTAGCCTTTCCATCCCTTCCAACACCCATAAGACCAATATCTGCATTAAATTACCTTTGTTTGAAACGCGTAGGATGTTTTCTATCTTTCTGACCAGACCCTGGCTGATACGCTTGGTAAAACCAGGCAAAATACAATGATTGCACCTGGTCTTGAAAGCACAGGTTGGAGAAGATTTTATTTGTTCCAAAAGAACGCAGAGTAGAAACCGAAATTACACTGGAGAATTGCGTCATCATTAAAGAGCATACACAGGGGATGAAATGTCTGTCCTCCACCCTGGAGCAGCTCTCTGCTTGTATTACCTTATTATTGTCGTTATTTTTTAACTGTTCTGGTATTTCACCCAGATCTAAAAGAATCTCCTCCTCATGAGCGGCTCTCTGATTATCCCAGCTCACCTTCATTTTGCTTATCATGAATTCCTGTGGTTTTTTGGTTCTCGAATTTCTCAAGTATTTCTCCAGGTGTGTTATTATCAGTCAGTCTTCTCCTGACCCAGGAGATCGCCAGAATCCTCAGGAAAATATATGCAGATGCCAGGACCCCACTCCCGCTTCTAACCTCCCGAACCAGGATTTCTGGAGTGAGGGGTGGGTGGTGAGGGTAGGACAGAGAAGGCGTTTGTTTTTTTATATTCCTCAGATGATAAACCCCTCCAGGGCAGGGCGCTTGCATTTCTTCTGTAGGGCTTGCTCTGCCTGACCCCATTTCAGCAGACACAACAGTAAACTGTCCATTTTCCCAATGAATTGAGTGAGTGAAGGTTCCCAGAAAGACCAGGTGGTGTCACTACTGCCTAATTGATATTTCTGGCCCAGTGAGACCATTCCATGGAGCATAATTTGGCCTTCTCTGGGTTCCCTGATTCTACCCTTGAACTCACTTTCTGATTTGCCTTCCTTCCTAAGAGGGAGTTGTATACACCTCACCAAGAAAATACACAGCAAAACCTGAAGAGGGTAAATAACATGTGTTCTCTGAAAGGAAATGATGGCACGTCCTGAGGTGCCAGGCTTCACATGAGGAAACAAAAACAAAAAGCAAGAGCTAAAAATAGAAGCAGCAGGCACCTCCTTGGAGTCCCTGGGTAGTGCAATTGGTTAACAGGCTCAGCGACCCTAAATATGTGTGTATTTATAACTTGCATATCTCACTCGAACGGGGGAGTAAGCAGAGGAGGGGGCGCCACAGATTATCAGTGTTTAGGGCCCTCACGTGCCTTAATCCAGCCATGGGTAGGCCCCTGCTTGGCCCAAGGCCTCAGATTTCATTCCATTGGCTTTCTAGGCTCTAGCATTCCGGAGAGCGAGCTTAAGATGCAAACACTTAGTGAGATTGCAAGAAGAGGTTCAATTCCAACAAGGTTGCATTTTTGTTTACCTTCAGCAATCCTGTTTAGTTTTTAATAACATTTAGAGTGATTATTTGAAAATTTAATTTTCCTGGTATGTCTACTACTTCCTCATTATTAACTTAAATTATTCCTGACCCCTGGATGAGCAAACCCATCTAGCTTTACCATGAGCTGTTTGTTATTTTACCTCTAAGGTAACAGAACCCTTCACTTCTGGCAAAAGCTATTTAGTAATTACTTCTAATTACTAACTGGCTGACAGCAGAATGTGTTCCAAAAGTTGTTTCCAGAAAAGCTCTGACCTGGCTGCATTTGAACATTCCTGAATTCCAATTCTCCTGTTGTCTTAAAAATGCCACTGGATTGTACATCTGAAAATGGCTAAAGTGGCAAAATTTTACCTTGTGTATATTTTACTAGGCTAAATTTAAAAAAGAAAAATGCATTAAGATGGGTTGAAAGGAAGTGAAATCTAGATTCCCGGGTCCAAGAGAGACCTTCAAGAGTTGTCTGGTCTATAACTTTTCTGGAGTTACACCACACACCACACCTTGATCTCCATTTGAGCACCTGCCTCCAGAAAAGGCCATTTCCTAGATGATCAATGCCTTCTTCAGTGTTGATTCGCCGCACCACAATTATTCTGCGCTCAGAGGCTTAAGTTTCAACAAAGGGGGAGGCACTAAGTGGTAAACCAGTCTCCAGTAGAAAGGGGCCCCTTCCTCCTTAACGGGAATAAAGGCCTTTGTTAGCCACTGGCCTTGAATCTCCAGTCCCCAGGTTCCTCACACCTCAAGACTTCCACCCCTAAACATCCATGGAGCTCCCTCCATGTTTCCAGTGAACAGCCAGCTCTTGCTTACTTCTCACAGTAACCAGCTGGAGGCGTGTGTCTGTGTGGCTGCTGCTAAGTCGTCTCTCTTCTGCCATGTCAAGCCAGTCCCATCTGTTCCCCACTTGGTACTGAAGCAGTGTGGCCTGTGGGGGTTAACCGCTTCCTCCTCAGCACTCTGTTCAAAGATTCTGTCGGTGAGGTTTACAGAATTTTCTCCCTCTCACTTTGTGGAACCCAGGCCACCGGACTTGCAGGATCATTGGGTTTCCATCATGGAGGACTCTTTAGAAACAATAGCAGTGCTGCCAGAAAAAGAAATAAAAATGGAAGCCCTTTTCAGGCAATACTCTACATGTAGCCAGCTTTCAACCTCTAAGAAACTCCAAAGGAAGATGAAAGTTCGTTTTCTAAACTCTCGCTGTCAGCTTTGTATTCCTTGCCATTTGCCATGGAGCCAACTCCAGCTCATGGCGTGTATCAGAGTAGAACTGTGCTCCATAGGGTTTTCAGTGTTGTTTCTCTCTCATTTTATCCCTGGGCAGCAGGATGTCACCTTCTCCTTACCTCCAGACCTACCTTATGGCCTCTGGCTTTCTGCGCATCCAAGGGCCAGATCATGGGCTAAATTTCCTTTGGAGAAGTTTCTGACATCAGCGGGTCCATATCCATGAGTTGTGTGTCCTCTCCTCACCACCCCCATCCCCCACTCCCATCCACTCACCCTCCAGCACCACCCCCCACCCTGGTGTCCCACCATGGCATTGCATGAAAGATTTTCCATTCCTTGATCTCCAAGTTGGGAACCTGGGCCTCGATGGAGACGCAGTTGCTCTATGTTGGATTATAACTGTCATGGTCACAATTTCTGCTTCCCTGCTGGCATCCAGGTGTCTACTTCCTGACGCTGCCCTGCAGAGGACCAGAAACCAAGGGCAGATGCCTCAGCCTGTTAGACGTTGCTTGTAAAATGACAATGGAGAGATTTGAAGTGTTTCAAATTTCTAAATAAAGGAAAAATCTCCTGACACACATCAGGGACAGTTGACTGTAACTGGTGAACCGATAGCAGCTGGGACATCATTTGTTGCAGTTCAGCTGCAGGGCTGTCAATGCAGCCCCTCGGGGTTCCCAAATAGCAGTATCTCCTCAGCTTCCCTCTGCAAATAAAACTTCCAGGGATTTCCCCAACCCCAAAGAAAGAAGTTGCTATTTCATACCCAATAGATACTTTTTTTTTTAAGTCACATAGATGGTAGACTCCTTCATGGACCTCAGACCTGGCCTGGGATTCTAGAAAGTTCCATCCTTCCTATGCTGCAAGCCTCACCTCATCCCTGAGCCTTTCCGGAGAGCCCCAGCATCCTCTCGCCGCTGCTGCTGTTGTTAGTCGCCGTGGAGTCAGTTCTGACTCGTGGCAACCCCACGTGTGTCACAGTAGAACTGTGCTCCACAGGGTTTTCAGTAGTTGATTTTTCAGAAGCAGAACACCAGGCCTTTCTTCCAAGGCACCTCTAGGTGGATTTCAACCTTCAACCTTTCAGCTAGTAGCTGAGTGTTTAACCTTTTGCACCACCCAGAGACTCTTTCCACCACCCTCTAATCTCCTGTAACGATTACCACCTGGACCGCACATGTAACCCTTAGTATAAACGCTTCAGGAGACCAGAAAAATACCTTGAGATTATCCACCTCTATTCCCACCGACTGGTGGCATCTTCTCTGTACCACCATCTAGGGCTCCACTAGTGACAAACCACTCCTGGGGTTTAATACGTTGTTACGGTTCATCTCTTCATTATAATAACACATATTCACAGTAGAAATTTAAGGGAGAAAGGAGAGAACGAGAAGAAGGCAAATAAACAACCGATTGCGGTCCAGTCTAATTCTGACTCAGAGCAACCCTATAGGACAGAGTAGAACTGCCCATAGGATTTCCAAGGCTGTCATCTTTGCAGAAGCAGGCTGCCACATCTTCCTCCCATAGAGTGGCTGGTGAGTTCGAACCGCTGACCTTCCGGTTAGCAGCTGATCTTAACCACTGTGCCACCAGGGTTCCTTAATACAAACCAAGTCTCCGCATAATGACCCCACTTAGAAGAAACTTTGGAATGTTTAAGGAATGTATTCTTTTATTGGAGCTTTGGTAGCGCAGTGGATAAGAGCTCGGCTGCCAACCAAAGTTCTACTCTGTCCTATAGGGTCGCTATGAATTGCAATTGACTCAATGGCAATGGCTTTTTGGTGGTGTTGTTGTTATTCTCTTATTAATATAGCTTTCACCCTAGTTCTTTTGAATTAATAACATTAGACCTCTTTCATTAAGTCTTTTCACGTTAACTGAAAAACTGCTCTGCCTGGGTCACATGGGACAATGACCCCAAGAGTTTCTTCCTCATTGCCAGGATTCTTCCATGCTAAGAGGTGTGTACGCGTATGTGTGTGTGCACACACACGTGTGCATTGGGATGGAGTTGGGTGTTTGGTTTATTTCACAGGATATGTAAAGATTTATTTGACATTTTAAAACAAAAAATGACATTTGTCCATTCCCACTGAGGACAGGAAAACCAGAAAGAGTTTGCGTCATCAGAGGGTTTCATTTTGGGTAAAGCACTTAACACAATGCAATTCAACACCTGGTGGATATCATTCTTCAAGCCTCTGGGTAGAGAAAAGTTTAAGTGCTCAACCACTAACGCAAAGGTTGGAGGTTTGAACTCACCCTGAGGCGACTTGGAAGAAAGCCTTGGCAATCTGCTTCCAAAAGGTCATAGCCTTGAACACCCTGTGGAGCACAGTTCTACTCTGACCCACATGGGCTCTCCATGAGTTGGAATCAACTAGATGGCTTTGTTATGATACATCCCCCCATTATAATAATACATACTATTACTTTTGGTGTTTTTTGCTATTATTACAAACACGTATCTCCCCAGGGGACCATAGGATACTGTGTCTGTCTGGGTGGGACCAGCTCCCTAGCTTAGCTGGGCCCGGTGGCCTCTCCTGGGGAAGGAAGCTTGAGGTCACTCTCAGTACAGCCCTGAAATGTAGATTCTGATTCAGGACTTGGTTTTTCTGGTCCATGAATTAAATACGTTTTCTTCTCTCTGGCAGATCACCTTCCACAAAGGCAACATCCTTTTGCAGTACTGAAGCTGGGCGGGGTGCCCTGTTCGGGATCTTGTTTTGTTTCTGAGTGGACTATCCTTTGCTTTGCTATCAATCGAGGGAGCACCTCAAAGGCCACCCTATTCTCTGAGCCAATCCTACTGGTGCTTACATGGTAAGTGGAGACAGGCAAGTTACACATAGACACCTTTGCCAGAGTGAAATGCCTGGGAAAATTCAGAACTACTTCCTTCTGTCACTCCTCTCCCCCAGTCACTGCCTTGACGCCTTCCCAACATCCTGGTGCTTCATTTGCTCTTAAAAAGTGAGGGAAAACCCAGTAATTCCCCTTCAGGAAATAAAACCACTTTTGCATGATGGTCGTTTATGCCCCATTATTTATAGGATAATAAGAAATGTAATCTTTTCTTTCTTTTGCACATGTTGTTGTCAGCACAGGTTCCCAACCCTGTTCAGTTTTAAAAGGGAAGTTTATATAGAACATGGTTTATTTTCACAGTGAGAATAGCTGGGGGGAAAAAAAAACACAAACACTTTAAGATGACGTTATGAGCCTGTGGCCTAGTAGTTACTGTTTATTGTACAACTTGGCCCTTCAACAGGGGGTTACTTTCCAGGAGTGGGTCAGGAAATGCATGATACCATGCAAGACTTTGTTTTCCTTTGGACAAGGAAGGACATTCTTTGGTCAATACGTTCCAGAGCCAAACGGCCATGCGACCAGCTCCCAGCAGATTTGTGCTCGAGCATATTCAGTTGAGGCTGACGGATATTTACTGAACACCTATCATGCATAGGGCAAAGGCTAAATGAAAGAAGGAAAAGAGGGGCTCTTTTCAGGATGAGAGAAAGTTGAACAACAGGTTGAAATTACAGGAAAGAAGAGCAAATGGAGGGAAATGGGAAGGCTGAAATTAAACCAACAAGCAGAGGAGGTGGCTTTGAGTCTGGGGACAGCACATATTCCTTTGAGGTTAGCAGGAAGTGGAAGAGGTGGTGCAAAAATGGGTGTGTTCGTAGATGGGGGCCTACAACACTGAGATGGTTCATGACCAAAGACCTCATCGTTGTAGATTACAAAGGCAACCAGTCTCTCCTGAGAGCAAGGGGCTTGAGGAGAGCGGGGAAGGTCTGAGATAGTCGCTAAGGGGAAAGGGAGAGGAACTGTCCTGGGACAAGTTGAAGGACAGAGCTGCTGTACTGATCCTGGCTTTGCAGCCAAGCCAACCTCCCTGAAGACGTCATTTTCTCCAATGGGACTGAACCACCTGGACACAGAAGGAAAAGTCACATTGTGTGACAGACCCCAAGATTGAGTTTTGCCTGGTGACTGTGGCAAAAAGCCAGGCTGCGGGAGAATGAAGAGATTTGGTGGAATCGCAGCTTAGGTAATCAGCCATGTGGCACAATTCAAGAAATAAGTGGGGCCTGTCAGTCTGCCATACTGTATGGCTTGAGTGTTGCTGTGACGACAGAAGCTAGGCCACCAGTATTTCAAATACCAGCAGGGTCACCCATGGTGGATAGGTTTCAGCAGAGCTTCCAGACCAAGGCAGACTAGGGAGAAAGGCCTGGCAATCTATTTCTAAAAAATAGCCAATGAAAACCCTACGGATCACAACAGAATATTGTCTGATATAGTGCAGGAAGATAAGCCTCTAGGTTGGGAGGCGCTCCAAATACACAGTGGCCAGCACAATGGACTCAAGCATACCAACCATTCTGAAGATGACACTGGACTGGGAAATGTTTTGTTTTGCTGTATACGGGGGGTCTCCATGCGTCAACGCCAACACGACGGCAAGTAAAAACAACTCAAGGTCTAAAGGAGCGATCTGGGGCCATTATAACCCTGCAATGTCTCAAGCTACTTGCAGTTATGCTACTGGAGTTGTGTATCAAATATGGAAGAATTCTTTATGGTCACAAACCTTGAGCAACAGGAAAGGAATATTGTAAGCTTGTAGCTTTAATATGATGGTACTGTCTATTGTCGCATGAGTGAAAGGAAAAAGATTTATCTTTAATTCAGATGAACTATGTCTGACAAGTAATTCATAGCAAATCAAATAGGTTAGCTTCCTCTCCAGTGCCAAAGTTTTTTTGGAAAACATAGCCTCGTGCCTTCATTTGATTTTCCTGAGTTTGTACATCTGACTCCAGATTTGTTTTATGGAGGACAGGCTATGCAAGCACACTTTTTATTCCTCTCACCACTAATGAGAAAGATTATAGCCTCATCTGGCTCTCCCTGCATTGTAAAAAAAAAAAAAAAAAAAAATTGTAGCGATAGCAAAACACTGGTAAATATAACCATGTCTAACTATTACGAATATGTCTAAGCTTGGGGACCACAGCCGCAACAGCTAGCACTATGATTAGCCGTTTAATCAGCGTGGCTTTGCAAAACACAACGTGAGTGCTATTTTTGCACTGCGTATCCAGTAGATGACTAATCGCTGATTAAAAAATTCGGAACCATGACACTGTAGAATATCTCTAACGGTGCAAAACACTTTCTGATTATTCAATGAGAATAAAATGGGCATCTATTTATTGCACGTCCCAACACACTAAAGGATAATGTTAAGGGTTTTATGCAGACCTTGTTCATAAATTTACAAATTGTGCCCACGAATTTAAATCCCGGTAATTTAGTTTATTACACTTCAATCACGTCTTCTCCCTCAAAAGGCACAACTGGGCAAGTAGAATGTAAATGCATTCCTTGACTCCTGCCCGCTTAGATGACCTCCAGAACAAGGTGAGTGCAGGTGTGATCTGGGCACCTCTGTGAAGTGCTGACTGGAGTTCCCATTTCCCCCTTCTCACTTCTCACAGTATTTCAGGGGGAACGTGCAGCTGTTACAGAGACTTCAATCCATCTTTCTTATGCCTCCAGTGAAACCAAAAAGCCAAATCCGTGGCTACCAAGTCGATACTGATTCATGGTGACCCCATGTATACAGAGTAGAGCTGCTCCATAGGGTTTTCTTGGCTGTTATCTTTACAGAAAAGAGGCTCTGATGGTGCACTGGTTAACTGCTCAGCTGCTAACTGAAAGACTGGTGGTTCTAACCCACCAGCATCTCCACAGGAGAAAGATGTGGCAGTCTGCTTCCCTAAACATTACAGCCACGGAAACCCTATGGGGCAGTTCTACTCTCACCTACAGGGTCGCTATGTCCTATAGGATCAGAATCGACTCAATGGCAACGGGTTTGGTTTTGGTTTAGCCTTTACGGAAGCAGGTCAACAGGTCTTTCTTCTGTGCCAGCTCTGGAGTTTTGCAGCCGAGTGTGAACCGTTTATACCACCCAGGTACCTGTTCCTTGAATAGGTAGCCTGAAATGTGTGCTGGTGTCTGCCTGCCTGAACCTAGGTCTGACCCATGCCAAGCGGAATGGGCCCGCAGTCAACTCAGGAGTCACTTTGGGACTGGTGCCTGGGAGGGTGACATCTCTCCTTCCAAAAGGAGGCTAAGCGTACTCCAAACTGGTTCTTAGAGCAGCTTACATAGATGCAACCTTTTTAGGGATTGCTGGTACTTTCCAGCAGGCTCTGGCTACCAGTCTGGCTAAGGTCCAGATCAGGCGATTGCCTTCCTATCTAAATATCCCTACAATTTCAAACTGATAAAATCTGATTATCCTTTCTATCAGCAAAGGTATTTGCCCCCAGAGGCAGCCGAATTCGTGGCAGATCCCCTTTTCATACGAGTCGCTATGAGTCGGAGTGGACTTGACGGCAACGGGTGGGTACTGTGAGGACATGGAGGTGAACAAGGTCTAGTCTCTTTTTTCGTGTCAGATTCATCTCATGTGAATCACCTTCACCTCTGCAGAAAACGAAAATGATTGACGAGTTCGGGATGATATTCTTAGTCATAAAAAACCTCATAAAAGAAAAATTTACAACCCCTACCAGGATGGCAAGACTTTGACTTGCTTATGGACACGTCATCGGAAAAGACCCATTGCTAGAAATGGAGGGCGTGATTAGTAAAGTGGAGGGTTAGCGGAAACGAGGGAAATCTTCCGTGAGATGGATTGGCACTGTAGCTGCAACAGTAGATTCAAGCATATCAGTGATCATGAAGATGGCGCAGGACCAGGGAATGCTTGCTTCTGTGTACATGGTGTTACCTGATTAGGGTCCGTGCTCTGGAGCAGTGAGCCAGTGAAACATTCTCCAAGTCAGAAAGAGGGAGAAAGCTTAAGGAGATATAAACATCACCAGGGACCTGGCAGCGACACAGGCTGTCTCTACGGAGTCCCCAAGGGCAACTTTACCTTAGAGCTTATATAGAATCTTACAAGGGTTAGAAGTGCCTTTGTAAGTCCATAGACAGCCTGGCTGGAGGAATTATTCATTACAAGATAGTGACAAAATACTGTCTATCAGACTAGAGAGATACATATCAGACACACCTGGCCTCTGATTTTCCTGGGGGGGTTGTAAATCACAGGTAGTCAGAACAAAACAAAGCTATTTGCATCAGGTTAAAACAAAGAACAAAGTCATTAACATTAGGTCAAAACAATGGATTCAAGCACTAGGTCATTAACATTAACCATCAGGTCATTAACTAAGGTATTTGAAGAAGGAGGCAGGCAGAGGAAGGAGAAAAACTTACAGGTTCCTTATGGCCTTAGTTATGTCAAGCTCTCTGGTTGCCCATTTTGAAACAGGAAGAAAACGTGCTGGGGAGTATTGGGGTCAAAACGGGGTCGCCATGGGCTCTGACTGAGAATAATTGGCCACCATATTCTATTGAATAATATCAAAGAAGGCCACTGTCTTAGCTATCTAGTGCTGCTATAACAGAAATACCACAAGTGGATGGCTTTAACCAAGAGAAGTTTATTTCCTCACAGTAAATTCAGAGCTTCAGCTCCAGGGAAAACCTTTCTATCTCTGTCAGCCTTCTCATAAATGTTCCCCCAGATGAGGAGCTTCTACACACAAGGACCCTGGGTCCAAAGGACGGGCTATGCTCCCAGCACTGCCTTCTTGGTGGTGTGAGGTTCCCCCCTCTCTCCTTACTTCCCTTTCCTCTTATCTCTTGTAAGATAAAAGGTGGTATAGGCCACTCACACCAGAGAAACTCCCTTTACATTGGATCAGGGACGTGACAACATCCCACCCTAATCCTCTTTAACATAAAATTATAATCACAAAATGGAGTACAACCACGAAATACTAAAAATCATGGCCCAGTCAAATTGATGCTCACATTTTTAGAGGGACATAATTCAATCCACGAAATTCCACCCTTGGCCAACCCCCCAAATCACACCCTTAAAACACTTTCATCTCATCATATCATAGCAAAAGTCTTAACTCCAAGTCCAAAATCCAAAAATTCCCTTTCATTTATGAAATCTAGAATACAAGTTGTCTGCTTCCGAAGGTAGGCAAAAGGTATTTGCCTATTACAGAGGGGAGAAACTGGAGGGAAAGAAGGGATAACACGCACCAAGCAAGTCAGCAGAACACATCACGTTAGCCCTCAAGGCTTGAAAATAATTCTTTAGTCCCTGAGACAATTTACACGATGGCCTTGCCCTCTAGACTCTAGGTATCGGCCTCACTTCTCCAGATTCTGAGTAGAAGCCCTCAGCCCTGGGCTTCAGCTCTGCCTTCCAGGCCTCCTGGGGTGGCAACTTTGCTCCCTCGGCTTTAGGTGCACCATTCTCCTCGTTCATCTAAGTGGTGACTCCACCCTTAGAAGCACCAGAGGCCATGGCTCCACCCTTTGAGACCCCAGAGCTCAAGGCCATACCTTTCTAGACTGAGGCAGCTCGGCTTCTTGTGTTGTCTCTTCAGTTTCTGCTTCCTGGTTTCTCGGCCTCTCAGCTCCTTGGGCCTCACAGCTGCATCTGCCCGGCTGGGACAAGTGTTAGGAAGCTCTGTAGCTCTACCAATAAGTGCCTGGAGGCACCCCACTCCACCAGGGAGCCTCCTGCGCACAGGCACTCAGCTCTCTCTCTCCGAGGGTCACTCCAGTGCTGTCTCGCGATGGTCTCCTGGTTCTGCTGCTGCTGGATCTCTGCCGATGCCACTCACTCTGCTGCTGCCAGTCCTCTGCCACGGCTGCTCCTCTATCCATTCACAGCTTCAAAACAGCTTGCACATTTTAGGTATCTGTTAGACCAGCACCCCACTCACTCGGTACCAAATTCTTAGTCATCTGGTGCTACTATAACAGAAATACCACAAGTGGATGGCTTTAACGAAGAGAAGTTTACTTCCTCACAGTAAAGTAGGTTAAAAGTCCAAATTCAGGGGTTCAGCTCCAGGGGAAGGCTTTCTCTCTCTATCAGCCGTCTCATCAATGTTCCCCCAGACCAGGAGCTTCTCCTTACAGGGACCCCAGGTCCAAAGGTCACACTCTGCTCCTGGCACTGCCTTCTTGCTGGTGTGAGGGCCCCAACTCTTGCTTGCTTTCCTTTCCTTTCATCTCTTTTAAGATAAAAGGTGGATCAGGGATGTGACCTGGGTAAGGGTGGTGTTACAATCCCACCCTAAGCCTCTTTAACATAAAATTACAATCACAAAGTGGGGGACAACCACACCATACTGGGAATCATGGCCCAGTCAAATTGATACACATATTTTTGGGGGTGACATAATTCAACCCATGACAGCCATGGGTTTTTCTACATAGAAATTTATATTCTATTTTTCTAAATAGAAATACATATTCCATCATCCTCTGACTGCATTTCACTATTTTTATTTATATATATATTTTTAAATTTTATTTTAGATAAAGGTTTACAGAACAAACTAGTTTCCCATTAAACAGTACACATATTGTTTTATGACATTGGTTAACAACCCCACAACATGTCAACACTCTCCCTTCTCAACCTTGGGTTCCCTATTACCAGCTTTCCTGTCCCCTCCTACCTTCTAGTCCTTGCCCCTGAGCTGGTGTGCCCCTTTAGTCTCATTTTGCTTTATGGGCCTGTCCAATCTTTGGCCTAAGGGTGAACCTCAGGAGTGACTTCGTTACTGAGCTGAAAGGGTGGCTCGGGGGCCATACTCTCAGGGTTTCTCCAGTCTCTGTCAGGCCAGCAAGTCTGGTCTCTCATTTTGAGTTAGAATTTTGTTCTACATTTTTCTCCAGTTCTCTCTGAGAACCACTATTGTGATCCCTGACAGAACAATAAGCGGTGGTAGCCAGGCACCATCTAGTTGTAATGGACTCAGTCTGGTGGAGGCTGTGGTAGATGTGGTCCATTAATCCTTTGGGCTGATCTCTCCCTTGTGTCTTTAGTTTTCTTCATTCTTCCTTCGTCCTGAAGGAATAAGACGAGTGGAGTATCCTAGATGGCCACTCACAGGCTTTTAAGACCCCAGATGCTACTCACCAAAGCAGAAGGTAGGACATTTTCTTTATAAACTATGTTATGCCAATTGAGCCAGATGTCCCCCGAGACCATGGTCCCCACAGCCCTCAGCGAAGCCATTGGGTCCCTCAGGGAGTTTGGATGTGTCTATGGAGCTTACATGACCCAGCCTTGTACAGGTTGTGCTGGCTTCCCTAGTATTGTGTACTGCCTTACCCTTCTCCAGAGTTACCTCTTATCTATTTTCCATCCCCATTCCTCCCCTCCCTTGTAACCATCAAAGATTGTTTCTTTTTGTGTATAGATCTTTTCATGAGTTTTTACAGTAGTGGTCTCATACAATATTTGTCCTTTTGTGACTGACTTATTCCACTCAGCATAATGTCCTCCAGATTCATCCATGCTACGAGATGCTTTACAAATTCATCGTTGTTCTTTATCATTGTGTAATACTCCGTTATGTGTATGTACCACAGTTTATTCATCTGTTAATGGACATCTACGTTGTTTCCATCTTTTTGCTACTGTGAACAACACTGCAATGAACATGGGCATGCATATGTCTATAAGTGTGATGGTTCTTATTTTTCTAATATATATTCCTAGGAGTGGGATTGCTGGATCATATGATATTTCTATTTCTAGCTCTCAAAGAAAGCTCCATATTGTTTTCCAAAATGGTGGTATCATTTTGCATTCTGACCAGCAGTGCATAAGAATTCCCATCTCCCTGCAGCCTCTCCAACATTTATTTCCTGTTTTGTTGATTCGTGCGTCAGTAAGACCAGGGTGAGATGGTATCTCATTGCGGTTTTGATTTGCATTTCTCTAATGGATTTGCATTTCTCTAATGGCTGGAAACCCTGGTGGCGTAGTGGTTAAATTCTATGGCTGCTAACCAAAAGGTAGGCAGTTCGAAACCACCAGGTGCTCCTTGGAAACTCTATGGGGCAGTCCTATAGGGTCGCTATGAGTCAGAATCGACTCGACAGCAATGGGTTTGGCTTGGTTTTAATGGCTAGTGATCGCGAGCCTTTCCTCATGTGTGGATTTCACTATTTTTAAATGAGTGACAGTTTAACTCCGGCCTGATGATTTCAATTTCTTATTGACAAGACTCCTAGTTTCCTTTCTTTTCCACTTTTTCATTATTTTCAAAGACAAAGAGTGTCAAAGACGTGGATTTCTAGCTACCTTTCATTTTGAAGTCAGTGATTCTTAACCATTTTTCTATCACTGTTTAATATGCAACTCAGTGAGAGCTGAGTAAGCGAATGCACATACATAAAATTTCTGCATTTAATTTTGGGACCTACAAAGATACCGCCCCTCCAAGCCCTTCCATGGACCTCAGGTTAAAATTCTATGTTTTAAAACGAGAGCCGGGGAGTCATTGCTCAGGGGGCACTGGGTTTCTGTTATTGGTGGTGGAGTCGCCTGGAAAAGGATGGTGGTGACGGCTACACAATACGATGAACATAATCAATGTCACTAAATTGTACAGGTAAAAACATAAAAATTGCTGAGTTGGCAAATGTTTTGTTGTATATATTTTTTAAAACAATTTAAAAAAAGATTTTACTGGAGATTAAAAACAAAATTTTAAAGGCTGAATTAAAAAAAAAAAACTAGAGCCAGTCCCTTGAGGTATGGCCTTGGGGGTTATCAAATGAAGCAAGCCTAGATATGGCCGATAAAGTTCAGTCATCACAGTGGCTTTGCTCCTAAGCGTCCCGGGTTCTAGGTGAACGCCCCAGGCACTGTTATCTCTTCACCAAGCATTTTATTCTCTTGTCTCTTTTGTCATTGCCTTTCTCTGTGTTTTTGCCAACCTATTATTGCTCTTTGCTTTAATTACTGATTTTGATAGCAAGAGAGTCATATTATTCAAAAATAGAACCCTCGCCTCCTCCCTATCTACCACCCCACCCGCTGAAGACAACCTAGCAGGGGGCTTCAAGGCTATGAAACCCTGCCCTGAGCTGCCCCCTCATCCACCGCTTCAAGCCCACTCCATCTGCAAAAACAGAGAATTTACATGCACAAAACATCGGTGAGCAATCCATAGGAATCCATGGAAGGGATGAAAGAAAGAGTACACTGTCAAGCCAACAACTTGAAATATCTATATTAAACATCTCTTCAACATGGCCCCTTGTTCCCACTCAGCCTCTCACCCCCTGGTTCCTTGCTCCTCCTATGCAGGGCAATCCTGCTTTGTCCTCCAACCCAGGTGCCCACTTGCCCTGATGCACAGACAGAAGTTAGCGGGGGCCCCTCCTACTGAGAAGGCAACTTACAGGTCACCAATTATTACTTCAGCTTGTGCTTTGCTGAGTCCCTTCCTAACCAACCCAAAATGACTTGTCAGAGGGCTTCCTCCCAACACACAGTCTTCTCCCCAAAGGAATTCTCTCGCCATCAGCTGAGAGATGAACATTTTCCCCGTATCATTACACGTACCTGGTTGTTTTCTAGCTCCTTGTCACTCTAAGTTTGCTCTGTGGACCAGCATCAGCACCACCTGGGGGCTTGTTAGAAATGTGTAACCTCCTGCCCCACCCCAGATGTACTGAATCAGAATCTGCATTTTAACAAGATCCCCTGTAATTTATGTGCTTTTTAAAGTGTGGAGGACAAGTGTACTCCATGCCCTCCGTCACCACCCACCACCACCAAGGAGTTGTCTTGGGATCCTAGACTTTGCACCAGGGTCCTGGAGAGCCCTACCTCCTTCCTCCTCCTCCCTGAGCCCCCAGCTGCTGAGGGGTTCCACTTAGGGGCTAGGTCAGTAGATTGATTGCCCAAAAGTCGTTCTATCCCATCCCCACTCCTTTCCTCTAGACCCTGAAACTGTAGTTCAAGCTTTGTCATTCCTTTCGCTGTCTTCTCAGCCCTCGTCCATATGGCTTATGCTTTGGGGTGTGTGGGGGCGAGGAGGAATCAGAATATTTATAGTAATAACTACCTTTTATAAGTAATCGACTAGACGCCAGGCATTGTTTAAGCTCTTTTATGTACATCGTCTCATTGAAACTCTTACAACGACCCTGACAAGTAGATAGTCTTAGTTCCACTTTACAGATGAGGAAACCGAGGCTCAGGAAGGTTAGGTAACTGGTCCAAGTTCTCATCACTCTTAAGGAGGCAGAGGCAGGATCAAGCCCTGGTCTGGCCTTTCCTCTGTACTGCACTGCCTCTCACCGAGGTGATTCTGACTCATGGTGATCCCCTGTATGTCAGGGCAGAATTCTGTTCCATAGAGTTTTCAGTGGCTAATTTTCAGAATTAGATTGCCAGGCCTTTCTTCTAAGGTGCCTCTGGGTGGACTCAAACTCAAATCTTTCTATTAGCAGCTGAGCATGTAACCTCTTGCACCACCCAGGGACTGCATACACATATCAGAGAGAGTTTATTCCAAAGAGGCACAGTGGTTAAGAGCTATGGCTGCTAACAAAAGGCTGGTAGTTCGAATCCACCTGCTGCTCCTTGGAAACCCAATGGGGCAGTTCTATTCTGTCCTGTAGTGTCGCTATGAGTCGGAACCAACTCAACAGCAATGGGTTTGGTTTTTTGTTTTTTTCTCCCTTTCCTCAAGCAGCAGCTCACGTTTGCAGGCTGTTGCTGACACGCAAGTTGGTAATACGGCATGATAAGTGCAGCAATATGGCTAAGTGTGAGACTTGAGGAGCTGCCGTGGAGGGGTTGGGGTGCACCTAACTCAGCGCTGGGATATGAGGAAAAGTTTCTTCTGAAATGTGACATTCAAGCTGAGCCCTTCAGGTCTCAGGTAGGGGAAAGAGCATTTAGCAGCAGAAACACCGAGTGTGAAGGTCAGAGATGAGAGACCACAGGATTGGTTATAGGAACTGAAAGGAAAGCAGTATGGCTGGAACAGAATGTGGGAGGCTGAAGTTGGGTGGGGGTGGGGAGGATGGGCAATGGGAAGAGGAAAGGCCCAGAGGTGGGCAGGACTCAGATGGAAAGGAAACTTAGAATTCACTAAGGGGCTTGCTCCTAAGCTTCAGAACAAAGGGTGACCTTGATGGTTTGACATACAGGAGAGACGCCATCACTTTTGTGTTCTAAAAAGATCACTTTTCAGTGTGGTGATGGATTGAAATGAGGGTGTGAGAAGAAAGACAGTGGAGAGTTAGAAGGCTGTAGAAATAATATGGCCAAGACATGATGGTGTCCCAAACTAGAATGTTGTTGTTGTTGTCAGGTGCCGTCCAGTCGGTTCCAACACGTAGCGACGCAGGAAGGAAGAAGCACCAAAGACCAGAGCTGATATTTAGCAGGTGACCTCAGTGGGATGTGAGTGTGAGAGAGATGGGGGCCTCGTGTTGATGAACTTAGACAAGGGGCTTAGATATTTTTGGCTTAGACAAGGGGGTGCATGTTAGGAGCATATATCTGGGGATTGTTAAAAAAATTGCTATAAATTATCTCCAAATTAAGATATGAGCACCACTATATCTAATGATACACTACGGCCTCGCCTCGTCATGATTACAGGAAGTCCCCTGAATCATTTCTTATCAGATGAGCATGCTTACTTGCATAACTAGATTATTACAGGATGCACACAGTGAGAATTATTGTCCCAGCACGCCGCCATAAACGAAGATCATCAGACAGGAAAAACATTGAAGGCTCTTCTCATTTCCACCAAATATTGCTTCTGGGTGCAAGCTGTAATTTGGTTGGGGAATTATCAAATATAGGCTGAAGATCAGAGAAATTAATGATAAGTCACAAACTATCGATGTGAAAAAAGGGAACTGATCATAAGCTATAAAGTTGGTTCATGAAAAAATATTTCTCATCGGAAAGACAAACAAGAAGTCAACTATAAGAACATGTTTGCTGTCAGCTAAGCCCATCTCCCCTCCCCAGCCCCATGCCTATAATTTAATTTTAGTATCTTTTTTGACAGTATACCTAAAAACAGGAGTAGTTTCTTTAAAACCCATGTATTTTAAGTCTGAAGGGCTATGTTCTATAGAAACTAAACATTGATCTTTTTTTTAGATATGAAGAGGAAGCTAGAATTCAGAATTAAGCTTAACTCTTAATTAACTAAGAATTCTTAGAATGAAGAGGAGTGGCTACTCTTCCTCTTAGCAGTGAGATGCCAAGAAAGTCATCCTTACCTTTACAGTTACAGTTGAGGGCCAAAATGAATGATGAAAATAAAATATTAAGATTTCAAATATGTATAAGAAATTCACGCGTGTATTGAAACCATGATTGAAAAAATAAATAAGGATTTCCCATGAGCCAGTTATAATTTAATAAAAGCATTAAAAACTAAAAAGATGAGATAATTGTATATTTGCTTTGGCTTACCCCAAAGTCATTCTAGCTGGCACATGTCTTCCTTTGCCTTGTATGAAGGAAGGTATACGAACATCAAGGTTCAAATCGCTGCTGCACCAATCGCGGGATGTCGTCAAGGGCGTGATGTCCGTCGCACTCAGCAGCGCTTTGACAGGTACCCTGTCATGAAATTTCACTAATATTTAACTTTCAGGAAAGTTCTCCTCCTAAAAAACTCTTTTTTAAT
The DNA here is from genome assembly GCF_024166365.1 of Elephas maximus indicus. Lineage (NCBI taxonomy): Eukaryota > Metazoa > Chordata > Mammalia > Proboscidea > Elephantidae > Elephas > Elephas maximus. Next base: position 6,116,892 of record NC_064827.1, on the reverse strand, counting down.
AAAAGAAATTTTTTTTAAATAATTGATTTTAAAAAACCCAAGTTCTTCCCCTGAGCAAATGGAATATTCTTGTCTTACAGATAAAATGGTTGTTTAGCCAATCAAGTTCTCTTGATTGAAGAATGAAGATTTCTGTGGCCCAGCTTTAGTGACTGTGTGGGACATCATCTCACAGGCTGTTGGCTCCTCCTTAAATTATACAGAGGCCTAAAAATATTTATACATTCCTCATGGTTATAGCTCTTACACAGTTGTAAAAACCAAAGCAAATGTAGAAAAACAAAGGCAAACTAAGTGATAATACTAATGCTATTCTTTTTAATGGCCTTAGAAAACATGGCACCAAACCAAAACCAAACCCAGTGCTGTCGAGTTGATTCCAACTCATAGCGACCCTATAGGACAGAGTAGAACTGCCCCGTAGAGTTTCCAAGGAGCGCCTGGTGGATTTGAACTGCCAACCTTTTGGTTCGCAGCCATAGCACTTAACCACTATGCCACCAGGGTTTCCAGAAAACATGGCAGGTGATTGCAAAATTGTCAGAACTAAGCACCACTCCGTGTTCTGGTGAACGGTGCACCTAATATCATGGTGTGAGGTGTGACTGACGGCTGGTTCTCTCACACCTTTCCTCCGTTTAAATTACTGTGAAACCTTCGTTTACATGGTGTGTCATAATGACTTTTGGCCTTTGTTTTGTGCAGTCATATCATCTAGATGTTGGGTCCTTGGCTATGCTTTTCTCATTAGTCCTACTTGTCAACCACACAACTGCAAACATGAACACAATCCCAGGGATGAAATCTCACAGCAATACTGGGTTATGAAGTGATCATAAAGATGACCTGGACTGTTATTATAGTATAGTACAAAAGTATTAAATTCTCATAGGAAATCAACATTCCCTGAGAAATAGATCTGTATGTTCCAGTTTGAGGACCATTGGTTTAAGGATTAGTGACGCTTTCCCTTCCCCTTTCGTCCCATCTTTCCTTTCTACTTTTATATTCCACTTGACTTCATATTTTTGGAGCCCTAGGTCTTTCTTTTTTTGGTGGCACAGTGGTTAACTGGTTAAGAGTTAACTCAAAGGCCAACAGTTGGAATCCACCAGCCGCTCCTTGGAAACCCTATGGGGCAGTTCTATTCTGTCCTATAAGGTCATTATGAGTTGGAATCAACTCAGTGACAACAGGTATCACCTCATTTTTAGAAAATCCATATTTTTGATTTATGGTGCTGTATTTTTTTTTATGCTGTGTGGGGAAACCCTGGTGGCGTAGTGGTTAAGTGCTGTGGCTGCTAACCAGAGGGTCAGCAGTTCAAATCCACCAGGCGCTCCTTGGAAACTCTATGGGGCAGTTCTACTTTGTCCTATAGGGTCACTATGAGTCAGAATCGACTCAACAGCACTGGGTTTGGTTTTTGGTTTTATGCTGTGTGGTAAAGTACTTTAACTCCTCTTCTGAAGCAGAGCTAAACAAAAACACACAGCTCCTGTGCCCAAAGAAATCACCATCATTAGGGTAATTAACCTAAAACATCATTACCCAGAGTTTCTGCTAAAAATTTTATCCTCTTATCTGCAGTGCTCCCCCGCACCCCCTAGGAGCTATCAGTGTGTGTGTTCAAAGACATAGAAAGCTAATGAAATGCACATTTTCTATAAAACAGCCATTTAACTACCTGGTTCTTTTATGGTTCTGACTGCTTTAGATAAAATAAATTGGCCCAGGACCAGATGATTTCTAAACCAGAAAATACTTATTTTAAAGAGTACATAAGATCTTAATATAATTACCAAGGTGATGGAATCTTCTAACAAAATTGCTTAACTCTCTAAACAGCACCTCACCTTCAGTGACTTCCTGAGAACATTGTCCTAATCCCAGCACCCACACGACCCTATACCCCATTGCTGTCCTGTCGCTTCTGACTCATGGTGACACTATAGGGCAGAGGAGAACTGCCCCACAGGGTTTCCAATGCTGTAATCTTTATGGAAGCAGACTGCCACCTCTTTCTCCCATGGTTCTAACTGCTGATCTTTTGTTTAGCAGCCAAGTACTTAACCACTGTGCCACCAGGGCTTCTTGTATATAGTCAGGCCTAAAGGATGGTAACCATTTTCCAAGAGGGCACTCCATCAGGCCTGTTATTGTTGTTGTTAGGTGCCATGAAGTCGATTTTGACTCATAGCAACACTACGTACAACAGAACGAAACACTGCTCTGGTCCTGCGTCATCCTCACAATCGTTACTATTCTTTGAGCCCATTGTTGCAGCCACTGTGTCAACCCATCTCATGGAAGGTCTTCCTTTTTTCTCTGACCCTCTACTTTCCCAAGCATGATGTCCTTCTCCAGGGACTGATCCCTCCTGATAACATGTCCGAAGTATGTGAGACGTAGTCTCTCCACCCTTGCTTCTAAGGAGCATTCTGGCTGTACTCCTTCCCGGACAGGTTTGTTTGTTCTTTTGGCAGTCCGTGGCATAGTCAATATTCTTCGTCCACAGCGTAATTCAGGCCTACCGGGGTAGAATGCTTATCCTGCTGTGATAGCTTAATGACACGAAAGTCGTGGGAGGTGAACAGTGTAACTTTTGTGTTGTGGAAGCTAAAGATGAGTTCCTTCAATCAAAGTTGTTTTATATGTGTGGTAGATATGCATGTAACAAGTTTTTTACACGCGCAATTTTTTTCTCATTTTTTACATGTACAATTCAGCAACATTAATCACCTTCATCTTGTTCAACCGTAACCACTATCCATTTCCAAACTTTTCCATCACCCTTAACAGAAGTTCAGCAATGAGTCCTTTCTCCTCCTCTCTCCCGCCCACCCTGGGTCCCCACTAATAAACTTAGGTCTCTGTACACTTGCCTATTCTAGATTAGCAGTTTATTAATGGGGCAAAACCTACCCTAGATAGATCAAATTGACAGCAGCAACTGCAAAGATTAGATAGGAACCTTAGGGAGCAGTGAGTTTATATCAGTGGGGGTGAACAGCCCAGAAAAGCAGGGTGAGAATGTTGCACAACTTAAGAGAATGTCATCAATGTCACTGAATTGTACCTGTAGAAATTGTTGAATTGGTGTATGTTTTGCCGTGTATATTCTCAACAACAACAACAAAATTAATTAAATAAAATAAAAAGCTACCCTTGACTGGCTCCTACATCCAGATCTTGCAACAGACAATTCTAGGGACTCAAAAAAATCCAAATCACTAATTCTGAACCAGAGAATATCCCAGCGTACAACAGTTATCTATGTAAGAATTCAATCCATATGGTTGTATGTGTGTTTCCATCTGGAGCCCTGGTGGTGCAGTGTAAGAGCTACGGTCTGCTAACCAAAAGGTCGGCAATTCGAATCCACCAGCTGCTCCTTAGAAACCCTATGGGGCAGGCAGCTCTACTCTGTCATACAGGGTCACTACGAGTCAGAATCAACTTGACGGCAACAGGTTTTATTCCCCTACTAGACCTGGGACCAGGGATTGAGTCCTACTTATTTTTATATCCCCATTACCTGGCATGCTATTGAAGGAAGGCTTACTAGGCTTTCTCTGAGCCAACTGGAATGGGAGGTTGGCAAAAGCAAGTGATCCCCAGCCACAAAGGCCATGTGAGAGAAACACAAAAGGGTGGAATCCAGGGTTAAAAGGCACGATGTCCACAGCTACAAGCAGCAGGTCAACACAGGGCAGAGCAATACTGCAGGGCTGGGCAGATGTCAGGTTAGATAATCTGGAGTTACCAAGATTTCTGGTAAATGGAAGACTCAGCAAAACATGTATACCCCAGGGCCTTTGCACACACTTCAGAGACAGTATAGCTCGGTGGGCTGTGCACAGGCCAGATTTAGACTTCAAGACCCAACTCTATCTATCACCGTATTTGTGACTTCGGCCAAGTTACTTCACCTCACTGAACCTCAGTTGAATCTCAGTTGTCTAATTAGTGATACTGGGGTGGTAAAATAATCATGGAACCACCGGGTGGTATAAACGGTTAATGTGCTTGGCTGCTAACTGAAAGGTTGGTGGTTCTAGTCCACCTAGAGGTGCCTCAGGAAAAAAAGTCTGGTGACCTGCTTCTGAAAAATCAGCCCTTGAAAACCCTTGGGGCACAGTTTTGCTCTGACACACAAGAGGTTGCCATGAGTTGTTATCAGCCTGATCATAACAGGTTTAAAATAATCATAGGATGATTTAAAGGCAGTGTATAAGATAAAGCCAAAAAACCAAACCCATCACCATCCAGTCAGTTCTGACTCATAGCAACCCTACAGGAAAAGAATAGAACTGCCCCATAGGGTTTCCCAGGCTATAATTTTTACTGAAGCAAACTGGTGTATCTTTCTCCCACAGAGCAGCTGGCAGGTTTGAACTGTAGACATTTCAGCTAGCAGCTGAGCACTTAACCACTGCACCACCAGGGCTCCTGGTATGTAAAATAATGCATGTAAGATGCTTACTGATAGCTTTTATCCTGTACATCTCAGGATTAGCTAGTCTTGCCTGCCCTCTTCCCAGTCCTTCCAGAGCCTCTTCTGATTAGTGTAAGCTAACGTTTTCTGAAAGACCTCATCTATCCAAGAGTCCTCAGAGCCCGTGATTGAAGGTGGAATTTGGTTTTTGGGTTTTTTTGAACATTTTGTTGTAGTTTAGGTGATAGTTAACACAGCAAATTAGTTTCCCCTTTAACCACTTATATGCAGCTTGTTTCGTGACATTGGTGACAATCCCCTCAATGTGTCAACACTCTCCTGCTTCCTCCCTGGGTTCCCCATTTCCATTTGCCCGTCTTTCCTGCCCCTTCCTGCCTTCTAAACTTCTGCCCTTTTGGTCTCCTATGGTTGGTTATTCTGGGAAGCTGGCCTATTAGTTGGCTGAAGGGTGATCTCTGGGAGTGGTTTCAGTTTCAAGTTTGAAGGGTGTCTAAGGGCTATATTCTCTGGGGAGAAGGTAGAATTTGATTGTGTAAGTGGATTTAGGGATCTGTCAGTATACGTCCCCACCCCATGGACTCTTCAGCCGAAACTGGATCAGCGGTTAAATCCTCAGCCTCATCATCAGCCGGCCCTTCACGCTCTGAGTACCTGAGTGCCAGCAGAGCAAATACACCGGTGACTTCAGCCTCGCCATCAGCAGGCCCTTCACACTGAGTACCTGAGTGCTGGCAGGATAAATATACCGGCGACTTCAGCCTCATTATCATCGGCCCCTTCACGCTCTGAGGACCTAAGTGCCAGCAGAGTAAACATACAGTGACCCCAATGTGACTTGTCCACGTGCTCCACGCCATGTGTCTGGCATTGTGTTTGCCAGTCAGAAGCAAGGTCACACTCTGCTTCCACCCTGCCACCTCCTGAACTGATGCGTGTTCAGTCACCAGCCCCTGTGGAAGCCTTCTGTTTAGGGCATCTGTGGGCAAATTGCACTTGGACATGACCATCAGCTAGAGTTGTTTGCAGGCCAATTCCGCACACAGGCAGATGACATCAATAATCAGATCATATTCACGCCTGAAGAAATTGCACATTTTGCTATCTTCCTGCTTGGGTACAGCGTATGTTAGATCTTACATCAATGGCTTGTAACCTTTCTGGTGTCATGAATTCTTTTCAGACTCTAAGGAATGCTTTGTATCATCTCCCCGAGGGTGGAGGGAGGAACCTCAAATCACATACACAAAACATTTTTTATGTTTTATTCACTTATTTTTCTCCTTTATTTGTTTTTACAAATTAGACTGTGTATTGAAAAGCTTCTGCCGAAGCAGCCGTCAAAAAATCAAACAAAGCGTTGCATTAGGCAAATCTTTAAAGTGTAAAAAAGCAAAGATGTCATCTTGAGGACTAAGGTGCACCTGTCCCAAGCCATGGCGTTTTCAATCACCTCATATGCATGTGAAAGCTGGACAATGAACAAGGAAGACCGAAGAAGAATTGATGCCTTTGAATTGTGGTGTTGGTGCAGAATATTGACTATGCCATGGACTGCCAGAAGAACAACCAATCTGTCTTGGAAGAAGTACAACCAGAATGCTCCTTAGAAGGGAGGATGGCAAGACTTTGTCTTACATACTTTGGACATTTTGTCGAGAGGGACCAGTCCCTGGAGAAGGACATCATGTTGGTAAAGTAGAAAAAGAGGAAGGCCCTTGACAAGGTGGATTGACACAGAGGCAGCAACAGTGGGCTCAAGCATAACAACAATTGTGAGGAAGATGCAGGACTGGGCAGAACTTCCTTCTGTTGTACACAGGGTTGCCATGAGTAGGGACCAACTCAACAGCACCTAATGACAGCGACAACACTGGGAGATAAATTCTAATTGAATGGAGTTACAGAAGAAATAGCTGACCATGGGAATATTGACACTGCTACCATGAGAGACACTGTGTAGGAGTCCCCGGGTGGGCCAAGTGGTTAACGAGCTCGGCTGCCACATGAAAGGTCAGAGGTTGCTGTGAGTTAGATCCAACTGCACGGCAATGGGTTTTTTTTTTTGTTTTGTTTTGTTTTTTGGTTTTATGGACTGAAAAGCTAGCAGATAAGATCGTACATTTTGCAATGACTCACAGGTAATATGATAACTGAAGTTTGAACTGTACTGTCGGAGGACTGATATTATTTAACTAAACCATCGTAATTGAAATTTGTTCCTATCAGAGCCATACAAAACCACAACTTACTTGTTTGTGTATGTGTATATGTATACACGTATTTATGTACTTTTTGAGACAGTTGGATCATATTATACATACCATGTTTCACTTTTTTCTACTTACCATATCTTAGCACTCTTTCCCTATGGCCACATGTCACTGTGCGCATGTGTCAACATTTATCAACCAATGTTGCAATAAACATTCCTGTACATGCAACTTTGAGCCCTTGTGTAACTACCTCCGCAGGATAAATTTCTAGGAGTGAAATTGCTAGGTCAAATGAATGTGCATTTTAAACACTGATAAGGATTATTGTCCTCAAAACAGTTACATCGTGGTACATTCTCATCTACGTTATATAAGAATTCCTCTTTCACCAGGTATCATCCAACTTTGTAATCTTCGCCCATCTGATAAGACCCGGGACATTTTGCCTCCAATCTCAGAGTAAGCTTCAGGAGCTGTTGCCTTTTCTCCAGACAAAGTTTCTTTGTTTGTTTGTTTTAAAAGCATTTTGTGATGTGGGTTGGTTAAACTCTCTAGAGGTGGGGGAAAGGGAAAATTGGTATCTTTTCGTTGGGTTAATGGCAACGGATGGTTTGGTGCTACATATTGCAAAATATTTAGCATTCCTGGCTCATGCCCACTAAAACCCAGTAACACCCTCAGTCCCTGTGATTACCAAAACCACTCCACATCTCCAAAGCCTCCTGGGGTGTGTACTGCCCAGCTGAGAGCTACTGGGTTAGACCTCTCCATCTTTTTACCAAGACATCTTCTATAACAGCCACTTTTCAGGCATCCCGAACAAAGGTACCAGACATGGTTGGGATGGTTCCACTGTAAGAAAAAAACTGGGCTTAAACTATTGGAGATACAAATATTAAGACATGGTATTGTGCTCAAGCAGGTGAGCTGGGCATGCAGACTGTAACCTTAGGCAAGTGTTTTGGATTGAATTGTGTTCCCCCCCAAAAAATATGTCTAAGTCCTAACCATTGTACTTGTGAATGGGTCTGTTTGAAAAGACACCCACTCCTTACTCATCAGCATGGGTAGGTTCCGAAGACCAGGTCATTATGCAAAAATGAAGGATGACCACATCAGATCACAAAATGGAGGATGAGCATATCATTACATAACTGCCAAGTTACATCGTTAGATAACTGCCAAACCACTGAGAATCACGGCCCAGGCAAGTCGACACATAACTTTAACCGTCACAACCACTGTTATTCTCTCCTTACACCTCAGCACTCGTTACTGCCAGACGTATGTCATTAGTGCACAAAATAGTCAGATGTAGATTTTTTACTGTTCTTGTAAACGTGAAATGTTGGATGAGATAGTTGATAAGTGAGGAGTAGGTATAAGGTCTTTGAAGATGTTATCACTTAGATTAACGTACTGGGGTAGGATGGGTCCTAATCCTATATGACTGGTTTCCTTATAAGAGAAGAAAAGAGACACAGAGGTAGGAATGCAGAGGAAGAATGCCACGTGATGCTATAGCTGCAAGCCCAGGACACCAGCAGGTACCAGGAGCTGGGAGAGAGGCTCCGAACTCTCGGGATTCGACACTGGATAACCCGGTTTGGACTTCTGGCCTCCGGAACTATGAGATAATGATTCGTGTTCTGGTATTGTTGTTAGTTGCTGTCAAGTAGATTCTGACTCATGGTGACCCCGCATGTGCAGAGTAGAACTGCTCCATAGGGTTTTCAAGGCTGTGACCTTTTAGAAGCAGATCACCAGGCCTGTCTTCTGAGGCACTTCTGGGTGGGTTTGAACCATCTACCTTTCAGCTAGTAGTCGAGTGCTTAACTTTGCACCACCCAGGGACTCCTCTATTCTTATTCTGTTGTTGTTAGGTGCCGTCGAGTCGGTTCTAACTCATAGCAACGCCATGTACAGTAGAACAAAACACTGCCTGGTCCTCCGCCATTCTCACAATCGTTGTTATGCTTGAGCCCACTGTCGCAGCCACTGTGTCAATCCATCTCCTTAAGGGTCTTCCTCTTTTTCACTGACCTTCTAACTTTACCAAGAAGGATGTCCTTCTCCAGGGACTAGTCCCTCCTGATAACATGTCCAAAGTTCTAGTCTTAGTCCGGAAGCTCACCGGAAACCTGTCCACCATGGGTGACCCTTGCTGATACTTGAATACTGGTGGCATAGCTTCCACCATCACAGCAACACACAAGCCCCCACAATATGACAAACTGACCGACATGGGGGGGAGAGGGGCTCTGTTCTTATAAGTCACCCAATTTGTAGTATTTTGTTACAGCATCCCTAGGGAACTAATACAGCAAGTCACCATGCTGTCTCAAGGAAGATATTAAAACAAGGATGTTGTAGAGCTTACATTTTCTGTAAAACTCTCTGAACTGATTATTAGAGAGGATCATATGGGAATTTGGAAAAGACTAGAATAGAAACACAAGGTGGAGTAAAAGCACAGTGAAGAAAGACGCCAATTCCAGCACTTGAGCGGGGAAGCCATCATGGAGAAAGTAGCATTTGGGGTGGGTCTTGAGTAGAACTTCAGCAGATGGAGCTAAGGAGAAGGGCATTCCACACAGGAGGAATGTGAGCCAGAGCAGGGGGTGGAAACATTCAGAACTTCAGGGAACAGGTTGCTGCCCTGCATGGTGGAAAGGTAGGGTGTGGAACACAGTCCATATTAAGACTAAGAGGGCGGTGGAAACCAAATGACTAGAATCTTTTGGGAATATGATATAGACCTTACAATCTATCATTAAGAAATTAAGCCACAGTCCACTAAGTTGCAAAATACCCTCACCACTGCTGAGGGCTAGAATTTTAAAGTCTCTTAGAAAGAATTTAGTCCTTGGGTATTACTTTGTGACCTCAAAGAGAGAAGATGTATGCTCACTTTCTCTCCCAAAGGAGAAGAAATCCAAGAATCCTGAATCCATAAGTGTACTGAGGGCCACATCTGCAGAGTGGACCGTGACTTTTATGGAGTTCAAGAAGAGGAGAGACATCATGTCCATCCATTGCTTAATCCATATCCCATTGCCTTGACTATCCTGTCTGAGAAAGCACACACTCCACAAACAAACAGAAGAAGGGTAATTCGGTGATTACACAGCCAGACAAGCATCTCTAGCTCCAAACCATTATTTGTACAGTGTTGAGATCCAAGGAAGGTGTAATTAGTCACCACTCAGCGTCACGATGAGCTAGTCAATCAACTTGAGGAGAAGGGCGTGGGGAAAACCAGAGCATGTTTGCTATTTGATCAGCATGAAGACACAAGAAGGTAAATTCCACTGTGCAATTACAATAAAGCAAATCAACATGTACCATCTAGTTTTTCTCAGTTGCCTTGAACTGCTGTTTATGTCCCCCAAGATATTTATCTTTTCCCCCAGTATGAAATAGATCCTTCATTTTTATAGCACTTGGATGAATATTCATTTATCCTTGACTGCCTTAGAAAGCCCTCCAAAATTTTTAGGAAGTATCTGCTACCAAGAGATAGCTGAATGTTGGTTTGTGCACTGCTGGTATGTTAGGGTGTGTGTGTGTGTGTGTGTCTGTGTGTGTGTCTGTGTGTGTGTCTGTGTGTGTGTCTGTGTGTGTGTCTGTGTGTGTGTCTGTGTGTGTGTCTGTGTCTGTGTCTGTGTCTGTGTGTAGCACTGAATAATGAATTAAGTTTTATTCCCACCAACGCTGAGTTTCCTCTTGGTGACTGTTGACTTGTAAAGCACCGTGAAATCAACAATCCCCCTGTCTTAGTAGTGCCCCTGTAACAGAGATACCACACATGGGTGACTTTGATGAGCAGAAATTTATTTTCTCACAGTTTAGGAGACCAGAAGTCCAAGTTCAATGCATTAGCTTTAGGAAAAGGCGCTCTCTGTCCACTTTGCAGGAAAATCCTTGCCTCTTTCAGCTTCTCTTGGTTCCCTGGTGATCTCCACATAGCATCAGTCTCTCCCGTTTGTACTGGCTTTCTTCTCTGCCTAATCTGCTCCTTTTATATCTCAAGATTGATTGGTTTAAGACACACCTTGCACTGATACGGCCTCATTAACATAGCAAAGAAAAGTTTATTCCCAAATGGGATTACATCCACAGGTATACCCAAATCCATTGCCATCAAGTCAATTCTGACTCACAGTGACCCTATGGGACAGAGTAGAACTGTCCCAAAGGGTTTCCAAGGCTGTTATCTTTACAGAAGCAGACTGCCACATCTTTCTCCCTTGGAGTGGCTGTTGGGTCCAAATTGCCGACCTTTGGGTTAGCAGCTGAGGATTTACAACACATATTTTGAGAGGACACATCCAATCCATAATAGCATTCATTGTTGATCTTTCCCAGTGATGCTCGTGAACACCTGAAAAAAGTCTCTGTCAGATGACAGGGCCAGATTCCTAGTGGGCCTGCTGTCCCACGAGTCTGCTTTTCCCATTAAGCAGGAAAAGGGGTCCATCTTGGACAACTCACCAAGCTCGGGTAGTGATGGCAAGACTGGTTCCAGCTGAGAGATACTGTCACAGTAAAGGGTGGTAGCCCAAGAAAGCTGCTGATCTTGCTAGTGGGAAAGGGACCCAAAGGCAGCCAAAGGAGAAAGGTGACGGGTTGTACAAGAACCTCAAAGCACTGATCCGCCATTCCTGACCAATGACAATGTGTGTGTATCTTTGGTCAAGAAGGCACTTTGTCATTCAAGTACATTTTCTGGAGAGTCAATTGAGTTAAGTCACTCAGGAGAAGTTCAGAATGAAGGTCCTTCTATTGATTCTGGTCCTTCAAGCCACTAACTACTTCTGGAACTGTCCCCCTGACCCACAGTCAAACCCTGCAAGATGAGCTGACATTTGCTGAAAGGTACTCAGGACATTTAGATCCCCCAATCCCAGTCCAAGCCTGAAGGAAGATGACTTGTTGCTTCCTAAAATGTACTTGAAAACCTTTTATGAGATCCTTATGGAAAGAATTTCAATGGCAAAAATGAAAGTCAATAGGAACTTCCAGGAGAATAAAACCCAGTAACTGCAGCAGTCCTTGGGGCTAAAAATGATGGGCAATTGGATGCCTCTACTCTGGCCATGATGCCCACGCCTCGGACCAGAGTGCCCAGTGTTCATCAAGACACCAGACGTCAGGGAGCTGATGCACTTGGATAGGAAAACAATTACATCTTGATTTTTACTAACCTCTAACAGAAACTTAGCATTTGATTCAAGTGTGAATGTAAGCAATAGACCCAGCAGGATTAGCAGTACCGGTGCCTCTGACACCAATAGAAATCACAGATATTTCCATATCACATTACTGCTTTTGTAGACATCTGGAAAATCCAATGATCCTTATCACCACTTAGGAACAATGCTAAGTTGTAGTTGCACCACCAAAATTTGTTATTTAATGTGTTAATGAAGAAGTACATATGTAACGACGCCACAAATTTGTATTTTAACATTTTGATGAGTTTATTTCAGTATAATTGGCTTCCTTTATCATCCTATTTATTTTATTTTGTGCATTTAAAAATGTGTCTAAGAAGGGGTCCATAGGCTTCACCAAAGATCTAACCAATTGAATGTGATATTCTACCCAACCATCTGGACTGCCAAAGAGGACCCTGGCACAAAATGGTTACTAATCCTTGCCCTAGTAAGAGAAAAATCAAGCCTGTTGCTATCGAGTTGATTCTAACTCAGAGCATCCCTACAAGACAAAGTAGAACTGCCCCATAGGGCTTCCAAAACTGTACTCTTTATGGAAGCAGACTGCCACATCTTTCTCTCATGGAGTGGCTGGTGAACTTGAACCAGTGAGCTTTCAGTTAACAGCCAAGCGCTTAACCACCGCACCACCAGGGCTACTTCTAGTAAGAGAGGCTGACCTAAAAAAAAAAATCCATAAATATGTCATTAGAAGCAGTGATAAGAGTTCTATAGGAAAAGACCAGAAGTGGGAGATGCCAAAGAGAAGATGTGGTCCTCTAATCTCTAGTTTAGTGGAATCCACCTGAATTTGGCTTCCCCAGGAAAACCCCAGATTCTTTTGCATCCCACCAGTCTGTCAAAAACATTTACTGGGCATCTGTCCTGTGTCAGGCCTTGTGTGCAGATATAGCATGTCTGCCTGCCCATCTAGTGGGGACATCGTAGCAAAGCACACTGTGATGGTGAATTTCATGTGTCAACTTGGCTAGGCCGTGGTGCCCAGTTCTTGGGTCCAAGATTAGTCTAGACTCTGTTAGGAACTTGTTGTTGTTAGGTGCCATCAAGTTGGTTCCAACTCATAGCGACCCGATGTACAACAGAACAAACACTACCCAATCCTATGCCATCCTCACAATCATTGCTATATCTGAGTCCGTTGTTGCAGCAACTGTGACAATCCATTTTGTTGATGGTCTTCATCTTTTTTCACTGACCCTCTACTTTACCGAGTGTCTTAGCTATCTAGTGCTGCTTATAACAGCAATACTATAAGTGGATGGCTATAACAAACAGAAGTTTTATTCTTTCACAGTCTAGTAGGCTAGAAGTCCAAATTTAGGATGCCAGCTACAGGGGAAGGCTTTCTCTTTTGGCCCTGGAGGAAGAGCCTTGTCATCCATCTTCCCCTGGCCTAGGAGCTTTTTCAGAGCACGTCTAAAGGACACACGCGCGCACCCCTAGCTTTTCTCGCTTGGTGGTAACGAGTTTCCCATGTCTTTCTGCTCCATTCTCTTTTTTTGGCAAAAAAGACTACATTAAGACACAGCCTATCTTGTAAATTCAGTCCTGCCTCATTAACATAACTGCTGCTAATCCCACCTTGTTAACATCATAGAGATAAGATTTGCAACACAAAGGAAAATCACATCAGATGACAAAATGGTGAACAATCACACAATACTGGGAATCATAGACTAGCCAAGTTGACATACATTTTTGGGGAGCACAATTCAATCCATGACACCAAGCATGATATCCTTCTCCAGGGACTGGTCCCCCCTGATAACATGTCCAAACCATGTGAGATAAAGTCTTCCTATCCTCACTTCTAAGGAGCATTCTGGCTGTACTTCTTCTGAGACAGATTTGTTCATTTTCCTGGTAGTCTATGGTATATTCAATATTCTTTGCCAACACAATTATTCAAATGTATCAATTCTTCTTCGGTCTTCTTTATTCATTGTCCAGATCTTATGTGTACACGAGCTGACTGAAAACATCACGGCTTGGGCAAGGTGCACCTTAGTCCTCAAGGGGACTTTTTTTTTTTTTCAACACCATAAAGAGGTCTTTTGCAGCAGATTTGCCCAATGTAATATGTCATTTGATTCCTTGACTGCTGCTTCCAAGGTGGTTGATTATGGATCCAAGTAAAATGAAATACTTGACAACTTCAATCTTTTCTCCATTTATCATATGTTGCTTATTAGTCCAGTTGTGAGAATTTTTGTTTTCTTTATGTTGAGGTGTAATCAATACTGAAGGCTGTAGTCTTTGATCTTCATCAGTAAGTGCTCCATTCGCTTTCAGCAAGCAAGGTTGTGTCATCTGCACAACACAGGTTGTTTATGAGTCTTCCTCCGATTTCCGATGCCATGCTCTTCATACTGTCCAGCTTCTCAGTTTTTTTTTGCTCAGCATACAGATTGAAAAAGTATGGTAAAAGGATATAACCCTGACACACACCTTTCCTGACTTTAAACCACGCAATATCCCCTTGTTTTGTTTGAACAACTACCTCTTGGTCTATGTAGAGGTTCCTCATGAGCACAATTAAGTGTTCTGGAATTCCCATTCTTGGCAATGTTATCCATCAATAAAACACGGGTAAACACCTTTCTGGTGTTCTCTGCTTTCAGCCAGGATCCAGCTGACTTCAGCAATGATATACCTTGTTCCACATCCTTTTCTGAATCCAGCTTGAATTTTTGAAGGTTCCCGGTTGATGTACTGCTGCAACCATTTTTGAATTATCTTCAGCAAAATTTTATTTTTGTTAAATTGATCAGACATGCAATCAAGAAGCATTGATAATTAGTGGTGATTGGAATGTGAAAGTTGGAAACAAAGAAGTATCAAAAGAAGAAGAAGTTGGAAACTATGGCCCTTGGTAATAGAAACCATGCCAGAGAACGCCATGATAGAATTTTGCAAGACCAGTGACCCATTCTTTGGAAATACCTTTTTTACCAACATGAACAGCAACCATACATGTGAACTTCACCAGATGGAATATACAGGAATCAAATGGACTACATCCATGGAAAAAGACGACAGAGAAGCTCAATGTCATTACCTAGGGCAAGGCCAGAACACACACCAAAGGAAATATATAACCAAGGCCATTTCAGTTAGAGTGCTGAAGAAACTGAGCAGGGTAATGGGATAATGAGTAAATAAAAGAATGAATGAATAAATCTTACTTCTTACTCTTCTACTAACAAAAAGTAAGGGTGTTGTATAAAGGTACCCAGTACAGTAGAAAAGAATTAACTAAGTGTCCTAAATAGATACAGATGGTCCCCAACAGAACAGGGTTCCATTATAACAATTCTGTTGTAAATCGGTTCTGACATAAGGCAAATACCTGTTTTTTGTTTGTTTAGTTTTCCTTGCTTCCTTTATCATCAGTATCTTTGTAAATCCAATCTTTGAACATCTGCAAGTGAACATCTGAAAATATAACTTCAGCAAATTCCGCAAGATTGCATACAGCACATATTACTAACGATAAAATGTACAAAAAATACCCCAAAAAACAGACAGTCTTAAGAGTGGTTTGTCGTAACTCAAACGCATCATAAGTCAGGGACTACCTGTATAGAAGCACCCAGTCTTGCCAAGGTAGAGTGGTCTCTCTAGTTACCAAAATACAATCAAAACATTCCAACTTTTCTGAGGACACGGTGTGGCAGAGACATCAAGTTGTCCCCAGTGCACGTTGTTTTGGTATAGAACCCCCGATGTTTAGCTGGACACGCACAGATGCCCACACCAAAGACTTTATTCTAGCCTTTTCTCTACTGCTAGTTGTGACGACGTGACTATGTTCTGGGCAACAGGATGTAGTGAGAAGTGCTCTGTGAGACTCGGAGGAAGTGTTCACCCTTATTCCCTTCTTCCTCCTTCCTATGGGCTGGTATGTGGTGGTATGCAATGACTTAAGATGAGTGGCCATCTTGGGTCATGGAGAAGCACCCTGACTTTGGAGAAGAAACAAGCTGGAGGGAGCCTGGGTCCCTGCTGATTGATCCTGGGGTCACCAAACCAGCCCAGATTGCTCCACTTTGGATTTGAGAAAGAAATTTCTGTCACATTTAAGCCATCGTTGCCTCATTTTCCTGTCACACGCAGTCAGCCCTAGTCCTAACTAATAGACGCAGTACTTTGTTTCCCTTTATGAAAGAGACTCATTAGGCAAAATACACTGGTAATGACCAAACCAGCCCCCACCACAACCAGTTCTGTGAATCGAAGGATTTGACTGAGAACCCCATGTTCGTCACTGGGGTTCAGCATTCCCTCCCTTGGCCACCTCAGCCGGCCCCAGTAGTGGCAGAGCCTGCCGGGCAAGCTTTGAACCACAACAGACAGGAGACATTGAAGGGCTTTCTCATGGACCTTGCCCACAGCTGCCTCATTGCCAAGCCTGTTTTACTGCTGCTTAGTGACTGGTGGCCTGGGTTAAAAGTGTAATGGAGGGTAGATCCCTCCAGAGAGCAGACATCTGTCAGGAAATTACAGCTTCCTATTACCCTGGTAAACCTCCTGGGACAAATGCTCTAGGTGACCCCGATCTTACTCACACTTTCACAGTGAGGTTTGTCTTTACCTAGTCTTTCTCCTGTTGGGGCTGCTAACCAAGATGACCTAGAGTCCTGGGGGAGACTGACGCGAGGCAGGCCTCTGCTGATGCTTGGTGGTGGGGTCTGTCTGTGTGAAGTTTTGCTCGTGAGTCTGAAATGCAAATCCTCAGTTCTGACTTCTGCCAAATCACAGAATCTTGAAGCTGCGGGACATTGTTTTAGTTCACTTGGGTTGTTGTTGACACCTTGTCTTTCTAGAGCAGTGGTTCGCAATACTTATTTGATCATGAACCCTGAGAAAACCGGTTGCCATAGACTGAATTCCAACTTGCAATGACCCCATCCAATGGTGTCAGAGTAGAATTGTGCCCCACAGGGTTTTCAATGATTTTCTGGAAGTAGATTGCCAGGCCTTTCTCCCAAGGCACCTCTGGGTGGACACAAACTGCCAACTTTTTGGTTAGCACCTGAGCACGTTAACTGTTTGCACCAGCAGGGACTCCAAACTCGTAGAGAAAGTGACACATTTTACAGATCATCTCCATAGACAAGAAGCATCTGCTTTTATGTAACACACAACTTTGCCCACAAGTTCATGAGGTTCCAGCTCCCCTGAAACCTATCTATGCATCTAGAACCCCAGGTTAGGGGCCTTGCCTTTGAACCCCAGAGCAGATTAAAGCCATCGTACTTCCTCCTTGAGGTAGATTCCCCACTGCCGCTCTAGAACAGAGAAGACTTTTTCAGTTTAAGAGGCTCCAATTGTTCACGGGCTTTCATGATATTCAAGGCCAATGGTGAGAGAAATGCCACACACCTCCTGTCCTATTTCCTGCTCCAAAGTTGTAGATCTGAAACGTAATTCCCAACTGTGCTTTCCTGCCTCATTTGCAGTTTCCCAAAGATGTTGCAGGGCTGCCTTCTGTCTTTGCACAGGTAATTTCCCACTCCATCACGACCTGTCAAAACACCCCTCATTCTTCAAGAGCCACAAAGTCTTTCCTGAACCCTCCCCTGGTGCTCTCAGCCTGAACTTGAATGTGTCTTATGGAACATGTCACCTTCTATCAAAGGTTGGACCTGTGAGTAACACAAACAGTTAAACGCTCCACTACTACCCAAAGGTTGGCAGTTCAAACTCACTCCGAAGTACCTTGGAAGAAATGCCTGCCAACCTACTTCCAAAAAATCAGCCATTGATAACCCTACGGAGCACAGTTCTATTCTGACACACATGGAGTCAGCTCGAGTAGGAACTGACTTGACAGCAACTGCCTTGGTTTTATCACAGGCTATTTATTATTTGGGCGGCCATGTAGCAGAGTAGTTAAACCCTTCAAGTACGGAGTCAGAATGATTGAGTTGCAATCCTGCCTCTGTCTCTCTTGTGCTGTGTGACCCTCTGTATGTTTCTTAACCTTTCTGTGCTTTAGTTTCCCCATCGACAGAATGGAGACAGTAACAGTTCCCATTCCATGGGGCTTCCGTGGAGAGTAAATGAGATAATCTGAGTAAAGTTCTTAGCACAGCACACAGCATATGGAAGGCGTTCCGTAAAGAATGGTTATTGTTATAGTTAGTTGTGACTTCCCCCCACCCTCCCTTACACTGTAAGTAGTTGAGGGTAGGTCTGTTATCTAAACCATCCCATTAAATCCCACAGAGCCAAGCAAAAATACTTTGCATGTAGTAAATAATAAGTACACGATATTTGAATGAAAATAACTCACCCATAAAAAAATGTATCTAGGAACTTCAGGCACCATCGTTACCTCTGTTTTCTGAATGGGTGGGAGGCCATGGCAGAGCAGGATGGACCATGTATTGAGACAACAAATCTTTCTGGGTCTTGAAAAAATTCCCTGATTGCAGATCTCCAGTCTAAGCCCAGGATTTTTATTCCATTGTAAAGGACATGCCAGTCACCCCCACCTTCTCCAAACCATGTTCAATTACACAGTTACTGAGCAACTATTGAGTGCCAGACACCATGGTAAAGGGTAGGGATCAGAGATGTTCTTCCCTGGGCTCCTGAAGTCAAATTGCCATCTGGCATTGGACTTGAAGTTCAGGACCCAGGACATAACCACACTTTTATATTCCATGAGCTCGAAGCCCAATGCTGGATGGTGACTAGGCTGTAGGCTTATCATCCCTTGTGACTAGAAGTACTTACTGATATAGC
Organism: Elephas maximus indicus; assembly: GCF_024166365.1. Lineage (NCBI taxonomy): Eukaryota > Metazoa > Chordata > Mammalia > Proboscidea > Elephantidae > Elephas > Elephas maximus. The sequence goes on along the minus strand of NC_064827.1, from coordinate 6,098,227 downwards.
AGGACACTGCATTGGGCTTCATTATAAAATGCTTTTAAGGATATGTGTAGAAAATTTACTAGACCACTTCTGACAACGCAGCCCACCAGGCTGACCCAAACAGGCCACTTGCCATACAGAAATGCTGGATTAAAAAGTAAGAAAACTATTTTCTATATAACCCAGTTTGATAAGAAGGAACTAAGAGAACAGAGGGGTCCCCAAATCTGCAAACAAAGTAACAAGAAATGGGCCAGGGCACAGAAATGAAGCCACTCCCCAGAACATTGGGGCAGGGTATTTAAAAATAGCCCACAAACTTCTTTAAAGTTGTCTTTCAGAAGCAGCTGGAGAAAAACAGCCCCAGGGACAAGCGCGGAACATCCACCTGTGACCACTGTGTGACTTCCCACCAGGGGCAGTAAGGGGCTGCACTAGCAGCTGGGAGACCGCGCAGGCACGGCACCCCATAAGCCCTGCTACAAACCCAAAGGCCTCTGGGACAGGAGGCATCTTGGAAAGCTGCTCCGCGTGCCCGTCTTTTGTCCTGTGAGATGGGGGTATGAGTTGCTTAGGCCCTCCTCGTCTCTGCTTGCCAGCCTCTTCACTAAAGCTTTGCTCATGTGGAAAACTCTATGTGCCTTACCTGCTCATTCTTGACCGGTGAGAGGCAAGAACCTTATTCCGGTAACAGAACCTTCAGATGCCGAGGATGGCCTGGAATCAAACTAGATGAATAAATACGAGCTGATACCAAGAGGGATTATGGGACTTTCAGATGGAAATATGAACCCCACAGGGCAAGAGAACTAGGGTTCAAAGTCTACAGAGAACAAAATAAAAAAGGGTAGAGGGTGGGGCTCAGGCCTGAACCAGAGGAAGAAATGGACTTGAGCTTCTGGTAGACACATGGCATCTGCCTGTAGTTGTGAGACGGGTAAAAAGTCACCCATAAAATCAAAACTCTGAGTCTACACTGCACACAGGTTTGGGGCCTGACTTTATAAAACTTTCATAATGTAGAACCCTGCTGTGAGAATTGACTCAAAGGCAACAGGTTTGGGTTTTCTTGTTTTTGGGGTTTTTTTTCCCCCAGTTTCAGCATCATTCAGGAGCCCCTGGGTGGCACAAAAGGTTAAGCACTTGGCTAGGAACCAAAAGGTTGGAAGGTTCAAGTCCACCCACAGGCACCTCAGAAGGCAGGCCTATCAATCTACTTCCGAAAAATCGGCCACTGAAAACCCTACGGGCATAGTTTTATACTGACCCACATGGGGTTCCCTAGAATCAGGGGCCAACTCTACAGCAGCGAATACCGTCAAAGCAAAAGACGGAACGTTGTCGAGATGGGCCAAGATAATGCAGAAAGAAACTGCCTTCGCCTCAGGGCTCCACCTTCTCCTGCAGAGCCGTTCCACCCGCCTCCACACTGACCACCCGGCATCCAGTCTCTTTTCTCCTCCTCTCATAGTTTTTATTGTTTCATTTTGCAGAAACACGAGGAGTACCTCCTATGCGCCTGGTGCTCAGCCGGGGATTCAGTGAGAACAGACTCGGCACCTATGCTCAGGGAGTTTATAGCTCCAGAGATGGAGACAGATGAATAACAAATAACAACACAAATAAATGTAAAATTGCCACTGTGACGGTGCTATGACGGAAATGACCTTGGACGTGTGATGGGACCCTTCTTCCTCATTCTTCTTAGTCCGGAAGCTCCACCGAAACCTATTCAGCGTCACAGCAACAGGCGAGTCTTCGCTGACAGACAGGTGGTGGTTGTGCACAAGGTGCCTTGGCCTGAATCGAACCCGCGCCTCCCACGTGCAAGGTGAGAATTCTACCACCAAACCAGCACAGCCTCACATCTTTTGCTTTAGGCATTTTATAAACAATGGAACTAGATGTCCTAGGGTGCTGCTATAACAGAAATACCACAGGCAAACTGCTTTAACAGGCAAGTTTATTTTCTCACAGTTTAGGATGCTAGCAGTTGGAATTCAGGGCGCTGCTCTAGGGGAAGGCTTCCTCTCTCTGTTGGCTCCCGGGGAAATCCCGTGTCTCTTCAGCTTGTTTCCTGGTGCCTTGGAGAGATCTCCTTGTGGCTTGGCATCGATCTTCCCCGATCTCTGCTCCTCTCGCTGGCTTGTTTAATCTTTTATATCTGAAAAGAGGTTGATTTAATCCATACCCAACAATAATCCTGTCTCATTAGCATAACAAAGACAACACATTCCCAGATGGGATTAAAACCACAGGCCTAGAGGTTAGGATTTTCATCACATATTTTTGGAGGACACAATTCAATCCATAACACTAGAGGTCCTGACTTGCCCAGGATCACACAATGGTGGATCTAAGATGTCAATCTAGGTTTTCTGACTCCAAATTCGGTGATTTTTCTATTCCTAAAATCGGAATAAGCAGAGGACAATCCAGGAACTGTGGACTGAGAGCCAGGAACTCAGTGCCCATGAAAACCAAGCAGGTAATGGAAACACTGAGGCAGGCCAGGGGTGAGAAGAGGTGCTGGCAACCACGGCAGGCTGGAAGGTGTTAGCTCTGACTTATTGACACACAGGAGTGCAAGCCCAGTAGTTTTAGATTTTTGTATTTTTAAGAGGAATTAGAAACCTGGGCTTTGTGTAAAGTCTTTCTGATTTTAAAACCACTATGTGGATCAAACAGGGAACCTGAGTGGCACAAGTGTTTTGTGGTCATCTACTAACCAAAAGATTAGTGCTTTAAACCCCTCTAGCAGCACCATGGAGGCAAGTCCTGGCCATCTTTTTCCATAAAGATTCCAGCCAAGAAAACCCTATGGGGTACAGCTCTACTCAATAAGACATGGGGGTGGCTATGAGTCATAATCGAATTAATAGCAACAGGTTTGTTTTTCTGGTTCTTTTGGCAAGTCAAACAGAACGTGTCAGCAAGTGAAAGAGGCTGTTGGCAGCCAATTTCAACCCCCCGTGGATGAATGGGAAATCAGCAGGAGAGACACACCGATTTCAGTGCTCACCTGTACTTGCACTTTGCATGGAGAAAATACCTGGGTGCGGCCCTCATAAATAACCTTAGCAATAGCTATCCACCTTGAACTTTGATGAGTCCACGGCACTGAGAAGCTAGGGTCAGTTAATCTGTAACTGGTTTATTGTCCCAAAAGCCCTACGTTTGGGTAAGCCAAAGTAGCAACTAGCAGGAGGATAAACATCTTCACACACGATCCCCGAGGAAAGGAAGGGGCAAGGAACCCCAGTGGCCACTCTCGGAGAATGTGTAGATTCCTGAGTAATCTCCGTCCATCGAAGCCCTTAACTCCATCCAAACTCCCACTAGGACATTGTAGTCACTTTCAGTGTGTCATAGAGAATGAGAAAGTTAATCTTTATCTCCTCCTGGGCTCCTTTCCCTAGTGGTTGTCATCGAAGGAATCACGGGATATCACAAACTGCTCTTCTAAGGGAGAAGTTTTGATAAGATAAATACATGTTTTTCAGTTTCAATTCCTCCAACTCTGGAGGGGCCTGGAGCATAGAGAAGCTTCACGAAAGGCCTCAATTCCATCCTCCTTCCCCCACCCCACCCCACAAACGCCACCAACCACACCAAACACATATTCGTGGATGGGAGGAGGAGGAATCACTTGATTGCTGCTTATTGTTGTTTACTGCCATCGAGTCGGCCCCCAACTCATGGCGACCCCACATGTTACAGAGTAGAACTGCCCCATAGGGTTTCTTGGCTGTCATCTCTACAGAACTAGTTTGCAGGTCTTCTCTTCTACAGAGCTGCTAGATGGGTTTGAACCTCCAACCTTTGGGTTAGCAACCTACTGCAAACCGTTTGTACCACCCAGGCTCCTCCCTGGATTTCTAGAACACTTACATCTCAGTTGTATTGACGAGGCTAGAATAACTACTGCAACACACAGCCTGGAAGCTTTGGTGTTTTAACAGAATAAAAATTTGGGCTTTTTGCTTCCATCACAGTTCAATGTGGGTTGATGGGGTGGGGAGGCAGCAGATCTGCTCCACACAGTCAGTCAGGGACTCAGGATCACGAGGTTCCAGTATCCTCATTTTCCAGGGGTTGGCAAACTTTTTCTATAAAGGATCATATAGTTAAGTGTTTTAAGCTTTGTGGACCATATTGTCAATCACCCAACTTTCCCGTTGTTGCGTGAAAGCAGCCAGAGACAGCGCATAAGCAAATGAACGCAACTGTTTTCCAATAAAACTTTACATACGAGAACAGAGAAGGACACATTTGGCCCGTGAGCCAGTGTGCCGACACCTGCCCTAGGACCGTGTCCTCATCTGCACCCAGCCAGCGTGTAGCAGAAGAGTGAGCACCATGGGAGAGGCACACTGGCTCTGAAATACCTTAGCCTGCAGGGCCGCTCTCCGCTGCCGCTCTCATTCCAACGGTAATAATCAGTCATGTGGCTCTACTTGTTTAAGGTTGCTGGGACATGTAGTCTAGCAATGTGCCAAGGAAGAAGAGACTACGGATATGCAGATTTTGGTAAACTTGAACACTCTGCCAGTCTTCCTTAAAGCTTTCTCTCAAGACATATGGGCAAGCCCACAGGGGAATATGTACAAGCAATCACCATCCCTTTTACTCATTCATTCACTAAATACTTGGTGCTAGGTGCTTGGGGTGGAGGACAAGAACAATAATAACTAACATTTATTGAGTACTTATAATGCTCCAGGACCCATGCTAAATGCTTTATATGTATGTATATATATATATATATATATTTTTTTTTTCTTTCTAAGAACCACCTTGGTATCTATGCCTAGAGTATAGAGGTTAAGAGCATGGATTCAAACTCTGTTCCACTATTTGCTAGCTGTGTGACCCTGGACAAGTTACTTAAACTCTCTGTGCCCAGTTCCCTCATTTGTAAAATGAACATAAACGTATCACAGAAGCCGGCTTCTCAGGTGTTTATAACCTGCAATCATGTGCTAAGGAGATTGTGAGTATCTGCATAGGTGAATTCTTTTACTCAACCAGCATGCCTGGAAAGTTATTCAGCTACAGAGTTACATATAAATGGTGCTCTGATTATTCATGGTCTTAACCGAAAATGAGCGTTTCTAGGAAAAGTTCCTCTGTTAACTTGTACACAGATTTATAGCCAACTATTGAAATTCCTGGAAGAGTGTACATGATAAAATACAAACTAAATCTTTACCAACTCATTTGGATATTGAGAAATGATTTGCCTAAAGGTGGAGCCATGACGTCAGAAGCGAGTTTAGCTGGGCCTTCACACTGGATCCCTAAAAGGAACAATTCATCCTTAATTGCTGCAATCCTGTTAGGCTCACCAGAACCCACCTGTGTTGAAAGCACAGCCCTTGGCTGTATTCTGTGCAGGAACCCCTGCCACCAACTGCTGTAGTAATTTGCTCTAACATGCTAGTACAGTCTACCTAAATTGCAATTGACTGGAAAGCCTCAACACTGGTGGGGCCCAAGTCCAGTGCCTCGTTCTGACATTTAATGTTTATAGTATCTTGTTCACTCGCTTATCCCACAAACATTTACGAGCATCTGCTGTGTGCCGGATACTGTACTAGTGCTAGAGGCAGTAAGATAGTGAGAGTCAACCCAATATAACTTTATGGGTTATGTCTAGGTCAAAGTGGTACATAGGAAAAGCACCTAAAACTGTCTAGGGGGTCAGAAAAAGCTTTCCTGAAGAGACATCATATGAGCTAAGACTTTAAAGATAAATAGGAACTTTAGAGGGAATGGGAGGAGGGCATCTCATGTAGAGAAATCAGCAAATACCAAAATGATGTGATTATGGGGGCCTGTGCATATTTGATGGACATTTGCTGATGAGATGGATGGATAGAAAAATGGACGGATGGGTGGACAAGCGGATGGAATGGATGACAGGGCAAGTGGACGGGGCGGATGGGGCGGACCCATGAATTTGAAGAAACCTCTTTAGGAAGCTGTGTATCATCTAAGAGTTACCTCTACCTAGAGGTGAGCTAGTCTCCCTATCTTGTAGGCCTTTAATGTGGCTTTGATTCCAACTTTACCTGCCAGCTCCCCCCAGGACATCCTAGCTTTTCTCATTCAGTTAAGTTAAAAATTAAAAATCCTCGAAAGGAGAGGTTTTCATTCTGATCCATTTATTAAGCAAATTGGATACCAAGTACAACCCCGTTCCCACCATGGGACCACTACTAAATTGTGTGGTGAAGAATACAAAGGAGAAAATATCTCAGACCACCTATAAATTACAATCTCACTGGAGAATCAAGATTTATATTCAAGAGCTAAATCAGAGCCAAGCAACTGCCAAATTTGGACTCAAGGTTATACAAGAATTTGGGTTGTTTGCAATCATCAGTACAGATTCAGCTTCAGAGCTCTGTCTCTCACAGACAATTCTCCGAAACACTTTGTAGAGATGAGACTCCTTGAGTGGCTGAGAGGGTTTGAATGCGGCCAACCTGAAGAACCTGCATTTTCCTCCTTTCTCCGGCTGCAGGCCTGGTCTGGCAGACACTGTCTGTGCTTGCTTCTTTTCTTCCTCTCCTTCCCTTACTCCAACCTTCTCCCATCTCCCCATTGTCTATTGTATACTCAGAATTACTACTGGCAATGTGAGTTGAACGAGATTATGGAACTCAGTGGTAAGAGTTAAGACACAAGGGAGGCTGGGAAAATTCCCAGAATCACAGTCAAGAGGTAGAGTTTCCAGGGGCTCCATAGGTCTGCCTTTCCTCCCTTGGGGGTGGGGAATATTTTTCAGACTGCCTGACAAATGCCCTTTTGCCTTCTCTGTGTCTCCTGACCCTTGTCAAAGGACCCTTAGAAGGCATCCTTACAAAGATCCTTTGATATTAATTTTGTATTATCCTGGATTTGCCTAGTATTTAAATACAGATTTACCACTCCATGGGAAAGGCTCATTTAAATCTTTGAAGAGAAAGCTAAAACAGCCTGTAGCAAAAATCTACCCCCCCCCCAATCTTAAATGCTACAAAGTGGCCATCTAAGATACATCAATTGGTCTCAATCTACCTGGAACAAAGGAGAATGAAGAACACCAAAGACACAAGGTAATTATGAGCCCAAGAAATAGAAAAAGCCACATAAATCAGAAACTACATCAGCCTGAGAGCAGAAGAACTAGTTGGTGCCTGGCTAAAAATGATGGCTGCCCGGACAGGGAACACAACAGAGAATCCCTGGAGGAGCAGGAGAGCAGTGGGATGCAGACCTCAAATTCTCCTAAAAAGACCAGACTTAATGGTCTGACTGAGTCTAGAAGGACCCTGGAGATCATGGTCCCCAGACCTTCTGTTAGCCCAAGACAGGAACCATTCCCAAAGCCAACTCTTCAGACAGGGATTGGACTGGACTATAAGATAGAAAATGATACTGGTGAGGAATGAGCTTCTTGGATCAAGCAGACACACGAGACTATGTGGGCAGCTCCTGTCTTGATGGGAGATGAGAGGGCAGAGGGGGCAGAAGCTGGCTGAATGGACACACAAACAGAGTGGAGAGAAGGAATGTGCTGTCTCATTGGGGGAGAACAACTAGGAGTAGATAGCAAGGTGTATATGAATTTTTATATGAATGACTGACTTGATTTGTAAGCTTTCACTTATAGCACAGTGAAAATTAGAGGAAAAAAAAACTCCCTCCAAATTATCTGTAGACTGTAGCTGTATTAAGGATGTTGTTGTTAGGTACCGTCAAGTCAATTCCGACTTATAGTGACCTTATGTACAACAGGACAAAACACTGCCCAGTCCTGCACCATCCTCACAATCATTGTTAAGGATACCTTCTGTAAATGTGAATCCTTGTAAAAGTTCATTTGTGACTCACACTAGTACTGAATTTGTTTTTTCTTTTTTTACTATGAAGTAAGCTTTAGACACTTTGTATACTCTTGGACCCAACAATTCCTTTTCTAGGAATTTAGATATAAACATAGATATAGCTATGAGAATGTTCATCCAAGCTTTGTTTATAATATTGAAAAATTAGAAAGAAACAGGGAAATGCTTGAAGAGTTATGGTACATCTGTACTACGGAATACTATGCAAAGAAAATGATGTTATAGAAAATTAAAGACAAGGGAAAACAGTCATAATAGATTAAGTTAAAAAGTTAGTCTCAAATTAATATGTACCACATGATCCCACATTAATAGGAAATATGATGAAACTTGTAACATTATAATATTCACATACTTCCTCCCTCCATCCTCAAAGATAATTCAGTCTTCGTCGCCCAGGTTCCTGTCGCTTCTGCCACCACCAAGCTGCCTTTACCACCACCCAACAGCACCTTGCCTTAAGGATTCTGTTTTTCTCAAATCCTTTGAGTTTTGTGACTTACAATCAGAATAATAGAACTAGAGAGAAAACCCTTACCATCGAATCGATTCCGATTCAAAGTGGCCCTGTAGGACAGAGTAGAACTGCCCCATAGGGTGTCCAAGGAGCACCCGGTAGATTCAAACTGCCCACCCGTTTGGTCAGCAGCCATAGCTCTTAACCACTACTCTGCCAGGGCTCCAGATAGAGAGAAAAAGGAGAAAGATTTCCATCTAAAGGGCAACCAAGCCTACGTAATTAAGTGCTGCAACATAGAGAGAAGGTGCCTTGAGCTGGGGAAGAGGAAGGGTTTTTAGGGGGGGCGGAACAGCATCTCGGCTTGAGGCAATGGGATGGGGAGGAAAGGGAGCCATGAAAGCTTGCTATGGAAATGCATTTGAACCCAGTCGATTTGGTTATGGAAATGCCAGCGGCAAAAAAATTTTTGGGGGGAGTTCTTTAAAGATTAATTTTGGTTGCTGAACCCAACACTGGATGCACAGGGGTTTGGGGTTTATTAGGGTTCTATTTATACACATGTTGACAAGTTTATCCACCAGGATGTTAACATGGCTTTGGATGAGACTGCTTCATGCTTTTTACTTACCCGTATCTTCTAAGTTGTCTAGCGTATATGTTGCAGGACACTCACAGTGATCCCTCCATAAAATATCACATCCGTCCCATCAGAGCCAGAATACACAGGACACTTGCTGAGTGTTAGCACATGAAACATAGATTTAAGAACAAACAAAAGGAAAAAATCCATTGCCATCCAGTTGGTTCAGCCTCATACTACCCTGTAGGACAGAGCAGAACTACCGCACAGGTTTTCCAAGGTTGTAATCTTTACGGGAGCAGGCTATCACAGCTTTCTCCCACAGATGGGCTGGTGGGTTCCAACCGCTGTTTCCGTTAGCAGCTGAGTGCTTAACCACTGCGCCACCAGGGCTCCTTGGAAAGTAGATAGCAAACACATAGACATCAGTGCTGGGTCTGAATAAGTCTCATGATGCAAAGTCAGTGTTCACTCTTTCATCACTGGGCGGGAACATCTTAGGTGTCAGCAGGTACTCTGTCCCCTTCAATGCTGGTCCAGCTCTCAGCCAACAGGCTCAGGAAGCCCTAGGCTGGGGTCACGACAACTCTCGGAGCAGAATGGCTCTGACCAGGACCCCTACACGGGGTGCACCCAGGCTCAGCAGGCAGGTCCGCCCTGTGCTCCGGGGGGGTAGCTGCCACCACTGCCTGGGCTTACCTGGGGCTGTCCGGGCCCACCCGTGGTCTGTGTCTGCTGCTTCCCGTGGTGTTGCAGACATAAGTTTAGGATTACAGTTCTCAGCCCACCCCTCTGCGACCATTCCGCCCCTGTTCTGCCTTCTAGCGGGCCCAGCGTTTCTGCTGTTGTTGGTGCCAGTCTCTTCTGAAGACGTTTCCAGTCTTTTATTTGCAGCGGTGACATCTCCACCCTAGAACAAGGATTAGGGGAGGGAAGAGTGTTCTTCAGCAGAGCTTCTGTGTCCCTGGGGGACAAGCTGACCCCTCCGCGGAGAGCAGAGTGTTGGCCTTCTCCAGCCCGGAAAGCTACCCCGAGCGTCCGCATTCCCAGACCTTTATTGGCCTCAGGCAGGCCTCCTGAGGCTCAGTCGGCCCTGGGCCCTCAGGTGATCCTTCTTACTTGGGTTAGTCCCTACTCACTGGCCTCAGGTGTGGTCATCTTCTCAAAACTAAGACCGAAAGTCCTAACTGTCCACTGCAAAAGGGCTCCGTACCTCGCTTTTTTTGTTTGTTTAGTTTCATTTAATCCTCAAGTGCCTCCATGAAGTAGGAAGTAGGCGTCATGGTCAGACCTGTTCTATAGGTGAGGAAACAGGTCTGGCAGCTTGCCTCCAGTTACACGGCTGGTTGACACAGACCTAACTAAGGTATGGCAGGCAGGGGGCATGCCCCGGGTGCCACTTGAGTGGGGCACTAGTGAGCGGTGCCTATTGCCCATGGCAGATTGCATGGTCAGTTGTGAGAGATCACCCAGTAATTGAAAACTAATCGGCATAGGGGCCAGTTTCTGTAGATGGAAGCTGAGAAGGGGCTGGAAGACGACCCCCAAGCAATCTGCCTCCGGAACCAATGCTCTGAACGCGCTATGTGGCTTCTTATGCTTTTTTATGTTATAAGCTTATTTTTAAATGAAGTTTTTCCAACCACAAAGAAGTATAATAATGAGACTAAACCGCTCAGATACCCATCATGCTGCCCTAATACATGTTAACATTTTGCCATATTTTCTTTAGATCGTGTTCTCAGGAGGGACCAGTCCCTGGCAAAGGACATGATGCTTCATAAAGCAGAGGGTTGGCGAAAAAGAGGAAGGCCCTCAACGAGATGGACTGACACCATAGCTGCAACCATGGGCCCAAATATAGCAACAATTGTGGGGATGGCACAGGACCAGGCAGTGTTCCGTTCTGTTGTACGTAGGGCCACTGTGAGTCAGAACCGACTCAATGGCACCTAACAACAATGTAAGGTTTAAAGAAAATTTTACAGATACAGCTAAAACATTTGTTTTAGTAATGAAGGTTTTATGAATTAAGAGCAATGAAAGCCCAGATAACAAATAGATTACACTTGTCCAAGTCTCCTTCTCCCCCACAATCAACAGGAAGTATGAGGGTATGGAGACCTACGGCCATGTTCCTGAGGAGGGTGGAGTGAGCCAAAGGGAGTGTGGGTTGGCAACAGTATGAAACCTTTCTCACCCTGTCCCCACCCTACTTCAGAAGCAACAGCTTATCTTGAATTTGGTCTTTATCATTTCCTTGCATCTTTTCTCCAATTCTACTCCCTACGTAGATTTTCGTTAATTAGATTATAGCATTGTTCTGTCTTCTTTTAATGACGATATCCACAGTGTCATAATGTGTAATCAAAATGTACATAATAGTCAAAGTTGGACCCTCTGATCAAATGTCTATTTTCTCCTCAGCCTATTTAATGTCTTTTTTTTTTTTTTTTTTTTTTATCCCTTTGTCTCTCTGTGTTGAATTCTTCAGTGCTATCTTCCAATTCGGAAACCCTGGTGACGTAGTGGTTAAGTGCTATGGCTGCTAACCAAGAGGTCAGCAGTTTGAATCCACCAGGAGCTCCTTGGAAACTCTATGGGGCAGTTCTACTCTGTCCTATAGGGTCGCTATGAGTTGGAATAGTCGATGGCAGTGGGTTTGTTTTTTTTATCTTCCAGTTCATTTATTCTCCCTACACATGTGAAATTTTGTATTTAAAAAACTATAGTTTTATCTATTTTCCGAAATTTCTAATTCATTCTTTTTCACTTCAAATTTTATTCCTGCAACTTTCTCCATTACAATTTCTTATCTTTTATGGATTTTATGCCTTCTTTTGTCTCCTTTAACACTTTAAATACATATAGTTCAAAGTCATTGTCAGATTATCCCATAAAATTAATCTCATCTGTAATGAATTCATGTCTTTCTTACCATTGTTGTTGTTAGTTCCTGTCAAGTCAGCTCTGACTCATGGCAACCTGATGTGTAACGGACCTGGGCCACCCTCATGACCATTGGAACGTTCGAGTTCGTGGCCGTGGTTATGGTGTCGTGCCTTCCGACGCTTGGGGCTCATCGTTCAGCACCATGTTGTACAATCTTCCGTTGTGATCCGTAAGGTTTTCATTGCTAATTCTCAGAGGTAGGTCACCAGGCCTTTCTTCCCAGTCTGCCTCCCCTTTATATGTTTACAGTTATTAATTTGAATTATTTTGAATTGATTAGGTTTTGTTTTCGTTTTCTCTTTCTCTCTCTTTGTTTTCTCTCATTCTAGTCGTTTTAAAGCTGCCTCCACCTGGTACCTCAGATCTCAGTCCAGTACACAGTCCAGAGAGTCTGTCCTAGAGTGATTAACTGGGATCAAGTCATTGCATCAGCAGACAGCGGGCTCAGCTGCCAGTTAAATTGTTGAGTCCAGGCTCTCTACCACCTTAATTGATGCATTTTCCAGGATACAGAGGCGCCAAGTGTTGGTTGAGAGCAATTTTTCTCTCACATTATTTTATGAGACATTGAGTCCCATTCCAGCACCTGACTTCAAGTAACAATCCTGTGCCCAAATCTCCAGTTCCCAGGGAGCATTTTTAGAGTCCCTGGTTCCTGGACAGCGTCCCTGGGTGATGCAAATAATTAAACTGCTCAGCTGCTAACCAAAAGGTTGGTGGTTTGAATCCACCCAGAGGTATCCGGAGAGAAAGACCTGATGATTTACTTCTGAAAAACCAGCCATTGAAAATCCTAAGGAGCACACTTCTACTCCGACACACATGTGGTTACCACGAGTCAGAATCGACTCAGCAGCAACTAGTTATTTGTTAACTGAAAGAACCAGACCCAGACCCAGAGCTCAGCAAGCCTGGAACTCCAGCCTCACTCACCAGTTTTAGTATTTGCTCAGTTCTGATACACAGGGGTATTTCATTTTTCATCCAGTTATGTTTTAAATTGCGCCATATGGAATTTCTAAAATTTTCTAATTTTAACCTATGCAAACTGTAATTGTAGAAGGTGGGATTTGATTTTTTTTTTTTTAATTTTATCTGGTACATCTATATTTTGGAGCAGAGAGAGGATGCCAAAGTAAGAACTTACTTTTTCCATTTAACCAAAGGCCTTTCTCTCCTAAAAGAAGGTTCTCGTTGGTAATGAATTAGAGGTGGATTAGCAGGAAAAAAGCAAAGATGCAGGGTTCTGAAAGTCAGAATAAGGCCCAGGGAAAGTGGTGACACCCAATTAAGGAGACTAAAATGTGGGCAGTGGCGATGGAGAAGAAAACCAGCAGGGCTGAAAAGGGGGCAAGGCGGGATTAAAGGACTCAACAGGCCACTACTCGAGAAAGCACTTGTGAAATGGGCTCTGAAGGCTCTGAAGGGGTGTGGGTCCGGGAAAAAGGTGCACCTGACCTAAACCCAGATTGCCCGCACGAACCCAGTCAGAAAGGTCTTTGTTTCCCCCAAGCTTAGCTGGTTCAGAGTCGAAGAGGCTGTTTTGAAGTAGCTGAAATGAGTCAGAATCGACTCGACGGCACTGGGTGGGAAATGATGTTCATCTGGGCCAACCTGATACCCTGTGACTCTGCTGTGTGTGCTTCTACCCTGAGCTTCTCCACCATTTGACTCCCGACAGTGTGACGTGCTGGGGGCTCACACCGAGGGAGAGCCCTGGAAAGGATCAAGAGGTAGGACAACCAACCAAAGAGCAATGCCCTGACCTGGAGGTCAGTCACTGGAGTGATGACCAGGAGTAAGTGATGGCAGGCCATTGTCTGAAATGTCATCTTGGGGTTTTCCTTTCAGCTCAAGATGCCTTTCTAGCAACCAGCATCTCAGACATACAAAAGCTCTTCTGGAAAATAAAATACACCACTGTCTTAATTCACAAGAACATCACAGTAATTATTGTGCTTCACATACGTAACAATGAAGGCACCTAAGCAGTGCCTTTCTGTCCCCCAGCAGAGCTGACCTGTAGTCACAGCTAGGCTTATTTTCTTCGCTGGCCTTCCTGTCTGGGTGAGCAGTATCATCTTAATTACTTGGCAGTTCACGCGCTTTTCTTGAATGAGCAGGAACGATGAGCTCCTGGCTGTGGTCTGTCATATGCGACTCATGAAGCCAGGCTCCTGAAATTCCTTTGTATCAGCTGCTTCTTTCCAGCAACCTTAAATTCACCTGCATGTGAAGCAAAACACCTGGCTGCTGACATGACTTCTCTGGTTTGTATTCTGGTTGCCTCCTGGGTGTTCATGAAGAAAGCAAGCCACTGGAAACCTGGTTTCCTCTCTCCTTCAGATGAACACACAGAAGAGCTAACGTTCCTGGTGTTGATGGAATTGGCGATGTTTGCATTCTTCGCACACATACCCTCCCACTCTAACCACTCCAGCCTTCACTGTGTCTGGGGACTGAAAAATATTTTCAGATTTGATTATAAGATTGCTTCAAAGATTTTATGCTTGGGAAAATTGTCTGGAAAGAGGTGAGCGAAAACTTTCTTACAGGGTTGGTTAAGTTCCTCTTGTCCAGGATGCCTAAATACCTTACAAGAAACATGAGGGATTTAAAAAAAAAGAAAAGAAAAGAAAAAGGCTATTTTTGTTTATCTGGTGGAATCTGTCCCATTGCCTTGGAGCTGCATCTCCTACGTGTTCATTGGTTGCATTTGATTATTTCAATCATTACGCACCGACATGGGAACATCAAAAAGAAGAAAGTTAAAGCACAGCATGGTGGCACAGAGTGGCATGAGAGAAAGGGCACAGGCCTTGTTTCTTAATCTCTCTGGGCTTCATCTTACTCATCTGTTCAAACAGAAAAACAGTATTTATCTCACTGGGGCTGAGATGTACAACGATCACCTGGCAGAAGTCTGAAGGTTGGATTGAGTGGGCAGAGACTGGAGTCAGCAAGGAAGCCATTATGGGGACTGTTGCAGTAACCTTGGTGTATGCTCTTAAAGCCAAAAAACCAAACCCCTTGCCATCGAGTCGATTCTGACTCATAGCAACCCTACAGAACAGAGTAGAACTGCCCCTGTAGGGTTTCCAAGGAGTGCCTGGTGGATTCAAACTGCCTACCTTTTGATTAGCAGCCATAGCACTTAACCACTATGCCATAGGGTGTCCGGTGTATGCTCTTAGGGGTCTTCAATTGTAGGAATCAATAAACCACCCTGGCTAACTTACACCAAAGGGAAAATGTTGGAAAGGTACTGAGTGCTGTGGTCAGGATAAGCTAAACTATGCTGTGGTAACAATCAGCTCCCTAATCTCATGGCTTCAGACAGTAAATAACAATCTCTTTTTACCCTATAATGTCTGAGGTGGTGCTGACAACTCTTTGGAGCAACCGTCCTGCATTTGGTGACTTGGAGATCCAGGTCAGTGTACGCCACCAGTGTAAGCCAGAGAATTCATACCCACTCTTAAGTATTATTCACAGCTCATTGATCAAAACTAGTAACATGGTCCCCATCTGGGAAATGTAGGTGAGCACAGAGCATATTTGATCAACACATCTATCTCTTCTACACTGGTTCAAAGGAAATGTTGAAGCATCAGGCCAAATGAAGGACAGGAATTAAGGTAGTTCCACAGTTTTTGGCTGAAAAACTAATGGTCATCTGTCTCTTCAGAGAACCACCAGCAGGATGAGGTAGCTATGGAAAGGACATTATTGAGACAACTGGCAAAATTTGAATATGATATGTAATTTACATAAGAGAATTATGTACATATTAATTTCCTAATTCTGATCGTCATTCTTATTTTTAAGGTATGCACACTAACATATTTGTTGATAGAGATATTATATCCATACTTTACTGTCAAGTGGTTTTCAGAAAAAATGATAATAAAAAATGGATGAATGGATGGTTGGATAGGTGGGTGGGTGGATGGATGGATGGATGATGAGGGGGAGAAAGACAGAGAGAGAGTCAGGTAGGTAGGCAGGTAGGTAAAGAGACAGAAAGAGAGATGGGAGAGAAAAAAGAGAGAGACAGAGCAATAGAGAAGTGGAAAAATGTTAACATTTAGGGAATCTGGGTGCAAAGTGTATTAGGATTTTTCTCCTATTCTTGCAAATTTTCTGTAAGTCTGTAATTATTTTCAAATCAAAAGTTATAAAAATTTGCTCACACTACACATACACACAAAAAAGAATCAATCAGCTACAACTGTTTTGCAACCTTGTGTTATTCTACTTAAGACTCATATTCCCCGGTGAGTCTTGACCAGCTGGGGAAGGAGAGTGGTGGGAAACCTTGATGGACAGTCCTACCAAGACCACATGAATTGGGAGGCAAATAGTTCCTCAAAGAAAAATTATGGTGCTGTACCAAAAGAAGGAATACGGGATAATAGGCAGACAGGAACGATGGTGCAGCGGTTGAGTGTTTGGCTGCTAACCAAAAGGCTGGCGGTTCAAACCCACAAGCCCCTCTTGGAAACCCTATGGGGCAGGTCCACTCTGACCTATAGGGTTGCTATGAGTCGGATTTGACTTGATGGGAATAAGTTTGCTTTTATTTTTGTTTTGTCTTGTTCTTTTTGAGCAGGGCAGTGGGAGGTCACATATGTCTGATAAGCCAGAATCCCAAATTTTACTTCAGTTAAGCTTTTGAACCTCAACACAGACTGGAACCATCCTAAGCTTCAAATTTTACCTCAATGTTGGCCTCTGTGCCATTACTCCTAAGGGTAACTACATTCATCTATAAATGCAATCACTCCAAAGATTTTTTTTAAAATACTTTGGAGTTCATTGAAAGAGGACTTATGACCATGCTCTACCCTGGTCATGTTGATTCGTGAATTGCTTAGTTTATCCCATTTATTTTCCAGGTGAGGGGATGAAAGCCTAGAGAAGGTAATTGATCTAGGACTGGCCAAGTTGGGTCTTATATTAGTTTCCTAGGGATGCCATAACAAAATACCACAAATTGGGTTTATAAGAACAGAAATTATCATCTCATAAGTCTAGAGACTAGAAATCCAAATCAGGGTATCGGCCATATTGATTCCTTCTGAGGGCTATAAGAGAGAAACTGTTCCATGCCTCTCTCCAAGCTTCTGGTTGCTCTTGGCAATCCCTTGCTTGCAGTCACAGTACTCCATGGTGTCCTTCATTTCTGTGTGTATCTTCTCTTCTATAAGGATGCCAGTTAAATAGCATTAGGACTCACCTTACTCCAGTATGACCTTGTGTTAATCTAACTGATAACATCTTCAAAGGCTCTGTTTCCAAACAGAGTTGGATTCACAGGTACATGGGTCAGGATTTTAATATACCTTTTTTGGGGAGGACACAGTTCAGTCCATAGCAGGCATCTCATCTAGATGTATTTTGTTACAACAGTGTCAGTTTCAAGGAATAAAAACCAAATTTACAATGGCTTAAGAAAGAAAGAGATGAGGGAGAGGAGGAGGACAAAGAGAAGAAGAAAGAGAAGGAGCAGAAGGAAGAGGAAGAGAAAAAATTATTTATTCATTCATAAACAGAAACATTCAGAGATGGATTTCAGACCTTCCTTGATTCAGATGCTCAAAGACTGCTGGTGTTGCTTTCCATTTCTCAGATCTGATTTTCTCCACATTGCCTTCATTCTCACCAGGTTTCTCCCAAAGCAGGTCTAGGACAAAATTCTACCAGTTTACTGTCTCAGTTGAAATAGTTTTCGGAAATAGTTCCAGCCAAAATCCCAGGGCTGACGCTCATTAACTTTGGTCAACCCAGTTTGGAATCTTGTAGAGGACTACAATCCCTCGCAGTGACAATGAGGGGTAGAGGTGGTAGGAAATGAATTCAACCCCACCTGGACCTCGTGGACTGATGGGGGATAACAGGTCGATCAGAGAAAAATCATGGTGCTGTTAACTGAAGAAGGTAAGTAGATACTAGGCAGACAAAATCCAGATGGACATCACCTAATTCCTGGTCCAAGACTCCTTGTACTCGTTCTGTCACCCAACACCCAATATATGTGAATTCTTGAGTCTCTGCCTTCAGAACCTTGCTGTTTAACCAGGATACATTCTAATTTGGGTTATTTATCCGAAGAAAGTCTCTGAAGTGCAGTTACAAAGATTTCACATGAATTAGCAGAACCATGGACAGCGCCCAAATTTGTGTCCTGGATGCTTATCTGAAGCAGGAAGAAATCTTAAGGAGAGGTTATGGAGAGCTAAAGAACAAACCCAAGTCCAGGATCCACACCTCAGTGTCTCCAAACACATTGCGAAAATGTGGGAGGAAAAGTGAAGGAGTAAATTTAGGGGACACTAGTGACACTTGTTAGATCTTCCTGTCCATCATCCATCTCCTATTTTGGTAACTTCATCTCCTTTTCTATTTGGGGGAACTACCCTTCCTCTATTAACAGGTGAGATGTCCTGCCCTCCTTTGATCACTGGGTGATGTGTGCCCCAAGTTGGGCCAATTAGGTTACCTTTCCCATGATTTCAGTATTGAGTGGGGTTATTCAAGAAAAGACACATAGTTGGATGTAATATATTCACTTGCTGGCAGCCTGAAGGGGCCACCCACTGGATCTCCCAAATTTGGAAAAAAAAAAAAAACTTTAATCTCATCATATAATCTGGAAATGTGCATGTGTGAGTATAGTTAATTCTAGATTTTCTTTTTCTTAATTTTTGTCATAGCTTTTCCTTATTATACCATTCACCTCTCCAAAACTATCAAGAACTAAGAAGCGTTTAGTATTTTTCCATTTCATTAGGTAATTTATACCTTTTTTCCAGAGTCCTGGACAGATGGTGTAAAATAGAATTTAGCTCCAGGATAATATCAATTTTTCATTCTAAAATAGAAATATAAAAAAGTCTACTCATGATGAGCCTTCAACCTGTCTTTGTGACATATTCTAAAGCTACAATTCTTTCATATGGATGAGCCCATAAATTGCTGAGTTTGGATTGATTTATATTTAATTCACAGCTTGTGTGAGATTGCCTTTCACATTTTGGTGCTGAGTTACTCTGAGTTCATTTAAAAGGTGTCACCGTACTTTTTTGTAGATAACTAAATAGCGTTATCCACAGTTTATTGATGGAGAGATTATTAATAGACTTTATGTGGCTGTTACCTCAGAGAACAGGACGGAAGGACAGGAAGGAAAGAAAGAACGTAGGCAACTTTTAGTAGAAAGAGCCTGGAGTTGTCATTGTAAAGATGGCATTAACCACCATGCCTGAATGAGATTGCCTAGGGAATGTGTGTCAAGAGAGTAGAAGTGGTCTGAGGACTGAGCCCTGGACCCTCCAACACTTAGAGATTGAGGAAATGGAGCAAATCTGCAAAGGAGGCTTCGAAAGGATAACTAGCGAGGTAGGAGGAGAGCCAAGAGAGAGTGGTGTCCCAGAGCCACCTACAGAAAGTGTTTGGAGGAGGAGAAAGTGATCCACCAGCCGAATGCTGCTGAGAGATGGAGGAAAAATGAGCCTGGGAACTGACCCCTGGATACAACCACAAGCTTAGATATAGGTGACTGTGAGGGACTGAATTGTGTCCCCAAAACTATGTGTAGAAATCTTAACCCCTATACCTGTGGATGAAATCCCACTTGGGAATAGGATTTTCTTTGTTAGGTTAATGAGGCCATATCAGTGTAGGGTGTGTCTTAAACCAAGCACTTCTGATTTGTGAAAGAGCAGATTAGGCACAGAAGCAAGCCAGCAGGAACAAGGGAAAGATAGAAGTCACGTGGAGATCTCCAAGGAACCAAGTAACTCCAAGGTTACAGAAGCTGAACAAGGATTTTCCCTCAGAGCTGAGAGAGAGAGAGAGAGAGAGCACCTTCCCCTACAGCTGATGCCCTGAATTTGGACTTCTAGCCTCCTGAATTGTGAGAAAATAAATTTCTGTTTGTTAAAGCCACCTACTTGTGGTATTTCTGTGACAGCAGCACTAACAAAGTGACCTTGACAATAAATACACATACGTAGATGGCCTTGACAATAGCTGTTTCAGTGGAACGATAGAGACAGACTCTGAAAGCTGTGCCGCTGACGATGGGCTGACTTTCTCAGTTCCAGTTTAAAAATCCTGATGAACCCGGGTCGAGTCAGGTGCCCGTCTCTAGACTACCCAGCTACGGCCGTAGATAGGGAGGGTGATTTGATGGGCCAGTGGTGGGTCGATCAGCAACGGGGGCTCTCAGGCTGCCGTAGGTGAGCATGGACTTTGCTGGGGTGACCAGGTAGACGGAGAAAGAAGACAGTTCCCACGAGGAGGAAGGGGGTGTCACCAATCTCCCCCACAGTGAGCCTGTTACTTTATCCTCGATTAGAAACGGGATTGAAAGTCCCAGTTTCACAGAGTCGTTGTGAAAATCAAATCGAACGAGAAACTGCAGAGAATGGACTCTGCCTGTACTACAACTCCTGTACAAGCAGAAAGGGTTACCATAGCAACCATAGGAGTCCCCGGGTGGTGCCAGAGATCAAACACTCAACTACTAGATGAAAGGTCGGTGGTTCAAACCCACCAAGAGGTACCTCAGAAGACA
Source organism: Elephas maximus indicus (assembly GCF_024166365.1). NCBI lineage: Eukaryota > Metazoa > Chordata > Mammalia > Proboscidea > Elephantidae > Elephas > Elephas maximus. The sequence continues at coordinate 6,077,780 of NC_064827.1, read as the reverse complement.
GGCCTGGCAATCTGCCTGCGAAAGTTCACAGCCTTGAAAACCCTATGGGGTAGTTCTACTCTGCGAATGTGGGGTTGCCATGAGTTGGAATCGAGTTGACCGCAACCAACAACAACAACATAGCAACCATAAGGGGTTGCCATCATGTTGTTGAACGGCAGTCTACCCCACGTGGCTCCTCCCCAGGCCACATTCTCTGGCACACATCGTGCCCCGTGAGGAAGCTGTAGGCACACACAGTGTATAGCTGGATATTCTGGCTAGTGCAGAAACAACACCACCCTTTTTCCCAGGTTTGAATATCAGGAGCTCTTAGGAAAATGTGCTGTTAGTAGCTCACAAAACAGAAAGTAGAAAAAGCTATCCCAAGAGGGGCTTCAAAGAGCAGCAATAGGAGGCTCAAAGAAAGATAAATCACTGGCAAAGAGGGAAAAGAAAGAGGCAAAGAAAGAAGTTTCCTTTTTGTCCTTTACATGCATGCGAGCTGTGGGGATTTGTCCTGGTTCTTTCTTTCTAGTCTGACAAAGTATTTCAAACCTGAAGCGTGTCACAAATAAAATTGATCAGAAGGGCTTTAACCCCAAATGAGCCCAGTTATTCCTTGGCTGTATACTAGGTTCTTAAAGAGGATTCTTGATTCTTTGACGTCGAAATGAGCCCTGTTTAAAGAAAAGCACGAGGGAATTTTGTTCCTATCCACATGGAATTAAGAATTTCTTAGGCACAAATAAGACCAGTCCGACCTCCTGTCTGGGGACTGGAGAAGTCCTGTCTTAGTTGACTAAATGAAGAATTCTCTGACAAGCCTCAGAACACGAATATGTCACTCTTCCGTGATGTCCTCGTCTAGAACGATCTGTGCAAACCAAGAAAAAAAGACGTTAAGAGTAGACAACGCTGCGTTAAAGTTTTAAAAGCTCAGGCCTAAAGTGAGCTAGCATCGGATTGGACTATAGTCTCTTCTGTTTATTTATATGTCAGCCTCATCTACTCAAGAGAAACGGATAAATTTCCAGGATGTTTCTCTTTTTAATATAAATCAATGTAAGTTTTACACGGGGATACATTTCCCACTTGTAACATTTTAAGAACCAATTTATCTCACAGAGTCTTTAAGAAGGAATAAAATGTTCTCACATTAGCATTGCAGTTGTTGGTTTGCTGGAATCAACTCTGACTCACGGCAACCTTACTGTGTAACGGGACAAAACGTTGCCTGGTCCTCCGCCATCTTCACGATCGTAAGCATATTTGAGCCCATTATTGTGATTATTGTGTCAATCCTTCTCATGAAGGGTTTCCCTTGTTTTTGCTGACGCTTTTCCTTACCAACCATGATGTCCTTTTCTAGCAATGGTCTCTCCCAATGACGTACCCAAAGTTAGCCTTCTAAAGTCTCTCCATTCTCACTTCTAGGGAGCATTCCAGTTGTATTTCTTCTAAGACTGATTTGTTCGTTCTTCTGTCAGTCCGTGCTATAGTCAATAGTCTTCACCAACACTGCATTTTGAATGCATCAATGAGATTAATCGAGGAAAAAAAACTTTAAAAGTAGACAATGCCATGCTGAAATTTTAGAAGCTCAGGCATACATTGAGTTAGTATCAGATGGGACTTTATCCTCTTTTGTATTTTCTTTCTCATCATGCTTATTTAGATGTCAGCCTTACCTGATCAAAAGAGAGAGATAAATTCCCAGGATGTTTCTCTTTTTAATATAAATCCTCTATAACTCTTCCACAGGGGTACATTTTCCACTTAGGCACGTGAAAAATCAATTCATCCCACAGAGCCTTTAAGAAGGAGTAAAATGTTCTCAAAATGGCATTGAAATTAGTAAAGCAATTTTATCCTTCTAGGTTATGGAAAAGGAACCCTGATGACGCAGTATTTAAAGCACTCTTCTGCTAACCAAAACCCACGAGCCGCTCCAAGGGAGAAAGATGTGGCAGTCTGCTTCTGTAAAGGTTACAGCCTTGGAAACCCTATGGGGTAGTCCTACTCTGTTCTGCTGATGGCTATGAGTCAGAATCGACCTGATGGAAATGAGTATTTTTGGGGGGGCGGGGGTTGGAGGTTCTGGAATGCATCCCTCCCACTTTGAAATGCCTTTTTATTCTTTCCCCAGCCCTCACTTAAATTGCCGTCATAGCTGGTATCATAGGTGTTGTTAGTGTTTGAGTGGTTTGCTGCCCTTCCTTCCAGGCTCTTCCCTCTGGGAGGTCTGACATCCCTGCCTCTTGACTTCTCACTGGGTCATGGGACTTGCTTTGCCCAATGGAGTATGAGAGAAAGCCATGGTCAGACTTTAAGAGCCATCCCCTGGTCAACACCTTCTCTTTTCCCTCATCACAAGATCGGCAATGTTGCACCTAGAACTGCTCCTTTAGCCTGGGTCCTAGAATGAAGACAAAGTGGAGGCGAGCTGAAACTGACCCATGATGGACATAGAGCATGAACAAGAAATAGATGTTTGTCGCTGTAAAGCTCTGAGAGTTTAGGGGCCATTGGTTACTCCAGCAGAACTTAACCCGGCAGTTTTTTTATATATTATGTTTATAATATGCCAATATCATAATAATTGGTAAAAAAAAAAAAAAATTAGATAAAATCATGAAAAAGATCTCTGGGCTCCAAACTCTCTGGTACAGTTCAAAAGAATTACAATAGCAACAGGAATATACCAAGTGAGTTTGCAAAATTGCAAAACCTGTCTTAGTTATCTAGTGTTGCTATAACAGAAATACCACAAGTGGATGGCTTCTATAAAGAGAATTTTTTTCTTTAGAGTCTAGCAGCTCAGAAGTCGAAATTCAGAGTGCCAGCTCCAGCAAAGGCTTTCTCTCTCTGTCAGCAAAGGCTTTCTCTCTCTGTCACCTCTGGAGGAAGGTCTTTGTTATCAGTCTCCTCTTGGTCTAGGAGATTCTCTGCACAGGAGCCCCCAGTCCAAGGGATGTGCTCTGCGCCCAGTGCTGCTTTCTTGGTGGTGTGAGGTCCCCCTGTCTCTCTGCTTGCTTCTTTCTTTTATACCTCAAAAGAGATTGGCTCAAGACACAATCCAGTCTTGTAGATTGAGTCCTGCCTCATTAACGTAACTGCCAATAATCCCACCTCATTAACATCTTAGAGATAGGATTTACAACACATAGGAACATCACATGAGATGACAAAATGCTGGACAATCACACAATACTTGGGAATCATGGCCCAGCCAAATTGACAGATATTTTTGGGGGATACAGTTCTATCAAGGACACCAACCAATAACTGTCAGATGATTTCTGGCATGGACCACACTGCTAGATGACATTTACTCTGGATCAATAAAAAAACTCACCACGAGCATAGGGATCTTGTCATTATATAAGACGAACTCTCAAAGCTAATCTGCTAGACCAGTCTACTCAAAGTATGGACAGCAAACTTTTCTCAGCAGTCTGCAGTGAGATATACCCAAAAATTGAGAGTAAGTCTTTAGAAACTCTTACAGTAATTTGGCATTGCCGCAATATCCAAGCTCAAGATGGGTGGGATTGTCTTATTGAGAGAGGTCATAGGCCAATTAGGGTGTTGTCAGACTTCCTTGGTGAGTCACAGGTGGCACGAACTGCATACTAGGATTAGTCTGCCACAGACGGGAGATTCCCCCCCCCCAAAAAAAAATGTGTCCTTCACCACATAGTTTGAAAAGCACTGACCTAGAAACTTCTTGGAAGTCAGCAATAGAACCAATGCACTTAGGCCGATAGGAAACCTGATAAAGAACCTAAAGGGCACAGGAACACTCTGTGTGAAATTAAGCCATTCTGTTGGGGAAATCCATGTCTGTGCTAGCAACCTTTAGTACATTTTCTGCCCCACTGGAGATTTATGAAGGCAGATGGAAATAATCACATCTTTAATTACCTATTGTGTGCGCAGCACTGCACAGACAGTTCTCAGGTTTCCAAATACTGTATTCACAGAATTCAGTGAATATGTTGATTGTCATGACCACAGGACATAGTCTCCCTTACAAGCAATTTGACTAATGGTAGGGAGAGTCCTGGCCTATAAAAGTTGACTTAATCTAAGAAATAACTGAACTGTGGCTTAAAAAAAAAAAAAACAAACTAATCTGACTTCTGGGTCTCTAAAACAAAAATAAAGGTGATAGAGTAAGAAGGAGAAGCAACAGAGGAAATACTAAACTATGTTAAACTGTTAAACTTTTCTACAACACATTCTCACTTCCCTTTGTTCTTTTCTGTTTCTCTATACCCTCTCCATCAACCCCCTCTCTTTTATGCATCCCAGATGCCCACCCAAATATACCACTCATCAAAATTATTTCATTCCTTTTCCTTCAAAGTAGGTTATGTTAGGCATTAAGGAAAAAACCAAGATGGTTGAATTAGTTTATACTAAGAGGTGATTGAACTAATTTATACTAAGATGTTAATGACTAATAACCTCTTAATCCTCCTAGAAACACTTGCCTTTTTAGGAGAATGTGCTTATTTCAACACAAATAAACCTCATATTGGCAAGTACAAGGAAGTGAAAGGAAAATGTCTGAGAAAAGAGATTAAAAAATATTCTAGGTCAAGGAAGCAGAAAGACTTTTGTCTGAGTCAGCATCTCCCAATCACTTCCTGTTTTTCAAAGTTTTTTTTCTCTCTTTTTCTACTTTTTGCATAAAATTCCCATGTTTTTTTCATAGTGACTCTCAGCACTGAGAGTGGGGGTGCTGTTGTTGTTAGGTGCGGTTGAGTCGGTTCCAACTCACGGTGACCCAATGTACAACAGAACGAAACACTGCCCAGTCCTGTGCCATCCTCACCATCACTGTTATACTTAGGCCCATTGTTGCAGCCACTGTGTCAATCCACCCCATTGAGGGTCTTCCTCTTTTCCACTGACCCTCTACTTTACCAAGCATGATGTCTTTCTCCAGGGGCTGATCCCTCCTGACAACGTGTCCAAAGTTTGTGAGACGTAGCCTCGCCATCTTTACTTTTAAGGGACATTCCGGTTGTACTTCTTCCAAGAGAGATTTGTTCATTCTTTTGGCAGTCCATGGTATATTCAATATTCTTCGCCAACACCACAATTCAAAGGCATTAATTCTTCTTCAGTCTTCTTTATTTATTGTCCAGCTTTCACATGCATGGGAGGCGATTGAAAACACCACGGCTTGGGTCAGGTACACCTTAGTCTTCAAGGTGACATCTTTGCTTTTCAACACTTTAAAGAGGTCTTTTGCAGCAGATTTGCCCAATATAATGTGTCTTTTAATTTCTTGACTGCTGCTTCCATGGCTGTTGATTGTGGATCCAAGTAAAATGAAATCCTTGACAACATCAATCTTTTCTCCATTTATTACGATGTTGCTTATTGGTGCAGTTGTGAGGATTTTTGTTTCTTTATGTTGAGGTGTAATCCACACTGAAGGCTGTGGTCTTTGATCTTCATCAGTAAGTGCTTCAAGTCCTCTTCACTTTCAGCAAGCGAGGTTGTGTCACCTGCATAACGCAGGTTGTTGATGAGTCTTCTTCCAATCCTGATGCCCCGTTCTTCTTCATACAGTCCGGTTTGTCAGATTTGCTCAGCATACAGAGAGGGGATGGTCGCTGGTAAAGAAGACCTGCTTGCATGTGAGGTGTGAGTCAAGGACAGTTCGTACTAGGTACTGAGTGGGTGAGGCCTGAGGATGAAATATGGAAATACCTGGGACAAAAATATTTAGAACACCATAGATATTGAAAGCTGAAAAAGACCTGGAGACGAGCCAACCCAGTATATCCCAGTATGGGACACATACCACCGGTGTTATGTGAGATGCCATGTGGTATAGAAATTAGTTCCTTTTCAATTCTCTTTCATTCTTTTGATTCTATCAAGGATAACAGTTATTTTAACACAGAAAACAGACCAGGAGCTCAGACTCCTCGATAGGCAGTGGTCTCTTTGTAGCATTTAATAAAACTGTTTTGTTTTCTCTGTTTTTATTTTTACTACTGTCTTGGCAAGTGGTACTGATTTTGATTTGTGATAGCGCTATGGAGTTTCTTCTAAAACACATTCATTTAAGAAACAGAAAAGGAGTTCAAGGACAATCTTAGGTAAATAACATACAGGGAGCAGATAGATGTGGCAAAGAATTGTAAAGGTTGTATGAAAAGATGGAAGTTGAGAGCCACTGATAGAGCCTGAACTTCACTTATGAATTTAAAACTGATGAGAGAGATACGTGTGCAGGAGAGGGGGTGTATAACACCAGAAACGGTGGTCATGTAAAACACAAACCTGTCACCTGTAACTAAAAACCAAATCCATTGCTGTCGAGTCGAGCCCGACACAAAGCAACCTTATAGGACAGAGTAGAACTGCTCCATAGGGTTTCCAAGGAGCGGCTGGTGGATTTGAATTGCCGACCTTTTGGTCAACAGCCATAGCACACCACAGCTCTTAACCACTGTGCCGCCTAGCGTAGTTAATTCCTCTGAGCAGTCCTATATACTGTAAAGGGATGCGGCCATAGGATTAGGGCTGATAAGCCTTGGTGACACATCTTTTAGGAACCTCTGTTTATATTCACACGCTCAACCTACAGCATTAAAGAACCAGGGAATTCTTTCCACCTCTTCCTGTTACGAGACAGTCCTTGGGAATTTCCCATCATTTATAGATTTTCAGCACATTTTTCTGTTTGTGACCAAAAAGAGGATAACCCTTTAAGAAGAATGCAAGAAATTTACGTACAACCTTGCATATCTTTTTAGTCTAAATAATGATAATAAACAACAACGCGGCATGGGCCAGGCTAAATCAGACGTTGCCGATAACTATGGGTTTACGGCATGAATGTAATCTGGAGTTAGTATGTGAAAATTACAACCATCAGCTGTAACGGCTTTAGTTGAGCTCAACGAAGTTTTATTAAACATGAAAATATGTTCCAAGAACTGAACCAGGTGTCAAGGAATCCATGATCAATTAGACGTGGTCCCTGCCTTCTAGAATCATTCTGGCGAAGTGCTTGGACAGGGGAAATTTGACCCCAAAGTAAATCACCATGTCCAGCTCCAGTTCCTGAAAACTTCCAGCAATTTGCAAGTGGAATTCACTTACAAAAATAAAATATTTACATTTCATCTTCTCCAGATTTCTTTCTACGTTTAAGAGGAGGAAGGAAGGAATGATAGAAGAAGGGAAGGAAATAAGGAAGAAGGAACACATGTATAACACTTTATATGTTTTAGTCTTTCATGTGTATTGCTTCTTTCATGTTGCCACTATGCTGGACACTAGGCCACCGGTATTTCAAATATCAGCAGAGATACCCATGGTGTACAGGTTTTAGGAAAGCTTCCAGGCTAAGACAGACCAGGAAGAAAAACCTGGTGACCTACTTCTGAAAATTAGCCAGTGAAAACCCTATGGCTCACAACAGAATACCATCCAATATAGTGCTGGAGGATGACTTCCCTGGGTCGGAAGGCACTCATATACACAATGGCCACCACATTGGACTCGAGCATACCAACAATCATGAAGATGGCACAGGTCTGGACAACGTTTTGTTCTGTTGTACATGGGGTCACCATGAATCAGAGCCAACCCGACGACAACTATGAACAACACTATCCAACTTCCAGCTTATGGGAAATACTGGAAGGAGAGAAACAAATGTATTGCCACCAAGAAGAAGCAATCAGCTGAATCCAGAATGTGTGAGATTTTGTAGGACAAATGACCCAGCCCCTTGAACAAATAAGATGGAGAAGATCTATCATAGATAAAAGAGACTTCAAAAACTTAACAGCCCAACGTGGGCTTGTTTGGATTCTGGTCTTCAGGGCGTTGCTTTTCGTGTCCCTGGCTGCAGGTTGCCGCTTGTCCTGCGAGCCTTCATGGTTGAAATCTGCGGCTGTGACAGTGAATTCTGTCCCTTCTGTTGGTTGGTTGGAGCCAGGGGCATTTACCTGCAGCCTCAGGCTTACCTGGGCTCCTGCTAGTTACAAATATGGGAGCCTCTCTATTGGTCCAGTTCACCAGTTCTCCCCGGATTCCATGGAGTGTCACTTTCCCTTGCCATGGCCATTCCATGACTCTCAGTGCAACATCCCTGCACCAGGAACTAAGGGTCCTGGGGATATGAAGTCTCAGAGCCCCCTCCACCTGGGAGTCACTGGGTGGTACAACAGTTAACATGCTCAGCTGCTAACTGGAAGTCTGCCCAGAAGCACCTCGGAAAAAGGGCCTGGTGATCTACTTCCAAGAAATCAGCCACTGAAAAACCTTTGGAGCACAGTTCTACTCTGACACTTATGGGGTGGCCATAAGTCAGAACTGACTCCACAGCACCTGGCGTGGTTTTCCTTATTCTCTCTGCCTGACCACACTACCCTGCCTTGTTTGCATTCCTCTGGGCGTACCCCAGGTTGGTAATGGGAGGCCTAGGAAGCAGCCCCCTGGATGGGGAGCAGAGGATGGAGCTGCCACCCTCTGTGCTCTAACACACACCCTCTTTCTGGACAGAAGTCTAGAGAGAGAAAACAGGGTGAGCCCACTTCTCCTCACTTCCTGTCTTCTTCCCACCCACCGTTCCCTGGGCCAGGAAGTGGTGGGTCTCTCTTTTAATTCCCCTGTGTTGTATCCTCCTGCTACAACAGACCAAGGAACCAGGCTGCTCCTTTGATATTCTAAAAGGGAGAAAAAGGAACATGGAATATCCTTTCTCAAGATAATAGTCCAGTGCTGTGGTGGTTAAGAGCTCAGGGTGCTAACCAAAAGGTCGGCAGTTCAAATCCACCAGCCACTCCTCAGAAACCCTATGGGGCAGTTCTACTCTGTCCTGTAGGGTCCCTAGGAGTCAGAATCAACTCGATGGCAACAGAATTTTCTGCTACATACATCCATCAAGCAGAAGTGGAATGTTTGTGCAATTTTTTGTCTTTAAATTCCTTATGTAACAAATTCTAACCTCCCAGGTTTATGAACACCCGGCCTAACGGGGAGAAAGTATGTTCTCAGAAAGGCAAAAGGAAAGCAGTGCGTTAATGATTTTCATATATTCCTCTTATAGTTACACACACACGCACACAAAAACGCACACACACATGCATACACGTGCACACACACACTTAATTGGAATTACAGGATTCATATTTTAAGTTTTACATTTTTAAATATACAAGTAATAAATGGCTACGTACTTATTGTAAAAAAAAAATACCCACTGTTTATAAAAACATAGTTTCATGTGTGTGTTATGAGTCGGTATTGACTGGACTGCAATGGGTTTGGCTTCTTTTTTTCTTTTTGGTTTTATCATTTTCTTGTGTAATTGGATATTTTTCTATAATATCCTCTTGAATCCTTCAGTATGTTCCCTTGTCTGACGTATTTTTACACATTCACTCAATCTCTAGCCAATCCACTTTACTAGATATTTGTTTCTAACTATGTGGGATAAAGACCCTTTGTGCACACAGTGGGGTGTTCCTTTGGTATAAGTTTCTAGAGGTACACCAGTTGGGTTAAAGAAGGCAAACACATCTAATGGGAGATGTTACGATTTGCTTCATTGTCTTCAGAAAAGTCATAGCATCTTTCAGCTGCACCAGCAGTATGTGACAATTCCTGGTTCTCCATGCCAGCGCTGGATTTACAATTTATAATGTTAAAATTATAAATGTTATCACTGTAATTTTGAAATTTTTTTATGTTAGACATCTTTGCCAAGCTGATAAATATTCGTTTAAATTTGCATTGCCTTGCGTACTAGTGAGGTTATTTGTTCCTGTATTTCAAATATGTGTTAATCACTTGTGTTTATTATTTCAATGGTAGCTTCGGATCAGGTAAGTGAGGTTAAATGATTTGTTCGAGGACACACAGCTGGGATGAAGCAGATAGAGAATTTTTTTTTTCATGTTCAAAAATGAAATGTGTTGGTGAAGAATACTGAATATACCATGGACTTCCAAAAGGACGAACAAATCTGTCTTGGAAGAAATACAACCACAATGCTCCTTAGAAGCAAGAATGGCAAGACTTTGTCTCATGTACTTTGGACATGTTATCAGGAGGGACCAGTCCCTGGAGAAGTTCGTTATGCTTGGTAAAGTACAGGGTCAGTGAAAAAGAGAAAGACCCTCAACGAGATGGATTGGCACAACGGTTGCAACAATGGACTCAAGCACAGCAACGATTGTGAGGATGGTGCAAGATCAGGCAATGTTTTGTTCTTGATGGCACTGGACAACAATAATGAAATGAAATGGAATAGTTCTTCAGTGTGTCAGAAGTGAGCAATAAAACCTATGGGCCAAAGTTCTGTTGAAGCCAAGAGTTCAAGGACACTTACCAATAGATAAGAAGCTTTGCACTAAATCATCTTTAATAAGATATTGCTTGGAGAATTATTATAAAGGTTTAATGAATTACAGTTCTTTTATTGTTATTTATCATTCCAAGATAAATTTATATACAGATCAAGATTGGAAGATAAAGAAGAGATGGCTAAAGAGGGCCTGAATATGCTGACGGCATCCTTCCTGCCACCCGTTGGTCATGAAAGATTGCTCAGCTGGAGATGCTGAAGGAGATGCTGAAGAACACTGGTACCCATCATGCTTTTCTCCCTGTTGCCATAGCGTGAGGACAAAGCAACTAACCGCATATGTTTTATGACGACTAGAACACAACCAGCCAACTATTTCTAGAATACTCAGAAGCTGACATCTCACTTTTTGTTTCTGAATGCCTTTTTTCATTTATATCAGAATTAACATATAAGGCCAGGCTGTCACCTGCTGGTTTAACCTTGTCTGGTAACATCGAAGTCTCTTCACTTCAGTAAGTAACGGGAGAATCCATGAGTCAACCGTGTAAAAAACAACCACAACCCAATAGCAATAAAGGAAACTGCAGAGTTATTTAAAGGTTTCAAAACAAAAGAATCAGCAAGCCAGCAAAATGTAACCTAATAAGAATTCGCCAAAGATTTATTTCAGCAGGGTCAAGGAATCTGAGGAGCCTCGAGGAAAGGGAGATGTTGATGATTAAAGGAAGAAAAAAACAATTGCTAACACTTCTTCCCACCTGGTCTTAAGGTCTTATCCCAGGAAAGTGACCTTATTCGTCCAGGAACAGAGTGGTCGAGTTATGCTTGTCCAATCTGAGAGCATCTGTGTGTATGACTACCACAGGTCAAGACAGTACAAAGGAATCGAAGTTAATTGCTAGGAGATCTCCACCGGTCCCTCCGACCCCAAAGTGATGCTTCATATGGAATTTCTTGCCTTGAGCAGAGAACTCACATAGACTAAGGTGCCACCAGCAGCAACGGACAGGGAATTTGGGACTTCAACCACTGCCCTACAAAATGTATTCAGTGTCCACTTGAGCTCAGTACTTTAGGACACCGTAGTGTCTCCTGGATGGATTCTTGAAGAACTTGCATAAATTTAAATTCACATAACTCAAGAATAATATCCCCATAACAATTCTGTATTGATCCCTCATAAAAGAGGTGGCACTTAAATGCACAAACTCCAGAGCCAGACCACCGAGCTTCAAGTCCTTGATCCTCCTCTTACTTACGAGGGTTCTTAGACAAGTTACTTGACCATTTTGTGCCTCAGTTTCCTCAGCTATACAATGAGGATGATAATGATAACACACCTTATTTCATTATTCTGGCAGCCCCATGAAGTAACAACAATAGTAGCTACCTCACTGAGTTGTTGCAAGGACCAAAGTGCTTGGACAGAGGCAGCAGATATGTGCAGGGTGTTTATCTGTGTTTTATTGACTATGCAAGGCATTCAATTGTGTGGATCATAAATTATGGATAACATTGCAAAGAATGGGAATTCTAGAACACTTAATCGTGCTCATGAGGAACCTGTAGAAAGGATGTGCGTCAGGGTTGTACCCTTTCACCATACCTATTCAACCTGTATGCTGAGCAAACAATTCAAGAAGCTGGACCATATGAAGAAGAACGGGCATCAGGATTGGAGGAAGACTCATTAACAACCTGCGTTATGCAGATGACACAACCTTGCTTGCTGAAAGTGAGGAGGATCTCAAGCACTTACTGATAAAGATCAAAGACCACAGCCTTCAGTATGGATTACACCTCAACATAAAGAAAACAAAAATCTTCACAGCTGGACCAATAAGCAACATCATGATGGATGGAGAAAAGATTCAAGTTGTCAAGGATTTCATTTCATTTGGATCCACAGTCAACGCCCATGAAAGCGGCAGTCAAGAAATCAACAGACACATTGCATTCGGCAAATCTGCTGCAAAAGACCTCTTTAAAATGTTGAAAAGCAAAGACATCACCTTGAAGACGAAGGTGCACCTGACCCAAGCCACGGTGTTTTCAATTGCATCATATGCATGCGAAAGCTGGACGATGAATAAGGAAAACCAGAGAAAAACTGATGCCTTTGAATTGTGGTGGTGGTAAAGAATACTGAATATACCCTGGACTGCCAGATGAATGAACAAATCTGTCTTGGAAGAAGCACAGCCAAAATTCTCCTTAGAAGCAAGGATGGTGAGACTGCGTCTTACATACTTTGGACATGTTGTCAGGAGGGATCAGCCCCTGGAGAAGGACATCATGCTTGGCAAAGCACAGGGTCAGCAGAAAAGAGGAAGACCCTCAAGGAAATGGATTGACACAGTGGCTGCAACAATGCGCTCAAGCATAGCAATGATTGTGAGGATGGCGCAGGACCAGGCAGTGTTTTGTTCTGTAGTACATAGGGTCACTATGAGTCAGAACTGACTTGATGGCACCTAATAACAACAACAAAAACAACAACGGACTGCTTAGATCAGCGCCAAGCACGTGATAAGCGCTTCATAAATTTTTTTTTTTTTTTTTTTTTTTACCATCAGCTAAACCCAAACTGTTCCTTGAGTCATACTTAATACGTTCCAGGTTTCGATTACCAGTGGATATTTTCAGCTGTTTCTTCTCATTTCGAGTCATGTCACATCAGCAAATGAAGATCTGAAAGCTTCACTTGACCCACGTCATTAAGGTCGACTCTACTGTGAGAAGGCAGCTCTTCCCCAGTGGTATCTTGAATGCCTTCTAGCCTGAGGCGCTCACCTTCCAGCATTGGTAAAGTGGAGGGTCAGCGAAAAAGAGGAAGATCCTCAACGAGATGGACTGACAACAACGGGCCCAAATATACCTACTACTCTGAGGATGGTACAGGACTGAGCAAAATTTCGTTCTGTTACACAGGGGGTCGCTGTGAGTCAGAATCTACTGGACGGTACCTAACAACAACAATAGCAGAAACACAGCTTCCTGTTCACTTGGCTCACCAGATTTGAACTCTTGTGATCCTTGACTTTTTTTTTTTAATCTAGGAGATTTTCATTATTTCAAAATGTGCGTATGTATTTAGATTTCATTCACCTTTTTATATTGCAGGATTTAAAACTTGCATAACTTAAACGAGCACAAAACAAGTATGCACCATACGAGCTGTAGGGGTGAGCACAAGATAGGTGGCTGATAGCCACTTGCAGTTCTAAAGGGCAATTGCTATCGATCAGTCTGCAAGGGTTCTTGTGGGTTTGAAGTTTCAGGGTGTGTTCACCCCAACAGGTGACAAGAGACAAGGAGCCAGAAGGTGCTTGTCCAGGGTACCCCCAGGTACAACTAATACCCAGTGCCTGTGTATCGGGCACTGTTCTAAGTCATTTACACACATTATCTTATTCAAAGGTGCAGGGCACGTTTAATTTTAGGAAAACCAAATCAGAAGCCCGCTTAGAGCTGCAGGTTTGGGGATGTGGTAACAGGAAGGGAAGTTTGCACATGTGAGAGTGAATGAAACTGGGTAGCAGCACGGAGGAGGAGAATGGGAAAGTCCAGCCAGCAATGCTGAGTCTACCTGGCACCACTAACCTAGTTTCTCCAACTCTCCTCTATCTGCCTTGCCAAGGCATTCGGTCTTAGGGAAGGGCCCGCCCACCTTCTCCCCAGAACAGCCTGGCCGGGCTCTCAGTCCTCATTACTTTGCCAAAGGGCCACAAAGCAGGTCACAGGGAGCAGAAGTGAAATTCTAAGAGGTCCCATGAGAGAGGTCCATATGCAGAGCTGGAAACAAAGTCAGCAGGAATTGTGAGAAGGAATTTTGTTTCCTTCTGTTGTACGCAGGGTCCCTGTGAGTCGGAACCGACTCGCGGGCGCCTAATACATGACGTACAGGGTACCCTTACTAGCCCTGGGACCCCAGAAATCCTGCCGGAGCCTCACCTCCCTCGACTCATAAAAAGAGAGTCAATAATACTTGTGGGGGTGGGGGATGAGACTAGAGGCCCGCGTGAAGGGTCATCAAATCCGGACCTGCGCCCAGCGCTCTTTCTTTTCCTCCTCCCCCAGGCTTCAGGCTTCCTGGGGAGTAAGGGTGACCCACAGCAGCACTCAGTTTCCCCAACTCGAAGCCTCTCCCAACTCGAAGGGCACCAGTGTTGGCATTTGGGAATAGCTGATGTGGGGGGGGGGGGGGCGGGGGGGTGCAGGATGAAATCCAAATCCAGGGGGGCCAGCGGCTCCACCCTCAAGATTAGGGAGAGAAGGAAACCCGTAACATCAAAACCCAGCATGAGAGGGGGGCGTGGAAGGAAGGGAACTAGACCTCAGCTGAAGGCCCGAAGGGGCGCAGGGTCCCCAAGAGGCCGCCCCAGTCCCTGCCGCAGCGCTGGGGCCCTCCCCGACGACCCCCCTCGAACCCGGGCGCCCCAGTGCGCACCCCGACCCGCCTCCAGCCGCCGCTCCTCCCCGCTCGCTGGTTGGCAGGGCGCAGAGCGCGGCAGCAGCGGGAGGAGCCGGGCGCCCCCACGCAAAGCAGCCGGGGCGGCACGGGCTCAGGAGCGACAGGCGAGGTGCGGTCCCAGGCGGCGGCGGTGACAGCACGCACCTCTCCCCAGCACGCCGCGGAGCTGCCACAGTCCCGGGCCCCGGCCCACGAGCCCAGCCGAGCCCCGCGCGCCGCAGCCACCGCGGCAGCTCCGAGCCCTGCATCCGCCATGGGGAAGCCGGCGAAGAAGGGCTGCGACTGGTGGCGCTTTATCAAGAAAAACTGGCTGCTGATCAGCACCGTGGCCGCGGTGGTGCTAGGTGAGCGCCGGCCGGTGGGCGACACGCGCCCTCACGCGCGCCCCGCGCCCAGGCCGCGTGCGCATGAGGGTGGGCACGCACTAGGGTGGGCACTAGAATGGGCACGGAGATGAACGCGCACCAGGCTGGGCCCGGGTGTGCGCGCACGCGGAAGGCACGGTGCTGGCGCTTGTGCCGCGGAGACCCCCGGCTCCCCCTCGACCTTGGCTTTGCCCCCACGCGGGGGCCTCTCCCCAGCGCGTGGATCTCTGAGTGAGCAGAACAAAGCTCCTCGAGGACTCTCGTTTGGGGCCTCCGCGAGCTGCTTTATCCAGAATGACCAAGGGGGCTTGGAAGGGGGAAAGGAAACAAGTAGCTCACCTTCTTCCCGTCTGGAAGCAGACGTGGTTTAATTTTTTTTTAACCCTATCTGCTCCCCTTTTTTCCCTGAACCCCGCGGCCCCGGAGAGATTGTGAATCGTCGGCTTCTGTTGGGCTGGCAGAGGCTCCGCTGGACCTTGGGCGCAGGGGTGGCCGGGCCAGGAGAGGCAGGGTAGGGAAGTTGCCAGGGCTTACCCTGAGCAGTGCCTGGAAAGGTGCCTTTCCACGCACGGGTGCCTACAGCGTGCACAGGGGTGCCGAAAGCCCGCCAGAATCGTGTCTGAATCGGGGGTGAGCAGTGAGTGCCCGCGGAGGACACGGGGACGAGCCCAGAAGTCAGATCCACCCTTTCCACCCTGGTCGGCTGCTGAGATAGCGCCCCTCCTCTGGAGCCCTCTTGCTCTCCCCACTGTTTTTCTGTTGAAAATAAATCTTAAGTCATCTTGGCTTGTGTTTAAACCAGGGTGTATTTAGGTGATTCACTCCTAAGGGGTCACTGGACTAGGTGCATATTGGAACCCAATGGCTTCACTAGGGAGACGGGGGGGGGGTGCAAACAGCACCGGGTGACACTGTCAGAGGGGGTGATGCCAAAATGACTGTGTGAAAATATCTCTGTCGTTAGCTATAACAACAAAGCCATTTTTTTGCAAGCCCAGCTTACATGCATCAATCTGCCTATAAGGCTCAAACTCCATGCTAATTTACCTTCGGGACCTTCTCATGTGCCCTGGTCAGAGCTGTCGTTGTTACCCGATCGGGACCTTCTCATGTGCCCTGGTCAGAGCTGTCGTTGTTACCCGATCGGGACCTTCTCATGCGCCCTGGTCAGAGCTGTCGTTGTTACCCGATCGGGACCTTCTCATGCGCCCTGGTCAGAGCTGTCGTTGTTACCCGATCGGGACCTTCTCATGTGCCCTGGTCAGAGCTGTCGTTGTTACCCGATCGGGACCTTCTCATGCGCCCTGGTCAGAGCTGTCGTTGTTACCCGATCGGGACCTTCTCATGTGCCCTGGTCAGAGCTGTCGTTGTTACCCGATTACAGTGGTGCTTCCAGTCACCCAGTTTCCTCTGCACGCGCTGCAAGCACACGCCGTTATTTTAATTGTTGTCACTGCTTTTGTCTACTTTTCTGGTGTTTTAGCTACAATATTGTGGTAGTTAGTGTTTGTGAACCTGTATCAATAACTTTTTTGAGAAGGAAGTAATTAATGGAAAAGAAGGCGTGATATACGGGAATTATGATTTACAAGTAAAATTAGTACAGAAACATTGCTGAGGATTCTGTATGGTCTGGTACAGGAGGAGGTCCGTGGGGGGTGACACAGACCCTAGTGACACCACTGTCAGAACATTGTCCAGATGTGCGCACTGAACCACACTTAGATTCTGAATTTCTGCCAGGGTTCTCTGTTGCCACAGTTGGGCTGTGGGGTGCATTTGTTTGGGATTGCAAGCCAGTGCTACTTTCCTCTTGAAGTTCACAAAGGTGGGGACACCCGGCAGGTGAGGGCTGCTGCTCCTTCTCTGAATTTGGACTCCTTGGGAGTCCCACCTTCCTTTTGGGAAATAGGAGCTGGGCTTTTGGGAAGGGCAGGTGGGGGACAGGCCTGCCTATCCTCTCCTGCTTTCCTTTTCAGCTGCTGCTTCCCAATCTCAGAATAGCTGGTGTTGTCTGTTCTCCCTCCCACCACTTCCTTTAAAAAAGCCTTTGAAATTTAATGGAATCCTCAGGGTCAGATATCGTACTCCAGAACCTTCTCCCAAGGAAAGTCAGGTTCCTAATAAAGAACACCCTGGAATTGCCTGGTCCTCCCTGGAAGGAAAGGAGAGAAGAGGGAAGCAAGCATTGACTGATTAACTCTGTTTCCCCCAAGAAGTGCAGAGTGCCTCTGGGCATTTGTGTGGAGGGTCGGTCTTGCCCTGCACTGAAGCAACAGACCCCCCCGGAGACAGCATTTTGATTTTTCTTCGGCCAGATAGAAGAGATGGTCTTGTTTTCCCAGTGGTAAAAACCAAAAATAAACCAAACCCGTTGCTGTCGAGTTGATTCTGACTTATAGTGACCTTCTAGGACCGAGTAGAGGTGCCCTGTAGGGATTGCAAAGGTGGATTTGAACTACCGACCTTTTGGTTAGCAGCAAAATGCTTAACCACTGAGCCCCCAGAGCTCCATTCCTGGTGGTAAGAGTGCAGAATTAATTATTAAATCCATTAAGGACGTTGAGGATAACCCTGGGCTTACGGCTCCCTCCCAGTGCCCCGTGGAAGTGGAATAATTGTGCCTTTTCCGCCCTGGGGTTCTCCACAGATACCGTCTTGCTAACCAACTGTGGCACACCAGTGTCCCGGGTACCGATTGCTAGAGGCTGGTGTGGGAAGGGTTTCGAGTGGTTGTTCCCCAGCCTTTGGAACCAGTTACACAGATAACATCTTCAGCGTCAGTGGGGATTACCTGCCCCATTTCGCAGACACAGGTTTTGGTGTCAGATGGGTGCTTTGCTCCAGTTTTAATGTGGGTGAGCCCCAGAAGCTTGATGTGGGTACTTTTCTCATGTTCCAGCAAATGCCCTTGTCTCCGGAAAGAAAAATCACCATTTAGACATCGTTAACATACTGGGCAATAAGTCTTCCCTGTCATTTGCTCCTGCAGACAGAGGCAGTCCACATCAGTCCCCACCTGCTCCTGGTCTGGGGGTCCCAAACCAAGCCCACCCCCGAAACGCCCAGCATCAGCAGTCACTTCCAGGAGTCCTCCTCCTTTCGTCTTTCTTCAGAGCGCTGGGCCTGGGTGGAAATCATACCTGCATTTGTGTAGTCTGTGGTGGCTCATTAACGAGCAGTTAATAAGGAGTAAAGTTAATTAATAATTATTAATTAATTGCACCAGTTGCCACGGAGTCCATTCCAACTCCTGGTGACCCCAAGTGTCAGAGTAGAGCTGCTCCACGGCATTTCCAGTGACTGATATTTCGGAAACAGACAGCCAGGCCTTTCCTGTGAGGCACCTTTGGGTAGACTTGAACTGCCAACTTTCGGGTTCCCAGCCAAACGCATTAACCGTTTTCACCACCCAAGGACTCCAATAACCAGAAGTGAAACTCCAGCAGACTTAAAGGGGTGACAGCACGTCAGCCAGTAAGTATTCCTAGGTCATGCTATTGAGGGTTGATTTTTATGACTGCCTAAATTCAGAGAAGCCACAAAGATGTCACACACAGCCCCTATCCTGAACCATTCGGCACCTGAGCCTGAAAGGAGAAGAAACCATTAAATGTATGACTTGCCCGGACAGAATGTCATCTTCTAATTCCAACCATTAAAATGTTTGTTCTCTGCTATCTAATTCAGCAGGCCTGATACTTTGAAATAGTTTGGTTATTGAAATGAGGGACACAGATGTTCACAGGGCAGCTTAAAGCCTTTGATTCTTTAGAACATAGCAAGCAAGGGAAAATGCAGTTAAAGGTCATCTTTAAATGATTCGCGCTGGTCCACTAACCGCAAAGATGACAGTTCACACCCACCTGGCGGTGCTGAGGAAGACCTGATGATCTGTTGCCATGAAGATTGTTGTTGTCGTTAACAGTTATCAGTTTGTTACTGCGAAGAAAACCCTATGGAGCAGTCCCACCTTGTAGCACCGGAAGTCACCATGAGTCAGGATCAACTCAATAGCAACAAGTTTGGTTTTCAATTTGGTGTAGTAGCTATGAGAGTTAATTCTTTGCGTGG
This sequence comes from Elephas maximus indicus, assembly GCF_024166365.1. Taxonomy (NCBI): domain Eukaryota; kingdom Metazoa; phylum Chordata; class Mammalia; order Proboscidea; family Elephantidae; genus Elephas; species Elephas maximus. Next base: position 6,058,534 of record NC_064827.1, on the reverse strand, counting down.
ACAAAACCAAACAACCAAATCAGTTGCCTTCGAGTCGATTCTGACTCATGGCAACCCCATGTATGTCAGAGCAGAACTGCGCTCTAGAGGGTTTGTGAGATGCTAAGAGCTAATCATTTATTAAATCCCTATTCAGAGATTGAATAGTTAGGTACAGTCTTTGTTAATTTCTGTTAAACCCTGCAAAGCCTTACACCACCCAGGGCCTCCTCATCCTGCAAATACAGCTGCCATAGCCAATCAATCATTCATTCAGTCACTCATTCATTCCATAAACATGTATTGGCACCTGTGGTGTGCCAGGGGCTGTTCTAGACCCGGGGCACACAGCGGTGACCCTAACGACAAAAACCCCTGTCCTTATGCAACATGTATTCATGGGGAGAAAGATAGACACCAGAATAAAAGGTAAAATAAAATAAGGACTATGTCATGTGGTGCTAAGTAAGTGCTCAAGAGTAAGATAAAGCAGGGGAGGGGACTAGGAAGGGTGGGAGTTGCAGTTTTCAATAGGGAGGCAGGGAAGGACATGCTGAGAAGGGGACAGTTGACTCCAGACTGGAAAGAGTATTGCAGGCACAGAGCAGCAAGGGGAAGGCTAGAGGTAGGAGTATGCTGGCTAGTTTGAGAACCAGCAAGGAGAGGATGACGGAGGAGAAAGCAGGGGCAGATGAGATGGGAGCTAGGAGGAGGCAGACAAAGGGGTATCATAAGCCCTTGCAAGGAATTTGACTTTGGCTACAAGATGTAAAATCCTTAGGAGACTTTGAGCAGAGCAGCGACAAGCTCAGGTTGTATTTTAATCCGCTCTGTCTGGCTGCTGCTTTGACCAAAGACCAAGAAAGTTCAAGGGCAGAAGCCAGAGACCAGCTCAGTTAACCTACCATCTGTTTTACTTATGATCCATTGCCCGTCAAGTTGATTCTGATTCATAGCGACCCTATAGGACAGAGTAGAACTGCCCCACAGGGTTTCCAAGGAGTGACTGGTGGATTCAAACTGCAGACCTTTTGATCAGCAGCCGAGATCTTAACCACTGCACCACCAGGGCTCCTTACTTATGACAGTTCCCATCCATCATGGCGATGAAACCTCAGGGGACGTTTGTGAAAACTCAGTTTGTTTGCAACTATAAAGCATTGTCGTTTATTTGGCATGGAGTCGGCTCCACCTCATGGAGACCCCATGTACAAATACTGCCCGTTCTTATGCCATCTTCACAATCGTTGGTGTTTTGGGGTCCGTTGTTGAGGACACTGTGTATTTTGATTGCCTTCCAACCTAAGGGGTTCAACTTCCAGCACGCTATCAGACACTATTCTGTTGTGATCCATAGGGTTTCCATTGGCTGATTTTTTGGAAGTAGATCTTCAGGCCTTTCTTCTCATTCTGTTTTAGTCTGGAAGCTCTGCTGAGACCTGTTTGCCACAGGTGACCCTGCTGGTATTTGAAATGCCGGTGGCCAAGCTTCCAGCATCCTAGCAATGCCCAAGCTGCCACAGTGTGACAAAATGACAGATGGGTGGTGGTAGTAAAACATACGGTAGGTTCACTGCACTAGTGGGTGGTTTGGGGAGAAGCCCCATCAGAGTAAAGACATGAACCTCTGGACCCCTTTTTAGAGGTGCTTAGTTGTCAGTTGACAAAAGATTGAAGTTGTCCAGGATTTCGTTTTACTTGGATCCACAATCAACGCCCATGGAAGCAGTAGTCAAGAACTCAAAAGACACATTGCATTGGGCAAATCTGCTGCAAAAGACCTCTTTAAAGTGTCGAAAAACAAAGATGTCACTTTAAGGACTAAGGTGTACCTGACCCAAGCCATGGTATTTTCAAATATCACATATGCTTGGGAAAGCTGGACAATGAGTAAGTAAGACTGAAAAAATACTGATGCCTTTAAGTTATAGCGCTGGTGAAGAATACTGAATGTACCGCGGACTGCCAGAAGAACAAATAAATCTGTCTTGGAAGAAGTACAGCCAGAATGCTCCTTGGAAATGAGGATGAGGCTTTACCCCATGTACTTTGGACATGTTATCAGGAGGGACCAGTCCCTAGTGAAGGACTTTATACTTGGTAAGGTAGAGGGTCAGCAAAAAAGAGGAAGACCCTCAACAAGATGAATTGACACATGGCTACAACAATGGGCTCAAGCATAGCAACAGTTATGAGGGTGGCACAGGACCGGGCAGCGTTTTGTTCTATTGTACATAGTGTCGCTATGAGTCAGAACCGACTCAACAGCACCTAACAACAACAACAAGTTGTGAAAGGAATAGGAGAAGGTGGTAGCTAAATGTGAGGTCAAAAGGGTTTTTGTTTCCTTTTTTACATAGAGGATACTTGGGTCTGCGTCATGCTCATAGTCGTCGTTATGCTTGAGCTCATTGTTGTAGCCACTGTGTCAATCCATCTCGTTGATGTCCTTCTCGAGGGAGTGATCCCTCCTGACGTATCCAAAGTGTGTAAGACACAGCCTCGCCGTCCTTGCTTCTAAGGAACACTCTGGTTGTACTTCTTCCAAGACAGAGTTGTTCATTCTTTTGGCAATCCATGGTATATTCAGTATTCTTCAACAGTGTAATTCAAAGGTGTCAGTTCTTCTTCGGCCTTCCTTATCATTGTCCAGCTTTCACATGCATATGATGCACTTGAAAATACCATGGCTTGGGTGAGGCACATCTTAGTCCTCAAGGTGACATTTGTGCTTGTCAACACTTTAAAGAGGCCCTTTGCAGCAGATTTGCTCAGTGCAATGCATCTTTTGATTTCTTGACAGCTGCTTCCATGGGTGTTGATTGTAGATCCAAGTAAAATGAAATCCCTCAGGAAAATATAGCCTTGGTTATAGAAACAATGCCAGAGATCACATGATATAATTTTGCATGACCAATGACTTCTTCATTGCAAATACCTTTTTTTCAACAACATAAACGGTGACTGTACATACAGACCTCGCCAGATGGAATATACAGGAATCAAATCACCTACATTTGTGGAAAGAGACGATGATGAAGCTCAATATCATCAGTCAGAATAAGGCCAAGGGCCAACTGCAGAACAGAACATCAGTTGCTCATATGCAAGTTCAAGTTGAAGCTGAAGAAAACTGAAGTAAGCCCACGAGAGCCAAAATACCACCTTAAGTATATCCCACCTGGATTTAGAGACTATCTCAGGAATAGATTTGATGCATTGAACACTAATGACAGAAGACCAGAGGAGTTATGGGATGACATCAAGGACATCATACATGAAGAAAGCAAAAGGTCATTAAAAAGACAGGAAAGAAAGAAGAGACCAAAATGGATGTCAAAAGAGACTCTGAAACTTACTCTTGAATGTAGAGTAGCTAAAGTGAATGAAAGAAATGTTGCAGTAATAGAGCTGAACAGATTTCAAAGAGTGACTTGAGAAGACAAAGTATTCTAAAGACATGTGCGAACAGCTGGAGTTAGAAAACTACAAGGGAAGAACACGCTTGGCATTTCTCAGGCTGAAAGAACTGAAGAAAAAATTCAAGCCTCGAGTTGCGATAGTGAAGGATTCTGTGGGCAAAATATTAAATGATGCAGAAGCAACAAAAAAAGGTGAGGGGAATACACAGGGTCATTGTACCAAAAATAATTGGTCAATGTTCAGCCATTTCAGGAGGTAGCATATGATCAAGAACCTATGGTATTGAAGGAAGAAGTTCAAGCTGCATTGAAGACGTTGGCGAAAAACAAAGCTCCAGGAATTGATGAAATACCAATTGAGATGTTTCAACAAATGGATGCAATGCTGGAGGTGCTCACTCGTCTGTGCCAAGAAATTTGGCAGACAGCTACCAGGCCAACTGACTGGAAGAGATCCATATTTGTGCCCATTCCAAAGAAAGATGATTCAACAGAATGCGGAAATAATTAAACAATATCATTAATATCACACACAGGTAAAATTTTCCTAAAGATAATCCAAAATGTATGGTTTCAGCAGTACATCAACAGGGAACATCCAGAAATACAAGCTGGATTCAGGAACGAGGGATGTCATTGCTGATGTCAGATGGATCCTGGTTGAAAGAGGAGAATACCAGAAAGATGTTTACCTGTATTTTATTGACTATGCAAAGGCATTCAACCGTGTGGATCATAACAAGTCATGGATAACATTGCGAAGAATGGGAATTCCAGAACACTTAAATGTGCTCATGTGAAACCTGTAATTAGACCAAGAGGCAGGTGTTGGAACAGGACAAGGAGATACTGAGTGATCTGAAGTCAGGAAAGGTGTGCGTCAGGGTTTTGTCCTTTTACCATACTTATCCAGTCTGTATGCTGAGCAGATAATCCAGGAAGCCGGACTGTATGAAGAAGAGCGTGGCATCAGAATTGGAGGAAGACTCATTAACAACCTGTGATATGCAGATGACCCAACTTTCCTTGCCGAAAGCGAAGAGAATTTGAAAGTTTTACTGATGGAGGTCAAAGATCTTCATTAGTAATCCAGCCTTCTGTATGGATTACACCTCAACATAAAGAAAACAAAAATCCTTACAACTGGACCAATAAGCAACATCATGATAAATGGAGAAAATATTGACGTTGTCAAGGATTTCATTTTACTTGGATCTACAATCAACGCCTGTGGAAGCAACAGTCAAGAAATCAAAGGACGTATTGCATTGGGGAAATCTGCTGCAAAAGACCTCTTTAAAAGTGTTGAAAATCAAAGACATCGCTTTGAGGACTAAGGTGCCTCTGACCCTAGCTGTGGCATTTTCAATTGCCTCGTAGGCATGTGAAAGCTGGACAATGAATAAGGAAGAACGAAGAAGAATGGAAGCCTTTCAATTATTGTGTGGGCAAAGAATACTGAATATACCATGGACTGCCAGAAGAATGAACAACTCTGTCTTTGAAGAAATACAACCAGAATTCTCCTTAGAAGGGAGGATGGTGAGGCTTCATCTCACATACCTTGGACATGTTATCAGGAGGGACCAGTCCCTGGAGGTGGACATCATACTTGGTAAAGCAGAGGGTCCGCAAAAAAAGGAAGACTTTCAACAAGATGAATTGACACAATGCCTGCAACCTAGCAATGATTGTGAGGATGGTGCAAGACTGGGCACTGTTTCGTCCCATTGTATATAGGGCCGCTATGAGTTGGAACTGGCTCAGCAGCACTTAACACGAACAACATGGGCAAGAGCAAGGAGCCCTAGTGGTACAATGGTTAAGTGCTTGGCTGGTAACCAAAAGATTGGCGATTCAAAGCCACCAGCCGCTCCTCAGGAGAAAGACCTGGCGATCTGCTCCCATGAAGATTATAGCCAAGAAAACCCAATGTGGCAACTCTACTCAGTCATATAGGGTCAATGTGAGTTGGAATCGATTCGATGGCACATAACAACAACTACAACATGGGCAAATACATCCTCGTTACACCTTCAGGCACTGGGGAATGAAATGAGACCTTTTAATGAGACTGACTCTTAAAAGCTATGTAAGAGAAGTGTATCTAATACTTAAACTCTCTGAACCTTAGTTTCCTTGTTAGAAAAAGGAGGGGTTTGAATTAGGTGGAAGAACATTCACTTATAGGTAGTGTACGGTTGGAGGTGAAAGGTCCGGAACTGATTATTGATGTCTGCCAAGGGCTTGGGATCAGGGAGTCTGCTGCATACTTGTCGACCCTGGATTAGGAAGTCTCTGAGGTTCTTTCTAGCTTTGAAATCTTTTAGCTCTCTGATTGTATAGTCTTTCCTCAGTCCATTGCCAGGAGCCAGAGGGATTCTTCCATAGGGAACTAAAACCCCCAAACCAAGCCCATTGCCATCAAGTCAATTTCAATTCATAGCAACCATATAAGGCAGGTAGAACTACCCATAGGGTTTCCCAGGATGTAATCTTTACAGAAGCAGACTGCCACATCTTCCTCCCATGAAGAGACTGGTGGGTTCGAACCACCAACCTTTCGGTGAGAGGCTGATCACATAACATCTGCGCTACCAGGGCTTCTTCCATAGGGAACTAAGGGAAGATTAGAGGTCTTTACATGACCTTGATGTCGCATCAGTCGTTCTGCGTTTGAACTGCTGATGGTAACTTGAGGACAATAATGTGAATTGTAGATGGGGCTATTACCAGGTGTGATTTTTAGGGTCGTGTGTCAACTTGGCTGGGTGATGATTCTCAGTTGTTTGGCAGTTATGATGTAGTTTGGTAGTTATATCATGATGTGATCCGTTCCATGATGAGATTTCATGTAATATGATCACCTCCATGATGGGATCTGCTATGAGTAGCCAATCAGTTGAAAGGGAGTTTCCTTGGGCCTGTGGCCTGCATTGAATATAAGTGGACATTCTGGAAAGGCTCGTGGGCTTTTGCTCACTCTGAATCCTGCAGCTGGCTCTTGTTTGTCTGACCCCCAGTTCTTGGGACTTGAGCTAGCAGCTTACCTGCAGTCTTGCAGCCGATCTTGGGATTTGTCCATCTTCGCAGCCTGTGAGTGAGAGCCCTGCTGTGCCCTGCTGTCTGACCTGACAGTCTTGGGTTTGCCAGCACCTGTGGCAACATAAATAAGGAGAAGCCTCTATCCTGACCCACGGACTTGGGATGTTCCCACCTCTACAACCAAATGAGCCATTTCTTTGATATAAATCTCTCTCTATGTATATATATTTGTATGCTTTACTGGTTTTGCTTCTCCAGAGAACCCAACCTAAGACACCAGGATAATATTCTGTGTCAGTATTAAAGTTTTATTAGAGCAGTAATATTAAGATCTAAGAGATGTATGCTTTTAGATTTCATCCATCTCAGTTTAAAATGTTGGTGAAACACAAAATACCCAAAAACCACAAAATAAATAAATCTCCAATTTCAAATGTTCATGAAAATAGAGAATACTTTAAAAATGCAAAGTAAAATAATAGTGTTCTTAAAAGACTTTTGTTTAAAATGGTAAGAATAGTTCCTATAGCTTCAGAATCAATCATTTCCATAACACACAAGAACTCATCAGTTTGACAGAGGGAACATAAACTTGGCATAATTGTTGCTGTACAGTGGGGACTTGTGCTTTTAAAGAAAAACATAGATTTGTATGTGTATGTTTTTGAAAAAAAGGTATAAATACCCGTGGTAGCTAGTTTAGACATATTTATTTATATTAGTGTATGTTATAAAAAAAAAATCTGTGTTGTAAATCCTGAGCTCTTTGCCTGCGGTTATAATCCCATTTGGGAATGCGTTTTCTTCGTTATGTTAATGAGACAGGATTAGTGGAGGGTGTGTCTTCAGTCAACCTCTTGTGAGATATAAAAGAGATTAAAGAAGAAAGCCAGTGAGCAGAGATGGGGCAGAAAGAAGCCAAGCTACATGAAGCCCGCTCAGAAACAGAAACTCAAAGAGACAAGGACCATCCTCCAGAGCCAGCAGAGAGAAAGCCTTCCCCTGGAGCGAGCACCTTGAATTCAGACTTCTAACCTCCTAGACTGTGAGAAAATAAATTTATTTGTTAAAGCCACCCACTTGTGGTATTTCTGTTACAGCAGCTCTAGAAAACTAAAAACCAAAACCAAAACCAAACCCATTGCCGTCAAGTCGATGCTGACTCATAACGACCCTACAGGACAGAGTAGAGCTGCCCCATAGAGTTTTCAGGGAGTGGCTGGTGGATTCGAACTGCCAGCCTTTCGGTTAGCAGCCATAGCACTTAACCTCTACACCACCAGGGTTTCCAGAAAACTAAGACATTGTATTTATATCATAGAATGTTATAGATGTGGCAGTATTATTAGTAACATAATTAGCACTACAAATTGGTTTTTATAATATTTTCTAGGAATTTGGGAGTTGATGTTAGTACAACAGAACAAAACATTGCCCAGTCTTGTGCCATCTTTATGATCGTTGGCATGCTTGGGTTCATTGTTGTTGCCACTGTGTATTTTAAGTGCTTTCCAACCCAGGGGCTTATCTTCCAGCACTGTGTCAGACAGTATTCTGTTGTGATCTGTAAGGTTGTCATCGGCTAATTTTCGGAAGTATATCGCCAGGCCCTTCTTCCTAGTCTGTCTTAGTCTGAAAGCTCTGCTGAAACCTGTCCACCATGGGTGACCCTGCTGGTATTTGAAATACTGATGGCCTAGCTTCCAGAATCATCACAACACGGAAGCTGCCATAATACAGCAAGCTGATGGATGGTGATAGATAGATGATTAGATAGATAGATAAGTAGATAGATGATTAGATTGATTGGTTGATTGATATGAGGAACCTTGATTAATTAAGTACCCTAGAGAAGGGCCCTTTCCTGTCTTGGCCCAGGTTCCACATATGGAAAAATTGAGGGGGGATTTGGGATTTGAGCGCCTATGCCTGGTGCTTTCGTTTTTGAAACCAAATCAGAACCCACCAGATTTAAAGAATCACGCAAAAGATTCCAGTTTTCAGTTGTCGTACACAAAGTGTACAGTTCAAGTCTATCAAACCATAGCCCCAAACAAAATAACTGGATCTAAACACAAGATTCTACAATGAATCTTAAAAAACGAATTTACGTGTTAGACTGCACGTCAGGGCTCGCGTCTGCCTTGTTCGTTCATCCGCTGAGAGTGCTTTGAACGTGAATTGGTAAAGTACAGAGACGGGGAAGGGTAGAGTTGTGTGTGCGTGTGTTTAGTTTTGGTACTCAGAAAAGAGAAACGTTAAATATTTTCTTCAATATTAAATATCTTGCTGTTGTTGCTAGTTGCTGTGGAATCGTTCCTGGCTCACGGTGACCCTGTGCACAGTGGAATCAGACGCGGCCTGTCCTGTGCCATCCCCAGATCAGGTTGTTGGGACCCACAGGGTTTTCACTGGCTGGTTTTTGGAAGTAGGTCGCCAGGCCTTTCTTCCTAGTCTGCCTTAGTCTGGAAGCTCCACGGAACCCTGTTCAGCATCACGGCAACACCCAAGCCCCCACTGGTGACGGGTGGGGCTGAGCACGAGGGGCAACGGCCGGGAACCCAGTCTGGGTCTCCCGCGTGGAAGGCAAGAATTCGGCCGTTGGCGCTTCATCTGAGACGCAGTCTTTTATTTAACGTGATTAAACTACAGAATTCAAGTTAGCGACCTATCAAGTATCTGAGCAGCAAGCATGAGCAATAAAGGCGGCACCACAGAAAGACGGACCGTGTAGAACATCATTCTGTGATAATGCGGCGTCTGCTGGAGCTCAGATGGGGAAAGCCCTGGGCTAAGTCACACCGGGCACAAACAGTTGAGGTTCAGAACCTGCTTGTGGAGCCCCGGGTGTGCGTGTGTGCACGCTTGCTTGTAAGAAAGAGAGCTTTCCACATTAATTACTTGCGGGAAATTGTGATTACCTTTAACAGAAGCTGAGACTGAAATAAGTGCCCCAGGCAGTCATTGGCTGCTGGCCGCCCGAGGGACTGCGAGTGTCCCCTGCGGCTGGATATTGGGGTCACGTTCCCAGTGAGGACTTGAGCGCTCTCGAAGAAAATAAACTCACTTTCAATGACACCGAGCGGCCCGTTTAAACCCCCCGCAGCAGTGTCTATTAAAATAGCCAGTGTTTTAATGGCCTTTGCTCTCGTGATGTTCAACACACAGCTTCTAACAGAGGATAGTGCTGGAGACAGTTAACATTGCGCCAGTAATTGACTTTGGAGCTACACTTTCGCCCGGCCCATGGATTTGGAAGGAGCTAATTCATTATGCTTGGGGAGGAAACAGCCCCTGACTGCAACAAAGAGTTCTCCGTGTAATTAGTACATTGAACAGTAACACCTCTGTTAATGGAGGGGAAGTGCCGCAGTGACTCACGGCTTGCCAGAAATGTTACTACCTTCCATTTGAAAAATATCTGCGCACTGCCTGTTCCATTACCAGAGGCAGCATAGTTCCTTCCCAGCAAATAAAACCAAAAGCCCAAACCGGCTTCTCTGGAGTCGATTCTGACTCAGTCAACCCCGCGTGTGTCAGAGCAGCACTGTGCTCCGTAGGGTTTTCAATGGCTGATTTTTCGATAAATCACCAGGCCTTTCATCCAAGACACCTCTGGGTGGGCTCAAACCTCTGACCTTAACGTGAACATGAAGCATTTGCGTCGCTCGGGGGCCCCTTCCGGTGAACGCCCCTGCACTTGCTCAGGATGGACGGACCTTGTCTGAGGCACACACACGCACAGTGTGTCCTGGGTGGCTCCTCCCCGAGTCCCAACCGCCCCAGCTGTGTGAGCCGTGGGGCTGTGGTCCCCCCTCAGCCTCATTCTCCACCACAGAGACCCAGAACCAGCGCTGAGGAGCTAAGACCCTCCCAGCAGTCCCCCGTGGTCAGTCCTCCGTGGTCCCTAGAGTCCTTCTGAGTTTGAGTCACTACCTGTAGCCATGGGACAGCTGCCACAGCGGGTGTTCATGTTTTTAGCACGAATCTTTGACACCAGCATTATGTGACTTTATGCTTGGTCTGCACACTGAAGCAAAGCTGGGGCCTTTGGGACCGGAACTGCAGTTCAGAAACGACCTCGGGATATGCCCACAGCGTCTGTTTCTTCTTACAGCTCTTCACTGAGACAGCTCTTTGGTTCCGCACATTCGGAGCATGAAAACGTCAACACTTACTTACACACTCTACCGGTGGGGAAATCCTTCGACAAGAAAGCCTAGATGAGATTGTATAATTCAGTTATTTTTCTGCCACTGCTCTGTTGCATCTGTTGGTTACTTATAAATCAGTGAAGAATTAAGTCAGCAACAAAAAAGTGCTACATCACCAGAAATGCCTAACTGCAGAAAGCCTCATCTCCAAGCCTCTCTCCACTGGTAGAAATGGTTTTGCTTCATTTCTGTGGGTATCTCGTATACTTGTTTTCTCAGCCACATAACCACTTTGGCTGTTTCGTATTAAAAAAAAAAAGAGAGAGAGAGAGAGAGCCCTATTTTCTCCTTTGAAAGTTCCTTCTCTTATAGCTAGCCCAACCTAATGACTAATATTTACTGAGGGCCTACAGTAGGGAGTTTGTCTGTTACAGGGTCAGCAAAAACAAGGAAGATCCTCAATGAGGTGGATTGACACGGTAGCCACGACACTGGACTCTCTGAACTACCGATCACGAAGGAGGCACAGGTCCAGGCAGCGTTTCGTTCTGTTGTACATAAGGTCACAGCTGACTCAGCGGCAGCTAGCAACAACAGCTATGAGCTTTATGTACATTTATTTCCCATTTGGCCCGTGACAAGGGCTTCCCCCATTTTACAGATGCGGAAACTGCACTCCAGTGATTAAAACGACAGAGCTAGGACTGACTCAAAGCTTAGGCTGTTAACCACTAAGCAAGGCTACATCCTTCCTAAACCAAAAACCAAACCCGTTGCTGTTGAGTTGATCCCGACTCTTAGCAACCCTATGGGACAGAGTAAAAGTTCCCCGTATAGTTTCCAAGGCTGCAGTCTTTACAGAAGCAGACTGTCACATCTTTCTCCCTCAGAGCAACTGGTGGCTTCAAACCGCCGACCTTTCAGTTGCCACCAGGGCTCCTTACTTCTTCCCTAGCAGACCTCAGTAAACCTAATGGATAGTTAAGAACATTCTGGCAAACATTGCTCTGGTAGGGTAGTCAAATCAAGCTTATTATCCTCCTCTTGCTTCTTTCCTTCCGTCTCTTGGCTCTTCTTCATCCTGTCCCTTCATTTGCGACATTCCAGAGTATCTAGTCCTTTCCCTTCTCTTCTGCATAAGCCTTCTCTCGAACTTGTATTCTGGCTGAACTTGCCTGGTCGTTGTTCTCCCTGGATGTGTTGTATCTTCCCGCCATAATCCTTTTGCTCTTGTGTTCCACCTGCACTGACTCCTCTCTCACCAACTATCTCGTTATCTGACATTTTGCATTTACAACGATAGTAAAAAAATCTGCTATCCACCTATTTTGCCCATTAACCATGTTTGTCTGGCAGTAATGAACAATAACAAACTCTGAGGCTGTGAGGCAAGGGTAACACCAGCTAAGTGTCAACTTGGCTGGGCCATGGTTCTCAGTGGTTTGGCAGTTATCTCATAATGTAATTTGGCAGTTATATAATGATGTAATTTGGCAGTTATGTAATGATACAGCTATCCTCCATTTGTGGCCTGATGTGGCCATCCTCCGTTTTCACAGAACACTGATTTTCACATAACAACCTGGTCTTTGGAACCTAACCGTGTCAAGAAGTGAGGAGAGAGTGTTCTGTTATCCTACTCTTCCTTGAAAATAGATTTAATTCCATCTTTATCATACAGCCTTCTCTGACTGCCCAGTCTGAGATAATCTCCCCCTCCTCTGCCCTCTTGTTGTTGTTGTTTGGTGCTGTCAAGTCAATTCCGAGTCCGTTGTACATAGTGACTCTATATACAACAAAATGAAACATGCCTAGTCCTGCACCATCCTCACAATCTTTGCAACGTTTGGACCCATTGTTGTAGCCACTATGTCGGTCCATCTTGTTGTGGGTCTCCCTCTTTTTTGCTGACCCTCTACTTTACCAAGCATGATGTCCTTTTCCATGGACCGGCCCCTTCTCATAACATGTTCAAAGTATGTGAAATGAAATCTTACCATACTCGCTTCTAAGAAGCATTCTGATTGTATTTCTTCCAAGACAGATTTGTTTGCTCTTCGGGCAGTCCATGGTATATTCAATATTCTTCACCAACACCATATTTCAAAGGCATCAATTCTTTTTTGGTCTTCCTTATTCATTGTCCAGCTTTCGCAGGCATATGAGGTGATTGAAAATATAATGGCTTAGGTCAGGCGCACTTTAGTCCTCAAAGTGACATCTTTGCTTTTAACACTTTGAAGAGGTCTTTTGCAGCAGATTTGCCCAAGGCAATTCATTGTTTGATTTCCTGTTGTCTTTATGTTGAGGTGTAATCCATACTGATCTTCACCAGTAAGTGCTTCAAGTCTGCTTCACTTTCAGCAAGCAAGGTTGTGTCATCTGCGTGTCTTAGGCTGTTAATGAATCTACTTCCAGTCCTGATGCCACGTTCTTCATATAGTCCAGCTTCTCGGATTATTTGCTTGGCATACGGATTGAATAAGTATGGTGAAAGGATACAATCCTGACACATATGTTTCCTGATTAAAATCACACAGTATACCCTTGTTCTGTTTGAACGACTGCCTCTTGGTCTATGTACAGGTTTCACGTGAGCACAGTTAAGTGTTCTGGAATTCCCATTCTTCTCAGTGTTACTCATAATTTGTTATGATCCACATAGTCCTGTGGCTTTACGTAGTTGTCATGGATTGAATTGTGTCCCCCAAAAAATATGTGTCAACTTGGTTAGGCCATGATTCCCAGTATTGTGTGGTTGTCCTCCATTCTGAGATTGTAATTTTATGTAAAGAGGATTAGGGTGGGATTGTAACACCATCCTTACTCAGGTCACCTCCCTGATCCAAGGTAAACGGAGTTTCCCTGGGGTGTGGCCTGTACCACCTTTTATCCCTCAAGAGATGAAAGGGAAGCAAGCAGAGAGTTGGGGACCTCATTTCACCAAGAAAGCAGCACCAGGAGCAGAGCACGTCCTTTGGACACGGGGTTCCTGCCCTGAGAAGCTCCTCGACCAGGGGAAGTTTGAGGACAAGGACCTCCCTCCAGAGCCGACAGAGAGAGAAAACCTTCCCCTGGAGCTCATACCCTGAATTTGGACTTGTAGCCTGCTTTACTGTGAGAAAATAAACTTCTCTTTGTTAAAGCCATCCACTTGTGGTGTTTCTGTTATGGCACCACTAGATGACTAAGACAACAGTCAATAAAACACATAAACATCTTCCTGGTGTTCTCTGCTAGCAGCCAAGATGCATCTGACATCAGCAGTGATAACCCTTGTTCCACGTCCTCTTCCGAATCCAGCTCGAATTTCTGGCAGTTCCCCATGGACTTAACTTGCTCCAACAATTTTTGAATTCTCTTCATCATAATTTAACTTGCATTTGATATTAATTATATTGTTCTATAATTTCCACCTTTCTTTGAAATGGGCACAAATATTAATCTTTTCCGGTCAGTCAGACAGGTAGCTATCTTGCAAATTTCTTGGCGTAGATGAGTGAGCACTTCCAGCGTTGCATCCATTTGTTGAAACATCTCAGTTGGCATTCTGTTAATTCCTGAAATTGATACCGATTCCTGGGGTTTTTGTTTCAATGTGTCTCCCACCTTACAACCCTAAATTTAGATTCTCAAGTAGTAGACAACATTAACACCTCTAATTCAAAGCCTGCCCTGTGGCAGACATCACTAATTGATTATAGTACTCTTTACCACCGAGCTCCATTGTGGTCTCAATCCTCAGAATGGTGCTTCGGGCAACCTCTGTTAATCAAATGGAATTGGCGTGTATGATGAAAAGTATTGCCTTTTGCTGGGAATATCTATTCATTTAGCAATCAGCTAGAAATTAGGAACTCAATTTGAATTCAACAAGCATTGAAGTTGCTGGTGGGAAACACAGATTTGAAGCCTGTGTCTTGTCTTCAGTCTTTCAGAAGCAATTCATGCACAAATCCCACTAACAGGAGCTGCAGTGTGGTAAACGCTGTGAGAAAGCTCCGAAGCACCACGGGCTTTCATAGAAGAAAGTCAAATTGGGAAAGAGTTTATAGAGGAGGTTGTAGTTGGAATGGCCTTGAGCAGGTGTGGTGGCATCTCTGGGCCTAAAGGTTGGGGAGAGGAAGCCCAGGTAGACAGAATGATGAGTGCAGAGGCCTCCACGCTATCCACTGTCTGATTCCAGTATTGTATGGAACAACTGTTTAATATGGAGCCTGGTGGTGCAGTAGTTATGAGCTTGGCTGCTAACTAAAAGGCTGGGAGTTTGAATCCACCAGCCACTCCTTGGAAACCCTATGGGGCTGTTCTCTGTACTAGAGGGCAGCAATGAGTCGGAATCTACTCCATGGCAACTGTTTAATATGCATAGGGTTTTTTTCTCACGCTTCTCTTTCTCACGTCAGTTTCCTGAGGATAAGACTGCTGCCTTATACGGGTCTGCTGCACTCATAGGAGATGTCCCAAAGTGTTTTTACTTATTACAGAAGTTTCTTCCTTGAAAAAGAAAGGAAGTAAATCCTTGGTGAGCCCATCTCATCCATCCCCCGTTTACCCACTCAGTTTTCTGGGTTTTTGAATGACGATGCTGGGAAACTCTTACCCAAGCCTGCGTCATCCCAAACATACTCCTAATTTGTGGGCCCAGAACAAGAGCAAGTATGGTCGTTAACAGTTCTGAAACCACTTTACTGAGAGTTCAGCAGGGCCCTAAAGCTCCCACACTGGAGGGCATCTCTCTGCCTTGAGGAAGATCTGTCTTCTCAGAGCCAGGCTGATCTCTGGAGAAACCTTTAGCAGATAGAGGAATAGAAGAGTTGGGTCATGACTGGAAGCTGAATCAGCCTTGGGTGGTAAAGCCTTTTTAGATGTGGTATTTAGCAACTCCTATTTCTTTCTTTCATCTGTTATGATCTATAAGGTTTTCATTGGCTAATTCTTTCATCTGTTATGATCTGTAAGGTTTTCATTGGCTAGTTATCAGAGGTAGATTGCCAGGCCTTTCTTCCTAGTCTGTCTTAGTCTGGAAGCCTCACTGAAACCTGTCTACCATGGG
This sequence comes from Elephas maximus indicus, assembly GCF_024166365.1. Lineage (NCBI taxonomy): Eukaryota > Metazoa > Chordata > Mammalia > Proboscidea > Elephantidae > Elephas > Elephas maximus. Next base: position 6,042,878 of record NC_064827.1, on the reverse strand, counting down.
TGACCCTACTGGTATTTGAAATACTGGTGGCACAGTTTCCAGCATCACAGCAACATACAAACCACCACAGTATGACAAACTGACAGATGGGTGGTGGACAGTCTTAGAAGAAATGCAACTAGAATATTCCTTAATAACAAGGATGATGATAGTCCCACTCGCTTGCTTGGGATGTGTCACCAGGAAAGACCAATCACTAGAAAAAGACATCATATTTGGTAAAGTAGAGGATCAGCGAAAACAAGAGAAACCCTTAATGAGATGGATTGTCACAATAGCCACAAGAACGGATTCCAACATACCAACCATCACAAAGATGGCACAAGACTGGACATTCTGTTGTACGTAAGGTCAGAGCAACTCAGTGGCAACTAACAACAACGACAACATTTCTTTAGTGAATTTATTTCTAGATTTTCCCTCCAAACATCCTTTCATACCACTGTCCAAATTCTTCCCATTTCTCTCCCTGCCTGGAAGTTCTTTTTCTGAGAGGAAGTTAGTCTGCCCTTGATACCTGCTCCAGTAGGCCTTGAGCAGCTGCTTGGATAAATAGACCTGGTCACTGAGAGCCTGAAGATAGGTTTTACTTTTCTATTAACCCAAGTTGATTATCAACCAGGAGACATAATAGGCTGGCTCTGTTTCCATGTCCTCAGCATAGATCCCTCTGTCACACCCGGATAACTTCCTGAGGAGGTTCTGAGCTCCACGGAGGGGAAGGAGTTAGGTCTGTGTTGCCAGTTGAGAAGGCACAACAACAACAACCAGGTGCCGTTCAGTCGACTTTGACTCATGGCAACCTCATGTGTGTCACAGGGTTTTCAATGGCTGTAACCTTTTGGAAGTAGCTTGCCAGGCCTTTCTTCCAAGGCACCTCTGGATGCATTTGAACCACCAACCTTTCAGTTAGTAGCTGAGTGCTTAGCCGTTTGTGCCATGTTGTTGTTGCTGTGTACCTCTGAGTCAATTCCAACTCATAGTGACCCTGTAGGACAGGGTAGAACTACCCCATAGGATTTCCAAGGCTGTAACCTTTATGGGAACAGATCACTAGGTCTTTTCTCCCCTGGAGTACCTGGTAGGTTCGAACTGCTGACCTTTTGGTTAGCAACCAAGCACTTAGCTGTTGTGCCAACTGGAAAAAAAATTAAAAGTTTACATCTTCTGTTATTTAAGTGGAAATATTGAGTGAGGTTTGGTTGCTTTTTTTTTTTTTTAATTGTGGTAAAACTCTATATAACAAAACATTTGCCAATTCAGCATGTTTTACAGGTACGGTTCAGTGACATTAGTTACATTCATCGTGTTGTACAACCACTATCTGCTTCCAGATTATTCCGTCACCATTAACAGAAGCTCAGTGCCCCGTAAGGTGTGTCCCCTCCTTTCCCCATCTTAAGCCAGAGAAGACTGGACCCGCAGCATCTGAGGTGTAGATCCCTGATGTTACCTGACCTGATGCTCAGTCACTAACACTCACCTCCTTTGTAAATGCTGCTCGGTGCTCTGTGTACCAGGGCAAAAGGGTGGTGGGTCCCAGTGGTGTGGTGTGACTTTTTGCCTCGATTCTCTCTCTCCCTCACACGTGTTCCCATGCTCTGGGACACATATGTTGTCTATGAGGTCAACACTAAGAAAGGGGCTGAAAATCCCTCAGAAACATGCACGATTCCGAGAGTAAATAAAACCCCCAAGTTATTGTGGAAATGTCGTACTCACCATGTTGGCTCTGTATGGTTTCCGATGGCATTTATAGTCATTTCTGGACCTTAACTCTAATAACTCTAATCCATCGTTGTCATCCAATGAGCTAATACATGCGGAGACACTTTATAAAACTGCGAAGTCCCTTATAAATGTTTGTGTAGTTGCCCAAAAACACAAAACAAAAGGGAGGATGCAAATAATGAAACTTGGATTGTGGGTACAATGTTATTCTTTAAAGGCATTGTTGTAAACTGTCATCTTTGTGTGTTTTCTGGGACCCTACTCTTGTCCTATATGAAGAGGCGCCTGGGCACCTTTAAAAACTCTTGCCATGGTGTCGCTTTTGACTCATGGCAACCCCACGTGCGTCAGAGTAGAACTGTGCTTCTTAGGGTTTTCAGTGGCTGATTTTTCAGAAGTATATTGCCAGGTCTTTCTTGCAAGACATCTTTGGGTGGACTTGAACCTCTACCCCTTCAGTTAGCAGCCAGGGATTCCAGGGCCTCTCCAAGCTGTCTAGGTCTGGGTGCAGGGACTTGTAATTCCATCGGTGACTTGGAGGCCAAATATTTGCCCAAGTTCTGAGAGGGGCAAGGTGGTGGTTGTCATTTTTGAGGTCATCAGGTCAGCTCCAACTCATGGCAACTTTAGGTATAACAGAATGAAACACTGACCCGTCCTGCACCATCTTCACGATCCTTGCTATGTTTGAGCCCACTGTTGCAGCTAGTGTGTCCATCCATCTCAGTGAAGGTTTCACTCATTTTCAGTGACCCTCAACTTTACCAACCATGATGTCACTTTCAGTTCAAAGTGAGCGAGCCCGAGTCTTGCCATCCTCGCTTCTGAGGTGGGTGAAAGTATTTCACAGGAATGCATCAAACCAGACGGTAGGTAGGATTACTCTTCAGTTTCTGAGGAGGTTTAAAGGATGAGATTATTGGACATGAACCATCGTAACAGGAAACAAAAGAGGTAGAATAAAGAGAGTCAACCACAGACAGGGAATGGGAGATTTTAGAGCCCACAAGTATAGTCGGGAATAACCCACCACACACCGCGGGACTGACACACCTTTGGGTGAGGGGGAGAGTCTGGCTGTGCTTGGATTAAAAGATTCACGTAGAACCTGGGCCATCCTGGAGAGACTCTCCCCCTTGGGAAGCCCACGATTCTTGGACCTCTAAGCCAATTGGTGCATCCAAAGTGTGGGGTTGGTGAAGAATATTGAATATACTGTGGACTGCCAGAAGACCAAACAAATCAGTCGTAGAAGAAATACAACCAGCATGTTCCTTAGAAGCAAACATGGTGAGACTTGGACTTGCTTACTTTGGACGAATCATCAGGAAAGACCAGTCACTAGAAAAGGACATCATGTTTGGTAGAGGGCCAGTGAAAACAAGGGAAACCCTCAGTGATACGGATTGACACAGTGGCCGCAACAGTCGGCTCAGACATACCAGTGACGGTGAAGATGGTGTGGGATCAGGCAACATTTCCTCTGTTATACGTTAAGATTGCCACCATGAGTTGGAGCTGAACAGACGGCAGCTGCCAACGCTACAGTCTCGTTGGACACTAGCTGTAGAGGCTGGATTCCTGTTGGCTGGTCCTAACTGTTCCCAACCAACTTCAACCTCACTTGAATCCCAGGGGCTCTTCTGACTCTAGGGGCCCCAGAAGCTCAAAAGAAGTCCTGAGGTATAGGAATTGGGCACTGAATCCCATAAGTCTGGAGTTTCTGGAGCAGCCATATTGATGAGGCACCTCTAGGCTTGATGGACTGGGGTAACGTGGTCAAATATTTACCCACATTCCCTGTGGCCAAGTTTTCACCCTCAGTTAATGGCACCCTCCCTCAGCTATTTTCTGCAGCCTTTTGTAATCAGGTTTGATGAGTAAAGGGTAGAAAATGTAGTAGCTTCCCGGGCACTTGAACTGAGTAGCAAATGTAATGCATTCCTGGTTCAGTTCGGTCCAGCAGGTGTTGCTCAGGCACCTACAGTGTGCCAAGCTTGGTGCCAGGAGCTACCAAACGCTTTGCCGTCGAGTCTATGAAGACAGAGTAGAACTGCCCCATGGGGTTTCCAAGGCTGTAATCTTTACAGAAGCAGACTGCCACATCTTTCTCCTGCAGAGTGGCTGGTGGGTTCGAACCGCCCACCTTTCAGTTAGCAGTCGAGCACTTAACTGCTGTGCCACCAGGGCTCCTTCCAGGGGCTGCAAGGGTGAGCAAATCATGTCCCTGCTTCAGGGAGCTTGAGATGGAAGGGGCTCCACAGAGGCCTGTTGGGGGGTGTTATGGATTGAATCATGTCTCCCCAAAATATGTGTTGTAAATCCTAACCTATGTACCTGTGGTTATAATTCTGTTTGGGAGTGGGCTATCTTTGTTATGTTTATGAGGCAGGATTAATGTAGGGTGTGTCTTGAACCAAACTCTTTCGAGATATGAAAGAGATTAAACAAGGAAGGAGCAAGCAGAGAGAGGGGAAGAGATGCCAAGCCACATGGAGATCTTCAAGGGCCAAGAAACAGAAGCTGAAGAGACAAGGACCTTCCCTTTGGAGCTGACAGAGAAAGAAAGCCTTCCCTTAGAGCCAGCTCCCTGAGTTTGGACTTCTAGCCTTCTAAACTATGAGAAAATAAATTTCTGTTTGTTAAAGCCACCCCTTGTGCTATTTCTGTTATAGCAGCTCTAGATAACTGAGACAGGGTGTAGTAGAGATCCAGACTGAGCTCAGCAGGTTTCCACCTGGGAAAGGGCCTGAGAAAGTCTTGATGGAGGAGGGAGGCATTTTTAACTAAGGTTTTGAGAAGGGCATAGGAGTTCAGTAGGCAGCAATCGTAGCAACAAGTATTAGAAAGAGGAGAATCTGTGAAAACAAGGGTACGAAAGCAAGAAAGTGCAGAGCATCTTTAAGAAATAGCGAGGAGTTTGAGGTGATTGGATATGATGAGTTTGAAGGTGGTGAGGAAGTACAGCTCAGGAAGCAGATGGATTACTTACTCCAAAGTTTTCTGAACAGACTGAATCAAGGGACTACTTACAGAGCTATGCAGGATTAAGGAAGCCAGCAAGGAATGGTGAGGCACTCAGGGACTGATAACTAATTGGGTCATTGACACACAAAAGCCAGTTGTTACTTCTGTATGCTAACAATATACAATTGGAAACTGAAATTTTAAAAATATTGTTTATAATAGCTCCAAAGTGTAAAAGATTGGGTATAAATTTAACAATACATGTACAAGACCTGTATGCCGAAAACTATCAAACTGACAAAGTCGGAGAAGACCTAAATAAATGGACAGACATACTTGTTTGTGGATTGGAAAAGTCAACATCGTGAAGATGTCGCTCACTGTGATTTTTCCACATGGTCTGTCCAATATGTTGGCTTCAGGGTGACTGGACTTCTGACCTGGCACTTCAGGACTTCAAAGTGCGTGTCCCAAGAAAAACCAGCAGAAGCTGTGCGGCCCGTTCTAACCTAGCCTCAGACCCACGCCCTGTTACTTCTGCTGTACTCCGTTTACCAAGGCAGTCACAAGGGCCCACCCAGGTTCAAGGGAAGGGGATAGAGTCTCTATCTCTTGATGGGAGGAATATCAAAGGACTTGTGGACATATTTCAAAGCCACCAGTGGAACCCAGGTCTTCTGGGGGCAGGAGAGATACATTTATTTTTCCGACTTTGGATCCCATATTGAGGTCTATGTCCAACTCGAGTTTCCTAGGAGGTACTTGTAGATTGAGCCTGGCCCTTGGGAGATAGAATTAGGCAGGAGACAGAGATGGAAATTGATGCTATGGTAGCAGGTAAGGTCGCCCTGGGAGAACATGCAGTCCCAGAAGAAAGTGGAGGACAAAACCCTTGGGGAGCACCAACATTGATGGGGAGAGACAAGTCATGAGGGGGGAGACGGAGCGCTCACTCAGCCTGGCTGGGCTCCTCCACACATCGTTTGGTTTTTACACTTAGGGTGTTGCAGTCTAAGAATTCTTTCTCTGGATACCAGCCTTCTCTTAGCAAAAGAGAGTCATCTTTTCAGCCTGACTGGACCATTGGTTAACCCAATGGAGAGTCCTTTCCCAACTCTGTGACCCAACTGCTGATTCTTAGAATCTTCTGCCTTCACCCCTCCCCTCCCAAGGCATCTTAATCTCCACAGACCCCCCAGGCTATCTGTGCAGGAACCATGGGGTTCAGGTTGCTTCTGTTCTGGAGGTTTTCACTTTAGGACAAGGAATTCAGTCCCCTGCCCTCTTCCAGAGAATCCCTGGGTGCTACAAACTTTGGGCTACTAACTGAAAGGTTGGCAGTTCGGACCCACCCAGAGGTGCCTCAGAAGACAGACCTGGCAGTCTGCCTCCGAAAGGTCACAGACTTGACAGCCCTATGGAACAAGTCTACTCTCCACTCACGGGGTCACCATGAGTCGGAATTGACCTGATGGCAACTGACAACAGCAGCCCTCCTCCAGGCGGGTATTTTCCGTGAAGTGAAAGACCCCTTGAACCAGGTGTTAGGAAAGCTTCTTCTCTCCGGTGACTTCAGAATGTCCTTCCAAATTCCAGATTTGTCCCTGTAATGAGCCCTCAGTTCCAGACCTCTAAAGGAGAACTGGCCATAGTGTGGGAGCTGGCCTGGTTCCTCTTTTGTGAGTTGCCACAAGGAAAGAGGAAGTGTCCTGCATTTCCGTGAAAGATTCAGGTTCCAAGCCAGGTGTGGCCGCCTTCAGATGGAGCCCTGGCCTTCTCCCTGAAAGGTGCCGGTGTCAACTTACCCAGGACAGTCCGAACATTTTGGCGGATGAACCATAATACACACCAGCTGGCTCCTGACGGATTGAGAATTCAGAGGTTTGGTGGGTCTAGGTTGAGCAAGAAATTGAAATAAAACAGGGCTTGCAGCAGGAAAATGGACTCATACTCCGTCTCACCCAAACTCTGAAATAAACCACCCTTAGGAGTGTAAAAGACAAGTCAAGGAGTGGAGCAAGATACCTGCAATACTAGAATATTCTAGGGGGGCAGTAGTGGTTCAGTGGTAGAATCCTCGCCTTCCATGTAGGAGACCTGGGTTTGAATCCCGGCCAGTGCACCTCATGTGCGGTCTGTCAGTAAGGCTTTGCATGTTGCTGTAATGCTGAACAGGTTTCAGCAGAGCTTCCGGGCTAAGGCAAAGTAGGAAGAAAGGCCTGGAAATCTACTTCTGAAAATCATCCAATGAAACCCTGGTCACAATGGTCCAATCTGCAACTGATCATGGGGTGGTGCAGGACCCGGCAGCATTTCCTTCTTTGGTGCATGGGGTCACCCAGAGTCAGGGGCCGACTTGCTGGCAGCTAACAACGACACCATCTTGGCAAACCTTTCCCCAACCCAAACCCCAGATCTGGGATTCTCCATTCTTCTCCTGCCTTTCATGTCTCCCACTCTTGATGAAGCTTCTTTTCTATCTTTTAATTTAATATGGCTTCACTTCTCTGTTCAGAATCTGAGCCTCCCAACCACTTTATCACCGTCTTCTAACCCAAGCTACACACCTCAGCCAGGTTTATCTGTAACCTAGGACTGCCCTTATGCAAACATGTTCAGTGACTCTTCATTTCTCCGCGAATAGCTAATCTTTGCACGTAACTTTATAGTTTAACACATGGTTTATCGTGTTGAATCCTCACAGTGTCCTGGCTAATATGGAAGGGGAACTGGCATCAGGGAAGTATCAATCCTCCTTCCTGGTATTCCAGGCCTTTCGTGGGACATCCCAACTGATTTTCTAGTGTTAGGTCTCTAAGCCACTCCGTGAGCACCGGCCACACAGTTTAGTGAACACGCTCTTATCTCCCCGGTATGGAAGCAGCAGCACCTAGAGGTCAGGCAGACCTGGGTCTCGAGCTGGCCCTGTGTCCTTGGACAAGTTTCCTAACCTCTCTGGCATTACTTTTTTATCTGTAACTTAGAAGTTTATTGAGATCAGACAGTTAAACGCATAATGCATTATAAAAATGCTTGGAACGGTAGGCTCTTGCCACATTTAGCGTCTTCGTTTCCCCCACCCCTTTGTCTTTGGATGTTCTTCTGGACATTCCTTTTTCCCCATCAATAGTCCTACCTGTTGAATTCCTATTCTCACATCAGAGCCGTATCTTAAATTCTGTCTTTCTTAATCCTAATGTGAATTTCTCTACCCTTGAACTCCTGAAAGGTCCCTGGGTGGCACAAATGGTTTGCATTCGACTGCTAACCTAAAGGCTGGCGGTTCAAAACCACCCAGTGGTGCCATGGAAGGAAGGCCTGGAGACCTGCATCCATAAAGATGACAGCCAAGAAAACCCTTTGGAACAGCCCTACTCTGTAACACATGGGGTCTTCATTAGTTGGAATTGACTTGACAGCAATGGGTTGGTGTTTTTTGTTTTTTGTTTTTTTTTTGGCTTGAACTCCTAAAACGTTGGGGAGCCCTTCTGATGGGACTGGCAGTTTCTCTTGTCTGTTACTGTTGTGCTCTGCCTATTACAGTGTAAGTTCTCAGGGGCAGGGGCATCATCCTCTCTTTGGCCTCACCCTCTAGCGCTTCAAGTAGCGCTGGTTCTAAACAGTCACCCAGATAACATTTGTAAAGTTGACTCAAGACCACAAAGAGGCTTCATGTGATCACAGCGACCATTTCTGATTGCTGAGGTATTTGCTTTGTGGCTTCCCCTCTCCAACTTACCGTCTTTCCCCACCATCTTCAGCTGTCGTTTTGTCAATGGAGCCAGCCCTGGGTGGTACAAATGATTAACAAGCTCGGTTGCTAATGAAAGGCTGGAGGTTTGAGTCTTCCCGGAAGCACCTGGGTAGAAAGGCCTGCTGATCTACTTCCAAGAATCAGCCTTGAAAACCCTGTAGAGCTCAGTTCTACTCTGACACACATGGGGTCGCTGTAAGTCCGAGTTGACTCCAGGTCAGCTGGCTTTTTGTTTTAACCAAACAGAAAACTCCTTGCCATTAAGTCGATTCCGACTCACAGTGGTCCTGTAGGAAAGAGTAGAAATGCCCCATTGGGTCTCCAAGGCTGTCACCTTTACAGAAGCAGACTGCCTCATGTTTCTCCAGGGGAGCAGCTGGTGGGTTCAAACCGCTGACCTTTCGGTTAGCAGCTGAGCGCTTAACCACTGCACCACCAGCGCTCCTTTGTTTTAACCAGGAGCTGGTATCTCACAAGGCCGTGAAAAGGTTGATCTTCTCTTAAATGTGTTTCCTAAATGCCTCTGTGCTCTCCAACTGGGACACTTTCACTTATTTAGAATCTATGATGATGGCGGCCTCGTGTCCTGTCCAACTCCGACTCTGTTAATTCAGGGTCTGTGGCTTCTTTCACATGGAAGAGCCGTCAGTTCCACCCTGTCCACCCAGGAAGAGTGAAAAATGTCCGGCCACTCTGCTTCCTGCACGGCTTTCAGCCCCAGGCCCTCCCCAACCCCAGGGGAAAGGCGAAGTGGCAGGAAGAAGGCCGAAGAGAAATTTCTCACCTTGCACTTTATCACATCTAATCCTCACCCCAGTCTCTGAGCCAGGGATCAGTCCTTCCTGACCGATGACAAAGCTGAGGCACAAACAGGTTGTCATATGTCCTTTGTACCCATGCTAGGATATGAATGGTGGTGCGGAGTTCGGGCCCCCGTGTCTAACTCTGCGTTCGTGCTCTCCCACTCTCCGGTCTGTCTGAGGGTCTTCAATTCCTTCCCGCTGAGCTTCCAACGCTGGTGTTTGTGTAACTGTTAGTTCGGAGACAATCAGCAGCTGAGCTGAAATAAGCATGACTTGGGTTTCTGCCTTCTCTAAGCAGAAGTTTCCGTTTACCCCTCCACCAGGAATGTGTCTTTAGGCCTCCAAGTTTTTCACCCTAAATATCTCTATGATTTGAGTGGTTTTTAAGGAAATGAGAACGATAATAAGATGAGTACATTCTGAAACGAGGCTGATCCATGACGTTGGTTTAGATCACGCAGTGCTTCTGTGTGCATTTTCTCCGTTGGTTCTCACGGTATTCCTGAGGTGCCTTGCATGGAGTTTGCAGATGAAGCAACCCAAAAGGAGAAGGATTAAGTGACATAGCTAAACTCTGGTAGAAATGGAATTAGAATTCAGAGTCCTCTTTCCATTATACAACCCTGCTTACATTTTACCTGCACCAGGATATGAAGGCTCAGTTCTAACGTCTTCATTAACTGGCATTTCCATGAAGTGCTCTCAGGCTTGTAAACAATTCCATGGAAATCAGAAGATAGCTACCTATTTGTGTTCACTCTTGAGCTGACCTCCACCTTCTCTCCTTCTCCTCCCCCCTGCCTTCCCACCCTTGCTCCTTCCGCCTTCCATTGCTAGGCCTTGTCCATCTCCTACCCCTGGAGATGCAGAGATGCGTGTGGGATTGGCCCTCACTAGACCATGAGCCCCTTGAGAGAAGCGTCCTTATACCACCCATTTTTATGTCGTTACTGCCACCCTGGTGTCATAGTGGTTAAGAGTTTGACTGCTAACCGAGAGATCGGCAGTTTGAACCCACCAGCTGCGCCTTGGAAACCCTATGGAGCATTCTACCCTGTTCTATAGGGTTGCTGTGGGTTGGAATCTACTTGATGGCAATGGGTTTGGTTTACTCTTGGTATATTATGGTTGGAGCCCTGGTAGCGTAACGGCTAAGCACTCAGCTGCTAACCAAAAGGCTGATGGTCCGAATCCACTAGCTGCTCCTTGAAAACCCTAGGAGGCCGTTCTTGTCCTGTAGGGTCGCGGTGAGTCAGAATTGATGCAACAGCAAAGGGTTTGCATTATGGTTAAGGAGCCCTAGTGGTGCAGTGGTTAAGCACTCAGCTGCTAACCTAAAGCCCAGCAGTTCTGCAGGAGAAAGTCCAAGAGATCTGCTCCCGTAAAGATTTCAGCCTGGAAAATCCTGTGGGACAGTTCTACTCTGTCACACAGGGCTGCTATGAGTCGAAATTGACTCAACGGCACCTAACAACAACAAATTTAGGGTGAACTGCAGTAATATATAGGGGAAAAAAAAGAAAACAACTTTGCTTTGCATGTATTTGCATTGGTGAGATTGTGGGTGAATTTTTGTACTTATTTTATTTTTCCAGTGGAGCTGTGCTAATATTGTTTGTGCAGTAAATACATTAAAAAAAAAAAAAACTTAGCAGACTCAGGGGCATCTGTTTTTAAGCCACCATTCACGTGAAGATCTTACAACAGTGGAGCTACTCAGCTCTTCGGGGAAGGAAAGAAACATGATGAAAGGGTACAGATAAATTGTGGTGTGCGGGCAGGGGCGGGTTGACCATCCGCCCCACTTACCCAGTATGCACGTGCGCACTGTTACAACTCTGTGCACTTTTTAGTTTCTGGTCATCACCATTTGTCTTAGATTATCTCCCAAAGAGCAAAAAAGCACGTTGCTTATCTGCTTAATATAGTGCCTAGCATGATGGCATGGGAGATAACTATTTCAGTGATAATTAAAAATACCTTTCCTTTGCCAATAACTCTTATTTAATCAACCCAAAATTAATATATATAGACCGGAGAACTATTCTGGGGCTTTGATTAAAAACCTCAGTAGATTGTGATCTCTTTTCTACAAATTGTCCTCAAACCAAGAACAATGCTGTTTTCATAAATGTGTCAAATGCGATCCAACTACTATTCCTGGGTTAATTTTTGTAACTAAAAAGTGTGTGCGTAAGAACAAAGACTGGGTAGGAAAAAAGAGGAGGGATGGAGGAGAATAGGTTGATGTGATTATATGTGGCTTTTTGTATTTTTGTGGTAAAAAAAAATATAAGAAAACACCAATTCCACATTTTTTACATGTACAATTCAGTGACACTGGTTATATTTATCATATTGTGCAGCTGTTACCACTATCCATTTCCAAATTGTTCCACCACCATAGGCAGACACTTGGTGGCCCCTAAACAAAGGCTTCCTCTTTCGTTCCTTCTCCCACTCCTGGTAATCACTGATACGCTTTGGTCTCTATACATCTGCCTGTTTCATGTAAGTGGGATCATACGATGCTTGTCCTTTTGTGACTTATTTCACTTACATGATTCATGTACACAATGTTTTCAGGATTCATCCATGTTGTAGCATCTATCAGGACTTCATTTCTCTTTGTGGCTGAGTAATATTTCATGGTATGTATGTACCACATTTTGTTTATCCATTCATCTGTTGATGGACCTTTAGGTTGCTTCCACCTTTTGGTGCTTTGATGAACATTGGGATCTATATCTATATATATATATAGATATAGATATGAATTTTTTCTTTTATTTTGATTTCCAGTGTTGTTCCCTGAACAATAACTTTTTATAAACTTAGGGGAAAAGAATTTTTTTTTAATCTCCCCAGAACCTCTAAGACTGGACTACTGGACTGGCAGGTGCTTTTTGAGACAAAATAGGAGGAAGAGATGACATTTTCTTTTAAACTTGAAGCTTTGAACTTGAAGAAATTCCTGGATGAGGTCTTCATTGCTTTCCTCCCATGCTTCTGCCTTCCCTGTGTCACCAGCATGCTTACCTTAGCATAAGAACCAGAGAAAGCACGGCCAGCCTCCTCGAAGCTAAATGAGATCATATGATCCCATTTGAATGTGTAGGAAACTAAGGCTCAGAGGTGACCACAGCATCTTGGGCATTAGAAGGGACCTCCCAAGGCATCTAATCTGACCCTTTCTCCCCATACTTCCAATCCCACCACTTGACAATTAGGAGAGGCTGAAGTCATGGCCTATGAAACAGTGGTGGCTCAGGGGTAGAGTCCTCACCTTCCACGTGGGAGATCTGGGTTCAATTCCCGGCCAGCACACCTCATGGGCAGCCACCACCTGTCTGTCAGTGGAAGCTTGTGTGTTGCTAGGATGCTGGACAGATTTCAGCAGAGCTTCCAGACTAAGACGGACTACGAAGAAAGGCCTAGCCATCTACTTCCAGTGAAAACCCTATGGATCACAGTGGTCCGGTCCCCTTAGGCATGGGGCTGCCATGAGTCGGGGCTGACTCCATGGCAGCTCAGAACAACAGCAAAGTCATGGCACAAGTTACACACTTGGAGCCAGAACTTGAGGCTGTTCTTCAAATGCCTGTGTGCTTCTGAAGCTACCGCTGTACCTGCTTGGGATCTTCTTGCCTGTGTAGGGACAAGCAGCCCGAGAATGGTGTCCCGGTTCTTGCTGGGGCTACAGGGGTCCAGGTAACTGCTTTGTCTTTGGGGATTCCTTGTTGGCCCCGCTGCAGGTTCAGTGGGCAGTAACATTCAGGTGGTCCTTCATCTTTACCTTTCTGGGGCTGTTGTGGCTCTAGCAGGGGGTCTAGCCTGCACGTCTCCCGGCTAGTAAGTTATTCCCACCAGCCTTTGGCTTGGGGACCCTTCCACGAACCTTAATCTAGTCCAAGGTTCTGACTCAGGAAATGGAGAGGGCAGGGTTGTGCTCCATGAGATCCTGACCTCATCTTGGAACCTGGAAAACCTTCCAATGGTTTTTCTTATCCTGCTTCTAATATGCCCAAACTCTGACGAGACCAAGATAAAACACTGGGTAATTTATAAGGTTGTAACTCCTGTTTAAGGTCAGTTATTGGCTACTTCTTGTACTTGAGAGTCCCAGGGTGACATCATCCTTGAATCTCTCAACGGCTTTTCCAGGACTTAATTGGCATTTATATTATTCTTTTTTTCAGTTAAAAAAAAAAAGTACTGAAGCACGGTTTGTGATACTCACCTTCAAGAACAAGCTTGATAGGAAGTTTTAATTGCAAATAAATTTAAAAAGACCTGTTGTCATCCAGCTGATTCTGACTCATGGCAGCCCTGTGTGTGTCAGAGTAGAACTGTGCTCCGTAGGATTTTCAGTGGCAGAGTTTTGGGAAATAGATGGCCAAGTCTTTCTTCAGAGGCGCCTCTGGGCAGACTTGAATCTCCAGCCTTCCCATTAGCAGCCAAATACGTTAATTGTTTGTACCACCCAGGTACTCCACAGTTGCTAAATATAGCACCTATTCGTGGCTTATTTCACCTTTGAGAGGTTTCAAACTACTCCATACGGAGACTCTCATATCTGCCCTATAAAAGCCCTTACCTGATCAAGGACTAAAAAATAGCAAGCACAATTCTCTCCACCCCTCCTGCTTTCATTTGGGGTGAAGAGGATTAAAGGCACAGTTAATCGTTAGTAATATAAACCCTAAGATCAGAGCACATGGGGTGCTTTTGCTACTCACACAGTGCTTTTGTGGCTGGTCTGTTAGCAGACACACCCCTTCATTTCTACAGGCAGAGCTTTCTTCGAGACCCGTTGCTGTTGCGTCGATTTCCAACTCATAGCGACCCTAATGGACAGAGTAGAACTGCCCCATAGGGTTTCCAAAGAGTGGCGGGTGGTTGGATTCAAACTGCCGACCTTTTTGTTAGCAGCCAAGCTCTTAACCACCGTGCCACCAGAGCTCCTTTGCCTTAATCTCCCTGTTTTGTGCATACACTACAGGATGTATTTCTGATAAGCCTTTTAAAATCATATTTGGAACAAGGCATACTACAACAAGCATACACACCTAAATGTATCTATTCCCCAAACTGTAGCTAAGACAAAAGCAACTCTGTTATCAACCCTAATTGGTTCACAGTTTGAAACCTAATGCTGAGACTAGTAAGTGCGCAGGAACACCAAGGACTGAAACGTTTTAAGTGAATTAAAAGAACAGGTTGCACCCACTTCCTACTTTATAAATGGCACATACCTATATGATGCTGTAAGGCTACTCTAAAGCCTCCAAAAACAAATAACGTTCCTTCTCAGACTCTTTAGGTGGCTTCAAGTAGGTTTGGGGCTTGTGTGTCAAAGAAGGAGCCCTGGTGGGACTCGACAGCAACGGGTGGAATAAGGTCAGGAAAATAAAATTAAGCCGAGGGTGAGGTTACTGCACACAGTGCATATCCTGAGAGTTTCATCTCTTCGGTCTGTTAGGTGTCTGGGAAGGGTGACTGAATTTAAAGGAAAACTCTAGTAGTGATTATAAAGGGAGGGAGCCTTGATGGCGCAATGGTCAAGCGCTCAGCTGCTAACAGAAGGGTGGGCGGTTCAAACTTACCCAGTGACTCCTGGGGAGAAAGACCTTGGCCACCCGCTTTTTGTAAAGATTAGAGCCCAGGACACCCAATGGGGCCCTTCGACTGTGTCACATGGGGTCGCTAAGAGTCGAATTCACATCTCTTTTCATTGCCCTAGAGTTCTTAGCTGTGCCCAGACAACTCTGAACTTTCTCATACAAATCATTGGAGTTTGTGGATTAGCATAAATATAGGGTTGCTATGAGTTGGAATCGACTCGACGGCAACGGGTTTGGGTTGTTTTGTTTTGTTTTGAATTAGCATAACTGGTGATGTCCTTCTTGAATCTTCTGGATTTTGGTTCATTTTACTCCTGATTGGCATGTTGTCACCAGGGGTTGATAAAGGGAAATGGGTGTGAAAGTCCATCCAGCCCTTTTTATTTCTTGGTTTTGAAAAAAGAGATGTGGGTTTGACAGAAGGTGGGGGGGCAATTAGACATTATTAAACTATTTGGAAGAGGATAAAAGAGGAAATATTTAATAATGTGTGATTTTTCATTGTCAATGTCACCATTACCACAGGTGCTAGGAAATTGGCCTTAAGTTGTGTTTTCCAGGCAAGTGAAGGGTTTCATAAGGCATCTTGTTCAGGCAAGCTTTCGGAAAAAGTGTGACAGTTCTTAATATTGACCGTCTCCCTGCACACTCATAACTGTAGGCCTTGGTATACAAGGTACTCAGGATGAGAAACTTTGTCAAAAGCCTCTTGATCAGGCAGCCTGGAACACATCGTTACCTAGAATTAACTGAAAAGAATGCAAGGCATTTGAGAACATACTCGTGCAACAATCAGGTAAATGCGCCAAACCCATGGAATCTTGTGTTGCTATTAAAATTGTACAAGTTAACAGGGGAGAATATTTATGCTAAAAGTACAGCATAAAGCTGTATCATAGAAATTTATGATAAAAAGTATTTATGACAAAAATGAGAGAAAATACAAGCTGATACGTGAAGTGTAAAATATGTCAAAGATCTTGGCAGCTTGGACAAAGAATAAAGGTGGCGTGTAAAACAAAATAGTTCAGTTGGGGTGACTGAAATGAGGACTGTTTTTTCCCTTTGCCACAGAAAATGCTTTGATGCGTTGTCATTATGACAAATGGAATTGAAAGGAAAGAACAGAAATGAAAAGAAAAGCTTTTATGCACAGAATATTTTCTACAGATTTTTGGAATCATGTGTATTTTCCACTCATGACCTTTTAAGATGTGATTTTTTTTTTTTGAAGTCTAAAATGTACAAACTCTGGGAGATCATCTCAAGCGTCTTCCTTGTCATTAAAATTTGTCTTTTTTTTTTTTTTTTTTTCCATAGACATGTGTACTGGAGACCTCAACCACGTTTCTCTTTTCTTGTTTCCAACCCCGGTTTGTTTTAGGGATTGCCTTGGGAGTCTTAGTTCGAGAGTTCGGCAACCTGTCTAACCTGGACAAATTCTACCTTGCTTTTCCTGGAGAGCTTCTCATGAGGATGCTGAAGCTCATCATTTTGCCATTGATTATATCCAGCATGATCACAGGTATCTGAGAAAACTCATGTTCTCTAAGGTGATTTAAGGTGCCTTCATGTAAGTTGTCCTTTCCTAGTTATGGCAAAAATTCAGTGCATTAGAGGCGTGTCTCTCCCTTCCTCTCCCGCCCTTACCTCTCTCTCCCACTCTGTCTTTCTCCCTGGCTCTCTGTCTCCTCATCCCCGTCCCTCTCTCTCCTCTGTCTCTCTCTCTCTCTCTGTCTCTTTCTAACACACACACACACACACACACACTCCTCACTTGAAAGGTATATGTTCACTTGAGTAGAAAGATTTCATTACTCACAAAGTGGCATTGCTTAGCCCTGTCCACCACAGCTCAAGTCTTCATTTGACCAACCGCATGATGTCTCGTGAGGAAGATGTTATTTCCAAACATATTATGAATAAAACTCTAGCCAGGCCACAGAAGGCAAAAGGGGGCATATTTGGTCACTGAGATGTCAACCAGTGTCCTCAGGCAAATGTGGGTCTCAGCACTGAGGGAAAGGTCTGGTTATAGGTTTGGACCGTATTAAAAAAGCCCAGTGTTTTTAAATCGGAACTTGTGACAATGTTGAATTTGCAAATGATTTTTGCCTTATTGATCATCACAGTGCTGGGTTCCTTTAAAGGGCAAGCTCCCTTGTGTGCTAGCGATTTCTTTGGTTTACAAAAATGTTATTCATCTGGGGATGGTAAGCTTCGCATAGAACCTGTGTGAGCTATAGCTTCTCCCACTTATGTTAATTCTGGGAATAGGTAAGATCTGGTCTGGTAGTCTTTAGTGGCTTCAGCTTGAAAATCAAGGTCTTATATAACCATGAAATTACCCAAACCAAAAACCAAACCCATTGCTGTCGAGTTAATTCCGACTCCTAGTGACCCTAGAGGACAGACAAAAGCAGCCCATAGGATTTCTAAGGCTCACTTACTTTGGACATGTTACCAGGAAGGATCAGTCCCTGGAGAAGGACATCATGCTTGGTAAAATAGAGGGTCAGGGAAAAACAAGAGGACCCTCAATGAGATGGATTGACACAGTGGCTACGACAATGGGCACAAATGTAGCGATGATTGTAAGGATGGCGCAGGACAGGGCAACTTTTGGTCTGTTGTACACGGGTCGCTCTGAGTCCGATCAACTCGACAGCACCTAGCAATAAGAACAGCTACAACAATCTTTATGGGAGCAGACAGCCACATCTTTCTCCCACAGAGCGGATGGTGGGTTCAAACTGCTGACCTTTCAGTTAGCGGCTGAGCACCTTAAGTACTGCGCCACCAGGGCTCCTTTACAATATCCCCTTCTAGAACATTTTTCTCCACCACTGCTGAAGAGACTTGGGGCTGATCTGTGGAGTACTGGACGCTGGCTGGGGGGGAAGGGAGAAGGGGTGTCAAACTCTGTGACATTCAATAACTGTATTGCTTGAAGTGATGTCATTTTCGGCCAGTGAACTTCCCAAGTGGCAAACTCAGTCTAGAATGTCTAAGGGAGTCTTGCTCATAAGTGGTCTTGGTGTTCTCGGCTTATTAGAAACCTAAAGAGGACATTTAATTGTTTTTATTTATGTATTTAATGATACACTGAAATTCCTGGCTTCTTCTAGGCCTAGCAGTTTGAAGGCCCAATCATCAGACCAGTTGTTTGTCCCGTGTAGTGTTTATTTAAGGAGCCCTGGTGAAGCAGTGATTAAACACTTACCTGCTAACTGAAAGATCGGCAGTTGGAATCCCCCAGTGGTTCTGCAGGAGAAAAGACCTGGCCATCTGCCTGTGTAAAAATTACAGCCTAGAAAACCCTTTGAGGCAGTTCTGCTCTGTCCTGTAGGCTCACTATGAGTCTGAATTGACTTGATGGCATACACAATGACAAAAACAAGCATTTATTTATTTGTTTAACTTTAAATTATTGTATCTAAAAATTGGAAGATTTTACATTAGGTCCAGGTTTCTGGCTTCCTCGGGAAAAACATTAAGATTTGGAAACATTGGGTCCACATTCCCACATGGCAACAATGGTCTGGAGTTGAGAGAGACCTACTCCTCCAGATGGAGCAAATGCATTATGAGGATGCCACAGTCTCCACCTCTCCCTGTTGCCTTTCCACTTTACTCATTGATATGACTCGCCTGGCTCCTGTAGGGATGGCACTTACAACTCCCTAGATTTTCTCCACATCAGAGATTCTTAATTTTTCCTTAGGCTCCTTTAAGTACTTAATGCAAGCTTTGTACTCTCTCTAAAGGAAAACATTCACACTTGTACATATATACAGTATTGTATACATAATTGCACAAGGTTCATAAACCCCCTGATAAGTAACACTATCTGATTCCCATATCTGAAGCATAGAAGATTGATCTAAATTAGGCAGCAAATCTCAAAAAAAAAACAAAAAAAAGAAAAGAAAAAGCAAACATGTAGTGGACCAAGTTTTTTAAAAAGGTCACAATACATGTATGAAAAAAAATTTTTTTTTTTATTTTATAATCTTGGGCATTTGAACAGACATGCAGATCTTAACAGCCAATGGCTAGTGAGATTTTTTTGCAGTCTGGCTGTTTGGTGTGCAGCCTTGCAGATAATCCAGGGAAATCATTCACAGCCATCAGCATTCCACTCACAGAGCCCTCTGCTTTCCTAAACCGAAGCACAGGGATGGTCATCTCGTCATTTTCCCAGCGGTTGGCCAGGAGCTAGGGAGAGAGAGAGTCATTACCCAGGTTTTTGACACGGAGCCGTGAAAGAGGCCAAAGATTTAAGGACGTGAGCAAAGCAGCATGGTGGCAGCGATGCCGCGGTTGTTGGATGCCGTGGGGTCCGTTCCAACTCACACAACCCCATGTGACAGAGTAGAACTGTCCCTTAGGGTTTTCTAGGCTGTCACCTTTATGGAAACAGATCTCCAGGTCTGCCTCCCATGGAGCCCTTTTGGTTGGCAGCTGAGCACTTAACCACTGTACCACCAAGGTACTTGTGTTTAAATCGTCAAGTTTAAAGGACAAAGTAACAACGCCCAGTGCTGGCACGGTTGAGAGAAAATGGACACGTTCGTGAATTTTCGGGAACAAACTTTCTGGAGGGCAGTTTGGCACGTGTTCTGATCCATCTGCCTAGTAATTCCACTTATGGGAATTTATCAGAAAGAAAAAAATCAGATATATTCAAAGATAGGTACAGCGATGTTCATGGTAGCATTTTTTTACAATGGTGATAAATTATAAGCAAGTAAAATATGTAGTGTATCCATAAATTAGGATAAAAACAAAAAACCAAACCCATTGCTTTCAAGGCAATTCTGACACAGGGCAACCCCATTTGTTACAGAGTAGAGCTGAGCTCCATAGGGTTTTCTTGTCTGTAATCTTTACAGAAGCAGATTGCCAGGCCTTTCTTACACAGTGCCACTGGATGGGTTCAGACTGCCAACCTTTAGGATAGTAATTGAGCTCAAACCGTTTGTGCCACCCAGGGACCTTTATAAATTTGGAGCAAAAAAACCCAAAACTGTTGCTGTCAAGTTGATTCCAACTCATAAACCAAACCAAACCCAGTGCCGTCGAGTCGATTCCGACTCATAGCAACCCTATAGGACAGAGAAGAACTGCCCCATAGAGTTTTCAAGGAGCACCTGGTGGATTCGAACTGCCGACCCTTTGGTTAGCAGCCCTAGCACTTAACTACTACGCCCCCAGGGTTTCCTTCTGACTCATAGCCATCATAAATTTGGATGCTACCTATTAAAAACCTTGTTTGGGAAACCCTTTTAATGACGTGTGGAAATGTTCCTACCACAATATAAAGTGGGAGCGTAAGGCAAGCTACACAACACGTAACTTCACAAATACAACAGGATGTTGTGTACAGCCCAGTGTTACTAATATTTGAATACATTTTTTAAAATTAGGGTCAAAGCCAAAAGTGAACAAGAGTTACATTTGGGTGGTAAGAAAGCATGATTCTTTCTGCTTCTCATTTTCAAGGTGGGGGGTTTTGTTTGTTTGGGTTTTTTTTGTTGTTGTTGTTGTTTTATTAAGAAAGAAGGAGGAAATGGGATGGATTCTGGGACAGATTCTGCTGGGCGCCCTCGCTGTGCCGGGGGCGGGGGGAGTGGGGTTTCCTTCCCGCTTCTTCTCAGTGGTCCCCTCTGCCCCAGCTCTGTCCTGAGCAGCATATCACCACCTGAACCCTGCTACGAGGGTCCCTTCCCAAGCCCCTCAGTAGTCCTCAGCCTCTGCCTCTCATGAGTTTGAGGGGACTCAGAGCCGATCAAGAAAAGAGAGATGACTACCGCGCTATAGCAGTGTTACACAGGCTACTGATGGGGGGCGACGCATTGACAGCCACAGGCAGGGGGTGGTCCCCAGAGTAGGAGGTCTTCCAGAGGCAAGCGCAGTGTAGTTGCAGGGAGCCATCAGAACAAGAACAAAGAAACGGAAAATGAAACCCGTTGCCGTCGAGTTGATTCCTACTCACAGTGACCGACAGAGCAGAACTGCCCCATAGAGTTTCCAGGGAGCGCCTGGTGGATTCAAACTGCCGACCTTTTGGTTAACAGCTGAGCTCTTAACCACTGCGCCACCAGGGCTCCAGAACAGGAAGAAGGGAAGGAAAACCCAGGGGAAGAGGAGAAGAGTAGAGGAGGGGCTCGTATAGATCTGGAGGACATCCTTCTGCAGCACGCTGGGGTGTCCCTGGGTCAGAGGACTCTGAAGGAAGTACCCTAGAGCCGTCCAGTTGATTCTTACCCTGCGTGTTACAGAGAACTGAGCGCCACAGTTTTCTAGGCTCTAACCTTTTAGGGCGGAGCCTTAGTCGCGCAATGGTTAAGCGCTCAGCTGCTAACTGAAAGGTCAGTGGTTTGAACCCACCAGCCGCTCCGCGGGAAAAAGATGTGTCAGTCTGCTTCTGTAAAGATTACAGCCTCGGGAACCTTATGGGGCATTTCTGCCCTGTTCTACAGGGCTGCTAGAAGTCAAAATCGACTCGATGGCAGCGTCAAGGAAGCAGATCACCAGGGCTTTCTTTGGCAGTGCCAATGGGTGGGTTCAGACCACCAACTTTTAGGTCAGCAGTTGATCGGAAACCACTTGCACTGCCCCAAAAAATCAAAACCAAACTGACCGCCGTCAGGTCGATTCCGACTCATAGCGACCCCATAGGACAGAGTAGAACGGCCCCATAGAGTTTCCAAGGAGCACCTGGTGGATTCGAACTGCCGACCTTTTGGTTAGCAGCCATAGCACTTAACCACTACGCCACCAGGGTTTCCAGAGACCCTAAAAACCCAGACCAAACTAGTTGCCGCTGAGTCGGCTTCAGCTCTCGGTGACCCCAGGTGCGTCAGAGCAGCGCTGTGCTCTGTGGGGTTTTCTTCTCCACGGCTGCCGTTTGCGGATGTAGGTCACCAGGCCTTTCTTCTGAAGAGCCTCTGGGGGGACGGGAACCTGCAGCCTTTTGGTTAGCAGCCGAGCACATTACCAGATACTCCTACTACGTGGTCTCAAGACACTACTGATCATTTGGTTAGATGTGATAACGGCATATAGTTATGTAAGAAAATGTCCTTATTAAAGAAAAAATACATGCTGATTTATGTAGGGATGAAGTGACGTAATGCCTGGAATTTGCTTTAAAACAGAAAAAAAAGACACATTGGATCTAATCTCAAGGCATTTTCAGGGAGAGACAGGATCATATCCATGATGTATGTCCCGAGGAGAACGCTCACGTGTGCCCTGTGTTATCTGTGCTTGGGCCCTGCTCACATTGAGGTGTGTGAGCTGTGTCTAGTCAAACCACCAGGGAAGTAGCAGAGGAAATGGCTTATGGGCATGCCTGAGCATTGTGGCTCTGGAACAATCTTGACCAGCTCTCACCAGCCAGCGAGTTTAAATTCAGGTCACATTTTCTGTAATACTTGATTACCTGAGCCTCGTTCAACCAGCACTGGAATGGAACGCCCTCGCCTCCCCAGGGCCCCCCAGCATCCTTCCGGGGAAGAGGTCCCCATCTCTTCCACTCCGGCCTCTTTGCCACCACTGCCTGGGTGTTTGGGATTGAGCTGTGTCCCCTGAAAATATGTTGGAATCCTGTACCCGGGGATGTGATCCCGTTTGGAAATAGGGTTTCTTTATGGGAATGAGGCCGTATCCATGTAGGGTGGACCCTAAAGCTCATCGTTCCTGAGTTATAAAGAGCAGATTAGGCACAGAGGTGCACACCGACCCGGGGAGACAGAAGCTCTCTGATGACGACGGAGGCGGATGGATCTACAAGCCAGGAATTCCAAAGCTTTTTGGAGACCAGAAGCTGAAGTGGCCTAGGACCGGGCAGTGCTTTGTTCTGTTGTATACAGGGCCACTATGAGTCGGAACCGACTCACTAGCACCTGACAACAACAGAAGCTGAGATAGCCAGAGAAGGACCTCTCCTTAGAACCACCCTGAATGCGGACTTGTAGCCTCCTGAATTGTGAGAAAATAAATTTCTGTTCATTAAAGCCACCCTCTTGTGGTATTTGTGTTACGGCAGCACGAGGTAACTTAGACACTGGGCACTGCTGCCGCCTCTCTGATGCTGAGAGCGCTCCCTTTGCCCCTCAATCTATGATGGTGCCAGAGCTTGAGTCTCTACAGTGCAGCTGAGACCAGGCTGCTACTTGGGACAGTGGTTTAGTAAAGGTTTGAGGATAACCAAAAGCAGGTTAAAAAACTGACAGTGACAGCCAGCTGTCCTCAGAGTAGATCTTCCTGGAGCCCCAGGGTCCCTTAACAGGGGCTGTCACTCTGCTTAGCTGCCAGCCTACCTCCAGGAGTCTCGGGCCAGCTCATCCCCACCCTACGAAGGTATCCCAAGCATCCTACTACCCCAGGTTCCAATATTTGACTCTAGGTCTAAGAAGGAGGAATTTCGCCATCACACAGTTCTTGTCCTATTAATAATAAACTGTGAGAGAGTAAATTTCTGTTTGTTAAGCCATCCACTTGTGGTGTTTCTGTTACGGCAGCACTAGAGAACTAAGACAGCAGGTTTAACTCCTGTGAAATGGTAAGTTTCTTGGATTTTGTGGCCATTCACAATTGTCAAGCACTGTTTTTTTTTTTTTTTTGTCAAAGCCAGACCAAAAAAAACTTTTATTTACGGAGTTCATTTTGACAGCTTCTTAACACCAAGGTGGAAAGAGATTGTCGGGAAAACTTTGTTCTCCAGTGGGTGGTAGCTTAATCAGAGCGCTCTTGGGGGAGGCTTTTGCCCTCGGGTGTTTATTTTTAAAACACACTATTATTTAGCCCACGGCAACCACTTCCTTTGTCGTGTTTTTGAAAAACGTTGAGATTATTACTGCTGAGGCCAGGAGCTAGCACCCATTCTTCACAGCCGCCTCCTGAGGTGAAGAAATCAAAGGCTATGTCCTAAAATAAAAAGCTAGCAGGTGCCCCTAATCTCCAAGGACAACCTTGGATTTTATGTTTGTTTCTGGGCCACAGCCTGGCCTCAGAACTGTCCCTGGTTTTAAAGGACAGTCCAGGGCTTGCTGTTAACCAGACACCAGTGCTCACCAGCGTACGACTCTTACATGCTATGTAGCTGTTCTGAGCTACGCCTTTCTCCTCTGTAAAATGGGATAATAACACTGACCTCATTAGGCAATGGAGTCCCTAGGTGGTGCAAACAGCTGAGCACTAGACTACCAGCTGAAAAGTTGGCTGTTCAGAGCTACCCAATGGCACTGCGGAAGAAAGGCCTGGCAGCTGCTTCTGAAAGATCACAGCCATTGAAAACTTATGGAGCACAGTTCATCTTTGCACACATGGGGTCGCCATGAGTCGGAATCGCCTCGATGGCAGCCAGCAACAACATCAGGCTGTAGTACAAATGAAAGGAGATGGTGCACTTAACAGGAGCCCTGGTGGCACAGTGGTTAAAGCACTTGGCTGCTAACCAAAAGGTCAGCAGTTCAAACCCACCAGCCACTCTTCAGGAGAAAGATGTGACAGTCTGCTTCCGTGAAGATAGACAGCCTTGGGAACCCTATAGGGCAGTTCTGCCATGTCCTATATGGTCACTGTAAGTCGGAATCGACTGGACAGTAATGGGTTTGGTTTTTGACGCAGTTAACATGCAGTCATGGCTCAGTGCACAGTCCTGCTGCCATTATCATCATCATCATTGTTATAGCAATAATAGTTGTTGTTTCTGTTGGAAAGTAGAGTGTTTAGACCATCTAGACAGGTATTTTATAGTTGCGTTGAGGTCTGTGAAGTTCCTGTTATAAACCAGAACCAAACCCATTACTGTCAAGTCTGTTCTGACTCATGGTGACCCCATGTGTTACAGAGTAAAACTACTCCGTAGGGTTTTCTTGGCTGTAATCTTCTACTGCAGGAGCCCTGGTGGTGTAGTGGTTAAGCACTCAACTGCTAGCTGAAAGGTCAACAGTTCAAACCCACCAACCCACTTCGAGGGCGGAAAATGTGGCAGTCCGCTTCTGTAAAGATTACAGCCTTGGAGTCCCTATGGGGCAGTTCTACTCTGCCCTACAGGGTTGCTATGAGTTGGAATCAGCTCGATGGCAAGGGGTTTGGTTGGTTTGGTTTGGTGGTACAATGGTTAAGTGTTTGGCTGATAACCAAAAGGTCGATGGTCGAACCTACCAGCTGCTCTGCAGGAGAAAAGATGTGGCAGTCTACTTCTGTAAAGATTTACAGCCTGGAAACCCTTTGGGGGCAGTTCTACTCTGTTCTATAGGGTCGCTACGAGTCGGAATCAACTTGATGGCAGTGGGTTTGGTTTTAATCTTTTATGAAAGCAGATTGCCAGGCCTTTCTTCTGTGGAGCTGCTGGGTGGGTTCGAACTGCCAACCTTTAGGTTAGTGGTAGAACACAAACCATTTGTGCCACCCAGGGACGCTGTATCTATTATAGAGGTTTGCAGAGATTGGGTTGTGTCCCTGTATATGTCCCCTCCCTCTAAGGTGGCCACCATCCCTGCCCCCGGCAAAGCGTTATAAAGCATCTAAGAGCCTGGGTTTGGGGCCAGCTTCACCCCCTGATCACTGAGGACCAGAGAGGTAGAGGAGTAGCTCTGGAGATGTAAAGAAGTATGACTGTCGATTTGAATAAGCTGTGGTCTACCTGGAAACCCTGGTGGCATAGTGGTTAAGAGCTATGGCGGCTAACCAAAAGGTCAGCAGTTCAAATCCACCAGGCGCTCCTTGAAAACCCTCTGGAGCAGTTCTACTCTGTCCTCTAGGGTAGCTATGAGTCAGAATGGTCTACCCGGGGACGTTGTAGGATGAGGTAGAGGGTTGGGAAGGAAGTTCCTACTCGAGAGCTGCTGCACCCCAGGAGAGAGGAACTGGCTGCCTCCTCCTCCTAGGCCGTGTTTGTTTAAGATCTTTCCACTGAGAATCTTGTTATCATAACGCATTTTGTTGCCTGCTGGGTCCTGGAGTAGAAACAGAGACACCAGCCTCTGGCCAAACTGTTAAGACAAATTAAGACATATTTACATATGCCGGAAACAGGTACCCTCATAGATTGAATTTGCTTCGCTGCTGGAAGGAAATCCCGAGAGGGCTTTGAACTAGACCTAAGGGCAGTTCTGTAGCCGCCCGGACGTGACACTGGCAGAACCCAGGGGCTGGGACCTGCTTGGACATCTACTGAGGAAGGACAATGTATCTGGACAAATATCGGCTATTAGGTCAGGGTGCTTTACCCGTTAACTCAGAATTCTCTTAAACTGGTGATTTTCTGGTGTTTCTTTTTTTTTAAACCTACCATTATTATCCACCACCCATATGTCAGTGTGTCCTACTGTGGTGGCTTTCGTGTTGCTATGATACCGGTATATATGCCACTGGTTTCTCAGGTACCAGCAAGGTCACCCATAATGGACAGATTTCAGTGGAGCTTCTAGACTAACAAAGACTAGAAAGAAAGGCCTGGTGATCTCCTTCCAAAAATTAGCCAATGAAAACTTTATGGATCACAACAGAATGCTGTCCGACTCATTTGCTTCGGCTGCATCATCAGGAGGGATCAGTCGCTCAGGAGGACGTGGTGTTTGGTGAAGTGGAGGTTTAGTGAAGGTGAGGGAGACCCCGGGTGAGATGGAATGACACAATTGCCACAAGGACGGACTCAGACATGCCAGTGACCATGACGATGGCACAGGACCAGGCAGCATTTCATTCTGTCCTGCGTAAGGTCACCATGAGTCAGAGCCGACTCGATGGCAGCTAACAACAACCACCATTATTATTATAATTATTATTGTTTACTCAGTGTGCTGAGCTCTAAAATCGAATAGGCATGTTTATAACCACATGGCATACTTAATATCATATATTTATATTATTGCTTGCTCTTTCTTTTGGAGACTTAAACATGAAAGGTCACTTGTTTCTGAATTGTGACCTTCAGTCCCTCTTAATTTTTTTTGTCTCATTCCTTGCATAATTATTACTTTAAGTTGTCTTACCATCAGGAAAAGGGAGTGACCTCGGCACACCCAGCTGCATTTTTTCCAAGGAAAGAGACTAGACTCTATCGTCAGGGTTATCCTCGGGTATGACTGTTGCCATGTGCCCATTGAGCGGTAACTGTTTGGTCTTGTCCGGAGGTTAGGAAAGGGCCTTCACAACATCCCGGGTGACTGCTGAAGAGTCCACGCCTCCTTCCCTGGAACCACTAACTTCGAAAGACGCAATCAGCAGGTGGAGGACTGATGTGTTCAGAGTAGGAAATGACTTGTTCTGTCGCCATGATGATTATAGCTTCCTTTGGGACCCTTCCTGTGCACCATATAGGTACAATCCCATGTAAGGAGCATACTCCGCCTGTCACCTAAGGAAAAGGTTGGGCTTTTATAGTGTGAGGAGTGGATGTAAAAGCTACCTATGCCTGCTTGTGGTAGACCTTCATGCCTGCAAAGGTTTGCGACCTTGGCCTTGGGGCTGCTTCACAAATGCCTCTTCATCTTTCCTGCTGCCCTGTGCCTCAGACTTTGCAAACAGTTGTGGGACAACAACAACAACCAGTATTATTATAATTGTTTACCAAAACAATGTTCTGAACTCTAAAAAATTGAAATGCGACTGTCATTTGACTCGAAATGAGATCCTCATTTCGGGAATCAGACAGGATAGGGCCTGAAACCTCAGATGCTTGCTGAAAAATGATCTGGTTGTCTCTCGGTTTGCCCCATGGCCCATGTAGAAGCAGACCAATCAGAGAGCAGCATCAGTCAGCTGCATTTATGGGAGCATCTATGATAGAGGACCGAGGAGGAGCCCGTGCCTTCCACCTCTAATACAGGTCTCCACGGCTTCCCGGAAAACCCTGTCAAGTCCAGACAATACTTGTTCATTTCATTGGCAGCCAAAGACCATTTGAAACTAGATCTAACGATGTGTTGTTGTCAGCGGCTGTTGAACCATCTCGTAGACCTTGACTCACGACGACCCCATGCACAGCAGGATCGGACCCTTGAGATCCACGGAGTATTCATTGGCTGATTTTTGGAAACGGGTCACCAGGCCTTTCTTCCTACTCCATCTGGAAGCTCCACTGAAACGTGTTCGGCATCAGAGCAACACATAAGCCTCCACGGACAGACAGATGGTGGCTGTGCTTGAGGTGCATTGGTCAGGAATCGAACCCAGATCTCCCTCATGCAAGGCAGGAATTTTATCACTGAACCATCACTGGCCTCATGTAATCGTTAGTTGTCATCAAAACGGCTCCAACTCATGGTGACCCTGTATACAACAAAACGAAATACTGCTTGGTCCTGCGCCATGCTCGCAGTCATTGCTATATTTGAGCCCACTGTTGAGGCCACTGTGTTGGTTTATCTTGCCAAGGGTCTTCCTCTTTTTTGCTGACTCTCCAGTTTACCAAGCATGATGTCCTTCCCAGGAACTGGTCCCTCCTGATAACATGTCCAAAGTATGTGAGACAAAGTCTCGCCATCCTTGCTTCCCAGGAGCACTCTGGCTGTACTTCTTCCAAAACAGACATTTGTTCATTCTCCTGGCAGTCCATAGTATATATGATATTCTTCACCAACCCCGTTTTGTGCCTCATAAGTCTCTTAAATTACCTGGGCCCTCGGAAATTATTTATATCTTACCTCTTTCAAACAGAAATTTTAAGGTGTCTTACAATGTGAACCATACACAGGAATGTAGTTAATGTAGAAGAAATTTGAAAATCATAAAAGGAGGAAGAAAATATGCTAGCCAGGATGGATAATGAGATTACTGTGATTTATTATTGAATCTTGCCCTGAAACTATCCGAAGATCCAGCAATAAGTGAATAATTAAATACGTTATGGTACACCCACAGGACAGAAGATCATGTCGCCATTAAATTTATCCTCAGGGTGAATTTTTAATGATGAGAAAATGCTTGTAAGTCAGTCTTAAGAAGAGAGAGGATTAAAAGCTATAAAATTAGCTATCTTGACAAAAAGAGAGAAAATGTTGGAAGAAAATTCACCAGAACATTAACTGTGGCTGATGAGATGAAGTGATTTTTGTTTTCATCTTTGTATTTCCCTCTTTTTTTTTTCAGATATTTGTGATGAACATACATCACTTTTATAATCAAGCATAAAAGCTAGTTTTTTAGTCGACTCTGAGCTTCCTGACAGAAAAGGCAAAAAGGGAAACCATCTTGGGTTACGTGATTCTCATCATGTGATAAAAAGGTTATGTCCATTGTTCAAGATACACCTTTCCCGATACGGAGTCCCAAAAAGGGCTTATCATGAGGGGTGTTGAGTGACGTGATGTGCAAAATCCTGGTAACGTTCTGAGAGCACCTGCAGAAAGGAGACTCCTCAGAGCTGTGTCTCATCACACCCCCAAGAGAAGCCCAAAGGCCTGGCAGTGTAGACCAGGCCCTGAGGACCCTCCCTACTCGGCTTCCCTCTCGGAATTCTGTGTGTGGAGTTTTGATGTGTGAGACAGGCCTAATAGATGCAGAGAACAGCTCTCAGCTTTTCCTTTCACGCCTTGAAGACTGAACTGCCAGTCCTGGAAGTTGTTCTTCTAAAAGTTAATGCCGTTTGACTCCCTCCCACCTTTCAGGTGTTGCTGCACTGGATTCCAACGTGTCCGGAAAAATTGGTCTGCGTGCTGTCGTATATTATTTCTGCACAACTATCATTGCTGTGATCCTAGGTAAGGTTTATTTCTGAATCCTTATTCCACTATGTAATTGAGATTTTTCATTCAAAAAATAGTGGAGCTTTTTAAATGCACGTGTTTTTAAATCAGAAAATAGTCTTGTCAAACTACCATGAATCTTTTTGGTTTGATGTCTACGTAGCACCTTCTGTGCGAAGAAGGTACAACACTGACTAAAATTATTAACGTCTCTAGTTCGGAAACCCTGGTGGCGTAGTGGTTAAGTGCTATTGCTGCTAACCAAAGGATCGGCAGTTCGAATCCACCAGGCGCTCCTTGGAAACTCTATGGGGCAGTTCTACCCTGTCCTATAGGGTCGCTATGAGTCGGAATCGACTCGATGGCACTGGGCTTGGTTTGGTTTTTTGTTAGTAGGAAACAGAAAGAAAGTGACACGTCTGTGCCTTGTCAGGATCTTTGGGTGGAAGTGAAGCCAAGCGCCTATATAATCCTTAAACTAGTCAATCTAAAATAGTAGAATTGAGTATAATTATAAAATATTTCCAGGAAGATAACATTTCAGCACATTTCACTTTTCATATGTTACCAAGAGCTAACAGAGTCTTGCCAAGTATAAGGCCCACTTGAAGAAGGGAGAAAGTTCTAGTAAGGGAGGATGGCTGCTCTTGAACCTGTGGCATTTCTTGTGAAGAAAGCTTATCCTGCCCTTTGTGACCTAGCGTGACACTTTAAGAAGGACGCCCAGAATGGGAAAGGAGGAAGGGAACATGGTTCAGA
The DNA here is from genome assembly GCF_024166365.1 of Elephas maximus indicus. NCBI lineage: Eukaryota > Metazoa > Chordata > Mammalia > Proboscidea > Elephantidae > Elephas > Elephas maximus. Next base: position 6,012,535 of record NC_064827.1, on the reverse strand, counting down.
TGCCGCAGCCAGCGTGACCCTGGCAGCCCTGCTCAAATAAACAAGTTTTGGGGATGGACTTGGGGTGAGGTTTTAGTGGTATTAGGCCAAGAGACCTAAGAGGGGCCTGAACCCTTCCTCAAGGAAAACCCACATCTCCTCATGAGGTTCCTGAGGAAGACAGACATAAATAAAAAATGGCAGGGAGAAAGCAAGATACTGCTTTATTATGACCAGGCCAGTTGCTGTCAAGTCACTCCAACTCATGGCGACCCTATGTGTGTCAGAGTAGAACTGTGCTCCATGGGGATTTCAATGGCTGATTTTTCAGAAGTAGATCTCCAGGCCTTTCTTCTGAGGTGCCTCAGGACGGACTCGAACTTCCAGCTCTTCAGTTAGCAGCCGAGCACGTTAACCATTTGCACCACGCATGGACTCCACTTTATTACCACCTGGGCGTATAACCCTTCTGCACGCCTGCGAGGGCAGAGTGGATCATGGCCTTCATGTTGCCCCCTCCCACTAGCACAGCTGACCCATTCAGTACGTGGAATCCTACCCTCTTGGATTAGCATTTCCTTCTCCTAGGCAGGGGGTGTTTTCCTCCATCAGTCCCCTCTAGTCAAACAGCCTCCGATGCTTTGATGTCTTCTACAGCATCTCACCTCCCGTGACAGGAATCCACACTTCCAAAGGCCAAAATGGTGCCCAGCTTTTAGCTCTGAAAGACACTCCACCCTGTAGATAGTTCTTCCTCACAGTGAATGAACTGTCTCTCCCTGTAGTTCCTGTTTGCTTGTCCTCACTCCACCCCCTCAGAGTCACACAGAATAATGCTTTCCCCCATGACAGCTTTCCAGATATCTAAAGGCCCAGGGCATGGACGGAAGATAAGGCTTGTTGTATATGGCGTCAGAATACCCGGGATCTGTGGGTGATAATTACCGAAAGATAGTGTACAAGCCCTCTGGGTTGGAAAAATGAATCACTCTTACCCAACACCTGCCTAGGCTGGTCTCATAAACTAAAGAAAAGAATATTGTGGTCAGCAGGTGTTTCCAGAAGCAGTTCTGGGATGCAGCCCTCTCATTTAAAAAAACAAAAAACAGTAACAAGCACTTATTTTATTTATTTATTTTGGTAACTTTTTAAGGGAAAGAGTTCCTTCTGCATTTTCATTTAAAGGGAAAAGTAATTAAGCTGCCACTGAGGTCCCAGCTGAGGCTCAGCTGGCCCATGTGGTATTGCCTGGTACCACCATGCCTGCTGGTTCTGAGAGGGCTGTACCAGGGATGCCAGGTGCTCTGGAAGGTTCTTAATGCCCTGTGGAGCTATCTTTGACTGCAGGAATCGTGCTGGTGGTGAGCATCAAGCCTGGTGTCAGCCAGAAAGTGGATGAAATCGACAGGGTAGGCAGCACCCCTGATGTCAGCACAGTGGACGCCATGCTCGACCTGATCAGGTGAGTGTCCTCCAGCAGGGCAGCTCCATGGCATACACCGGAACAGTCACTTGGGGCCTCACACGCGGTCTAGTGCTTGGCTGCCACCTTGAAATTTCTAACATATTTTTAATTAACCCAGTCGCCAGGTTAATGACTGTCGGGTTTATAGACAACTCATACTTGCCCTTTAATGTGACTTGAATTTGCCCCAGGGCTTCCAGCCGGTTATTATCAGTTCAAGCCCCTGCTGAGAATTTGCATCTCCACCCCAGATTTACTGACTCAGAGTCTACAGTTTTAAAAGATCCCTAGGTGTTTCTTATGGATTTAATAAGATCCCCGGGTGATTCTTAGGTATATATCCTTACGTGTACCTAAAAATCACCTGGGGATCTTGCTAAAATGTAGATTCTGAAGTAGTCGGGGCCAGAAGTTGGTCTTTTAACAAAAAATAACAATTAAAGCAGAAAATCATTAAAAAACGGTATAGATATACATTACATATTTTATTTTCACTTACAACTTGACTGCATTTATTTGCCAATTTTTATGTAGTCTACCATTTGACTGGAATTCCATTTCATTTGTTGCACAGACAGCCCTTATAAGTCCGTCCTCTGCAATGTGCAGATTCCATTCCCATAAAGTGGAGCAAGGAAAACTAGAAATCGCCAAAAAAATCTGCCAAAGCCTTCCAGTTTGTTGTTTTTAATTTCAGTTGTCTTCCTACACTTCATTCAACGGCAAAATATTAGTCACTTGTCTTTATTGAATGTGGGCATTCAGCTTGTTACCGGAGAATAGCCCTCGGTTCTTGTCTTCGGTGCAGGAAAGAATTCGAACACTGAGACAAATAGTGCCAAGCGAGTATAGGGTTATTAGCTAGCAGAGGGTTAGTAACAAAAGTACACTTGACCAGGGAGTGTCAAGCAGGCTACTCAGAGAGTCTGAGTGCCGCGATACAGTCATCTTCTCAGGGCTTTGTACCCCTTTTCTCCTACTTCTCCCTGTTAACATTTAACTGCCAAGTCAGGGACCCCTGTAGAGACTATTTCTTTGGCTTAACGTTTACCAATTTAGGGACCCTGTAGGGACCACTTTATTGAGGAATGTCACCACAGCCTGTCTCTTCCTCCTCCTGAATGTAAGCTCTCCCCTTCCCCCTTACAAGCTTAGGTTTTATAGAAACCACAGCTTCCTTTGCACACTCACATTTCATAGGTTTACATAATATTTAACTTAATTCCATAATTATAATGATGTTTATATTTGGCATAAAGAATTTGGAGACATACAGTGGACTCTTGGTCAATATGCAGCCTCACTGATGAAAACAGAAATGTGTGGGATATTAAAGGATTGTCCCTTGACTGTGAGTGTTCACTCACCAATGAGATGTGTCACCAAGGAAGGCAAGCGTGTGGTCACTCAGTGAATCGGTGAAGTGAGGGTTGGGTAGGAGAGCTTCCCATACTTGGTTGAAGCTCAGCAGAGTTTTAATGCAGGGAAGTACTGTGCCACAGAGAAGCCAGAAGAAAAAACAGAATTCTAGTTCTACACTATATACTTTTCCATCAATGTATTGGGTATGACAACCAACACTTTTTGCCCTAACATAATACCGCTCTTCATGTCTCCCACAGAAATATGTTCCCTGAGAACCTCGTCCAAGCCTGTTTCCAGCAGGTAATATTAAAGATGTGTGCCCACCAGTAGCTTCCCATTACCAAATGCGATTGTTTTTTTTCTGTTGTGACCCAAAAAATTGAACTGGCCTATCAAAAATGGCAGCAGGAAGTGCACGTATGAATGCAGGGCTTCAGAGGACTCCCTGTCTGGTATCCCTGGTCTGTCCGGCACACAGGGCAGTACGTGCCTTAGCTTACTCTGTTCCCCTTTCTTCTGTGCTTATTTCCCCCAAAAGGCTCCAATGGAGCAGGGTCAGGAATCTGTCCATCAATGGGTGTATTTAAATACGGCCTCGGGTACCTATTGTTGTAGAGCCCTGTTGTATTCGTCAAGAACGTTGCAGCACAGTGAAAAAAAAGTCCATCTCCTCTTTCCTCTCCCTCTAGTGTTGGGAAATCAGTATCTAACTTACGCAGTGGGGTTAGCGTGCCTGGGATTCCTGGGATTCAGGCTTCTCCTTAATCATCATGTCCCATTGCTGGGGCTCTGGGGGCAGTTGTGCGTCAGTGGTAGAATTCTCATCTTCTGTGCAGAAGACCCGGGTTGGATTCCCAGCCAGGGTACCTTGTGCGCAGCCTCCACCTGTCTGTCAGGGGAAGCGTGTGTGTTGCTATGAATCTGAAGAAGTTTCAGCAGAGCTGCCAGACTAAGACTAGGAAGAAAGACCTCGTGATCTACTTTCCAAAATCAGCCAATGAAAACCCTGTAAATCACAATGGTCCAATCCACAGCCCATCATGGGATGGCACAGGACTAGGCAGCGTTTAGTTCCGTGGTGCACGGGGTCACTGTGAGTCGAGGGCCGACTCAACGGCAGCTGACAATAACAGCTGGGACTCTAGAGAATAACAGAACAACAAAGTCATGATTCTTTTCCTCTAGGGAAATCTAAGAGTCTCCTCACTGCATTTACTTCAAGTCTTTTTCTCCTATTTGTCTAAGCGGTTTAGGACAGCTGAATGGGTCACAAACAGCTGTGCTCATTTACATAAATTACATGAACAGAGCCTCTGTGTGGACTCACTTGCCAACCTCCATGAGGCACAGAACCACCTCTATTTCGGGGGTACCTCTGCAGTCAGCCACAATGGTCATTTATCAGGTTCTTGGTGTTGGCAAAACCCTACAGAAGTAACATTTATGCCTGGGCTACCGACACGCTGGCTCTTTCTGAAACTTCGTGTTGAAGCTACACAGAAGCAAACAGCTGAAGGGAGGGAAGGGAAGTCAACAGAAATCTCACCCATGAAGAGCCCTAAAAAAAAAAAATGTTGATTATGGAACAACCATATAGTTAAATCTTTCTTTTTTTATAGAACTTATTTTTGTTGTTGTTGAGAATATACACAGCAGAGCATACAGCAATTCAGCAATTCCCACACGGTCACTTCAGTGACAGCGACTGCGTTCTTTGAGTTATGGAACCTTCCTCACCCCCCTTTTCTGAGCTGTTCCTCCCCCACGGCATAGCCTCGCTGCCCCGAGTTTCCTATCTAATCTTTCAAGTTGCTGTTGTCAATTTAATCCCATATAGATAGATCTTTTTTTCTTATTCAATTTTTTCACACATGAAAATAAATGCAGCAAAAGCCAGGCCATTTCAACAATTTTCCTGTGTGCACTGTCCATGTTTCGGAGATTGGTTACGTTCTTCAGGTTGCGCTAGGTAGATCTCAAAAGAGCACAGTGCTCAAGGCAGACAAGTCAAATCTTCCCTGGTGTTTATTAAAGTCAGGGTGAGTGCATTTATAAATGATGAGGGCTTTTTCCCAGGTGAGGGCCACAGAGTTGTTGTTAAGGATGATAAAAAAAAAAATTGGAAATGGATAGTGGTGATTGTTACACAACGTTATTGTTAGTTGCCGTTGGGTTGATTACAACATGGTGAATGCAGTTTGTGTCACTGAATGTAAAAATGGTTGAAATGTTTTGTTACATATATTTCACCACCACAGGATTTTAAAAAACAAAGAGATAAAAAAATGATTGAAGGAATCAAAGCATAATCTATCAGACCAGTTGCTGGCCAGCTGACCCCGACTTATGGCGCCCCCGTTGTATGTCAAAGTAGAACTGCACTCCGTAGGGTTTTCTGTGGCTGATTTTTCAGAAGTAGATTGCCAGGGCTTTCTTCCAAGGCACCTCTGGGTGAACTCGAACCTCCAACCTTTCAGTTAGCAGCCGAGCGTGTGGACTGTGCACCACCCAGGGACACTGGCATCTGCCAAAACACCTACAGATAAAACCCACACTTTCTTTCACATTATTGCTCCATCCATTTGTCCCTTATTAAAAAAGTGTGAGAACATTCTGGCATTATCGAATGGTGGTTGTGGTGGGGGGTCAGTGGTTTAGATTTGTTGATCCTACTTTTAGTTCCAAAATCTCGTGATTCCTTCCATCAAACACTGGAGGCAACAGTGTCAGAAGTAGAACCCTTGAGCGGCACTTGCTTGGCCAAAATGACGTTTTCCTGTGGTTTAGCTTTAGAAGCTTACAGTGGCTCTGTGTTTTTGTTCTTCCCCAACGTGCAGTACAAAACCAGACGTGAGGAAGTGAATCCTGCAGGTGAGCCAGAGATGAACATGACAGAAGACTCCGTCACAGCTGCCATGACGACCACAGTTTCCAAGGTACCGTTTGCATCATTTTCTCCTGCTCTTTCCCCGGAGCCTGCGTCGTGAGGTAGCAACACCACATGGGGAACACCGGGAACCCTGTTGCCTCTATTTCCCCACAACTCCTTACAATAGAGTGGGGTGTCTCTTTAGATTTGTAAGGCTACGTAGGCATGGAAAACAGGTCCACAAACTGCTTATCCAAAACCCCCCGGCCAGCTGTGAGTCACACTTCAGGCTTTAGAAGGCCATGAACTGTATCCGCTGTATACTGTGTAACACCCGTATGTGAGATTGGCAACAATGCGCCAGAATCAAGTGCATCAGTATTTCTGCTTTGGAGAACACAACCAAAAACCAAGCCCGCTGTCTTGGAGTCGATTCCTGTAGGACAGAGTAGACTTCAAAGGCAACTCATATTTAAAATAACCTCAGAAAGTGCCTTGATTCTAAAATTCTTTCTAAAAATGTAAAACATTAAAAATTAGGAATCTTCAAAAGGAGTATTCAAATGTAGACCTCAAACGTTTTTAACTAAGATTCTCTGTTGAAGGCAGAAAACCTTTAAACTTGATTTGAGTGGGTAAGACTTGTTACAAGCAGAGTTGTTTTTGTGGTTGTTTTAATCATGTTTTCTTAAAGAACTGTCAACTTTGACTAGTAGGTCACTCGTTTATTATGTCTGGCTATCATATCTTTTCATTTCAGGGCCTGTGCATTTTAACACAATTATAATCAAGCATCAACATATTTTTTCTTGGCTTTGATCCACAGAACAAGACAAAGGAATACACGGTTGTGGGCCTCTATTCCGATGGCATGAATGTCCTGGGCTTGATTGTCTTTTGCCTCGTCTTTGGGATTGTCATTGGAAAAATGGGAGAAAGGGGGCAGATTCTGGTGGATTTCTTCAATGCCTTGAACGATGCAACCATGCAGATTGTGCAGACCATCATGTGGTGAGCAAACCTGCTTCCCCAACAAGTCCGTTCCCTCAAAATGAGAAGGAAGGGGATCGCCTTTCCATGAACCGCACTCTGGAGAGGCCAGACATTTAATAGAAAGACTCCAAGAAAAACCAGTTGCCATCAAGGCGATTCTGACTCTGGGCAACCCCATGTGTGTCAGAGTAGAACTGTGCTCCATAGGGTTTTTGATGGCTGATTTTTTTTTGTAAGTAGATCACTAGGCCTTTCTTCCGAGGTACCTCTGGGTGGATTCGAACCCCCAACCTTTAGGTTAGCAGCTGAGCACATAACCGTTTGCACCACCCAGGAATTCCATCAAGACCCTAGAGTATTAACTGACCCCAGGTACTACTGAGGAGTTAGTTCACTAACAGAGTCTAGACATTAACCACAGCCTTTCGCCCCCAAGCCCTAGGAGATCATCTTGTACCCAACAAGCCTTCGCGTAAGAAGTAACTTCTAATGGAATGATTTGAGGGGGTTCCTTGCCCATCAAAACTCAAAGTACTTTCCTTACTAGGCCCCATGCAGAAGTGATATTCAAGATATATACAACTGGTACAGCTTAGGCACTAACCCTTCCGAACGGAAGCTGCTATCGTGTGGACACACCATCAACACCACCCCAATATCTGCCCCGTCCCTGGAGAAGCCAAGAAATCCAGCTTTCCTCGTACATCTTTGCCCTGTTATCTCACATTGAATCAGTTGACAGTTATTTATTTAGTCCAAGGTGTAGATACTGACAGTGATGAAGAGGGTTTATGAAACCACCAGTTCTTTGAGCCAGCAGGTCATTTCATCCTGCTGAACCTCAGCTCTGTCATCTGTAAAAAGGACCATAAAACCTTCTCCCAGGGTTGGGAGAAGGATGTTAGGTGAAATGAGGCATGTTAAAGTACTTAACCCAGTGCAAAGTGTGCAATAAGCACACCACAAATACGGCCATTAGAGCCACTCCCACTGCTACTATTACTACGTCTATTGCTGATACCAACCATAACCGTAACCAGTTGCTTCCAGCCCATGGAGCCCCCATGTGTGTCAGAGTAGAACTGTGCTCCATAGAATTTTCAGTGGCTGATTTTTTGGAAATAGATTGCCAGGTATTTTCCCCAGGTGTATCTGGGTGGACTCAAACCTCCAACCTTTGGTTAGCAGCCAAGCGCACTAACCATTTGCACCACCCAGCAATGCTTGCTGATACAATTACCTGGAAACAAGGTGATATGGCTAGAAAGAGCTGAGTGTCTATATTTGGAGGTGACCTTCAGATGTGACAGTCAGCAGGATGTTTGTGAACTGGGAACACCAATTTGACTACACGTTCTTGCCAAGTTTGCCCCTTTAGGGCACGTTGGATAGTAGAAATTAAAGTGCATGCAGGTACTGAAACCTGGAGGCAGTGTGGCCACCCAGGGCTTGACACTGAGACCTGGGCTTCATGATGTACCTGTGTTCCTCCTGGCTGGACACATATGCCAAGCCGAGTGTGCGCCGTGCCCTGACTTCTTCCTTCCCCAACATCCCCAGCCGAGAAAATCCCTGATCACAGAAGGCCTCTTTGCTGTACTTGCTTTCTAGTTACATGCCGCTTGGGATTCTGTTCCTGATCGCCGGGAAGATCATAGAAGTTGAAGACTGGGAAGTATTCCGCAAGCTGGGCCTGTACATGGCCACAGTGCTGAGTGGGTATGTCAGACTCAAGGGAAGATGCATCACCCTCATTTGATTCAATGGACGCTGCCGAGAGATGGGTTTCAGTTGGTTAACATGGGCTTCCCTCCTGTGTGCAAGGGAAGATGGGGTTCAGGGAGAAAAGCGTGGGGGGGGCTGCCCTTTAACAGCTGTTCTGGGGGTGCTCACACTGTGATCCTCACCAGCTCTTGGCAGAACATACTGGGCCAGCCTTTGTCGCTGCCTTTATTGGTTGCATTAAAATTGTGGTTTACCTTCTTGTAGCCTCTGTTGGTTCTCTCCCAGCCTTCACTTCCTCAAGGACGTAAACCAGGCAGGCACGTGAGAATGGCCCCAGGTACCCTAAGCCTGAGAGAAATTTTAAAAAACCATCAAGCCGACTCCGACTCACGGCAGCCCCACGTGTGTCAGAGCAGAACTGCACCCCGTGGGGTTTCCAGTGGCTGGTATTTTGGAAGCAGACCAGCAGGCCTTTCTTCTGAGCCACCTCCGGGTAGACCTAAACCGCCAGCCTAGAGGTTAGCAGCCAACTGCTTTAACCGAGTCAAAAGAAATTAAACCAAAAACAACCCATTGCCGTCCAGTTGAAATTAGGCAGGGCCTAAGTGAAATCAGACTCCAGCAAGTGAGAGCGGGGTGGCTGGTTGGGCCAACCCAGTTGTTGGGGCTGGTAACTACTGCCATGCCTTGTATCATCAGTGTGTTTGAGAGGGTCCTGGGGACATCTTCAGCTTGTAGGAAGTGTGTGGGGCAGCAGGGGATGGGTCATTTTCACGTCCATTACAGCCCAGTTACTGGTTCCTTGACGGGAGGTGGGCTGGGTAGGTTATGAACGGTGCTCTTATAAACACCGAGTCTGGGTCAGGAGACATCGCATGTGCTAATGCATATTGACCAAGGGAACAAGTAAATATCACTGATGTGATGCCCATAGGTCAATACCCCTAAACACCCACCTTGAGCGATCCAGCCACCTAGTGGAACTTGATTGCGCTTGGGAGTCTCCATGCACAGAATTTGGTTCTTAATCTGAGCTTACCAAGAGCACAGCCCTGCCAGCCAGCCCATAAGCAGCCTGGGATCCTCCAGTGCAAGGGCTGGAACCAAGTCTCTGGGCCAAGTGGTGAAGGAGGCAGGACCACTGACCTCTTTAGAGGCCAGCCCTGCCCTGGAGCCGCCGACATAGGTGGGATCAGGGACTGTGATGAGGTTGTGTTATGCTGAGCCCTGTCATGATGGAGCTCTGCTGGTTTCTATTCACTTGCCCTGTCTAGGTTTCTATGGAGTCCTTAGAAGGAGCCCTGGTGGTGCAAGTTGTTAAGCACTTGGCTGCTAACCAGAAGGTCCATATTCACTTGCCCTGTCTAGGTTTCTATGGAGTCCTTAGAAGGAGCCCTGGTGGTGCAAGTCATTAAGCACTTGGCTGCTAACCAGAAGGTCCATAGTCCAAACCTACCAGCTGCTCCGTAGGGAACAGATGTGGCAGTCTGCTCCCATAAAGATTCACAGCCTTGGAAACCCTATGGGGCAGGTCCACTCTGTCCTGTAGGGTCACTATGAGTCGGAATTGACTGGACCACAATGGGTTTGGGTTTATGGAGTCTTTGGGTGGCACAAATAGTTAAGCACTAGGCTACTAAACAGAAGGTTGGTGGTTAAAACCCACCCAGAGGCACTTCGGATGATAGGCCTGGTGATCTGCTTCCAAAAGGTCACAGCCTTGAAAACCCTATGGAGCGCTTCTACTCTGCATACATGGGGCCGCTATGAGTCAGAAGCAGCTTGGCGGCAACTGACAACATCAACTAAGTTAGTTCCTCACAGTTCTGAACCACAGACTCTCAATCTGAGACCCTCTCTCCAAGCCTCCAGGTTCTCCACAGAGATTGGCCATTTCTTAGTATTTCAGCCTCACACAACTGATCCATAAACTCTAAGTTGCTATTTAACTATACATGTCATCTAGCAAAGCTGTCTCATTTTTTCCAAAAAAATTTTGTTCTGGTAAAATACATATATCAAAAGTTTACCATCTTGGCTTCACTGGAGAATTCTACCAAACATTCCAAAAAGAGCTTACACCAGTGCTACTCAAACTATTTCATAACCCTGATTCCAAAACCAGGCAAGACACCACAAAAAAAGAAAATTGCAGACCAATATCTCTCATGAATATAGATGCAAAAACTCTCAACAAAATTCTAGCCAATAGAATTCAGCATCATATAAAAAAAAAAGTACAAAATGACCAGGTAGGATTCATACCAGGTATGCAAGGATAGTTCAACATTAGAAAGTCAATCAATGTAATCCACCACGTAAATAAAAGAAAAAAATCACATGATCATCTCAATCGATGCAGAAAAGGCATTAGACAAAGTCCAACACCCACTCCTGATAAAGACTTTCAGTAAAATAGGTATAGAAGGGAAATTCTTCAACACCGTAAACAGCATCTATACAAAACCTCATGAATTAGAAACTGACTCGACAGCAATGGGCGTTTTGGTTTTATACAAAACCAACAGCCAACATCATTCTTAATGGAGAGAGGCTGAAAACATTCCCCTTGAGAACAGGAACAAGACAAGGACGCCCTTTATCACCACTCCTATTTAACATTGTGTTGGAAGTCCTCGCTAGAGCAATAAGGCAAGAACAAAGGGCATCCAAATTGGTAATGAAGAAGTAAAACTGTCCCTATTTGCAGATGATATGACACTATATGTAGAAAACCCGAAAGACTCCAGAAGAAAACTACTGGAACTAATAGAAAAATTCAGCAGAGTAGGAGAATACAAGATAAACATACAAAAATCAGTTGGATTCCTATACACCAATAAAGAGAACGATGAAAAGGAAATCAGGAAAACAATACCATTTGTAATAGCCCCTAATAAAATAAAATACTCAGGAATAAATCTAACCAGGGATATAAAAGACCTATACAAAGAAAACTACAAAACACTACTGTAAGAAACCAAAAGAGATCCACATAAATGGAAAAACATACCATGCTCATGAACAGGTAGACTCAACATTGTGAAAATGACAACTCTACCCAAAGCAATTTACAAATAAAATGCAATCCTGATCCAAATACCAACAATGTTTTTTAAAGAGATGGGAAAACTAATCATTAACTTTATATGGAAAGCGAAGAGGCCCTGGATAAGTAAAACACTACTGAAGAAGAAGAATAAAATAGGAGGACTCACACTACCTGACCTCAGAACCTACTGTACAGTTACGGTAGTAAAAACAGCCTAAAACTGGTACAACAACAGATACATTGACCAACGGAACAGAATTGAGAACCCAGATGTAATTCCATCCACCTGTGGTCACTTATCTTTGACAAGGGCCCAAGGTCAATCAAATGAGGAAAAGACAGTGTTTTTAACAAATGGTGCTGGCAAAACTGGATGTCCATCTGCAAAAAAAAAGAAACAGGACCCATACCTCACACCATACACAAAAACTAATTCAAAATGGATCAAAGATGTAAATATAAAACCAATAACTATAAAGATCATAGAAGAAAAAATAGAATCAATGCTAGAGGCCCTAATACATGGCATTAACAGGATACAAACCATGACTAACATCACATAAACTCCAGAAGATAAGCTAGATAACCGGGATCTTTTCTAAAATTAAACACTTACGCTCATCAAAAGACTTTACCAAAAAAGTAAAAAGAGAACCTACAGACTAGGGAAAAAATTTTGGCTTTTACAAATTTGACAAAGGTCTAATCTCTAAAATCTGCAGGAAAATCCAGCACCTCTACAACAAAAAGGCAAATAATCCAATTAAAAAAATGGGCAAAGGAAATGAACAGACACTTCACCAAAGAAGATATTCAAGGGGCAACAGACACATGAGGAAATGCTCAAGATCACCAGCAATTAGAGAAATACAAATCAAAACCAAACAGATACCATCTCACCCCAGCATTACCGGCACACGTTAAAAAAAACAGAAAATAACAAATGATGGAGAGGCTGTGGGGAGATTGGAACTCTTATGCACTGTTGGTGGGAAAGCAAAATGGTACAACCATTTAGGAAAACGATATCGCACTTCCTTAGACAGCTAGAAATAGAACTACCGTAGGATCCAGCAATCCCACTCCTAGGAATATACCCTAGAGAAATAAGAGTTGTCACATGAACAGACATGTACATCCATGTTCATTGCAGCATTGTTCACAATAGCAAAAAGATGGAAACAACCTAGATGCTCATCAACAGAAGAATGGGTAAACTAACTATGGTACATACACACAATGGAGCACTATGCAACAATAAAGAACAATGATGAATCTGTGAAGCATCTCGTAACACGGATGAATCTGAAGGGCATCATGCTGAGTGAAATCAGTCGATCACAAAAGGACAAATATTGTATGAGACCACCACTATAAAAACTCATGAAAAGGTTTACACAAAGAAAGAAACAATCTTTGATGGTTACGAGGGAGGGGAGGGGTCGAGATGGAAAAACACTAAGTAGACAATAGATATATAACTTTGGTAAAGGTTAAGACAGTACACAATACTGGGGAAGCCAGCACAACTTGTCCAATGCTAGGTCATGGAAGTGCCATAGACACATCCGAACTCCCTGAGGGACCTTATTGCTGGGCTAAGGGCCATGGGGACTGGGGTCTCAGCGAACATCTAGCTCAATTGGCTTAACATAGTTTATAAAGAAAATGTTCTACATCTACTTTGGTGAGTAGCATCTGGGGTCCTAACAGCCTGTGAGCGGCCATCTAAGATACTCCACTCGTCTCACCCCTTCTGGAGCAAGGGAGAGTGAAGAAAACTAAAAATACAAGGGACAACTACCACAGCCTCCACCAGACTGAGTCCAGCACAACAAGATGCTGCCCGGCTACCACCACCGACTGCTCTGACAGGGATCACAATAGAGGGTCCTGGACAGAGCTGGAGGAAAATGTAGAACAAAATTCTAACTCACGAAAAAAGACCAGACTTACTGGCCTGAGAGAGACTGGAGAAACCCTGAGAGTATGGCCCCCAGACACTCTTTTAGCTCAATAATGAAGTCACTCTTGAGGTTCACCCTTCAGCCAAAAATTAGACCGGCCCATAAAACAAAATGAGACTAAAGGGGCACACCAGCTGAGGGGCAGGGACTAGAAAGCAGGAGGGGACAGGAAAGCTGGTAGTAGGGTACCCAAGGTCGAGAAGGGAGAGTGTTGACATGTCATGGGGTGGTTAACCAATGTCATAAAAAAAATATGTGTACTAACTTTAATAAGAAGGTGGTTTGTTTTGTAAACCTTAATATAAAATACAATTTAAAAAAAAGAGAAAGAGTTTAAGAGCAAAGATACCACTTTGAGAACTAAGTTGTGCCTGACCCAAGCCACATATTTTCAGTTGCCACATATACATGCGAAGGCTGGACAACAAATTAGTAAGATCGAAGAATTTATGCCTTTGAATTGTGGTGTTGGCGAAGAATATTGAATATTCCATGGACTTCCAGAAGAACGAACAAATTTGTTTTGGAAGAAGTACAGCCAGAATGCTCGTTAGAAGCGAGGACGGTGAGACTTTGTCTCACATACTTTGGACATGTTATCAGGAGGGACCAGTCCTTGGAGAAGGACATAATGCTTGGTAAAGGGAGGGTCAGCAAAAAAAGAGGAAGACCCTCAAAGAAATGGGTTGACTCAGTGGCTGCAACAGTGAGCTCAAGCATAGCAACGATTGTGAGGATGGGACAGGACCAGGCACGTTTCATTCTATTGTACATAGAGGGCTGCGGTGAGTCAGAACCAACTCCACGTGCCCGACGACAACAACAGAGTGCTCAGACCCGGCTTCGGTACACACAAGGTGATTGACAGGTAAATGGTAGATGATTAAACCATCTGAATTTAATTCATTCAACAAATATTTGTTGTTCTAGACCCTGTAAATACAGGAAAGATAAGTCACAGACTCTTCCTTCTCAGGGTGGAACCAAGTATTTGAATAGGAAATTAAAGACCAGGGCAGTCTGAAACGCAGTTTCAGCTATGTGAGGAGCAACCAGAGATCATGAAATACCATTGGAAATTAAAAATATTATAGCTGAAATGAAATTTCAATAGAAAAATCAGTAGATAAAGTTGAGGGGATCTCTTCCTCAAAACAAAGCGAAACATCCAAAAACCAAGAGATGGAAGGTAACAGAGAAAAGAAATGAAGGATTAATCAGGGGGTCTAACATGTGACTAATAAAAACTCCAAAAGGAGAAAACAAAGGAAGTAAAAATGAGAGAAATATTAATGAGCTAATGTTAGAAAAATTTCCACAACTATAGAACATGAATCTTTAGATTTGAAAGGGTTTTTTTGTTTGTTTGTTTTGGTATTGCGTGTCCAGCATAATTCATAAATAAAACCCCCCTATCGAAGCATTTCATTATGAAATACCAGAATATTAGGTAAAGGGAAGATCCTAAAAGTTTCTAGAGTGAAAAAAACCATATTGAGAATTAGAATGACATTGGCTTTTTTAACAGCAACGCTGAATGCTAGAAAACATGAGACCTTTAAAATTCTGAGGAAAAATAGATATCAACTAGAATTCTCTATCCAAACTACCAATAAAGTGTGAAGGTAGAAGAAGTTAGAAGAAAAGAAAAAAAAAAGTTTGCTATCTTGAAAAATTGGAAAAGGATAATGGCAATGACTGAACAGCACGGTAAAGATAACTAAC
The DNA here is from genome assembly GCF_024166365.1 of Elephas maximus indicus. Taxonomy (NCBI): domain Eukaryota; kingdom Metazoa; phylum Chordata; class Mammalia; order Proboscidea; family Elephantidae; genus Elephas; species Elephas maximus. The sequence continues at coordinate 5,997,395 of NC_064827.1, read as the reverse complement.
GTCGCTGAATCGTACGCGGGAAGAATGTTGATGGGCAAGTGGTTGTTACATACAAGTTTCCCACAATGAAAAAAAGTACATAAAAATTTTTAAGAAAAAGGAAGGAAAAAAATATTGCCATTTTAACCATTTCTAAGCAAACCATTCAGTGACATTAATTACATTCAATGTATTGTGCAACCATTACTGTTTCCAGAAGTTTTCGTCACCCCAGACAGAAACTCAGTTACCTGTTAAGCGGTAATTCCCCCTTCTCCCGTCCCTCAGCCCCTGCTAAGCACTGAGAAACTTTGGTCTCTGTGCATTTGCCGATTCTACATATTTCTTTTACGTGAGATCATATGATACTTATCCTGTTATGTCTGTTTCACTCAGCAGAATGTTTTCAAGGTTCATCCATGTTGTAGCATGTATCAGAACTTCATTCCTCTTTATGGGTGAATAATATTCCATTTGTGTGTGTGTGTGTGTGTGTACATACATACCACATTTTTATTGTGGGAAGTATATATATATATATATATATATAACAAAACATTTGCCATTTCATCATTTTCTACATGTACAACTCAGCAATATTGATTACATTCACCATGTTGTATAACCATCACTGCTAGCCATTTCTAAATTTTTCCATCACCCTTAACAGAAGCTCGGTGCCCTCTAAGCAGTGACTTCCTCTTTATACCACATTTTGTTCATCCATTAATCCGTTGATGGACACTTGGGTTGTTTAGACATTTTGGCCTTTGTGAATAATGCTGCAGTGAACATTGGCGTGTACAGGTATCTGTTTGATTCTGCTTTCAAGATTTTGGGGTATGTATACACCATCTCATAAACCCTGGTGGCATAGTGGTTAAGTGCTCAGCTGCTAACCGAAAGGTAGGCGGTTTGAATCCACTAGCCACCCCACAGGAGAACGATGTGGCAGTCTGCTCCCGTAAAGATTTACAGCCTTGGAAACCCTATGGGGCAGTTCTGCTCTGTCCTGTAGGGTCACTATGAGTCGGAATCGACTCAAAGGCAACAGGTTTGGTTTTCATTTGTTTGTTTTCATTTCTTAAGCCCACGATTTTGTGTAACATGTATATTTCCATGTGAAACAAGGAATACTGTTAGAAGCGGGAGTAATAAAGAGAAAAGGGTCAATCCCAAAGTAGGGAAACCAGGGACTTCCTCCTCCCTGAGACCCTGACTTCTCTCTTAGACAATGGGCATGGTACAGGACAGAGAGGGACAATGCTGGGGTGACAGCTATCATGGGCCACAGAGGGCATTAGGGAAGGAAGGGTCCGCTCCACCTGGGGAGCTGAGGGAAGGCCTCTGGAGGAGGGTGCTGTTAGCTGAGCCTTAGAGGTTGTCGTTGTTGGGTGCTATTGAGTCGACTGCAACTCATAATGACCCCCATGTGACAGAGTAGAACTTCCCTGTAGGGATTTCTTGGCTGTAACCTTTATGGAAGCAGATCACTAGGTTTTGGCCTCATGGAGCCGCTGGGTGGGTTTGAACCGCCAACCTTTTGGTTAGCAGCCAAGCACATTGTACCACCTTAGAGGAGGAGAAAGAAATCAGCAGAAGAAGAAAAAAGCAAAGAGCATTGGGGATCGCAGGAATAGCACGCACGGGTAGGCAGTGTCACGGAACTGTGTTCTGAGAGGTCTAAATTCTAACTCACCTGCTGGCTTTGGGCAGCTTTCAAAAAATATTTCATTTGCTGAGCGTCTACATCCTCACACATGGAGTGGGGGGTATAGATGCCTGCCCTGTTCCCCTGGGGTCATGATGAAGATGGAATGAAACCATGAATAAATAAAGCTGCGTGGGAAAAGGATGGAGTGTGAGGAGGTGGTGTATCTGTGAACTTGCCTTTCTTGCCTGCAGGCTTGCGATCCACTCCATCATAATCCTCCCGCTGATATACTTCATAGTCGTACGAAAGAACCCGTTCCGATTTGCCATGGGAATGGCACAGGCTCTCTTGACAGCTCTCATGATCTCTTCCAGGTAAGTAGAAGTTTCTGGAAGAAGCCCCTGGACTAAACTTTATCAACTGTCATCTCACTTCATGAAGCACCAGCTCCAGCTTGTGGTTGTAGTAGCTGCCTCTCATTCGACAAATGACCTCCGTATTTTCTGCCCCTCTGTCCTTGAACATATTTCCTAGCCCTATTGAATATTTCCTGCCTTCTTGGCATGGCTGCCGACAACATGGCACCTTCTGGCTCCTGAAGCCGTATTCTGACAAAAGCTTCCAGCATGCTTTGGGCTCTGTGTTTAGTTTTTGGCAGAGAGGTGTCTCCTCAGGCAGGGGCTGAGGGCCAGTCCTATCCCATAACCCCTTGCTCCTTTGGTCACACAGCTCGGCAACACTGCCTATCACCTTGTGCTGTGCGGAGGAAAAGAATCTGGTGGACAGGAGAATCACAAGATTTGTGCTGCCTGTTGGTGCTACGATCAACATGGATGGAGGCGCGCTCTACGAGGCAGTAGCCACTGTGTTCATTGCACAGTTGAATAACTTGGACTTGGGCATTGGGCAGATCGTCACTATCTGGTGAGCATGGGTCACACTCATTGTCATCGTGGTCACTGGGGTTACCTCCAGTGAAAGTGCTCCGCGAAGGGACACTGAGGGTGGTCCAGTGGTGGGTTGTTTATCTTGGCCTATGGAGTCACTCCCCAAGATTAAATACAGGTAGTTCAGAAGTGGTGGAATTGTGGTACTCTAGATTTCTGCTTCAGGGTCTGGTCAGCCAAAGGCATTGCTTTCGTCTCACTCCAGTGCACCCAGTAGGTGCTAGACGCAAAGTAGGATTGAATAAGGGCCAGTCCCTGCTTTCAAGGGTTTCTGGTAGATGGTCTGGGAGACATCCATGTGGACATACACAGCTGGCAGTGAGAAATGCAGGTCTGGACCGGAAATACAGATGTGAGGGTCATCAGCTTAATGGCGGTTATTCAGCACATAGATCAAGAGTCAGTTGTCTAGGTTTGAATCTTAGCTACATCACTTATTAGCTGTATGACCTTGCCCAGGTTACTAGAATTCCCTAAATTTCTGTTTTCTCACCTGTAAAATGAGGAAAATTATAGTCATCTCTCTTCCCCCTCAAAAAACACCCACCTATTCTAAGAGCTGTCTAGGGGCAGTGGTGGTTCACTGTTAGAATTTTCGCCTTCATGCAGGAGACCTGGGTTCAGTTCCCAGCCCATGCACCGCAGGTACGGCCACCACCCATCTATAAGCAGAGGGTTGTGTGTTGCTGTGATGTTGAACAGGCTAAGACAGACTAGGAAGAAAATCCTGGCAATCTACCCAAAAATCAGCCAGTGAAAACACTACGGATCACAACAGTCTGGCCAGCAGCTGATCACTGGGATGGCATAGGACCAGACAGCATTTCGTTCTGTTGTGCATGGGGTCACCATGAGTTGGGGGCTGACTCAACAACAGTTAAAAACGACAACAGTATTATATAGAAGTATCAGGGTTTAAGAAAGATGGAACAGTGAGCGCTCTGTAAACATTGGGAATAGACGGCATTACATAGGAGATGTTGTAGAAAAGGCCCGAGCCCTGGAAAACCCTAATTATTAAAGGCAGGAAAAAAAGGAGGAGCCTAAGAAGGAATGTGAGAAGGAACAGAGAGGTGAGAGGAGAGCCAAGAAAATGTGGTGTATGCATTGAATTGTATCCTCCCAAAATATCTGTCAACTTGGCTAGGTCATGATTCCCAGTGTTGTATGATTATGTACCATTTTGTCATCTGATGTGGTTTTCCTATGTGTTGTAAATCCTATCACTATAATGTAATGAGATGAATTAGTGGCAGTTATTATTGATGAGATGTACAAGATTAGATAGTGTCTTAAGGCAATCTCTTTTGAGATATAAAAGAGAGAAGCGAGCAGAGAGACAGGGGCACCTCATACCACCAAGAAAGCAGTGCCGGGAGCAGAGTACGTCCTTTGGACCTGAGGTTCCTGTGCTGAGATGCTCCCAGACCAAGGGAAGATTGACAAAAAGGACCTTCCTCCATAGCAGAGAGAAAACCTTTCCCTGGGGCTGATGCCCTGAATTTGGACTTGTAGCCTACTAGACTGTGAGAGAATAAATTTCTCCTTGTTAAAGCCATCCACTTGTGGTATTTGTTATAGCAGCACTAGATGACCAAGACACATGGTGTCATGGAAACCAAGCGAAGAGAGATTTCCAAGGATCAAATGGTCAACTGAGTCAGTTACTGCAGAGAATTCTAGTAACATGAGGACTCAAAATTGCTCAAGTAGGTGGTGAAAATGTCATTAATAAATTTTGCTGGAGATGTTTCTCTAGTCCAGCACTGTCCAATATGGCAGCCACTAGCCACTCCTTTAAATTAAAAATTCATTCCCACCAGACTGAGTCCAGCACAACTAGGTGGTACCCGGCTACCACCACCGACTGCTCTGACAGGGATCTCAATAGAGGGTGCCAAACAGAGCTGGAGAAAAATGTATAAAACTCAAACTCACAAAAAAAAAGAACAGACTTACTGGTCTAACAGAGACTAGAGAAACACCAAGAGTACAGCCCCCAGACTCCCTTTTAATTCAGTACTGAGGTCACTCCTGAGGTTCACCCTTGAGCCAAAGATTAGACAGGCCCATAAAACAAAACAAGACTAAATGGGCACACCAGCTCAGGGGCAAGAACAAGAAGGCAGAGGGGACAGGAAAGCAGTAACGGGGAACCTGAGGTCGAGAAGAGGGGAGTGTTGACAAGTCACGGGATTGGCAACCAGCGTCACAAAACAACATGTGTATTGTTTAATGAGAAAGTAATTTGCTCTGTAAACCTTCATCTAAAAAACACAACAAAAAAAAGCAAAAAAAAAAAAAGAGAGGGAGAACAGTAAGCATACTGTAATAAGAAGGAAAAAATACTCGTTCCCTCAGTTGCCCTCAGAGCTGACCGACTTCCTGGGCGCGAAACCTGGGCAGTTGCACAGGCCCCAACACTTACCTCATGCTTGGTTTAATTCTTTGGCATCTCTGACTTGAAATTAATAATTTCTGAACAACGGTTGACAAATTACATAGGTGGTCCTGGTTGCAGCAGCCATATTTCTCGTGCTCAATAACCACAGTAGCTGGAGGCTCCTCAATGAGACAGTGCAGACACAGAGTGTGTCCATCATTGCAGGGGGTTCTGTTGGACAGCATGGCTTTGGAGTGATACGCTAGGATGAGAAGTAACCTGGAGACTTGAGTTCAGTTTAGAGTGGAAGTTTAAGACCCTAAGCCTACTCCGTATTGAATGAGTCTTTTGGACATAATTTACCCTTGCATCCCTGGCACTTGGCATAGGTATAAGTTTTTGGTATAAAGAATATGTTGAGTTAATGAACAATGCTCTAAAACAGTACATTTTTAAATCCGACCCATCCCTAAATCAGAAAGTCTGTCTTGCTATTTGCTTGAAATTAGTTGAAGACAGGTGCAAAGTAAACCATTTGATACATCAGCTGGGGAACTATACTATACTAATCTACACTATACAGTAACATGCCCTACCATACCACACCACACCAATCTATACTACACTATGCTATGCTACACTCATCCAATCTACACTATACAATACCACACCCCACCACAGCACACCACACCTCACCCCACCAATCTATACTATACTACATTGATGCTGTGTAATCTGCAAAACACACCAGTGGCTAGTGGAGCCCATGCCAAGAGAGCTTCAGTGAAGTCCTGTAGTTAGAACAGCAGAGAGCGTTGAAAATGGGAACCTTGATTAGTCCTGAGAAAGCTTCAGTTCCAGCATTGTTGCTTTTAAACCTCCGAGTCCATTTTCTCACCCCTCACCCCTGGCCTGGGGATCCCAGTGCGCACTGACCTGATTTCCAAGGAGCTGTTGTAGGAGCTGCCAGGTCTTTGCAGGTATCTGCCACCTTATGGTGAATTTCCTCCCTCCGCCTTAGCAGCCCTGGTGACACAGTGGTTAAGTGCTTGGCTGCTAACCAAAAAGTTGGCAGTTCAAACCCATCAGCTGTGCTGTGGGAGAAAGACATGGCACTTGGCTTCCGTAAAGATTACAGCTTGGAAACCCTATGGGGCAGTTCTGCTCTGTCCTGTAGGGTTGCTATGAGTTAGAATCAACTTGACAACACCCAACAATGTCAACACTGGCCCAGAGTCAGTAATAACCACCTGTGAGGCCCAGAGTAATCTTTGACTTTAAAAAAAAATCCTCTCTGGCTCTACCTGGGAGAGAATGAGATAGTAAAAGTTATTTTTAACTTTATAGGTTACGTTTATGGTTCATGTGGCTAATGGTTGGAGAGGTTTTTAGACTCACAGTATAGCTCTTTCTGTGGTCTCTTCAGACTGTTCCACAAACATAGACACCATCCACCTAAAACATAACCTTTCTGTGGCCTTTATGTAATACTCCCTGTCTTAGTCATCTAGTGCTGCTATAACAGAAATACCACAAGTGGATGGCTTTAACAAACAGGTTATTCTTTCACAGTCTAGGAGGCTAGAGGTCTGAATTCAGGGTGCCAGCTTGAGGGAAAGGCTTTCTCTCTCTGTCGGTTCTAAGGGAATGTCCTTGTCATCAGTCTTCCTTTGGTCTAGAAGCTTCTCAGCGCAGGAACCCCAGGTCCAAAGGATGTGCTCTACTTCTGGTGCTGCTTTCTTGGTGGTATGAGGTCCCCATGTTTCTCTGCTCACTTCTCTCTTTTATATCTCAAAAGAGATTGCCTTAAAATACAATCTAATCTTGTAGATTGAGTCCTTCCTCATTAACATAACTGCCTCATTAACATCACAGAGGTAGGATTTACAACACATAGGAAAATCACATCAGATGACAAAATGGTGGACAATCACCCAATACTGGGAATCATGACCTAGCCAAGTTGACACACACTTTTAGGGGACACAATTCAATCCTTAACACTCACTTATCAAAGACTAAAGGTGATTGAAAATAGGATAAATTTTTCTATAATGAAAGATAATTACAGGATTTGGGGCCTAGAGAGATCTTCAAGAAATAAAATAGTAGTAATAGTAGTAGCAGTACTAGTAATTGTTGTAGTAGTACTAGCAGTAGTTGTAATTGTAATAATTGTAGCAACAGCAATAGTGGTAGTAGGAGTTGTAGTAACAGTAGCAGCAGTTATCATTGTTGTCGTGGTAAGAGTAGAAGTAGTAGTTGTGGTTGTAGTAAGAGTAGTAGTAGCAGCAGTTGTAGTAGTAATAAGAGTTGCAGCAGCAGTAATAGTAGAAATAGTAGTTGTGGTTGTAGTAATGGTAATAGTAGCAGCAGCAGCTGTAGTAGTGGTAATAATGGTAGCAGCAGCAGTTGTAGTAGAAGTAGTAGTTGTGGTTGTACTGATGGTAATAGTAATAGTAGCAGTAGTTGTTGCAGTAATAATAGTAGCAGCAGTAGTTGTACTAATAGTAGTAGTTGTGGTTGTAGTAATGGTAATAGTAGTAGCAGCAGCAGCTGTAGTAGTAATAGCAGCAGCAGGAGTTGTAGAAGTAGCAGTGGTGGTTGTAGTAATGGTAATAGTAATAGCAGCAGCAGCAGTTGTAGTAGGAGTAGCAGTGGTGGTTGTAGTAATGGTAATAGTAATAGCAGCAGCAGCAGTTGTAGTAGGAGTAGCAGTGGTGGTTGTAGTAATGGTAATAGTAGCAGCAGCTGTAGTAGTAATAGCAGCAGCAGGAGTTGCAGAAGTAGCAGCGGTGGATGTAGTAATGGTAACAGCAGCAGGAGCTGTAGTAGTAGGAGTAGCAGCGGTGGTTGTAGTAATGGTAATAGTAGCAGCAGCTGTGGTAGTAATAGCAGCAGCAGGAGCTGTAGTAGTAGGAGTAGCAGCGGTGGTTGTAGTAATGGTAATAGTAGCAGCAGCTGTAGTAGTAATAGCAGCAGCAGGAGTTGCAGAAGTAGCAGCGGTGGTTGTAGTAATGGTAACAGCAGCAGGAGCTGTAGTAGTAGGAGTAGCAGCGGTGGTTGTAGTAATGGTAATAGTAGCAGCAGCTGTGGTAGTAATAGCAGCAGCAGGAGCTGTAGTAGTAGGAGTAGCAGCGGTGGTTGTAGTAATGGTAATAGTAGCAGCAGCTGTAGTAGTAATAGCAGCAGCAGGAGCTGTAGTAGTAGGAGTAGCAGCGGTGGTTGTAGTAATGGTAATAGTAGCAGCAGCTGTAGTAGTAATAGCAGCAGCAGGAGTTGTAGAAGTAGCAGCGGTGGTTGTAGTAATGGTAATAGCAGCAGCAGGAGCTGTAGTAGTAGGAGTAGCAGCGGTGGTTGCAGTAATGGTAATAGTAGCAGCAGCTGTAGTAGTAATAGCAGCAGCAGGAGCTGTAGTAGTAGGAGTAGCAGCGGTGGTTGCAGTAATGGTAACAGTAGTAGCCGCAGCAGTGGTAGGAGCAGTAACAGCAGCGGCAGCAGGAGTCGTAGTAGCAGCAGTAGTACAGCAGCTGCGGCGGCGGCTGTAGAAGCAGCAGCAGAGACGGCATTGGGTTTAAGCGCCTTTTTTTTTATATACCCGCCAGGCGCTCTGTGGAAACTCTATGGGGCAGAGTTCTACTCTATCCTATAGGGTCGCTATGAGTCGGGATCGACTCGACAGCACTGGGGTTTTTTATATCCAGGTTAAATGAGGCAATGTGTGTAAGGCATGCTGGATATACCCACTGCCAGCGTGGGTATATCCAGATGTTATCCAGCATGCCTTACACACATTGCCTCATTTAATCTTCACATCAGCCCCACAAAACGGGTGTCATCATCCCTGTCTCACAGGTGGGGGATTGAGACGGGGAGACGTAACGTGACTACGGAAATGCTGTTAGTACAACAGCAGACTAGGACGGTAAGCCAGGTTTGTCGGAGTCTAAAACGCATGCTCAGCCTCGTTCGCAGCCCGCCTCCGGCCGGTGTAGAGAGCTGAGTTAAACAGCCTGCCAGAAACCAGGCCTCAGTGCGACGAAAGAACCCTCTAACAGTGGTTAGTGTTTTTTCTCCTGTAAAAACCCTCAAAGTTAGAAGACCCTGTAGCAGCAGGAGTAGGCTGTCATATTGTTTCGCCCATCTGAAGATTTACAGGGCAGTTTTTACTATATGTAGGCATCCCTGGGTGGCACAAATAGTTAAGCGCTCAGTTACTAGCTGAGAGGTTAAGATTCAAACCCACCCAGAGACACCTCAGAAGACAGGCCTGGAGATCTACTTCCGAAAGGTCGCAGCCTTGAAAACCCTGTGGGGCAGTTCTCCTCTGCACACATGGTGTCACCATGAGTAGGAATCAACTTGATGGCAACTAACAACAATAACCAAACTAAAACCCCTTTGCCATCAAGTCAATTTAGACTTATTTCCACCCTATAGGACAGAGCAGAACTGCCCCATAGAGTTTCCAATGCTGTCATCCTTACAGAAGCTGACTGACACATCTTTCTCCCACAGAATGCCTGGTGGATTTGAATCACCAACCTTTCAGTTAGCAGCCAAGTGCTTAACCACTGTGTCACCAGGGCTCCAAACAACAACTAACAACAACTATATATACACACACAAAAAAAAAAACCAAACCCAGTGCCGTCGAGTCGATTCCGACTCAAAGCGACCCTCTAGGACAGAGTAGAACTGCCCCATAGAGTTTCCAAGGAGAGCCTGGTGGATTCGAACTGCCAACCCTTTGGTTAGCATCCATAGCACCTAACCACTACGCCACCAGGGTTTCCATACATATACACTACTGTGTATATATATGTATGTATGTGTGTATATATAAATTTACACACATATATATGGAAACCCTGGTGGAGAAGTGGTTAAGAGTTATGCTTCCTAACCAAAAGGTCGGCAGTTTGAATTCACCAGGTACTCCTTGGAAACTCTATGGGGCAGTTGTACTCTGTCCTGTAGGGTCACTATGAGTCGGAATCAACTCGATGGCACTGGGTTTCTGGGATATATATGTATATGTATATGTATATGTATATGTATATGTATATGTATATGTATATGTATATGTATATGTATATGTATATGTATATGTATATGTATATATATGTATGTGTATTAAAAACAAACAAACAAAAAAACAAAATAAACCTGGAACTGCTCCATAGGGTTTCCAAGGAGCAGCCGGTAGATTCGAACTGCCGACCGTTTGGTTAACAGCCGTAGCACGCAGTAGCTCTTAACCACTGTGCCAAGGCTCCATGTATATGTATATATATGTATACATACACATGTATGTATACATATACGTATGTATATATATATATACACACACACACATATTACAGTATGGTGTCCACCCAGTGCCGTCGAGTCGATTCAGTGTAGTACTATAGATTTTGTAGATGTTTAGTTTCAGACCAAAGCCAGGAAAATGACTGGGTTTAGCAGGCAAGGTCAAGGCCCAAGGGCAGAATTTCCCTTGAGTAAATGGGTTTTGAGTTCCAAGCCCAGCCTCAGGCTATAGGGACTTGGTTAACCAGGATATGTCCAGGCTTCCGAGAGGCATCGACGAGCTTGAACATTCTGACGGAGAAAACATGCTGATGCTCTCAGTTTAAATTTTTCAACCAGCGTTGAAATACACTTGAGTTTTCCAAAGAGTACTCAGGTCAGAGCAGATTTAAAGGATAAAATAGGCCCCCGGCTTTGAGAGGAATTGGTATAGCCCCAGGAATCTCTAATTTACCGTAAATTGGTGCCACAGCCCCTGAAGGGAAACAGACTTGTCAGAGGACTGGACCTGCGTTTGTCCCCTCAGATGCCTTCGTGACACATCACAGACAGATGAAGGGACAGCAGAACCAGTCGTAGGAACTCTGACGCTTTTTGAACCCACAGAATATGGATTTTTGGATAGAGTCAGGGATTCTTGTAGTTTAAATTGGCAGCTTTGACATCTTCACCTTTCAACCCAGTGACATCCTGGCGGGAGTTCAGGCCTTGGCCCAAGGGTGGGGATGCGTCTCCAGAAAGTCATATGGGTCTTCTGCAAGCTCATGCAAGACGGGGGGCTTTTCAGAACATGGCGAGCCCATGCTTTCCCAGAATCACCCCACTTAAATAAGGAATACATTGCCGATGAGAAACCGCACATTGCTAAGTGCCATATCTTACCTGTCCAGAAGGGGTCTTTAAAATGCACTGCTGTTGTTGTTGTTAGCTGCCATCAAGTCGGCCCCCAGCGTGTGGCACCGCATGTACAACAAACAGAATACCATCCCCATGATCAGCTGCAGTAGAGCCATTGTGTTCCATAGGGCTTCCATCGCCTGATTTTCAGAAGTAGATGACCAAGCCTTTCTTCCTAGTTCATCTTAGTCTGGAAGCTCTGCTCAACGTTGTTCAGCATCAGAGCAACACGCAAGCTTCCACTGACAGACTAATTGGGCTGTGCGTGAGGTGCCCTGGCCAGGAACTGAACCTGGGTCTCCTGCACAGAAGGCAAGAATTCTACCTCTGAACCACCAAGAGTCCCATAAAATCCCTTGTAATAAAGCTCACTTGGCTGCCTCTCCTCAATTCCAGCTTTCTATTCCTTTTGCACAAAGCATATCCGTTGGCAAAAAGGCACAGTCAGAAGTAAACACCTGTGCCTTGGACAGGAGGCAGAGCTATTTCTCAATTCAGTGCCCTGAAGAGCAGCTCCCTGAAGAGCAGCTCCCAGAGAGGTCAGGAGCCCAGTGATGGCAAGAAAGTGCATAAAACTCATTTCTTCATCCTCACCTGAAACACCCTTGCCTATCTCCCTCTAAAAAAGAAAGAAAAAAAAAAAAACAGTTGCTATTGAGTTGACTCAAACTCAGGCTGACCCCACGTGTGTCAGAGCAGAGCTGCGCTCCCTAGGATATTCAACAGCCAGTATTTTTGCACGTAGATCACCAGTCCTTTCTTCCAAGATGCCTCTGAGTGGACATCAACCTCCAACCTTTCAGTTAGCAGCTGAATGAGTTAACCATTTGCACACCCAGGGACTGCCACCACTCTGCCTCCACCTGGCCTTAAATTTCTGGCAGGTTTTAGGTACTCAATAAATGACTCAGGGGTGGGTGAGTAGATGGAAGGAAGGAAGAAGCCAAGTTGATAAGTACCTGGCACTTATTTAGGGTGGATGGATGGATGGATGGACGGGTGGACAGGTGGGTGGGTGGACGGATGGGTGGTTGGGTAGATGTGTGGGTAGATGGGTGGATGGATAAAGCCTTCCATAGACACCTCAGTTGGTAGACTCTTGCCTTCCTCTTGAATATCTCTTTGGCTCATTTTTTTTTTTTTTTTTTTTTACCACTCATGTGGTTCTGTTCTGCCTCCTCGCTTTATGATTTGCCATGTCTCCCCCCTAGAAGGAGAGGGTGTCAAACTCCTCTCAGTCCCCACAGCTCTCGTCCTATAATGAGGCAGAGCTGATGCTCACAGATACCAGTTTTGAGTGGCCAGGGTGGGAGGAGACAGCAGTCACGGCTGTCGGGACTAACTCTTCCTCCAAGGGAGAAATGGGTGTCTAACTCCTTTCCTGCCATGTGTTTTCGCTCCAGTGTCGCAGCCACAGCCAGCAGCATAGGAGCCGCTGGCGTGCCCCAGGCCGGTCTGGTGACCATGGTGATCGTGCTGAGTGCCGTGGGCCTGCCCGCTGAGGATGTCACCCTCATCATCGCTGTTGACTGGCTCCTGTGAGTTGGAAAAATGAGCTGCCTCGGTCAAACAGGAAGGCAGGCTTCCCAGCCGTGCAGAATCCGCAGTCACTTGTCCCCTGCCCCAGATTGCCTAATGAGCCATCTGCTGCCGCTTCCACTTCCCTCTGCCCCAGACATCTGATAACGTGCTTAAAAATTAACTCCCCGTGTCTCCGAACAGTGATTTTAATAAGCCAGGGATCTCCTTTAGCTCATTATACCTGGTAGTGGTCAAGGTTGGGAGCTGGGCGTGTGATGAGATAATCATGGAATAATAAGGTGAAGAAGCTGGGCAAGGCTCCAGGCATTCTGAACCCCATAAGTCATGCCAGCCCAGCCCAGCCCTGGTTCAGAACCACCTGGCTCAAAATCAGCCCATCTTCCCAAACATCTTCAGAACCCCCAAGGGCAGTGGCACGAGCAAGGGCTTTGGGGTAAGGTTAACTTGGGTTTGAGTTTCCACTCTGTGAGCAACTTCCTTAACCTCTCTGAGACTCAGTTGCATTATCTGTGAAATGGGAACAATTCTGTTGACCTCACTGGGGCTACATGAGCTAATGTGAGGGGAGTGTCTAGAACAGTGACTGGCAGACAGTATGCGCCCCATTGATGACAAGTTTGAGTGTTAAGGTTACAATGAGTTAAACCATTGGTCCCCCAGCCCATCTATCTATCTCTCACTCTCATTCTCTCTCTCTCCTTCCCTCACACACACACACACACACACAGAGGCAGCTAAGGAACACGGTAGAACATCTGAGAGCATGCCTCTGCGACTCCCAAGGTTAAGGTTAGAATCAGCTGGTCCCAGCTTTATCCACGATGCCTATTTTGTGCGCTCGTCTCCAGCATCTCGGTCTGGCTCCATCCCCTGCTATCAGGGGTAAGTGTAGCTCCAGCCCGAACCTTTCCTCAGAACCAGCCTTACTGGGGAGCGCAGTGCTACTTGGTTTGCGAGGTGGCGGCTGAGGTGGAGAGGCGGGATGCAGGAACACTCCACGTGAGTTTGTTCGTAACATCACACCCAGAAAGCAGAAGGCCCTGCCCCTGGCTTGGGGGCTGTGCCATGTGAGGCCCCCTCATCAGCTTCCTGGGTCTACAAGGCCCAACCGAGGGGGCCTCCTTCTTGGAAAGGTTGCAGTTAAGGCAAATGCTTTTTGATTTTTCTGTCTAGTGGTGATGGTGGATTTGTATTGATCTCCTTTCTCTGTTCTTCCTGGAACCAATGACCTGTATCTCCAAGCTACCCAGAGCGCTAAAGGTCCAATCTGAGGTCGGGATAAAAGGCGCCCATACCAGGGCCATACTAGGGGCCGGTCCAATCCCACGGCCTTGTTCTACATAGCAGAGGGGCATCCAGACTGGACATGTGTAAGCATTGTTGGCTTTCCTGGCCTGAGATGTAGTTTTCACAAACCTATTTGTGCACACAGTTCCTACCAATAAATCTCCAGAGTCAAAATGGCCTCCACCCAAAGCGTTCCTTCTCTGCACATCTTCCTGCCACCACCCTCTTCTCCAGGCTGTCAGAGTGAAGACAAGTGCGCCTCAAGTTGAAATCCAGTCCTCCCTGGCCTGTGTCCTCTCACCCGTGCTCTGCCATATCCCTGCTGGCTTGCGCATAAACAGAGCAGCCTGGTTGGTAGAGAAACAGGTCCACCAAGGATATATACAAACATATGAGACACTCAGACACACATGCCCCCACGTGCACACACGCCATCACACAAAACATCCAAGTTCTCTCAAAAGAGAACCACAGTACCATTCTCATTGAATCTGGAAAACCCATGAGACAGAGGTTAGGAAGGAAAGACTTATTGAATTTTAACCATGTTTCAGGTTCTAAAATATACCTATGAAGACTCTTTTCTCATTTCTTTGAGAGGACATATCTTAGTTATCTAGTGATGCTGTAACACAAATACCACAAGTGGGTAGCTTTGAAGAGCAGAAATTTATTTCCTCAGCATTCTGGAGGCTAAAAATCCAAATCAGAGTCTCAGCTGATTCCTTCCTTGTCAATCAAAAAAAAAACCAAATCCATTGTCGTGGAGTGATGCCAACTCCTAACGGCCCTATAGGACAGAGTAGAACTGCCCCACAGGGTTTCCAAGGAGCGAGCGGCTGGCGGATTCAAATTGCCGACCTTTTGGTTAGCACCCAAGCTCTTAACCACTGTGCCACCAGGGCTCCCAGTAGCCCTAGACCTCCGTTGGTTCCCTGTGTTCCTTAGCTGGTAGATGGTCCTCACATGGCGTCTGTCTCCCCCCATGTGTGTGTCTCTGTATCTGTTCTCTTCTTTTTATACCTCAAAAGTGATTAGGTTTAGGATCCACCCTCCACACTGGTATGACCTCATTAACATAACAAAGGAAAACCCGATTTCCAAACACGGTCATATTTACAGGTACAGGGATTGGATTTCAACACATATTTTGGGGACACAATTCAATCCATACAGGAGAGGAGGAGGGCAGTTAGGGAGACTAGCACTCAATTTAAGGAAGCCATTGTTATTTACTGGGCACACAGACCTAGTGGAACCAAGGGCATATGGACCCTATCTGCTCATTCCAACCATTCTTAATGACTTCCTACCCCAGGCCTAGAGGAGCCTCAGGTCAGTTGGTCAGTCAGTCATGGGGTAGCATTTGCCTAATTCTGAAGACTTCCAGTCCTTTCCTCTATCCAATAGCAAAGGAACATAGAACCTAGGCCTCCTATCTGACTCATGCTGTCTCCCCAGGGACCGGTTCCGAACCGTGGTGAACGTGCTCGGAGATGCATTTGGGACAGGCATCGTGGAGAAGCTCTCCAAGAAGGAGCTGGAGCAGATGGATGCTTCATCCGAAGTCAACATAGTGAACCCCTTTGCCTTGGAATCCACCATACTTGATAATGAAGACCCAGAGACCAAGAAGTCCTATGTCAATGGAGGCTTCGCAGTAGATAAGTCTGATGCCATCTCGTTCACCCAGACCTCACAGTTCTAGGACCCCTGGCTTCAGAAGACCGGGAATAGGAAGGATGTCTCCGTGAGTCATCTCTTAGCAAACTAAGACATTAAGGAAAAAAAAACAAAACCAGTGGCCAGTTGTATATTTGATTTGATATACAGATGTCCAGATTATTTTCTGTATTTGGATTCACAGCTTTTGCTTGAATTCTATGAGAGAGAGTTTGGAAGTGCAGAAAATAACAGCTGTTGGGAGTAGGTAATGAATGTGGAAGAGAAATTGCTTTCCCATGCACAGAAAACCAGTGTTTTGGGGTTTTTTAAAAAAAAATATTCTGGCATTGGTTACAAATTTTTTCTCTTGGCATGAATTTCCTTTGGCTTCTCGTGTTTTATAGATTATGGTGCAGCTGAACCACCCCCAGTGAATGTGCCAAAATTGTCTACTTTGAATTCATCTCCAGCCAATTTCAAAGACACTGTTTCGAAAGAAAACAGACCAGCACAGTTCTGCAATAACAGTTTTAAGATGGGGTTTGGGGGGAAGGGAGAAGGGATCTTTTTTCAGTGTGTACTGTATTGGGATGCAGGTAACTGTTAACCGAGTGTTCAGTATAAAGCTAGACTGATATACAGGCAGCCCCCGGGATGCGAACGTCCAACTTATGTACAACCTGTAGTTGCCAAACAACCCCATAAAGCCTATTATGTTAAAAATTCAAGGTACATCCAATGGTTCATAACAACAAATGGGCACTACTTTGCAGTGGGCATCGAAACATTATTATTATTATGTTAAAGATGTTTTCGTGTTTCTGCAAGTGTTGCTTTAATGTTTTTTATGCCTAGAAAGGTATACCATACACTAAGACAAACATTTGACTGACGTTAGATACAAACCGTACCTAACTGTTCCAACTTACATACAAATTCGACTTAAAGACAGATGTAGGACCAGAACTTATTTGTAATCTGGGGGCTGCCTGTGTGTGTATATATATGTATATATGTATTTTTTTTTTTTTTTGTATAATTTGCCAGACAGAAATCAGAATTGAACTGTCAATGTGAAATCAAAAGCTTTCCTTGTACTTGAATAATAACTACGATTCCATCCCAGGCCCGGCGTTGGGGCTTATGAGAACCCTTCTCTCAGGAGCACTGGATGAGAAATCACAGTGGTTCACTCGTTTCTCATCTGTGTGTCAGCCTCAAAGCAGAACTGTGTTCTGGCACAGCCATTCATTTACAACTTCTGGATTCTCGCAGCCGGGAGGGAATCCATGTCAGCTCTATGTAAGATTGTAGACAAACGTGTCATTCACATAAAGCTTTTGGGTGTATTTTTATCCAACTAGAAGACTTCATTCTTCCTAGATCCATCATCCCCGCTCAACCATGCCAGGACATCATTGGCTCGCATTTTTGTGCCCACCAAACAACAGTGGCAAGCTACGAGCTAAGTGGTATTTTAATATAGATCCCTTAGATTGGACAAGCCACACTGACCCAAGCAGAGCTGTTCCTCCCCTGGACCTTACAGAGTAGATCTCATGACAGGAGACAATGGTATCAGTGACTGGGACAAATGCTTCCGTTGTACAACACTTGTCCCCTCCTCCAGGGAGGATTGTTCTAACTAGTTGTCTTGGCCCTGCTCTTTCAAATCCACTGCTTATCATTCTCCTGCTGATTTGTGAAGATGGCTTCTTCGTAAAGTCTGTGTTTTGGCTCCCATCTTGTAAATACTGCTGACCACACGCTTGTTCTTACCCTGAGGTCCCACATAGTTGTGCTTCCTCGGTGTTGAACAGCACATTCCAACCTGTGCTTTTATATTGAACAAACCAGGAATTAATTCTGCCAAAGACACGAGAAACATAAATAAGTGTTCAGTCTTAACCACCTGCACCCTAAACCTACTGAGAATGGCACTGAACTGTAATGCAGACATAGTAAAGATCCATCGGTGATTCCATGTGAGTTTTTAAATACAAATAGGAGTATTGTTTATAGGAAATAAATCTAACTACAAATGAAGTTGGATCGGTAGTTAGTCTTAGGCTGAGTGGTTTTACCCCCCTTAGCAGCTTGCCCAGGTCGGTGGCACTGGAGCTGGCAGAGATGTGATGAACTGCTGGTCATCTTTATTTGGAATCAGTCTGTGACCAGCTTCTTCACACACACTGTACTGTGAACTCATAAAGGAAGACAATGTCCCATGTCAGCCTCAATAAACGTTTCCTCCA
Source organism: Elephas maximus indicus (assembly GCF_024166365.1). Taxonomy (NCBI): domain Eukaryota; kingdom Metazoa; phylum Chordata; class Mammalia; order Proboscidea; family Elephantidae; genus Elephas; species Elephas maximus. Next base: position 5,979,473 of record NC_064827.1, on the reverse strand, counting down.
TTCTTCCTCCCCTGCCTTTTTCTTCATCTTATCTGCTCTTTTACTTAGATAGGCCTGGGAAGGCAGAGATGTGGTCTGTTGATACAGACTATACACAGATTACTGTTTTCAAAACCTTCTATGCCCCAAGAATGAAAAAGCAGGGCTTGGGGAAAGGTCATATAGGGGAAAGGTAATCTGAGTCTTCCTTTTAACCAGTGAGGTTAAACAAACAAGCAAAAAAAAAAAAAAAAGGCCAACCCACTGCCATGGAGTGGATTCCGACTCCTAGTGACCATATAGGACAGAGCAGAACTGCCCCGTAGGGTTTCCAAGGCTGTAAAACCTTTATGGAAGCAGACTGCCACATCTTTTTCCTGCGGAGCTGGCAGTTCAAACTGCCAACCTTTTGGTTAGTAGTCAAGCACTTAACTGTTTGCACCATCCAGGGACTCCACATTCTTAGAATAAAAAAACAAACAAACCCACTGTTGTCAATTCTGACTCATAGCTACCCCATAGGGTTTCCAAGGCTGTAAATCTTTACGGAAGCAGACTGCCACATCTTTCTCCCTCGAAGCAACTGATGGGTTCGAACTGCCTACCTTTCAGTTAGCAGCCAAGCACTTTAACCACTGCACCACCAGGGCTCCTTAGGAGTCCCTTGGGTGACCCAAACAGTTAAGTGCTTGACTACTAGATGAAAGGTTGGTGGTTCGAACCCACCCAGAAGCGCCTAGGAAGATAGGCCTGGTGTTCTGCTTCTGAAAGGCCACAGCCTTGAAACCCCTACGTAACACTTCTGTGAACACATACATCGACTGGAAGGCAACTGGTTTGCTTGTTTGGTGTTTATGTCCCAAGGAGAGAGGAGGAATGTATCTCATAACAATGCTTATAACCCCCTGGTCAAACTAGGACAGGATCACTCCCTTTATTTGCAACACAACTCCTTAGAAAGCAACACAACTCCTTAGAGAGACTGCTTAGGAAAGTTGGTGCACCTGGGCCCATGTGATTTTGATCTTAAATAAAATCCTCAAATACAGAGGGTGGTGTTATTAGCTCTAGCCAATGCTATTTTTGAAATAAACTATTTTTTCAATAGTTCCTTTTGAGCCACTGAGCCCACAGCTGTATTCTAAGAATTACCTTACCAGTTGCCATTAAGTCGATTTAGACTCAAGGGCGAACCCATGTGTCTGAGAGTAGAATGGTGCTCCATAGGGTTTTCAAGGCTGTGGACTTTCAGAAGTGTATCACCAGGCCTTATCTCCAAGGTACCTCTAGGTGGGTTCAAACTGCCAACCTTTTGGTTAGTAGTCAAGCATTTAACCGTTTGCACCACCCAGGGACTCCACATTCTTAGAATTAAAAAAAAAAAAAAAACCCACTGCCTTTGATTCTGACTCCTAGCGACCCCATAGGGTTTCCAAGGCTGTAAATCTTTACAGAAGCAGACTGCCACATCTTTCTCCCTCGGAGCAAATGACGGGTTCAAACTGCCAACCTGTCGCTTAGCAGCCAAGCACTTTAACCACTGTGCCACCAGGGCCTTGAGAAAATGTGCTTGGCTTATAACCAGGCAGTGGGCCAGAAGCAGTGTTGGTCTTTGCACGTGTTTAAGAATCTTGTAGAACAGGAAAGAGGAGCTGATCAGGCAAAGCCTGGGCCACACGCTAGAAGATTTTACGGAACAGGATTGACACTGTATTCTCTAGCTGCCCAGCAAAGGGTCACAGATCTCAGTGACTGAGCACACAGGTCTCACCTCTTAGGAGCCAATAATCTTGCCAGTAATCTAAACCTTGGTTTCTCTTCTGTGAAATGGAGATAATTCCCACCTCACAGGACAACCTTAAGTGTTAAATGAGAAAATGTACGTGATGCATTTGGCAGAGACTGTCACCTAATGTTTAATAAACGCTAGTACCTCCCCCCGACCACCAAAAAACAAAACACCATACCCCTCCCCCATTTGCATGGGTAATCCATAGACATGCAACTTGCAATTGCTATTCACATGTTTCAGGACCCTGGTTTCTGACATGATTCAGGACTACCCTCCCACCACTTGGTGCTAGCTGGGTTACGGGGACGGATCACCCAATAAGCAAGGTAAGCATGTGCTTAAGGCATCAACAAAATGGGCACCAGCTGCCCAAAGCAAAGACCGATAGACACCAAGCAGACAGGACACAAGGAAAAGCAAGCACTGCAGTAGAAGGGAACTGGCAGGGCACTAAATGAAATTGATAGGATTTTATAAACTTTGTATACAATAACAATTATATTTTCCTTTTCATTTCGACTGATCAGGTATAACCTCACACTCAGGTCTCTTTCGCAGACGACACAAGAATGCGCCAGGGGCACTATAATCACATGACTTGTGACATATCTGGTCCTGTCCTTTGCAAAGCAAGCCGGAACACAGCTTCAGATTGAGCACACCCTTGTATCTGTATCATGCTCTTTGCAATCGCTCTCGCTACCATCAGGTATCAGCAGTAGTCCAGTGAACTGTGAAGACGCAGCATCAAAGGACGGAAAGTGAGTTTGCAAATTTTTGACTATCATTTCAAGGTGAAAAACACTCTTGGAGATCTGCAAAGGGCCCGCCAACAAACACCCTATGACAAAAGAATACAACTATTTCTGACTGCCTTATAAGTACTATTTCTTTTGACTATCTCAGACCTGAAGAACAAAATTACATGTTCCAAATCAATTTTTTTTACTAACTTTCAAATATAAATCTTTGTGTTAATGCCCAAATTCAAATGTAAATTTTATTTTATAAATGTTACTTTTTTAAATTTTCAATTATTCAAATTTATTTGCTACAAAAGAACCAAATTTGTTGTTGTTGTTGCTAGGTGCTGTCAAGTCAGTTCCAACTGATAGCTACTCCATGGACAACAGAACAAAACACTGCCGGGTCCTGCGCCATCCACACATTTGTTGTAATGCTTGAGCCCATTGCTGCAGCCGCTGTGTCAATCCATCTTGTTAAGGGTCTTCCTGTTTTTTGATGACTGTCTACTTTACCAAGCATGATGGCCCTCTCCAGGGACTGGTCCCTCCCAATAACACATTCAAAGTATGTGGGATGAAGTCTTATCGTTCTTGCTTCTAAGGAGCACTCTGGCTGTACTTCTTCCAAGACAGATTTGTTCGTTCTTCTTGCAGCCCATGGTATATTCAAAGTTCTTTGCCAATACCACGATTCAAAGGCATCAATTCTTCTTCTGTCTTCCTTATTCACTGTCCAGCTTTCAGGTGCACATGAGGTGACTGAAAACGCCATGGCTTGGGTCAGATGCACCTTAGTCCTTAAAGTGACATCTTTGCTTTTTAACACTTTAAAGAGGTCATTTGTAATAGATTCGCCCAATGCAATGCATCGTTTGATTTCTTAACTGCTGCTTCCGTGGGCGCCGGGTGTGGATCCAAGTAAAACGAAATCATTGACAACTTCAGTATTTCCTCTGTTTATCGTGATGTCGCTTATTGGTCCAGTTGTGAGGATTTTTGTTTTCTTTATTTAATTTTTTTTTAATCCATACTACAGGCTATAGTCTTTGATCTTCATCAGTAAGTGCTTTAAATCCTCTTCACTTTCAGCAAGCCCGGTTGTGTCATCTCCATATCATAGGTTGTTAATAAGTCTTCCTCCAGTTCTCCAATTCTTCATATAGTCCAGCTTCTCGGATTAATTGCTCAGCATATAGATTGAATAGGTATGGTGAAAAGACACAACCCTGATGCACACCTTTCTTGACTTTAAGCCAATCAGCATTCCCTTGCTCTGTTCAAACAACTGCCTCTTGGTCTATGTACAGGTTCCTCATGAGCACAATTAAATGTTCCAGAATCCCCATTCTTCTCAATGTTATCCATAATTTGTTATGACCCACACAGTCGAATGCCTCTGCATAGTCAATAAAACACAGGTAAACATCTTTCTGGTATTCTCTCCTTTCAGTCAGAATCCATCTGACATCAGCAATGATATCCCTGGTTCCACATCCTCTTCTGAATCCAGCTTGAATTTCTGGCAGTTCCCTGTCAATGTACTGTTGCAACCGCTTTTGAATGATCTTCAGCAAAATTTCACTTGTGTGTGATATTAATGATATTGTTCAATAATTTCTGCATTCTGTTGGATCATCTTTCTTTGAAATGGGTACAAACACGGATCTCTTCCAGTTGGTTGACCACGTAGCTGTCTTCCAAATTTCTTGGCATAGACAAGTGAGCACTTCCAGCATTGCATTTGTTGAAACATCTCAATTGGTATTCTGTCAATTCCTGAAGACTTGTTTTTTGCCAGTGCCTTCAGTGCAGCTTGGACTTCTTCCTTCAGTATCATCGGTTCTTGATAATATGCTGCCTCCTGAAATTGTTGAACGTCGACCAGTTCTTTTTGGTACAGTGACTCTGTATTCCTTCCATCTTCTTTTGATGCTTCCTGCATCATTTAATTTTTTTGCCAATAGAATCCTTCAGTATTATAACTGGAGGCTTGAATTTTTTCTTCAGTTCTCTCAGCTTGAGAAATGCTGAGCATGTTCTTCCCTTTTGGTTTTCTATCTCCAGCTCTTTGCACATGTCATTATAATACTTCAGTTTGTCTTCTCAAGCTGCCCTTTGAAATCTGTTCAGCTCTTTTACTTCATTTCTTCCATTCACTTTAGCTATTCTACATTCAAGAGCAAGTTTCAGAGTCTCTTCTGACATCCATTTTGGTATTTTCTTTCTTTTCTGTCTTTTTAATGACTTCTTGCTTGCTTCATGTATGATGTCATTCCACAATTTGTCTGGTCTTCGGTCATTAGTGTTCAATGTGTCAGATCTATTCTTGAGATGGTCTCTAAATTCAGGTGGGATATACTCAAGGTCATATTTTGGCCCTCATAGATTTTTTCTAATTTTCTTCAGTTTCAGCTTGAACTTGCATATGAGTAATTGATGGTCTGTTCCATAGTCAACCCCTGGCCTTGTTCTGACTGATATTAGCTCTTCCATCATCTATTTCCACAGATGTAGTCGATTTGATTCCTGTGTATTCCATCTGGCGAGGTCCATATATATAATCACCATTTATGTTGGTGAAAAAAGGTATCTGCAATGAAGAAGTCATTAGTCTTGCAGAATTCTATCATGCAATCTCCAGTGTCATTTCTATCACCAATCCTTTTTCTTTGTTTCCAACTTTCTCATTCCAATCACCAGTAATTATCAGTGCATCCTGATTGCATGTTTGATCAATTTCAGACTGCAGAAATTGGTAAAAATCTTCAGTTTCTTCATCTTTGGCCTTAGTGGTTGGTGTATAAATTCAAATAATAGTCGTATTAACTGGTCTTCCTTATAGGTGTATGGATATTATTCTATCACTGACAGCATTGTACTTCAGGATAGATCTGAAAATGTTCTTTTTGACAATGACGTGACGCTGTTCCCCTTTGTCATTTCCAGCATAATAGACCATATGATTGTCTGATTCAAAATGGCCCAATACCAGTCCATTTCAGTTCACCAGTGCCTAGGGTATCTATGTTTATGTGTTCCATTTCATTTTTGACAACTTCCATTTTTCCTAGATTCATACTTTGTACACTCCATGTTCCAATTATTAATGGATGTTTGCAGCTGTTTCTTCTCATTTTGGGTCATGTCACATCAGCAAATGAAGGTCCCAAATGCTTGACTCCATCCACATCATTAAGGCTGACTCTACTTTGAGGAGGCAGCTCTTCCTCAGTCCTATTTTGAGTGCCTTCCCACCTGGGGGGCTCATCTTCTGGCTCTATATTAGACAATGTTCCACTGGTATTCAGAAGGTTTTCATGGGCAAATTTTTTCAGAAGTAGACTGCTGAGTCCCTCTTCCTAGCCTTTCTTAGTCTGAAGCTCCCCTGTCCATTGAAAATGACCCTGCTGGTATTTGAAATACCGGTGGCAAAGCTTCTAGTATCACAGCAGTATGCAAGCCACCACAGTACGACAGACACATGGTGGAGAACCAAATTTAAAAAGTGACATAATTTTATATCCAGGTAAAATGAAACAGCAACAACTAAGTGGTGCACAAAAACAAAAACTCATAGAAGATAAAAAGAAAAGGATCTATGAATCCCTAAAGATAATTCCAAAATTAACTTCCTTTTTAAAACGTAATGAATCAGAAGAGACTTCTTTCACTGAACGCTCAAGTTTAATGGGTGCAAATCGCTTTACTAGCATCAGTAGTGCTGAAATTACTAACAGCAATACGAATATTACAGAATTTATTCCAAATTCTGCACCCATTCCTTGCTGAAGTAAAAAAATAATGGTGCATAAAGTAAAACTATTTTAGAACCTGAAATTGTCACATCTGCAGACCCATAAATAACAGAAATATAGATCCTGCTTTGTGGAATAGTTTTTCTTCTAATGATGTGAATTATGGGATTGAAATAGGGTCAAGTGATTGTCAACATCACAATGAGCCATTTGAAAATGTGTGTCAAAAAATTGGAGAGTAAACAAATAAGGTTCTGTAGCGGAGTATATCTCTAGGGTATAAAGCTCAATGTTTCAGTTTGTCTGTAGAGTCCACTCCTGACCTTTCTCATACAGATCTTTAAGACACGCATCTGCAGCCGATGGAAAACCTGTTGAGTGATTTATCACATTTACTAGCTTAAAAAATACCAACAAAGAAATTGCAAATCCAGTTACTTCACTATTCATGTGAAGTTTGAAAAATGGATTTTTCTAAGTGCAGAGGCCAGTCCTGTAACAATGCTGCCAACATGTCAGGGATTTATAAAGACATGCAACAGAAAATTCGAGAACATAATGAATGTGCCATTTTCATACCAGGTACTATGCATTCACTTAATCTTGGAGGACGTAGCACAGTAGCTTGCTGTCAGGAAGCAGTTGATCTTTTTTCTACCGTTAAGTTACTCTACACATTTTTTGCCACCTCTACTCACCGATGGTCAGTTCTTAAAGCATACTGAGGCAACGATCAGACACACAGGCTGTAGCAACAAGAGCAATCCTGGAATCATACCCTCAGATTCTAGATGACTGAGAATATATCGCTGAGGACCAGACACAAAAAGGAGATACAAAAAGAGAAGCTAAAATCATCGCCAACAAAATGCAAACACAAGAGCATGTATTAACGTCAGTTATGTGGAATAATATATTGCGGCGTTTCCATCAGACAAGTCAAGCTCTCCTAGATTCAGAAGTAAATTCAATGACACGCACAGACCTCTACCCGTTATTAACAGGGTATTTACATAATTTAACAGAATATCTTGAAAGCACAACAAAACAAATACCACCAGATACTAATGATCAAGCAGTTCACTGCTGCAGAAGCATTAGAAAGAAACAAGTAAAGGACGGCAGCGCTCTTGAAGTACCATTGAGTGCTAGAGATCGATGTCATATAATTACATACTACACCATCGTGGACACACTTGAATTGTGCATGAAAAGAAGGGCGACAGTGTGTGAAGTTCTTTTAAACACAGATTTCCCTTCTTAAACGATGTGGATATACCTGATGAAGGATGTATGAAGGCATCCAAGAAATTAGTGCTTAAATACCAACCTTTATGGAGAAGTGTGATAATTTCATTCTTACATGAGAACTAAGTTTACAGATTCAGAAAAGGCAAATTTTACCCATGAAGGCATGTATGATTCCATAATAGAAGATAAAATACAATGCGTATTTCCCAACGTTGAAATTGCTTTACTCATATTCCTAGCTTTAATGATCACAAACTGCACAACCGAACGCTCACTTCCATCCCTAAGCAGACTCAAAAACCCTCAGCATGCAAGAGTGATTCAAGAAAGACTCAATTCTTTACCCTTATTGTGTACACCAAAACCAAACAAACAAACCTGTTGCTGTCAGGTCGATTTTGACTCATAGCAACCCTACAGGACAGAGTAGAACTGCCCCATGGGGTTTCCAAGGAGCGCCTGGTGGCCTCGAACTGCTGACCTTTCGGTTAGCAGCCATAGCTCTTAACCACTATGCCACTAGGATTTCCTTATTATGTATGGAAGTAGATATTGTTTGGCAGCTTAATTGTGATGAAATCAGTGAAGAATTTGTAAGCACAAAGAATAGAAAGAAATGTCTTTCATTACAACATATTAGAGATGAAAGATCTATGTAAAAATAAAACATAGAAATTTGGTGTAATATTTGTCTTCTGGTCACCCTCTATGGTAGGAAAAGGACAAATATCCTATGATCCCACTACATGAAATGTCTAGAATAAGCAAATACACAGAGACTGAAGTTTACTAGTGGTTACCAGGGGTGGGTCAGAGGGGAAAGAGGAGGCATTGCTTAGGTGGAACTGAGTTTCTTTAAGGGTGATGAAAAAAACTAGAAACAGTCATGATGGTTGTACAATATGATGGCTGTAAGTCATTAAATTACGCACATAAAAATGGTTGAATTGGCAAATGTTTTGTTACATATTTCACAACACTTTCTAATAAAAAACAAATTAATTAAAAAGAATAGTAAGAGACCAGCAGAAAGGTGTGTCTGAGCTGAGGGCGAGAAATACTGAAATGTCTGGGCCCTTATTAAAATATTCTTGAGGGGGCGGGGCGAAGATGGCGGACTAGGTGGACACTACCCCGGATCCCTCTTGCAACAAAGACTCGGAAAAACAAGTGAATCGATCACATACATAACAATCTATGAACTCTGAACAACAAACACAGATTTAGAGACGGAGAACGAACAAATATGGGGAGACAGTGATTGTTTTCAGAGCCTGGAGCCAGCGTACCAGTCAGGTGACCTTCGGAGCCCGATTTGGGGCAGAGCCCAGGGGGGCAGACAGCACAGACAAGGGGCCCAGCCCTAGCCCCCGAACTCATCCGGGAGGGGGCCCAGCCCTAGCCCCCGAACTCATCCGGGAGGGGGCCCAGCCGGTTCGCGCGGGCGATGCGGCGGCGCAGCTGGTGGGAGAAGTCCCCGGGAGGCAGTGACTGGTCTTGGAGCGGGGAGAGCAGCGTCCCAGCCTGGGAGCCGTCCTGCCGGGATTTTGGCAGGGAGCGGGCGTGGCGCGAGCACTGGGAGCAGCTACATCCCCCTGAATTGATCCCGGGGGGGGCCCAGCCGTTCGCACGGGCAGCGCCCAGCCGGTTTGCGTGGGCGGCGTGGCGGCCCAGCCGGTGGGAGAAGTCCCCGGAAGGCAGTGACTGGTCTTGGAGCGGGGAGAGCAGCGTCCCAGCCGGGGAGCCGTCCCAACGGGATTTTTGGCGGGAGCGGGCGTGGCGTGAGTGCGGGGTGCAGCTCCATCCCCCTGAATTGACCCCGGGGGGTCCCAACCGGTTCGTGCGGGCAGAGTGGCGGCGTAGCCGGTGGGAGAAGTCCCCGGGAGGCAGTGGCTGGTCTTGGAGCGGGGAGAGCGGCGTCCCAGCCGGGACGCGCAGTCCCGACACAGGCGCGGGGAGCTGCTCTGCTCTCCTGAGCTGACCCCGGGGGAGGCCCAGCCGGTTCGCGAGGGCGGGGCGCGACGTGGCTGGCGGGAGGGGGAGTCCCCGGGAGGCAGTGACTGATTTTGGAGTCGGGAGTGCACCGTCCCAGTAGGGGAGCCTTAACCTTGTGGGTGGGGCTGACAGCGGAGGATCTGACCTTGACGCCAGCGGGCCAGACCCCCCGGGGGCAATCTCCACACAGCCAGTACACATAGGCGACGCACCCCGCAGGAATCTCAGATAGAATAGTCATCCCAAGTAAGACAAGCAACTCTGGCTATATTCTGAGGTGCTACTCTCCTAGCTCTCTGATCCCTCCCCCACCCTCCCCAGGTGGCTCCATTAACATCCAAATAGCCTGAGCCAGAGGGAGAACTCTGATAGGGATCTGACTGCATTTTTTTTTTAGCGGATTTTCTGGAAAAACTAGTTTCCCAGTGATGGCTCGGAGACAGCAGTCCATATCAAACCACATAAAGAAGCAGACCGTGACAGCTTCTCCAACCCCCCAAACAAAAGAATCAAAATCTTTCCCAAATGAAGATACAATCCTGGAATTATCAGATACAGAATATAAAAAACTAATTTACAGAATGCTTAAAGACATCACAAATGAAATAAGGCAAACTGCAGAAAAAGCCAAGGAACACACTGATAAAACTGTTGAAGAACTCAAAAAAATTATTCAAGAACATAGTGGAAAAATTAATAAGTTGCAAGAATCCATAGAGAGACAGCATGTAGAAATCCAAAAGATTAACAATAAAATTGCAGAATTAGACAACGCAATAGGAACTCAGAGGAGCAGACTCGAGCAATTAGAATGCAGACTGGGACATCTGGAGGACCAGGGAATCAACACCAACATAGCTGAAAAAAAAATCAGATAAAAGAATTTAAAAAAATGAAGAAACCCTAAGAATCATGTGGGATTCTATCAAGAAGGATAACTTGCGAGTGATTGGAGTCCCAGAACAGGGAGGGGGGACAGAAAACACAGAGAAAATAGTTGAAGAACTCCTGACACAAAACTTCCCTGACATCATGAAAGACGAAAGGATATCTATCCAAGATGCTCATCGAACCCCATTTAAGATTGATCCAAAAAGAAAAACACCAAGACATATTATCATCAAACTTGCCAAAACCAAAGACAAACAGAAAATTTTAAAAGCAGCCAGGGAGAAAAGAAAGGTTTCCTTCAAGGGAGAATCAATAAGAATAAGTTCAGACTACTCAGCAGAAACCATGCAGGCAAGAAGGGAATGGGACGACATATACAGAGCACTGAAGGAGAAAAACTGCCAGCCAAGGATCATATATCCAGCAAAACTCTCTCTGAAATATGAAGGCGAAATTAAGATATTTACAGATAAACATAAGTTTAGAGAATTTGCAAAAACCAAACCAAAGCTACAAGAAATGCTAAAGGAGATTGTTTGGTCAGATAACCAATAATATCAGGTACCAGCACAATACAAGGTCACAAAACAGAACATCCTGATATCAACTCAAATAGGGAAATCACAAAAACAAACAAATTAAGATTAATTTTTATAAATAAATAAATAAATAAAATAATACACATAACAGGGAGTCATGGAACTCAATGGGTAAAAGATCACAATAATCAAAAAGAGGGACTAAATACAGGAGGCATTGAACTGCCAGATGGAGAGTGATACAAGGCGATATAGAACGATACAAGTTAGGTTTTTACTTAGAAAAATAGGGGTAAATAATAAGGTAACCACAAAAAGGAATATCAACTCCATAACTCAATACAAAAGCCAAGAAAAACGTAACAACTCAACTAACATAAAGTCAAACACTATGAAAATGAGGATCTCACAATTTACTAAGAAAAACGTCTCAGCACAAAAAAGTATGTGGAAAAATGAAATGGCCAACAACACACATGAAAAGGCATCAAAATGACAACACTAAACACTTATTTATCTATAATTACGCTGAATGTAAATGGACTAAATGCACCAATAAAGAGACAGAGAGTCTCGGACTGGATAAAGAAACACGATCCGTCTATATGCTGCCTACAAGAGACACACCTTAGACTTAGAGACACAAACAAACTAAAACTCAAAGGATGGAAAAAAATATATCAAGCAAACAATAAGCAAAAAAGAAGAGGAGTAGCAATATTAATTTCTGACAAAATAGACTTTAGACTTGAATCCACCACAAAGGATAAAGAAGGACACTACATAATGATAAAAGGGACAATTGATCAGGAAGACATAACCATATTAAATATTTACGCACCCAATGACAGGGCTGCAAGATACATAAATCAAATTTTAACAGCATTGAAAAGTGAGATAGACACCTCCACAATTATAGTAGGAGACTTCAACGCACCACTTTCGGAGAAGGACAGGACATCCAGTAAGAAGCTCAACAGAGACACGGAAGACCTACTTACAACAATCAACCAACTTGACCTCATTGACTTATACAGAACTCTCCACCCAACTGCTGCAAAGTATACTTTTTTCTCTAGCGCACATGGAACATTCTCTAGAATAGATCACATATTAGGTCATAAAACAAACCTTTGCAGAGTCCAAAACATCGAAATATTACAAAGCATCTTCTCAGACCACAAGGCAATGAAACTAGAAATCAATAACAGAAAAACTAGGGAAAAGAAATCAAACACTTGGAAACTGAACAATACCCTCCTGAAAAAAGACTGGGTTATAGAAGACATCAAGGAGGGAATAAGGAAATTCATAGAATGCAACGAGAATGAAAATACTTCCTATCAAAACCTCTGGGACACAGCAAAAGCAGTGCCCAGAGGCCAATTTATATCAATAAATGCACACATACAAAAAGAAGAAAGAGCCAAAATCAGAGAACTGTCCCTACGACTTGGACAAATAGAAACTGAGCAACAAAAGAACCCATCAGGCACCAGAAGAAAACAAATAATAAAAATTAGAGCTGAACTAAATGAATTAGAGAACAGAAAAACAATTGAAAGAATTAACAAAGCCAAAAGCTGGTTCTTTGAAAAAATTAACAAAATTGATAAACCATTGGCTAGACTGACTAAAGAAATACAGGAAACAAATAACCCGAATAAGAAACGAGAAGGACCACATCACAACAGAACCAAATGAAATTAAAAGAATCATTTCAGATTACTACATAAAATTGTACTCTAACAAATTTGAAAACCTAGAAGAAATGGATGAATTCTTGGAAAAACACTACCTACCTAAACTAACACATTCAGAAGTAGAACAACTAAATAGACCCATAACAAAAAAAGAGATTGAAACGGTAATCAAAAAACTCCCAACAAAAAAAAGCCCTTGCCCGGACGGCTTCACTGCAGAGTTCTACCAAACTTTCAGAGAAGAGTTAACACCACTACTACTGAAGGTATTTCAAAGCATAGAAAATGACGGAATACTACCCAACTCATTCTATGAAGCCACCATCTCCCTGATACCAAAACCAGGTAAAGACATTACAAAAAAAGAAAATTATAGACCTATATCCCTCATGAACATAGATGCAAAAATCCTCAACAAAATTCTAGCCAATAGAATCCAACAACACATCAAAAAAATAATTCACCCTGATCAAGTGGGATTTATACCAGGTATGCAAGGCTGGTTTAATATCAGAAAAACCATTAATGTAATCCATCACATAAATAAAACAAAAGATAAAAACCACATGATCTTATCAATTGATGCAGAAAAGGCATTTGACAAAGTTCAACACCCATTTATGATAAAAACTCTTACCAAAATAGGAATTGAAGGAAAATTCCTCAACATAATAAAGGGCATCTATGCAAAGCCAACAGCCAACATCACTCTAAATGGAGAGAACCTGAAAGCATTTCCCTTGAGAACGGGAACCAGACAAGGATGCCCTTTATCACCGCTCTTATTCAACATCGTACTTGAAGTCCTAGCCAGGGCAATTAGGCTAGACAAAGAAATAAAGGGTATCCGGATTGGCAAGGAGGAAGTAAAGCTATCACTATTTGCAGATGACATGATCTTATACACAGAAAACCCTAAGGAATCCTCCAGAAAACTACTGAAACTAATAGAAGAGTTTGGCAGAGTCTCAGGTTATAAAATAAACATACAAAAATCACTTGGATTCCTCTACATCAACAAAAAGAACACCGAAGAGGAAATAACCAAATCAATACCATTCACAGTAGCCCCCAAGAAGATAAAATACTTAGGAATAAATCTTATCAAGGATGTAAAAGACCTATACAAAGAAAACTACAAAGCTCTACTACAAGAAATTCAAAAGGACATACTTAAGTGGAAAAACATACCCTGCTCATGGGTAGGAAGACTTAACATAGTAAAAATGTCTATTCTACCAAAAGCCATCTATACATTTAACGCACTTCCGATCCAAATTCCAATGTCATATTTTAAGGGGATAGAGAAACAAATCACCAGTTTCATATGGAAGGGAAAGAAGCCCCGGATAAGCAAAGCACTACTGAAAAAGAAGAAGAAAGTGGGAGGCCTCACTCTACCTGATTTCAGAACCTATTATACAGCCACAGTAGTCAAAACAGCCTGGTACTGGTACAACAACAGACACATAGACCAATGGAACAGAATTCAGAACCCAGATATAAATCCATCCATGTATGAGCAGCTGATATTTGACAAAGGACCAGTGTCAGTTAGTTGGGGAAAAGATAGTCTTTTTAACAAATGGTGCTGGCATAACTGGATATCCATTTGCAAAAAAATGAAACAGGACCCATACCTCACACCATGCACAAAAACTAACTCCAAGTGGATCAAAGACCTAAACATAAAGACTAAAACGATAAAGATCATGGAAGAAAAAATAGGGACAACCCTAGGAGCCCTAATACAAGGCATAAACAGAATACAAAACATTACCAAAAATGATGAAGAGAAACCAGATAACCGGGAGCTCCGAAAAAGCAAACACCTATGCTCATCCAAAGACTTCACCAAAAGAGTAAAAAGACCACCTACAGACTGGGAAAGAATTTTCAGCTATGACATCTCCGACCAGTGCCTGATCTCTAAAATCTACATGATTCTGTTAAAACTCAACCACAAGAAGACAAACAACCCAATCAAGAAGTGGGCAAAGGATATGAACACACATTTCACTAAAGAAGATATTCAGGCAGCCAACAGATACATGAGAAAATGCTCCCGATCATTAGCCATTAAAGAAATGCAAATTAAAACTACGATGAGATTCCATCTCACTCCAACAAGGCTGGCATTAATCCAAAAAACACAAAATAATAAATGTTGGAGAGGCTGCGGAGAGATTGGAACTCTCATACACTGCTGGTGGGAATGTAAAATGGTACAACCACTTTGGAAACCTATCTGGCGTTATCTTAAACAGTTAGAAATAGAACTACCATACAACCCAGAAATCCCACTCCTCGGAATATACCCTAGACATACAAGAGCCTTCACACAAACAGATATATGCACACCCATGTTTATTGCAGCTCTGTTTACAATAGCAAAAAGCTGGAAGCAACCAAGGTGTCCGTCAACGGATGAATGGTTAAATAAATTGTGGTATGTTCACACAAAGGAATACTACGCATCGATAAAGAACAGTGACGAATCTGTGAAACATTTCATAACATGGAGGAACCTGGAAGGCATTATGCTGAGCAAAATGAGTCAGAGGCAAAAGGACAAATATTGTATAAGACCACTATTATAAGATCTTGAGAAATAGTAAAAACTGAGAAGAACACATACTTTTGTGGTTACGAAGGGGGGAGGGAGGGAGAGAGGGAGAGGGTTTTTTATTGATTAATTAGTAGATAAGAACTGCTTTGGGTGAAGGGAAAGACAACACTCAATACATGGAAGGTCAGCTCAATTGGACTGGACTAAAAGCAAAGAAGTTTCCCGGATAAAATGAATGCTTCAAAGGTCAGCGGAGCAGGGGCAGGGGTCTGGGGAACATGGTTTGAGGGGACTTCTAAGTCAATTGGCAAATAATTCTATTATGAAAACATTCTGCATCCCACTTTGAAATGTGGCGTCTGGGGTCTTAAATGCTAACAAGCGGCCATCTAAGATGCATCAATTGGTCTCAACCCACCTGGAGCAAAGGAAAATGAAGAACACCAAGGTTACACAACAACTAAGAGCCCAAGAGACAGAAAGGGCCACATGAACCAGAGAGCTACATCATCCTGAGACCAGAAGAACTAGTTGGTGCCCGGCCACAATCGATGACTCCCCTGTCAGGGAGCACAACAGAGAACCCCTGAGGGAACAGGAGATCAGTGGGATGCAGACCCCAAATTCTCATAAAAAGACCATACTTAATGGTCTGACTGCGACTAGAGGAATCTCGGCGGCAATGCTCCCCAGACCTTCCGTTGGCACAGGACAGGAACCATCCCCGAAGACAACTCATCAGACATGAAAGGGACTGGTCAGCGGGGGGGGGAGAGAGATGCTGATGAAGAGTGAGCTAATTAAATCAGGTGGACACTTGAGAGTGTGTTGGCATCTCCTGTCTGGAGGGGGGATGGGAAGATAGAGAGGGAAGCTGGCAAAATTGTCACGAAACGAGAGACTGAAAGGGCTGACTCAATAGGGGGAGAGCAAGTGGGAGAAGGGAGTAAGATGTATGTAAACTTACATGTGACAGACTGATTGGATTTGTAAATGTTCACTTGAAGCTTAATAAAAGTTAATTAAAAAAAAATATTCTTTGCCAACACCACAACTGGTGAGGAATATTAAATATACCATGGACTGCCAGAAGAATGAACAAGTCTGTCTTGAAAGAAGCATAGCCAGAGCGCTCCTTAGAAGTGAGGATGGTAAAATTGTGTCTCACATACTTCGGACACGTTATCAGGAGGGACCAGTCCCTGGAGGACATCATGCTTGATAAGGTGGAGGAGGGTCAGTGAAAAAGTGGGAGACCCTCAACGAGACGGACTGACACAGTGGCTGAAACGATGGGCTCAAGCATAACAACGACGGTGAGGATGGTGCAGGATGGGGCGACTTTTCATTCTGTTATACATGGGGTTGCTATGAGTGCAACGGACTTAACGACCAGGTCCTTAGGAAACTGACTAGGTCTAACAGCACTGTGGTGTCAATTCATAATTATTATGCTATGAATAAAAGCAGTGGTGGTAAGCATCAGAGGGACGCTGCCAGTCCTTCCTCAGCATTGCCTTTGTCTTCCCAGCATGCCAAATTGGACTCATCCCCAGAACGCCCAAGCTAATCCTTCATTTCCTAATTTAGCCAAAGAGGTTAAGACAGACAATGTGTCAACTTCACATTAATCACACACAAACCCAAGGCTTTCTGCTCAGTCGAGAGAAGCCAGTGAAATTAGAAAAACGTGTCAGATGTGCAAACAACAGGCAGCGTCGGCTGCAAGTGCAGCTGTTTTCTGTCACTAAGGAAAAGCACTCCGCGGCTAACCAAAAGGTTTGGGGTTCAAGTCCACCCAGAGGTGCCTCAGAAGAAAACCCTGGCAATCCACCTCCGAAATACGAGCCACTGGAAACCCTACGGAGAACAGTTTTACTCTGACATGCGTGGGGGCGCCACGAGTCGGAGCTGACTGGGTGGCAAATGGAAGTGAAACCGGCTGCCGTGATGTGACTGGGTTCGTCCCCACTTCTTTCCACCGCCCTTCAATCACCTCATAACCTCCTCCTCTGGATGCCTCCCTACTGCGGTCTCACCCAAGGCTCACATTGTGCCAGACATGCAACCAGTGGCCACAGAATCTATTCTGACTCATGGCGACCCTGTGTGTTTCAGAGGAGAACTTCATCCCACAGGGTCTTCACGGCTGTGACCCTTCCAAGGGACCCCTCGAATATTTGTGGAATGAATGAACAAACGCTGTGTCCTTCTGGTCTCTCTCGTTCTCCACCAGAAATGGATTTATTTTTATAGCTTCAACCACCAACAAAAATGTGTATTTGCAAAATCTAGAGCCACGTTTGATTGTTCCCGCCCTGACCACCAAGCCAAACTTCAGATCCCCATTTTCCCAGTCTACTGGACATTTTCCTTTGGGCTTCCCACCATCTTTTTAAACTGAACTATTTCAAAATAAATTTTGTACATTTCTTCATTCCTCCCTTCCCTAAATTGAGCATTTTGTTTTGAAAATCATCACCATTTCCCCTGCAGTGTAGGATCTTAACTTCTTCCCTCTTTTGACCCCAAGAGGTTTGAGGGTGCAAGGCAGGTCTACAGAGGTTAGTTCACTTGTTTGAACCCCTCTGCTCTGGGCTTTTGCCGGGGGGGTGGGGGGGGAGAGTGCCCTGAAGTGAAGAGTGCTGCTGTTTGTGAAGTGGGAGGCCCGGGACACAGCCTCTGTTCAGGCAGGGATAGCTGGAGATGGTATATAAAAAAAAACCAAACCCGTTGCTGTCGAGTCGAGTCCTACTCATAACGACCCTATAGGACAAAGTAGAACTGTACCACAAAGTTTCCCAAGGAGCGCCTGGTGGATTTGAGCTGCCAACCTTTTGGTTAGCAGCCATAGCACTTAACCACTACACCACCAGGGTTTCCTGGAGATGGCGTAGTCTGCATTTTCTCCTCCCATGGAATTCTTGAATAAACAACGCGCACTTTGATAATCCTCTCAATTCTAGTTACGACAATGAGAACTTTACGACAGGAACAAGAGTCAGAGGAAGCAAACAGAAAAACCAAATCCAAGAGAAGCAGCCCCCCGTTGCCTCCGCAGCAGCCAGTCTGCCTCAAAGCGCCCACCCACCCACCAGGAGTTCTGAGTGTTTCCTACCTATTTCCCCTGCCAAAATCAGGCCATTCAAAAACTCCTCCCCAAAAGGTTTTACTTGGCCTCCCATTCTGTTCTCTGTTTCACCTGGCCTCCTGTGTTGTTCTCTTAGTCCCTGAGTTCCTCTTGCCTCCTGTCAGGAAGAACACGTCCCTACAAAATGAAGGACGCCGTGTCCTTGCATCTGCGGGGTAATTATTCTCTCAATCAATACTTCATTCCCGACAACTGAATAGTTCACCTTCACTTGGCAACTCAGCCCAGGCCAGCTGATCTGTTTGTTTCTTAAAGGAACCAGACTCCCCACCCCCAGCCCTCGTAGGCTTTCAAATACCATTAAAAATAAATTGCTTCTTTCCACCCCCTAAGTTTAATCAGCCCTTTTCTTCTCTCTGACCTCCCACCCAGTTCGGGGTCTATTACCCTAATTTCCAGACTACTGCTGTTTCAGACTCTCCCCGTCACCAGCCTCTACCCACTCCCGAACCATCCTGAACTTGGCCACCTTCAGCTGAAGACTCAGCTTTCCCACTCCAAAACTCAAATGGCTTCTTATAGTCTGCAGAACAAAGTCTAAAACCCTGTGCCCAGAGGACATTTCCTTCTTCTCCGTACACATATCCTTCACTATCGAAAACCAAACCCGTTGCCGTGGAGTCGATTCTGACTCACTGTGACCGCACTTGTTACAGAATGGACCTGCTCCATAGGGTTTTCTTGGCTGTAATCTTTACGGGAGGTCACCAGGCCATTCTTCCGAGGCACCACTGGGTGTGTTCGAACAGCCGACCTTTAGGTTAGCAGGCGAGTGTAAACCATCTGTGTCACCCAGGGGTCTTCCCTTCACTCTACCCTCTCCAGTATCCTCGCTTCTCCCAAACTGCTTCTCCACCTGGCCTTCCTGTGCCTTAATGTCAAAAACAAACTCCTGGTTCCCAGTCCCAAGACCCCATTGTTTCTTGCCTCATGGAACCTAGAGAAGTGACAGTATCTTGATACATAATCAAATAATTAATCAATATGAGACTTGATTATAATGACATTGAGTTCCACAAACCTCACTGTAAATTAATATCGTTATTTCATATTATTAAGCAAGAGTCAAAAAAAAAAAAAAACTGGCCATGGTCAAGATCCAGCTTCGGAACAGCTTTATATGGCCACAGCGCCTCTTGTTGTTTTGAATTTGGATTGGAGAGTGTGAATGCCTGCGGGTGGGGGGAGTCTGACTCTCCCTTGCACCCCAGTGCCCACCACTCAGCGTTATTTCAAACCCCACTGCTGCTGACAGTCACAAGTCCTGCCTGGCCTGAAGGCACTGAGTTTGCAACACCTTTTAGTAGTCACACCTGAAAGATCTCATTGCCCTCTTAAATCTGGAAACCCTAGGAGGACACAGGTTATATCTTATACTCCTACCCTAGCCCCACACAGGACCCAGCACGATACTGAGCACATAAAAATAAAGTAAAATAAACCACACCAGGTGCCACTGAGTCAGCTCATGGTGATCCCATGTCTGGCAGAGCAGAACTGTGCTCTACAGGGTTTTCAGTTCCTGATTTGTCAGAAGCAGATCACCAGGCCTTTTTTCCAAGGCACCTCTGGCTGGGTTCGAAATGCCAACTTGCAGTTAATAGTTGAGCACTTAACCCTTTGCACCACCTAGGGACTCCTACTGAGAATGCTGTTGTTGTCCGGTGCCGTTGTTGAGTCGATTCCGACTCCTAGCGACCCTATAGGACAGAGCAGAGCTGCCCCATGGGGTTTCCTAGGTTTTCTCCAGAAGAGCCACTGGTGGGTTCAAACTACCAACATTTCAGTCAAGCAGCTGAGCGTTTAACCGTTGCTCCACCAGAGCCTGCCATCGAGCCAATTCCGACTCACAGCGACCCTATAGGACAGAGCAGAACTGCCCCATACAGTTTCCAAGGAGCAGCAGGTAGACTGAAACTGCCCACCTTTTGGTTAGCACCGTAGCTCTTAACCACTACGCCACCAGTGTTTCCTTGAGTACAGAGTAGGAGCTTAATAAATACAAGTTGAAGGAATCCAGGCAAGGCTGTGCAATCGATCTGGCTAAGTGCCAAGGCTGGGACATCACACGACTCAGTGAACAAAGGATGTTATCATTCGCCTGTTGAACTTCCCTGATGAAACGCCAAATGAGCGTAGCGTGCGTGCCGTGGAGTTCGCCCCAGGAGTCCAGTACTTCCAGCAACGCCCTGTGCTGCAGCATACTGTCTGTCCTGGAAGTCATCCCACTAAAACAGGTGTGATATTTATCTTGGTTCAAGTCCCCAGTTTAAGTGAATGTCAGTTCATGGAGGAAAAGGAACAGGGGCTTGTTTATTTGGGGGTGTGGAGAGGAGCTTCCCCAAAATGCTATTTACAAATAAGATTCCACTGACACAGGAAATACAAACAGAAAGGGTCTCTTGTTGACCTAAACAAGAAGTGGTTAACCTCGGTCCAATTTCTGTCAGGAGACCTGAGTTACCCTGGTCACTCTGAAGAAAATGCTCTGTTTTTTGGTTGTTGTTGTTGTTGGAATTATCCAGGATGCAGCCGCCTCAGGATCAAACAAGTGACCACCAAGCGTTAGAAAGTGGCAGAAAGAGCCTGAGAGGGTTTTTTTTAATGGCACTGACCGAGGAGAGCCATGGCTGTTATGGAGAGTAGCCAGGCACTCAGGGGCTGGGCCGGACCCATACACGGAATTTATCAATCCTCACAAATGACATCCCAGTCACATTCTTTGACGTCAGACACAGCATTCACACTCTCGTACTTTTTCACTTATTTATAACTCTGCGTCTACCAGCTTCAGCTAACTGTGGGTCAGTCTGGTGACCCCAAGGAAAAGGCCTCATTGTGTGGTATCTTTTACGTAGAAGGTCCAGGTTCCACAAAGGGAATCTTCCCAGGAACCGATACCCGTTGCTGTCTAGTCGATTCTGACACACAGCGACCCTAAAGGACAGAGTAGAACTGCCGCATAGGGTTTCCAAGGAGCAGCTGGTGGGTTTGAACTGCCAACCTTTTGGTTAGCAGCCGTAGCTCTTAATCACTACGCCACCAGGCTTTCCAATGCAAACACCAAACCCGGAAAAACCATACCCATTGCTGTCAACTTTGACCCATAGCAACCTTAGAGAGCCCTCAAAATATGTTTACAAAATATGGTCCAGGCTTTGACAGTCCTGCAGCAGTGGAAGTCAAAAAAATACTAATAAATGAAGCAAGGCCGGTGGGAATTTTTTTCCATTATGTTTAATGACATGGATCTTCCCAAATTAATCCAAGCCCCAATATATCACAAAACTACTCAAGTCATTATATATTCCACAAGCAAAACACCTTGACTGCAATCCTGGCCCCACTGTGATTACTCAAAACTGAAATAATTTCTTGAGCAACATAAAGCTAAAACGGGAACAACTTAAACAATAGCGTTAGCAGATCAGAAAGCAAGAAACAGGCAGATAAACTCTCTGAGGAAAACAAAAATGATTTTAAGTAAGTATAAACATTTAAGTTCTTGTTGCTAAATTGAATGAAAGAGTTATGCTCAAACCATTAAAAAAAAAAAACTCAACACTGACTGTCGTCACGGCTATGAGTAAGTGACATGGGATACTGACTCCTTAGAGCTGATTTCCTTCAGCTGCTTATGCCCCTCTTTATAAGTGGCCCTCTTTTTAAAAAATGTACTATAATCATTTTAACGTAGTACCAGTATATTTTTATTTTTGATGACTACATAGAGGTGACTTCAAAATAAAAAACGGCCAACGATGGCTGCAGAGACACTGAGAACACACCGCTGTAGCTCCTGTCGTGTTGGCCTCTGACTCACGGCGGCCCCACGCACAGCAGAGTGAAGCGCTGCCCGGTACTGCGCCATCCCCACGACGGGCTGCAGGCTGGACCATCGTGACTCCTGGAGTTTTCACTGGCTGGTTTTCAGAAGTGGGTCGCCAGGCCTTTCTTCCTAGTCCGTCTCACTCTGGACGCTCCCCTGAAACTGTTCAGCAACATGCAAGCCTCCGCTGACAGATGGTGGTGGCTAAGCATGAGGTGCACTGGCTGGGCACAGAACCTGGGACTCTTGCACGGAAGGCAAGAATTCTATCCCTCAACCATGACACGTAAGCTCTTTGCCGTTGAGTCCATTCCAACTCATAGTGACCCTACTGGACAGTGTAGAACCGCCACATAGGGTTTCCAAGGAGCAGCTGGTGGATTCGAACTGCTGACCTTTTGGTTAGCAGCCTGAGCTGTTAACCACTACACCACCAGGTCTCCACATAGCCACACGTTATTCCAGGTAAGCCCATGTCATTCAAGCTTACTGTCTTCCTTCCAAAGGTAAAATGCTTGGAAATGTATCTTTATTTGGCTCAAATTCTGAGAAAACGGTAAGTTTTGGTTTTGGAGCCTTTTCTGCTTGAATTTTTTATTTTGTTTTCCTAATTTACCTAATTGAACCAATTCCTGAGGTCAAAGTGAGAAAAAAAAAAAACTTGGCTCTCACTGAAAATTTTAAAAACCAAAAGGGTTTTAGAATATGGTAGAAGAAAATGCTAAAGTATGTATACTATGAAAAAGGACAAAGGTTTCCATTTTCAGGCCCCCTCCTCTCTGGGTCTGTGCCCATGAAGACAAACGTGACCCTTCACCCACCTGTCACACCATCCTCTTCCCCTCCACCCTCCCTCATAAAACCACCTCGCTCATTTAATATCTGGTTTTGACAGTCATACTTGCAGAGCCTATTTACTTAAAATAGTCCTTTTAGAGAAATATTGGAGCCCTGGTGGTGCAGTGGTTAAGAGCCCAGGCTGCTAACCAAAACGTTGGCAGTTCGAATCCACCAGCCGCTCCTTGGAAACCCTATGAGGCAGTTCTAATCTGTCTTATAGAGTCACTGTGAGTTGGAATGGACTGAACAGCAATGGTTTGTTTTTTTTTTTTAGAGAAATATTTGAAGAAGTTTTGTTCCTCAGATAAATTCATTAAGGATTACTGGAAAAAGGGAGGGGTAGGCGACAGAAGGAGAACTATTTTGTAGTTTAAACCACAGTCCAAAGAAACTGGCCTCCTCTTATTACTGTTATTATTGAAATCCAACCTGTACCATATAAATTTAATAAGGCCTGAATTCTCCAGCTGTAAAGCTCCCTTTTCCTAGGGTTTCAGTGGACTTCATGTCGATTAAGCCTGACACTCAAAACCAAAGAAACCCAAAAAACAGATTTACCAAGAAGAGAACATCAGGCTGACAGGCCTCTCCCGAAGACCTCATCAAGGCATTCCTTTAAATGGCGGCTCCCTCTAGCTTGTGTGAAATGTAAACTGATTTTAAAAAACAAGCAAACACCCAAAACTTCTCATGAACATATCCACTGCCAACAGTGAAGAACACCTAAAAAGGCATCTTGACATTTTCGTTAGAATTCTAAGAAACGCTATTCAGATGAAAACCCATCTGCCGCCCAACCCCTGTTATTTTCTTCTTCACGCTCAAAACAAGCACACGAGTTCAAACAAACGTTCCAGCCTGACACCAAACCTGAGCCCGAAACAGCAAGTACTTTAATCAACAGCTCTTACCTGGGTACAAAAGACTGAGTACAAGGTTGGATTTAGAAGGGGTTAGGTACCAGTGGTTTGACACAGATAACAAAAACGGTTGTTCCTTTCCCTAAGGGTATGTCAGTGACTCCATCGGTGGGTTCTTTACGATCCTCCTTCAGCTTCCATCCACATTCGTTTTCCCGCAAAATTTGAAACATCACATCCTGCATATGGTGTGAGAAAAAGGCAAACAATCAACATGACCAAGTACACAAAGGTGGAAACGATGATTTTATACTGACATAACCTCCATATGCGGCTCTACCTTGGATCACTTGGTCTCTGAGCCCCTCCTCCTAGAATGGGACCATGGTAAGGCTAGTGGGCCAAAGCAGCTCTGTGGCCTTCGAGAAGTCACATGACTTCTTTTATTTACTATCCAAACCAAAACCAAAACCATCACTGTTGAGTCGATTCTGACTCATAGCAACCCTACAGGACAAAGTAGAACTGCCCCACAGGGTTTCCAAGGCTATAAATTTATACGGAAGCAGACTGCCACATCTTGCTCCCATGGAGCGCCTGGTGGATTCGAACCACTGACCTTCTGGTTAGCAGCTGAGCATTTAACCACTGCACCACCAGGGCTCCTGTGTAATACCCAAACCAAAACCCAAACCCACTGCCATCGAGTCGATTCTGACTCATACTAGCCCTATAGGATACAGGAGAACTGCCCCATAGGGTTTCTAAGGCTGTAAATCTTTACGGAAGCAGACTGTCACATCTTTCTCCCACAGAGCAGCTGGTGGTTTTCAACTGCTGACCTTTCAGTTAGCAGCCAAGTGCTTAACCACTGCACTACCAGGGCTCCTCTTGTATTCTATCAGGGGATGATAATCAGAGTATCCGCCACCTAGTGTTATTGTGAGGAGTTGGTACAGCCCTTGGCACACAGCAAATGCTCAAAAACTGCTGAGTGCTACTGAGTGGAACTGTGAAACATGGAGACAAGGAAGGCAGGTGGAGAGATGGAAGCCATCTGGGTCACTGATGTTGTCGCCTGCTAAATAAATCCACCTGGACCGGTCCTGCTGCCAGACTTCGTAGTGTAATAGCTAATACCAATCTATTGTTAAGCAGCTTCTTATTGGCTTTTTATTATTTGTACCTGAAATCACCTCAATGTTATGAAGACCAATCAGGCAAGCGTGTGAAGCGACTGCAACACTTATCCATGGCTGGTGGGTATATAAAATGGCACAACCACTCTGGGAAAATGGGTGGCCCTTTCCTATGAAACTAAACATACACCTAACCTCTGGAGCCCTGGTGGCGCCGTGATCGAGAGCTCAGCTGTGAACCAAAAGGTCAGCAGTTCAAATCCACCAGCCTCTCCTTGGAAACCCTATGTGGCAGTTCTACTGTCCTACAGGGTTGCTGTGAGTCAGAATCAACTCGACGGAAGCAGGTTTTTTTGGTTTATCCTCTGACCCAGCAATCCCACTTCTAGGTATTTACACAAGAGAAGTGAAAGTATGCGCCCAAATAAAGACTTGTAAACAAATATTCACAGCAGCTTTATTATTAAGACCCCAAAACTGGAAGCAGCCCAGGTATCTACCGATAGAGAAGGAACAAACAAACTCTGGTATACAAATGCAAAGAAATACTAGCCAGCAATATGAAGAAGTAAATTACTGATGCAGGCAGCAACATGAATGAATTTCTAAAGCATACATAACACCCTGGAATAGGCAAAATTACAGTGTGGTGGAAAATAATCAAAACAATGGTTCCCTCTGAGGGAGCAGGGGTGGAAGTTTTGATTTACTGGGAAGGGCCATAAAGAAACTTCCTAGGGTGGTGGTAATGTTCTGTATCTCAAGAGGAGTCTGAGTGTACAGATGCGTGCATTTATTGGAACTCATGAACAAATCTGTGCATTTCACTGTATATAAGTTGTATATCAAAAGAATAAAACATATTTATTGAACTATTAGTCAATGATATATATGCATGTTGAATTTCTGGAGGAAAATGTATTGATGTCTGCATCTCATTTTGAAATGCATCAAAAAATAAAAATGGATGGACGGACAGACGGATGGATGAATGGCTGGGTGGGTGGATAGGTGTATGAAAGGATGGATAGGTGGGTGAAAGGATGGATAGGTGGATGAAAGGATGGATGGGTGGACAGGTCGATGGGTGGATGGATGGATAGGTGGGTAGGTGGGTGGGTGGATGGGAGGGTGGGTGGATGAGAGGGTGGGCAGATGGATAAGTGGATGGATCGATGGGTGAGTGGGTGGGTGGATGGACAGGTGGACGGACAGACGGACGGACGGGGGGCAGGCGGACGGACAGGTGGGTGGGTGTGTGGGTGGGTGGATAGATGGTGAGATGGATAGATGTATGATAAAACAAGTATAGTTGAGTGTAGCATCTAGGTGGTAGGTATATTTGCATTCATTGTAAAATTCTGAGTTTTCTGTATGTTTAAATTTTTTCATTTAAAAAATTTAGTGGAGGGGGAAGTATCAATAGACTGAAAAAAAAATATGGAGGTAAAAGACCAATTGGATTCTCTCTCCTGGGAATGTGAGACATTTCCAACTTCCACACAAAGCTGGAAAGATGTTGGAACATGAGCTGTAATACCTGCAGTCTCTACAGAGAAGGTCTAAGAGCTCCTATGTCCCCAGAGTGGCTCCAGGACTCACTCTGTCCAAACCTGACTGTTTGGATCTTCCCTGATTCACTCAACTCCTCAGCATCTTTCCAATAAATGCCCTGTTTGCTTAAGGCTCATAACTTTCCCTGGGGTTTCCTACAATCACAAGAACCTTCATTAACTCAGCCCCCAGGACCACTGCCTCACCAGGAATCTGTGACGCAGAAGCGGAGAGTAGGGGAGGGTGGTATGAAGGGCTCCAGGGAAGGCTGGCCAGCAAATTCCCAGCCACTGGTTGAGGACCCTTGCTGTCTAGGAAACCAATTTGTAAGTCAGGATTTACTGATTCCTTTTCTTATATTCTCTCTATCCCATCACATCACTGCCTCAGGGTTTTATGTAACTTCACATTACCCATGCTGAAAGTCAACGCAATTTGGCATTTGGTAATTATGTGGGCCCTGTTCCCAAAGTGGCAATTATGTGGGCTGTGTTCCCTGTAACCACCTAATAAATGCCTAGATGACTGTTTTGGCAACCAGAGATTAAGTGGCCCAGAATCCGCCCTTTCATCTACCAAGCAGAACGTTCTAGGTAGAATCCTGCAAAATGGGCAATTACTGAGCTGTCATCCACATTCCTCTGTGCTGATGGTGGGGAGTCCCAGCCAGCCCCGAGGGCAGGTGACTGTGCCCAAAAGCACGAATGACCCTCAAACCAGAGTTTCAGGAGGCTGACTACCACGAAGCCTTCGCAGGTCATCCCACACTCCTTTATCATTGAAATGACTCAATTATTTTATGTCGCTGGAAAGAGGGCCTACACAGTCCAAACTACCAGATCCCAGCTGGAGCCATTCCAGGGTAGTGCCCACTGACTGCTCCACTTCCAAGGGGCTCGCCTCTGCATACCTGCTCTTCTCTCCCCAGGGTTATTGCATCACACACTCCAGGCATGGAGAGGCAAGATGGTGTCAGGGTTATCAATATGGTCTCTGGGGCCAGACTTCTTGCTGCTGTTGTTTGTTGTTAAGTGCTGTCAAGTCAGTTCCCGCTCATAGAGATCCCATGCACAACAGAACGAAAGACTGCCTGGTCCTATGCCATCCTCACAGGAGTCAGACTACCTGGGTTCATACTGCCATCTCTACCATTCACTAGGCATGTCACCTTGGGCAATGTACTTCTCCTCTCTGTGGCTCAGTTTCCCTATCTGCAAAATGGAATAAATGCCTCATGAAGTTGTTGTGAAGATTAAATATTAACTCATTTAATACATGTGAAGTAGCTAGACCTCATTAAATACACATGAAGTGTTAGGAAGTCCCTGGTCAGTGCAGTTAACACACTCAGCTGCTAATACAATAGCTGGAGGTTTGACTCCGCCTAGACACACCTTGGAAGAAAGGCCTGGTAATCTACTTCCAAAAAATCAGCCACTGAAAACCTTATGGAGCACAGTTCTGCTCTGACACACTTGGGGTCACCGGGAGTCAGAATCAACTCAACAACAACTACGGGGTTTTGTTTAGTTTTTGTATTGTTATTCTGGTCCTGGGTTAGGAAGAGAAAGAATACCCGAGAGACGACATCCCACAGTACGGCCGTCAACAGTCAACAAACTCTCAGCCTGGATAGGGGCTACGTCATCTTCAGAGGTGGCCCAGCTCTTAGGGACCTTAACATTTGAAGAGGGAAGAGACACAGGCCTCGACTGGACTTACACGTGTGACCATCAGGGCAGCTCAAAGGGCAAAGACTTAACAGGGATGGGCCCACTGAGTTACCCTTTCTCCTTCTACATAAACCAGAATATGTGGTTTGCCATTTCTCCTTCTACATAAACCAGAATATGTGGCAAAATTAAGTCAGGAGGGATGGCAAGATGAAGGAAATCCAAATTTTATCTAGAAAAAAATAAGACTTTGAAATTTGAGAGAGGCCCCCTAGGGTTTCCTTTGCACAGTAAGGAGTGAATCACTGCTTTCCAACTGAAACCAAAAGAAGGTAAGGAGCTGTTCTGAGCTTGAGAGGAAAAAAAAGCAGCTGCAAGAAGGAGACTCGGAGGGCTGGGCCTTTGCTCAGGGAATTCAAACATTTATGCAATTGTCAGGGCCTCTGCCTGAAGGTTAGGCTCTGCTCTGCTCAGCTCCAGAGAGTGCCATTCACACAGACAACAGTGCAAGGCCCAAACTTGGGCAGTGCACCATCTACACAACTGTACTAGGTGGAAGACAAGGAAAGAAAAATAGGTCTGATCCAAGCCAGGCAAGGGCTCTCGGGCCCTGGACCCTCAAGTACAGGCAGTCCCTGGGTTCCAAATGTCCGACTTATGTACAGCCCGTAGTTATGAACCAACCCCCGTAAATCCTATATTAAAAATTGGAGGTACATGCAGTGGTTCATAATAACAAACAGGCACTGCTTTGTGACAACATCAAAATATTATTATTATTACTACTATATTATTATCTTAAGGATGTTTTAGTGTCTCTGGAAATGTTGCTTCAATGTTTTTTATGCATAGAAAGGTACACTAAAGTCAAACATTCGACTAACTGACGTTAGATATAAACCGTACCAAATTGTTCCAACTTACGGACGAATTCGACTTAAAGACAGACTTAGGAACGGAACTCTTGCTAATCTGGGGACTGCCTGTATGCTGAAGAGCCAAAAAGCCTGGCAATCTACTTCCAAAAATCAGCAAATGAAAACCCTATGGATCATGGTCTGATCCGCAACCCATCACGGGGATGGCGCGGGACCGAGCAGCGTTTCATTCGGTTGTGCACAGGGTCGCCAGGAGTCGGGGCTGACTCCACCGCAGCTAATGGAGAAGAAACACTGAAGCTGCTTACTTACCTAAGGCAGCAGTTTAAAAATATCTCTGCTCATGCAGTGGGTATTCCTTCCGAGGGTAGCCTTGCCTGTCAAGGTTAGAATTTTCTTCAGAGGTAGGATCTTTCTGTAACAAACACAAATCCAGCAATGACATTACTGGTGATGTAATAGAGACCAATGACACTCAGATGTGTAGTTTTGCATGTAAGAGACCCATGAATCCCATCTATGCTGTGTTTGTGGAGTTCGCTATATATATATGTATATCGACACTTTTTTTTTTTTTAACATTTTAAAGGGATTCCATTACTTGAAAAGATTGGGAATTAACAAGACAAAGCCTACAACTTTGAAAAGACAAAGTAAAATAGTTCACCACCCCCACAGTTAGGGCAATCAATTTATTCATTTGTGTCCTTCTGTAAATCTAGGCTGTCAGCCTTTAAATAAGTCAAGGTGACCGACTCGACTCCATGGTATGGCTGAACCCAGCCGCTAGGAGCACTCTTGGTTAATCCTTCTTTGGAATTCTTTTGAAGTGGTGAAAGGTCACTTGGCTAATTGCTGTACGTCTGCAATAGACTCAAAGTACTGGGTATACCTATCTACGGTACACCCTATAGAACACTTCCCCACCCTTATAAAAGTCGAACAGTCAAAAACACTTTATTAAATTTTAGAAAAACATTCTTCCATATTGTGGCCTTAAACAAATCACAAGCACAGCTGAGCCCTTCTCTGGACAGGGGTTCCTGTGTGTAACAAACAGAAAAGGTGCTGAGGGCCAGTGAGACTGTCCTTGCTCAGCCCTTTGAAAGCACGGTTGTTATGGACTGAATTGTGTCCCCCCAAAATATGTACTGAAGACCTAGTTCCTGGGCCTGTAGATGTGATTCTGTCTGGCAACACCAGTTTTCTGTGGTTTGGGTCTTAATTATCTAGTGCTGCCGTAACAGAAATACTACCAGTGGATGGCCTCGGCAGAAGTTCACTTTCTCACAGCCAGTGGGTTAGAAGTCCAAATTCAGTGCATCAGCTCCAGGGGAAGGCTTTCTCACTGTGTTGGCTCTGGAGGAAGGTCCTTGTCATCAATCTTGCCCTGGACTAGGAGCTTCTCAGCTGAGGGAACCTGGGTCCAAAGGACACGCTCTTTTCCTAGCACTACTTTCTTGGTGGTATGCGGTCGCCATCTCTCTGCTCGCTTCTCTCTTGTATATCTCAAAAGAGATTGATTTAATACACAACCTAATCTTGTAGATGGAGTCCTGCCTCATTAACATAACTGCCTCTAATTTGGCCTCATTAACATCAAAGGTAGGATTTACAACACACAGGAAAATCACATGAGATGGCAAAATGATGGACAATCACACAACACTGGGAATTACAGCCTAGCCAAACTGATACATATTTGAGGGGGGGACACAATTCAATTCATAACAGTTCGTAAATGAAGTCATGCCCGAGCAGAGTGGATCCCAAACCTAATCACTTTTGAGTTACAGAAAGACCAGAACAGACATGGAGACGCACACAGGGGTAAGATGAATGTCATGTGAGGCTCATCAACAAGCCAAGAAATGTCAGCAGACTCCAGAAACCAGGGGGAGGCTAACAGAAGAAACTGACACAACTGAGACCCTGCTTGGACTTTAGCCTCCAGAACTGTGAGAAAATACATTTCTGTTCTTTAAAGCCACCCGTTTGGGGTATTTCTGCAGCAGCACTGGCAAACTAAGATGACCACGCTCTCTCCCTCCGCAGGACTCCCGCTGGAGGCTTGCTCTGCCCTCAAGCACCTGCTCTTCATCCTTCAGCCTCAGTCCGACCATCTCTTCCTCAGGAACGCCTGCCCTGACTCTCGACTAAGTCAAATACCCCAATCATACCCTCTCAGGACACCACGCACCGTCATTTGTAACCATTCCCATTTTACTTGTCTGGTTACATGATTAATGGCTGCCTTCCCCACTAGCCTGTAAGTCCCAGTTCCCGTGAGTATTTCGCCAGCAAAGTTCGCGTTTGATCCGAAGCCCTCACCTTGGTTTGGTTTGGCTGCTGAGCTCTGTGGGATGTCAGAAGACTGCACACCCTCTCATGGATCTTCTTCCACAGGGATTGAAAGCTAGGGTGGAACCTGACCAACAGAGTGAACGGGATGGAGTGTGATGCAGCTGCTAAACAGGGTGCTTCCTTAGGGCATATAACAGCATGTGTTGATATTCATAACAACTTAATAGTAAGAAAAAACAGCAACAAGCAAAATGGCACACACTGTGATTTCAATGTCTTTCTCATTCCTTCTCACAGGAAAACGATGGGAAATGAAAACAATCAAGACATTAAGGATGGCTTAGTTTAGTTTAGGTATGTGGCTATGAGTGATTTTTTTTTCTTCCTTTTACCGTGCTTTTCATGTGTTTCTCTAATGAACAAATGCTGCTGTAACTTTTAAAAATGTAACCTAGAAAACTGAATTCAAAATTTAATCCCAATTATCTTCCACTACAGAGATTACAGAGCCCTGGTAGCGTAATGGTTAAGAGCTCGGCTGCTAACCAAGAGATCGGCAGTTCAAATCCATCAGCCACTCCTTGGAAACCATAGGGGGCAGCTCTACTCCATCCTATAAGGTCGCTACGAGTCAGAATCGACTCGATGGCAACAGGTTTACAGGGATTATATTTTAGGCAACCCAGACCCAACTTAACCACTGGTCTTACAGTGCCTTTCAGCTCCTCAAACACCAAGCATTTTCTCCCTTCTATAAGGCAATCAACTTTAGAAAATTCAGCCATTGAAAGACCTATGGAGCAGAGTTCTACTCTGACATACAAGGGGTCGTCATGAGTCAGAACTGACATGACAGCAACTGGTTTGGTTGTTTTTTCTTAATAAGGATTTTGCCAATACTGTTCCCTCTGTCCAGAACACTGCCACCCACAATCCCTGTCCCTCCTTTATAAACCCTACCCACCCTTCAGACGGCAGTACAAATGGGGATTTCTCAGGAAACTTCTTCCTGATCCCCCTCCTGGAGAGGAGGTCAACGTCCTCGTCATCTGCACCTGGAGTTCCACTCACCCCTCATTCAGAGGACTTCCCCCAGTGGATGTTTTGTCATTATTTGGTTAATATCTGTCTTACTCCTAGTCTGAAATTTTCATGAGGGCAGGGACTGTGCCTTTTTGCTTAATAGCTCATCCCACGGTCTAGTAGGTATTAAATATCACAATAAAATATTCAATAAACATCTGTTGTGTGAGTGAATGAATGAATAAATTCATCCATTCATATTCAGGGTGGAAAAATCCAAAAAACAAACCTGTTATCATTGAGTCGATTCCAACTCATAGCAACCCCACAGGACAGAGCAGAACTGCCCCACTCAGTTTCCAGGGAGCAGCTGGTGGATTCAGACTGCTGACCTTTACCGTTAGCAGCCATAGCTCTTAACCACTGCACCACCAGGGCTCCATACGGGGCTGGGGGAGTACCAAACTCTAAATTCTGCAGTATAACGAAGCGAAAAATGTCCACAGCAATTTGATAAGGAAAAGCATGGGCACTGTTTTCTAAAAATGCCTAAAGAATTCAAGCATTCGAATGAAATCATTCTCTTCAATGAATGTACAATAAACGCTGGAAATGATGGGGACATTTCAGTAATCCACTTGTCATTCTGGGGCACCACACCAATGACCTCCGATGCAACTGTGCCGCTGCTCAGTCCTAGGCCTGCTCCCAGGCCACCCATCCTGGCTCATGCTGTAACAAGCATGTCCCACCAGTTTCCAGGGAGATGAGACCAAGAGTACAACTGGATCTACACAAGCCTATTACCACCCCCAGGAAAACAACTCATTTGGCTCTCGTGACTAACGCTGCAATGAACATTAGTGAACGAGTATCTGCTGGGTCCCTGCTTTCAAGTCCTCTGGGTATCTACCTAGGAGTGGAATTGCTTTTAACTGTACTTCTATTAATGGGTTGTCCGTCAGTTTGTCATACTGTGGTAGCTTGCATGTTGCTGTGATGCTGAAAGCTATGCCACCGGTATCCAAATACCAGCAGGGTCACCCATGAGGACAAGTTTCAGCTGAGCTTCCAGACTAAGACAGACTAGGAAGAAGAGCCTGGTGGTCTACATCTGAAAAAGCTGGCCAGTGAAAGCCTTATGAATGGCAGCGGAAAATCATCTGATATAGTGCCACAGGATGAACCCCTCAGGTTGGAAGGCACTCAAAATACAACTGGGGAAGACTGGCTCCTCAAAGTAGACTTGGCGTTAGTGATGTGGGTGGAGTCAAGCTTTCAAAACCTTTATTTGCTGATGTAGCAAGACTCAAAATGAAAACATACAGCTGCATTTTACTTGGATCCACAATCAGTGCCCTTGGAAGCTGCAGTCAAGAAATCAAATGACATACGCATGGGGCAAATCTGCTCCAAAGGACCTATTTAAAGGGTTAAAAAGCAAGATGTCACCTTGAAGACTAAGGTGCGCCTGACCCAAAAAAAAAAGCCATGGTATTTTCAATCACCTCATATGCATGTGGAAGCTGGACGATGAATAAGGAAGACCAAAGAAGAATTGATGCCTTTGAATTACGGTGTTGGCAAAGAATACTGAATATACCGTGGACTGCCAGAAGAATGAACAAATCTGTCTTGGAAGAAGTACAGCCAGAGTGCTCCTTAGAAGCAATGACAGCAAGACTTTGTTTTTTTTTGTTTTTTTTATCAGGAGGGACCAGTCCCTGGAGAAGGTCATCACGCTTGGTAAAGTAGAGGGTCAGCAAAAAAAGAGGAAGACCCTCAATGAGATGGACTGATACAGTGGCTGCAACCATGGGCTCAAACACAGCACAATTGTGAGCGTGGCGCAGGGCCCAGCGATGCCTCCTTCTGTTGTGCACAGGGTAACTCGGAGTCGGAGCTAACCTGAGGGCACCTGAAAATAACGACAACCTGTACAGAAGGCTCGTGGGCAGAAGCCATGGGCTTTCCCAGTCTGGCAGCAGAGACGTCTTTTGTAGTGTAAGAGGATAGAGCTTTGGTTGCCACATCCAAGACCATCTCCCCATTTTACAGATGAGAAGACTAAGATCTACAGAAGTGGAGTATTTGTGTGCAATCACCTAACACTTAGAAACAGATGGAAGTCTCCTCACATCCATTGGAGGTTCTTTCTACTCCTTGTTTAAAAAATCAATTCTCTATAGTTTTTAAATCCAGGCTAATCCCGGCCCTGCCCCCACCTCCACTTTGCCAACCTGCTGGGTTCTAGGCTGGTGACAACAGAGAAGAGGGGAAGGAATGGGGTCAGGCACAGAGAGGCATAAATGTGTCCCCAACTACCTGCCTCTGTGGACCAAGGCTGAATTTAACAATTTCTCATTGTCTGCTTTTTATCTGTGGTTTTCTTCCAATATCACAAGTAATGAACTCCCCATATGTTAATAGATTTTATTAAAATATTTGATTTGATTTTCTCAAGTCCATGATTAAAACATTTTAATATCAAGCTATTCTATCACTTCTGAGCAGACTACCACTTTCTTAGTCTACCTCACACCTGCTATCCACTCCTTGGAAATTTCAGGGCCACATTTGTTCCGGAATATACTTCTCCAGGAGTCTCTTTATGAACAGTTGTGTGATTCTGATGTGGGGATTTCTCTTCTTATTCTCATCAGAAGTAATGCAGAGAAAGGCAGTCATATCCTTCATTCACAGCAGCTGTCTTAAAACATCACCTTTGGTGGCACTTTCTCGAGTTATGGTGACCAACCATCCTGGTTTGCCCAAGACTGGGGGTTTGCCAGGATACAGGACTTTTCAGGGCTAAAATAGGAACAAGCCAAACCCAGTGATGTCGAGTTGATTCTGACTCATAGTGACCCTACAGGACAGAGCAGAACTGCCCCATAGGGTTTCCAAGGCTGTAATCTTTATGGAAGCAGATTGCCACATCTTCCTCCCAAGGAGCATCTGGTAGGTTCAAACCGCCTGCCTTTCAGCTAGCAGCCAAGTGTTGAACCACAGCACCACCAGGGCTCCTTAAAATAGGGGTCGTCCCAGGCAAACCAGGTTAGTTGGTCACCTGACTGGAGTATGTAGTTTGGTTAAAAAAAAAAGTTTCTGCTCTCGATCTCTGGCCCGCCCTCAAGACACACGCAAACATGTTTTTTATTGTGACGATAACGTAAACAAATGGGGAAAACCATATCTAGAAAAAGAGAAGGAAAATACACCTACATGTTAATAATGTTTGTCTCTGGGTTGTAGGACTACAAAAAAACTACGGGTGATTTTTTTCACGCCTTGTTTTCCTGTAATTTCCAAACTTTCTATAGTGAGCACTTTTATACTAAGGAAATCAAAAGCTTTATTTGTTTAAATGTGCGACAGATTAAAAATGGGTGGGTAAATAGTATCTATGCCAACGTTAAACCAGGTGCCACGGAGTCGACTCCAACTCACGGTGACCCCGCGTGTGTCAGGGTAGAACTGTGCTCCCCAGGGTTTCTTAGTGGTTGAGTTTTCCAAAGTGGATCGCTAGGCCTTCTTAAAATAGATAGTATCTATGCAGTGCAGTGGTTGAGCGCTCGGCTGCTAACTGAAAGGTCGGCAGTTTGAACCCACCAGCCGCTGAACAGGAGGAAGATGTGGCTGTCTGCTTCCACAAAGATTACAGCCTTGGAAGCCACAGGAGGAAGATGTGGCTGTCTGCTTCCACAAAGATTACAGCCTTGGAAGCCACAGGAGGAAGATGTGGCTGTCTGCTTCCACAAAGATTACAGCCTTGGAAGCCACAGGAGGAAGATGTGGCTGTCTGCTTCCACAAAGATTACAGCCTTGGAAGCCGTAGGGGGCGGTTCTGCTCTGTCCTGCAGGGTCACTAGGAGTCAAAATCGACTCAACGGCAGTGGGTTTGGTTTTTTATGCAAAAGCTGGAGTCCCTGGCTGGTGCAAACAGTTTAGACTCACTTTTTACCGGGAACTCCAAGGGTGGTGCCAACGGTTAACTTGCTAAGCTGGAAATCAAAAGGCTGGAGATCTGAGTCCACCCAGAGGCACCTCAGAAGAAAGGCCTGGTGACCTACTTCTGAAAAGCCAGACACTGAAAACCCTATGGAGCACTGTTCTGCTCTGGCACACAAGAGGTCACCATGAGTCAGGGTCAACTCGACAGCAACCGGTTTCGTGTGCCAAAGTCAGTTGTCTGTCTTGTTTTCAACTAACGGATCCTGAAATAGGCCTTCCAGAGGCAAAGGAAAGGCTCATCTCTGACTTTTCAACAAATTTTAAAAGCAATAATCATGTTTTCATACCAAGGCATCCCAAACTGAATATCCCTAAGAAAGCAAACACAAGAAGTGACCTGGCTTTACTCCGGCCACACTACCATGCGTTCTGCAGGCAAAGACAGGTGCTCGCTGCTAACCTTTCTCGGAGAAGGGGCTGATCCAGAAGCGGGCTGGGTGACCTGGAATGCTGGGAGGTGGCAAACGAAGTTTTCCGGTGGAAGTCGGCATCCCCTTGGTTACTGTAACTGGGCGAGGGCTTTCCAAACTTACTGGAATCTAAAGGTGACAGTGAGTCGTTCCTGAGAACAATCCGCTCATCTGGCTCTTTGATAACCTGAGTGACAACGTGCATTCGTCTTTAGTGGCAGTTTTGTTTTGTTTGCTTAATTGAAAGTTGGGAAGTGGGTTGGGAGGAGGAAGAGATTAGGGGCAAGATGACAGACTATCTGCCCCAGAGATCTCCTGCAAATAAAAAAAGGGCATAGAGAAGCCTGGAGACATTCTTGTAAGTCCAAGCCAAGAAAAGACAAGCAAGATCACACAACCAAATTCTGAATGTTTGGCGTTTATTAACAAGCTGAAGAGACCCATACTCTGAGCTCTGATTTTTGAGGTTTGGGGATTATTTGGTTTAGGAAAGATACCTTTTTCTTTTTTTTAACAAAACACTTAAAGCATAGTCTACTCAATTTTCTTTGCACACGTATATTTTTGTGTTATAACACTTAGGGTTTTTTTTTTTTAATTCTTTTTATTATGGCAATTTCCAAGCACGCATGAAAGTGGAGAGACTGGCATAGTGAACATCTCATCACCCATCTCCACC
Source organism: Elephas maximus indicus (assembly GCF_024166365.1). Classification (NCBI taxonomy): domain Eukaryota; kingdom Metazoa; phylum Chordata; class Mammalia; order Proboscidea; family Elephantidae; genus Elephas; species Elephas maximus. The sequence continues at coordinate 5,941,899 of NC_064827.1, read as the reverse complement.
CACCAAACAAAAAGCCAAACTGGTTGCCGTTGAGTTGATTCCGACTCATAGCGACCCTAGAGAACAGAGTAGAACTGCCCCGTAGAGTTTCCAAGGAGTGGCTGATGGATTCAAACTGCCAACCGTTTGGTCATCAGTCAAACGCTCATCAAATTTCAGCATTTTGCTACTCTTCTTGTGTTATAACACTTAAGTCTGAGCCTTGACCTTGACAAACCAATCAAGGTTTAAGAACTAAGTGATTCACCACCCCTATGTTAAAAGGTACCTGATTACAGAAAAAGCAGTGGAAATCACTACTAGTAAAGTAGGTACCCCACCACCTGTCTGTCAGTCTGTCTTGCTGCGGTGGCTTGCATGTCGCTATGATGCTGGAAGCCGTGCCATCAGTATTTCAGATACCAGCAGGGTCACCCATGGTAGAGAGGTTTCAGCAGAGCTTTCAGACTGAGACAGACTAGGAAGTAAGGCCTGGCAATCTACTGTGCGCCATGAAAATCAGCCCATGAAAACCTTATGAATCACAACAGAACACTGTCCAATTTGCTTGCTTTGCACATGTCATTAGGAGGGGCCTAGAGAAGGACATCATGTTTGCTGACGTAGCAGGCCAGCGAGGGTGAGGGAGACTCTCAGGGAGATGGATTGGCACATTAGCTGCAACGATGGACTCGAACGTGCTGGCAATGGTGAGGGGGACGAAGGACCGGGCAACACTTCCTTCTGTTGTGCATAAGTGTACGCTGAGTCGAAGTTGACTCACCCGCACTACCGACAACAAAGAAGGCATTGGGCCTACACACACCTCGCTGGTGATTCATCCCACATGTGTAAAAAGCTTACGTCTGGGGAACCAACCAGCCAACCTCCAAGGGAAACAGAGAGTGCAGCCTGGACGCCTCTTAAACGCTAGCTGAGCCATAGCAGCTCCATAAGCAGCACGAATTAGAAACGTAGCTCTCCACCACTGAGTGGCAAAAACACAATAATCGACATAAGAGAACAGGAAATAAATCGTTTTACAAACGCTATTTCTAAAATTACCTTGACGTTAGCTGCAAGGCTGTCGAGAGAAGAAGCTAGAAGAAAGAAGAACAGGTGTTTCAATGACTCATTGCTACCAGTTGCCCCTAAAACTGCTGTTACATTTATCCCACGGCAGCACAAAAGTATGAGACGATGAGGAATTGATTATTAAAGAACTTGAACACTCCCTTGTAAATCAAACTATCACTTTTCCATCTCCTTTGAGACACAGCAATTCGAACTATGCGTTTTTCTGTCCTCTTTTGGGTCCACAGGGAGCACTATATTAATGACATAGGGAAACGGGAAAGGCAAAGGCGAGTCTAAAGAGAAACAAGTTCGGTGACCCTTAAGCACCCAGGAAAACTAATATTTGCTCAGGTGCCCAGAGCCAAGAAGACGGCAACGAGGGTCTGAGAAAATTCTCGTGCTCTGCCTCTTCTGCCACTCCCAATACCTGGTTCTCCTGGAATCTTAGTTACGTGGGAACTCTTTAACACAAACGTTAAACTGAGACACTGTAATGTGCAAGAGCTTGGAGGAATATAATGCAGCAGAGATGTAAATCGTTAAGGTTGCCCTAGATAATCGTAATTAGAAAATAGACCTGATGCCAGAGAATGGTAAAGCTAACTAGGAAGTGAAGTAGTAAACACACACAGACAAAACCAAGACTAAACTGAATGCTTCCAGATTGAAAAAAAAAAAAAAACCTCTGAAATCAGAGGCTATGCTAAGGCACCCCAGCTTCCCCAGTGTGAGTGTGGCTTACGCAGGGACAAGAATCCTCCAGGCCGCTGGTAGTAAGAAACCAAAAAAAAAAAAAAACTGCTGCCATCGAGTCAATTCTGACTAGTAGCGACCCTATAGGACAGAGAACTCCCCCATAAGGTTTCCACGGAGCGGCTGGTGGATTCAAACTGCCAACCTTTTGGTTAGCAGCCATGGCTTTTAACCACTATGCCGCCAGGGTTTCCTGGTAGTAAGAAAGAAGATGTAAAAGAGACTGTTCATATCACCTGGGCATGGACAGATGTGTGTGTCCAGGGGCTCTTTTATCTCCCACGCACAGCTGGCAGGGAAGCAGCCATGCTAAGGCCCTCTACAGCTGTGGCCACAAACCTGTCCTGTGGCCTAGCAGCCCCCTTGGTCCTGGTTCTGAGCGCCCCCTTTCAAACGGAGCTTGCCTTCATTCCCTTCCTTCTCAAAGTGCCAATGGACCAGCCATGGACCGCGGCAAAATCACCTGGAACCCTGCTAGAAAGGAAGACTCCCAGGCCCCACCCCCGCCCCGGGCCGCACCCCAGGCCCTACCCCAGCCCCCACCCCAGCCCCCACCCCAGCCCTCCCTAATCAGAATCTGCAGTTGGACAAGATTCCCAGGTGATTCGAATGCACATTCAAGCTGGAGAAACCCAAAACGAATCCCTGTCACTGTAGAGTCCAACTCATAATGAGTCTACAGGACAGAGTAGAACTGCCCCACAGGGTTTCCAAGGAGCTTTATTTATTTATTTTTGCAAAAACCTACACTCTCTGGAACCTCTGCTCTCTACCTGCCAAGATTAAGACGGGACAGGGGCCTAGACCAATATGGTGACCGAGTCCCATCATTACTGAGTCAGCTTTAAGCCCTACTTGTCTTCCCTGGGAAAGCACATGCGGCCGTTGCTTGATTTCACAGTAACAGGAAGGACAGTGCTGCTTTTATACGCACAGCACGGGTGGTTTTCAACTTACATTAAGTGTCAGAGGTGATGAAACACTTTCAGCTTCAAGCCCTGCACTCGGTCCTGAGCCAGCTGCCACCAAGCTGTCACCACTACCCAAGAACATCAGCTTGAAGGACTACGTGAGACTGTGAAGTCCCTTGAAAGCATAAACCTTTACACCCGAGATGGGAACCCTGCCGTCAGGGCTGCTGCAGGTCCAGTCTGACCAGGAGGCAGGGCAATGGACCACCAGCATTCCTTCCTTATCTAAGGACTGTAAGTCCAGGAAGGGTTAAACTTACTGCCTATTGATGTGGTTGATGCATTTCAACCACAAGGTTATGGTCTCCAAGAGATGCCTTAACCTAGTGCCTCTCACTGTGTGGTCCAGGGACCTCCCCAGGGGTCCCCAAGACCCTTTCAGGAGATCCCCAAGGTAGACTCTGTTCTCGTAATAATACTAAGACACAGTTTGCCTTTTCACTCTCATTCTTTCATGAATGTACAATGGAACTTTCCAGAAATTACACAAAGTGTGATGATGTCTCCACCTCGATAGCTAATGGAATGGGTGCTTGGGCTTTCTTGTGTATTTTAAGTGTCTCAATTTTATTTCTAACATGTTACATATCGACACAAAGAACACAACTCCTCACCGAAACAAAACAAAAGCCCTCGGGGTCCTCAATACATAATGTTTAAGAATGCAAATGGGTGCTGAGGCCTGGAGGACTGAGATCCACGGCCTTAACCTAACTGCTTCAGAGAGCCTGGCTCCCCTCTCTGCTGACGTGGAACCTTGTAAGACCAGTGTATCTCTGCTGATCTCCACCCATCCTCTGCTCATTCCCATCCAGAAAATGGCTTATCTTGTTTGTTCACTCTCAGTGGTGCCTGGCAAGGAGTTTCACACCAGGGTAAAGCTGCTGTCTGCTTTTTCAGCCCAGCCAGGGAGCCACTTGAACCTCAACACCCTCAGTTAGCAGCACTGCTGAGAACATTCCTTCCATACCGAGGGGAACTCTCAAACGGAGACCTTCTGACTCTGCTCCATGGGCTCGCCTCCCTGGCAACTCCACAGCTGGAGACTACTCGAGAATCAGGCCCCCAGTTTCCAAGGCAACTTGTGATTCCTCAAACGAAAGAAGGTTCAGAAGTAGGATCCTTAAGTTTCCACACACACACGTTCAGGAGAAACTTAAGTACCTCTTCTCGTTGGAAATGGAAAGTCTGACAACTTGCACTTTCTTCTAGCCTTTCGAGACTGGTGCTCTGAAACAGCCTCACCGAAGGGCTTTGCACTGTCCACCTGAAGGAAAGGGAAGAAGCAGGACTTGAACGCGCCACAGCCCGTATTACCAGCAGCTGTCGCAGTGATTCCAACTCATGGTGACCCCATGCCAGGCAGAGAACTGTGCTCCGTGGGGTTTTTGTTCTGTCGTGCATGGGGTCACCAGAAGTAGACGGTCACCCTGACAGCAACTAACAACATCATATTTAGATATCACGTTCTATTAATAATCTTCAAAAATCAAAAAACAGAGATGGCTGACGGTCTTTGAGCAAGTCCTCTCTATCAGACCTCTTTATAGGCGCCTCCTGGCATCAACACCAGGAAGTGCACATCATTTAACCTATGACCATGCATGAGTTACAAGAGGGAGGCTGGTATGGTGGAAAGGGCACAGGTCAGACAATTGCGGTTGCATCCTGACTCTGCTACTTGCCAGGTGGTGTGGGCTTGCCCAAGTTCATCTAAATCCCCTCTATCCCCGGTAAAATGGACACACCCTCACCCTTGCCCTCCCCATTCCAAATGGCTCTAAAAAATTATTTTAGGCTCACGTGTCTAACTACAAACGGAGGCTTGATTTCTCTGGAGATTTTGAAACTATTTCCAAAGTTCAAATGAGTTGGCTGGTCCTGGAAGAGACGCCTGGTAGGATATGGAGAGGGCGCCCGGGACTGGAGGCCTCGGGGTACCCTGTCGAGATTCTTTCCTTTGGGCTTCGTCTTTGTGCTGTATAGGGGGAATATTGGTCCAGGTGATGCAGATAAGGGCCTTTGTGGATTAAGTCTGTCTTCCTAAAACCAAAAGCAAAGAATATTCTTGAAAAGGAAATTTAAAAATGAATAAAATTCCATCAAAATGTAACTGCATTTAGTCGAACTTTTCTTTAAGGGAAAGACTGAACATCTCAGACTTACAAAAAATAGACTTAAGGAAGGGCATTTTCTTTTTCCAGTTCAGCTTAACATTATTTACTAGTATTTATAACTTGCCAGAATTCTATGTTTCATTACAGTGATATTTATTTGTACTGGGGGAAAGTTGGAAAGCACCAGACACACCCCCCAACCCATCCATAAATAAATAAATAGGCTGGTAGGTAGACAGGTAGGAAGATGAAAGAGAGGAATGAAAAAGGGAAGAGGGGGAGAGAAAAAGGAAGATAATTTGGCATATTCTTGAGTCTAGCCATTTTACTTCGAAGGATGTATCATAAGGAAACAACCACGACTATGTGTGCAGGGTCACTATGAGTCGGAATCGATTCAATGGCAACAGGTTTTTTTTTTTTTTTTTAATGTGGATAGCTATAAAAAAGATTACGACAGTTGAAAAATTAGAAACCAACTGTCTTGGCAAGTAAACAATTGCCTCTCAGCTCCAAACCCACCCTTCTACACCCAGCTTTAAGATACGGGGGCTGGCATCCCACACACCCATTTCTGCCTTTCCAGCTGTTCCACGCCCCTCCCCCCACCCGTCCCCGGGTAGGGCTCTACCACTAGAGGACGCTAGAGGAAGCCTGCAAGGCTGGAGGGGGACAAAGGCACTGGCTTCTCCCAGCTTTGCCTGCTATTCCTGCCAGCCTCACCTCAGAAACCACACTTCCCCTTGGCAGCGGCCAACGGTTCCCCTGTAGTTTGTTTGGTGTATTTCATACTCCCAGAACTGGCCTCCTTGAGTCCCCTCAGACACCAGCGCCAGCCGGCCAGAGACCTCTCCACAGAGATCTGGATCTAGCCCCACACTCCTGAGGCACCCACAGCGGCAGTATCCCCCTTAGAGATCTGAGCCCCAGCCCTGCAGAGTCCCTCTCTGAATTCCCCAGGTACCAGCTCACCCAGGAAGCAGCCCCTCCCTAGAGGTCAGGGCCCATGTCTGTGGGGCCCCTCCAAACGTCTATATTCTTGACAACCCCAACCTTGTCCCTTGGTTTCCACAGCCCTGTGGGTGGAAGCTGCCTACCACAGTTACCATCTCTGTCACCTCAGTGTTCCCCTTTGACCTGTCTGCCCTTCATACCCTGTACAACCACTTTTTTATAGTATATTTTTCCTGTTAAAATAACTGGTGTAGTTTGTTTTCCTGGCTAAGGGATCCATTAAATGCCCCCCAAAAGGACAATAATTGGCCAAACAAATTAGGGTACTTCCATACAGTGGAATACTATGAAGTTTTAGAAAATTGCATAAGACCACTTAAGGCCATGAGAAAATATTCATAATATATTAAGTGAAAAAAATGAAGATACAAAATAACCAGTGTAGTATGATACTAACCTTTTAAAATGAAAGTGTGTGTGGCGGGGGAGAGGGTCATAGAGAAGGATCCCCACCCAGCGCTGTCAAGTTGATTCTGAATATACACTATAAAATGAGGCAAACTCATCTCTAGATGGTAGGAACTAACAGTTAATTTTATTTTGTTCTTTTTGATTATCTGTATTTTCTAACTCTCTAAGATGAATGTGATAGTTTTGTTATAAGAAAAAAAGAATAAAATTTATTATAAAAAATTAACACTTAAATGAATATCCATATTAAAAAAAAATCCATATTAGGAGGTTAAAATAAGATTAAAATGGTCAAAGAGAAAGACAGACAGCCTGAAAAATCTCCATGCACACAGAGACTGGAAAAAACAGAAGATAAATAAGGAGAGACGAAAAAGTCGTTAGTGCCTTTCTTAAAACTATTAATTACGTCCCTGTAATGTGAGTTCTTATGCCCAGTAGAAGGATAGGTTTCCTCAGATCACCAACCCTTTTTCTCATTCAGTACCCTTAACCCACAGCCCACATTTTTAAGGTATTTTCCAGGACCACGGGCATGATTTGGGATGATAAGCATTTTGTTTTCCCTTATTACTTTTATTCTATCTTGTTCCAAAAGTATTTGCGAAACCATACAAAGTACATTCATTCATTCTCCATCTTGTTCTGGAAAGGACTTTAAATGGCTACAAAATGAAGTAAAGTAAAAGAAATCAGGGTGAAGGGAAATGAGGGTTGAACAAGGCAGTGAAATGGAGAGTCTACAGGGATGCCCCAAGACTCTGCGTGGCTGCCAAAGACAAACCACAAACGCAACTCTGAGCTTCAGCGAGAGAAAGAAGGAAACACGATTGTTCATATGATAACAGCAGACGCCTTGGAGCAACACAAAAAGGCTACCTAGCCTACTTGGGTCACACTTGTGACTCTAGCTGCTGTATCACGCTGCTTCACAAACCACACCACGCTGAACACACGGCAAACATACCTGCTCTAATTCACAGCCTGGCTGAGCAAATCATTTGAGCACAGAAAATCAAATCTAGCACAAAGTCTCTAGGTTTCTGCGTGCCCAGGTGCATCCAAACTTGGTAAACTGAGTTTCGGCTGAAATTCCTTTAATTTGTGCATAAAAGTCCTGTCATTTCTATCATGGAATTCTCAATTATACTTACAAGAAATCGGTTTCTATGAAGGCACACACGTTCTCTGATGGCTGTCCTTGTAGAAAACTCTAATTTGGGAGCAATGCCCTAAAAATAAAATGGCATAAAAGATGCAAGTAAGAGTACTAGAAACAGGTCTTTGTCCATCCCATGCTAACCTGAAATCACTCAAGAACTTAACTGCTCTTCTGTTTGATTGGCATAACCCACAGTCATGACACCTAAGAAGAACAGGGAACATTTATGTAGTACACGTACCAGGTACCGGGCCCTGTCCTAAGTACTTTGCATATATTAACTTATCTAGTCCTCACAACTACTTCAGCTGCAGGTCCTAACAGTATCCCCATTTCGTAATGAGTAAACTAGGACACAAAGAGTTCAAGTATTGCCCAACTAGTCATGACAAGAAGTCCTTGGGTGGTACAAATAGTTAACACGGTTGACTGCTGTCTGTCTTAGTCATCTAGTGCTGCTGTGACAGAGATACCACAAGTAGGTGGCTTTAACAAACAGAAATTGATTCTCTTACAGTCTAGGAAGCTAGAAGTCCAAATTCAGGGCACCAGCTCCAGGGAAAGGCTTTCTCTCTCTGTCAGGTCTGGGGACAGTCCTTGTCATCAATCTTCCCCTGGTCTAGGAGCTTCTCAGCGCAGGGACCTGGAGTTGAAGGATATGCTCCATTCCTGATGCTTCTTTCTTGGTGGTATGAGGTCCCTCTCCTTTCTGCTGGATTCTCTCTTTTATATCTCCAAAGAGACTGACTCAAGATACAACCTAATCCCATAGATTGAGTCCTGCCTCATTAATAGAACTGCCTTTAATCCTGCCTTAACATCATTTCTTTTAACATCATAGAGATTAGGATCTACAACACATAGGATAATCAAAACAGATCACAAATAGCGGACAACCACAAAACATTGGGAATCGTGGCCTAGCCAAGCTGATACACATTTTGGGGGGATACAATTCAATCCACAACAGCTGCTAACTGGAAGGTTAGAGGTTACAATTCATCCATAGGCACCTTGGAAGAAAGGCCTGACAATTTACTTCCAAAAAATCAACCACTAAAAACCCTATGGAGCACAGTTCCACCCTGACACCCATGGGTCACCATGAGTCAGAGCTGACTCAGCGACAACTGGTTTTAGTACTGACAGCTGGTATCTGACCCCAGGCATTCTGGCTCCAGCATCCACGCTGTTAGCTACTCTAAGACATTGGCCCATGGAATTGGATGAGATTACCTAGGGAGAAAGAGGTCCTCCTTGCCTACCTACTTGCTTTGAAAAACTTGCTTTACCTTACATCGAATATTTATGTTAATTAGATTTATTTCCAAACTCTTTGCATTTGTTTGTTTCATTGATCAATATTTCTATATCTGTTTAGTACCATATCATTTAAAATACTGTTGCTTTATAATACATTCTGATGCTAAAGGGCTAGAAGATCATTTTATCACAATAAAAGCTGAGATTATTGTCTGTTTATATTTCCATAGAAATTGTAGGTGCTTTTTGTCAAAATGAGGTTTCTCCCATTCTCACTAACCCTCGACTTTACCAAACGTGACGTCCTTTTCTAGCAATTCGTCTTCCCTGATGGCATGTCCGAAGTAAGTGAGCTGAGATCTCAACGTCTTCACTTCTAGGGAACATTCTGGTTGTACTTCTTCTAAGACCGATTTGTTTTTGTAATGACAGAGCTGTACCGTGGATGTTCAACACACCCTGAGTTTATCATGTATGTTCAACATACCCTCCATGAGACAGACTGACACAACAGCCGCAACAATAGTTCAAACATACCAACAATGGTGAAGATGGTGCAGGGCTGAATGACGTTTCGTTCTCTTATACACAAGGTCACCACGAGTCAGAGCTGACCCACAGCTAACAACAACATCTTTTAAGCAATTCCTTAAATATAATTTAATTGTAAGAATTAATACTTTACCTCTAGTGCACAAGGAATAATGGGATCTTTCCAGTATTTTTTAAGCCCTTTCTCTGGTAATTAAGGAGCCCTGGTGGCCCAATGGTTAAGTGCTAGGCTGCTAACCGAAATATCAGAGGCTCAAACCCACCAGCCGCTCCGAGGGAGAAAGACGTGGCAGTCTGCTTCCATAAAGATCACAGCCTTGGAAACCCTGTGGAGCAGTCCTATTCTATCCTACAGAGTCGCTATGAGTCAGAATCAACTTGATGGCAATGGGTTTTTTCTTGTAATTACCTGCATTTATAAAGCCTATAAATACAACTCCTATAGGTTCTTCTTCCTCTTTATGCCTATAGAGTTAAACAGAGATAATACTCGGGGAAATAAAAGAAAGGATGTTTCTCCTTGTCTTGATACTTTGTTGGGTACCAGACCAGTGTTTGTAAATGGCTTTTATTTAACAGAAAACTCAAGCAAACCGAAGTGAGTATCCCCAGTTTTTTTTTTCCTTTTAGCATCTAAAGAGCAATACCCCAATAACTCCAAATAATACAGGTGAGCATTTTCTGTGTACCCTAGATGTAAGTGACACACAGAGCAGCTCTGAGAAATAAACAGTTTCAGCAACAGTCACCAACGCCACAAAGATAACGGAGGGCTTAACGGGACGGTCACGAGGAATCCTGGTTAGCGTCACCTTTGATGAATGTTTGCCGTTTGTGGTGTCAGAATTATTCCTGCATGTTACACGTTCTACGCAGTACTTTCCACAAGGCGGAGATTTAAGAAATTTTTTGTTAAATAATAATAATAATAGCAATTCCTGTGGCAGTAACAGGAAAGTCGAGCTTTAAATGTGCCTTTTAGAATTCACAAAGACCGTCAGATGAAGTCATCCAAGTGACATAAAAGTCAAGACACTGTCAGAGTTGCTGCAGAGATTTAAAAAATCGCGGATAACATCAAAATGAATACTTCGGTTTCGGTTCAGACATTGCCGTCCAAACAGCTAGACCATCAGCTGAATATCTGCCGTGTCTTTCGAATATCCCTCAGTAACATCAGGTCGTCTATCCGCCTCCCCTCTGTTAAACGGAGACCGTAACGCCTGCCTCGGCTAACTTGAGAATTCGTATGAGGAAAATGAGCGTTCGTGTGTGGAAATGTGAAGGGACAAAATAACTGAGAGATGGCAATGTACTCTGTTTTGCTGTTAGTGTTAATAAAACGGCAGCCAGGACTAAATCGATGGATAATATCAAATCTGTTAGTCTACATTAAACGGAGGTGAATAAAGCGATCTTTTTATAAACGTTTGATGACATGAAAACCGCAGTGGTTTAGTCCGACGAGACAAGGCTCTCACCTCTCAGGTCAACAGTGGGAATAATCTGGAATCTCGAGCTGAGCACCTACCGGAACAAGGCCGATGCCACCACTGGCTGCTGTCAAGCTGCCTGAGACCCACGGCAATTCCATGTGTGTCAGAGCAGAACTGTGCTCCCGGGATCTTCGATGCCTGATTTTTTGGAAGTAGATCACCAGGCCTTTCTTCAGAGGCACCTCTGGGTGGACCTGAACCTCCAACCTTTTAGTTAGCAGCTGACGGTGTTAATCACTTGCACCACCCAGGGACTCAGTTAAACAGGGCTACTACTAAACAGAAAAATGAGGGTACTAAACAAGAAGAAGGGATTGCCCAAGATCAAGCCTTAACAGGAAAAATGTCCAGGTCCCAAGAATTTCTCTCCCAACAGAAGCCCAGTTGGGCACAGCTCACTTACTGGAAAGCCTACAGCCGTCCTCATGAGCACCTCCCGACACGTGCCGGGGTGTGAGGGTCTCAGCTTGGGCTCCGGGAAAAGAAAATCCCTTGTGTTTTCTTCATAGTAGGCCAACTTTTCCCACACTAGGAAGGAGAAAAGGTAGGTGTTACAAAAGATCAGGAAGGTGGTGCAGAGACAGCATGCAGGTAAAAACAGACACTCAGCATCCAGCACCTATCCTTCCGGTGAAGAACGGCTTCTCCGTTTTCTCTCCCGGAAATGGTTTAAATGCTTGTCCGAGATGTAACAGAGAAAAAAGATTATCTAAAGGGCTGCTCCACGAAACACAATGAAGGAGAAAATCTGTCTGTCCAATCATTCATCCATCCATCTATCCATTCTTTCCTTCAGCAAATATTTACTAAGGACACACCTTGGGCCAGTCCCTGGGGGTCGCACAGGATCAAGGCAGACCTATCGCTGCCTACGCAGTGGTTAGACTGCTGGGAAATGTTCACTGTACTCAGGGATGGTGGTGCCTGAACGGCCCAGAGAACAGCTTGAGTTGTGGTTCCTAGGAGGGGTGGCACCAACCCCACAGAACATTCTAGAAATTTGTGGGGACATTTCGTGGGCAGGAGCCAGAGACATGAAGTGCCCTACACTGCTCAAGACATCCCGTACACTGAGCAATTTGCCCCCTCCTGCACGCACCATTCTAAAGCCCTGCCAGACATTGCTGTAAGCTAAAAACCCATTTATAATTACCTGAGCCCAGAACCAAACTCCATTTTCACACAAAAACAAAGGACTTTTTTACCTGGTTTTAAAATACACTGGGTTTTCCAGGAATGCAGGTACCACATACATCAAGGGACAACTGTACTTCGTTGTGTTTAGATCTTTACCAAGAGCAGCTTTGCATTTTAAAAATCATGTCACATCTAAATACTTCATTATGTCTTTGGGTAACTGTGCTCAACACTTACATATTGACATACATATGGCTTTATTATAAATCATTCTCTTTTTATTTTCTTCTATTACAGGTGGAATATTGAGTTGATTTTTTGCGGAGATTTGTAAAAGTTGACTATATTCACTAGGAATGTTATTTCAGTACAGAAAAAGGGATGTTACGAGATACTATACAAAGAAGACCTCGGGTCTAATAGGGTTGAGAACCACTGAGCTAAAGGACACAGCAGCTGTCATCAGGCCCGATCCCATCTGCGTAGCAGGTGCTACAGAAGTGGTCCGGAAAAGAGTGGCCCCTGCACAGAACACTGTCCAAAAGTAAGTAGCCAGTGAGGTATTTTTAGGCCCGATCCCATCTGCGTAGCAGGTGCTACAGAAGTGGTCCGGAAAAGAGTGGCCCCTGCACAGAACACTGTCCAAAAGTAAGTAGCCAGTGAGGTATTTTTAGGCCCGATCCCATCTGCGTAGCAGGTGCTACAGAAGTGGTCCGGAAAAGAGTGGCCCCTGCACAGAACACTGTCCAAAAGTAAGTAGCCAGTGAGGTATTTTTACTGTTCGGTGATAGCCATTTTATTTGTGAGGAGAATTCTAATGAGGGTATATTTTTGGTACATAAGTTGGAGAAAATAATTGACCTTACATCAAGTAATACGATGAATTAAATTTTTCTCTGACTTATTCCACCTAATAGTAATGTTTGGGTTCAAATGAGGAAAGAATCAAAGAGTCATCATTTCATTTGTGGTCATAATATCCCTTCTTCCCACTCTTCGCCTCCAGACACACTCCAGCCCCAATGGACTGAATTATCTCTCCCTCCATAAGCTGTCCTCTGTCTGTCAGTTTGTCATACTGTGGTAGCTTACACATTGCTACGATGCTGGAAACTATGCCACCGGTATTTCAAATACCAGCAGGGTCACCCACAGTGGACAGGTTTCAGTAGAGCTTCCAGACTACAACAGACTAGGAAGAAAGGCCTGGCAATCCACTTCTCAAAATTAGCCCATTAAAACTCTATTGATCACAGCAGAATATTGTTCAATATAGTGCTGAAGGATGAGTTGGAAGGCACTCAAAATACACAGCAGCCACAACAATGGACTCAAACACACCAAAGATCAAGAAGATGACACGGGACCAGGCAATGTCTTGTTCTGTTGTACGTGGGGTCACCACGAGTCGGAGCCGACTCGATAGCAACTAACAACAACAACAACAACCATAAGCTCTACATTCGCAGCTTACACCATTCCTTCCAAAATGCCCTTTCTTCCTTCTCATCCTGTTGAGATCCTATTCATCCTTCAAGTTTCACATCGAGTGTTTTACAGTATTTTCAACACAGCAGGTCGAAAACAGAACTCTCGGTATTTTCCCAAAAGCAGATCTCCATAGTCTTCCCATCAGAAGAGCCAACAGCACCATCGAGCCAGTTGCTCAAGCCCAGAACCTAGAATTCGTCCTTGATTTCGCTCTTTCTCTCACTTCTTACATCAACCCATGAGTAAATACTACTGACCCTATCTCCAAGATAAATCTAAAACCTGCCCCCTTCTCATCATCTGTACAGCTACCATCCTGGTCACGCGGTGTCTCTCATCCCCCTATGTGTGCCCCTATGATTATTCCCCTTTTTATAACTCAGAAGTGATGAGGTTTAGGACTCACCCTACTCTGGTACAACCTCATTAACAAAACAAACAAAAGACCCTATTTCCAAATGGATCGCATCCACAGGTCAAAGGGCCAGGACTTCAATACATATTTTGTGGGGCACAATCCTAATCCACAACACCTGCTTAAAACTTTCTGGTAGGATTCCCATCATTTCAGAATAAAATCCAAGCATCTTACCCTAGCCTTCAAAACTATATGATCAGGCATTTAACCACCTGTCTTATTTCATTTTTTTACCTCTCTCCCCATTGACCCCTCCGTGCCACCCCTCTACTGTCCTTCTCCCTGTAATGCGTCCTCCCCAGACCCCTGCAGGGATGCCCCTCCTACTAAGTGACAAGCCTTGGTTTAAATGTCATTCCACCAGAAAGGTGACATTTCAACCTCGAGGAGCAGCCTTTCACTACTACCCCTCCCTTTCACATGACCTTGCTTTACTCTCTCAACATAAGTTATCACTAACTAATACTTCTGTTCACGTGTTTGTGATCTGCTTCCATCAATACTCCATAAAAGCAGGGACGGTGTCCTGTTCATTACTATACCTCTGCCTGGGCTGTCCCTGAAAGGTGTGGACCCAGGGCAGTTCGACCAGTGCAGAACCCAGCCAGGACCATCACACCTGGAGAGAGACCACACTGCCAGCATCTTTCATAGGCCTCTTGGGCTATCATCAGAGACAGGAGCCACTAAGGCTGGATGAACCCCCAAAGCTACTGCTGTGAGATAATCTTTAAACTTTAAACCTTGAACTAAAACTGTTCCCTGAAGTCTTCTTTGAATCAAAACATAGCTTATCCTAATTAGTAAAGTACATCTACTTTGAGCACTGTGTTCTTTTAAAGAATTATCTGTGTGAGATCAAATTGAGGACGGCCAACTCAAAGGTTGGATGGGAAGCTTAGGGGCCAGTGAGTTGAAGACAATGGTGGTGGAATAATTTGGAGAAGGAGAGCAAGAATGGTAGCACAACTCCAAGGATGTAATCAACGTCACTGAATTGTACTTGTTGAAATGTGCACCTTTGGCTGCGTACACTTTCACTAAAACTCTAAAAAATTAATAAAATAAAAATAAAAGGCCAATGAACCAGAATCAAACTCATCTACTGTCTTCAGAATCATAGGAACAAAAATGGACTGAAACAGAGTTGGAGAAATAAAGGGCTGAGAAGCATCTCAGTACAGTCTCTCTGGTCTAGGTCATTTTCTGGAGATCTAAAACTGACACCCAGCACGAAAGTGTCAGCACTCCAAGGGGCCGTTGCAGCGACAGCCTAGGTTATAAATAATTAATAAACACACGCTCAGGCTGAGCACATTTCATAGGCCAAGGGAAGTGTCAGCAAGAGCCTGGTGTTCCTAAAGGTTCGGGACCCCAACAGTGACACCATCAGTGGTATTGCTGAACAACTCCCCCCGCGACCACCAAGGAAACAAATAAGACTTCAAGAGAAATAAGAATTTTAATAACAGTACTGATTAGAGAAATATATACAACATTTATAGAGTTTGTCGGAATCGGCAACGTGCTTCTAGGTACAGGATCTTGTGTGATTTCTTCTTTTAAAGATAAGGAAACTGCGGCTCTGAACCTTTAAGACACTTGCCTGATGGCACACAGCTAGTGAGGGTTACAGTAGGAATTCCACCCAGATCACCTGAGACTAGAGGTCTTTCCTTGCTGGTTAATGCCTGGAAAGCATTACCATCAAAGTATAAAAGGGTGTCTGCTAAAATAACATTTTGCAGTCGGACTGAATATACATATGATTTACCCCAAAGTGAAGACATGTATTTGATAGGTTAATACGAAGAAAGCATCAAGTTCACTGTCCAACAGGATTACACTGCCCCCCTGTGTCCAGTCGCTTTTTCCCACTTTTGTAGAGTGAAGAACCAGAGGGGTCTGTTGTGGGTTGAATTTCGTCCCCCCAAAAGACATGTTGAAGTCCTAACCCTCTGGTACCTGTGAATGTGGCCTTATTTGGAAATAGGGTCTTTGGAGATGTTCACAGTTAAATTAACACTAAATCATACTGGAGTAGGGTGGGCCCTAATCCAATATGGCTAGTATCCTTATAAGAACTGGAGGAAAATCATAGAGACAGAGAGAAGGCAGCCATGTGAAGGCAGAGACAGAGATGGGAGCGATGCTTCCACAAGCCAAGGAGTGCCTGGGGTAACCAAAACCTGTGAGAGGCAGAGACTGATCCTCCCCTCGAGCCTTCAGAGAGAGCATGGCCTGCTGACACCTTGACTTTGGACTTTCAGCCTCCAGAGCTGTGAGAGTGATTTAATGTTGTTTTAAGCCACCGACTTTGTGGCCATTTGTTACAGCAGCCTTAGGAAACTAATACGGAGTCTTTATTTCTTCTAAGCAGAATTGTTGGACCTCTCATTCTTTAGGAGGAACGCCATACGCAAATCTGAGGTATCTGCACTGTTAGCTCAATGGTCATAATGTGTCTTTTCACTATAGTAAGTGTGTTTGAAAGTACTGTGTAAAAAATATCAAAACAATAATGACCTACAGAAAAAAATGAAAAGGTAACCATTCAAGTGATGAAGAATTCATCCCTAAGAACCCAAATGTCGTCCATTCCAAACCCAAAAACCAAACCCATTGCCATTGAGTCAATTCCAACTCATAGCGACCCTACAGGACAGAGTAGAACTGCCCCACAGAGTTTCCAAGGAGCGCATGGTGGGTTTGAATTGCTGACATTTGGTTAGCACTGTAGCACTTAACCACTATGCCACCAGGGTTTCTGTGGCCCATTAAAAAAAAAAAATTTTTTTTTCTTTTTTCTGGGACCCTGCCAAAAAACCAAAACCAAACCAATTGCTGTCAAGTCGATTCCAACTCATAGTGACCCTATAGGACAGAGCAGAACTGCCCCATAGGGCTTCCAGGGAGCAGCTGGTGGATACGAACTGCTCACCTTTTGGTTAGCAGCCGTAGCTCTTAACCACTGCACCACCAGAGCACCAGTCAGACCCCATGGTGCAGTCCATATGAGAGTTTTTACTTAATTAGCTAGTAATGAGGACTCACTGCCACCACTGCATGCCTGGTGTCACCAGCTTCATACCAAGAGGACTGGTGCCGTGTAGGCCATGTGCCAAGTGCACCCTCAATAAGTATATGTTGAATAAATTAATGGGTCAGTCTGCAATGCATCTGAAGCTGAGCAAAATTAATTGAGCAATTCAAGTCTGATTCCATGAAAACTACAGTCTGAAATGGAAGGATTACAGACAAAAGAAAACAAGGTTGAACAAAACCCCCATCTGCATCTGATTAACTTTAGAGTTGTACCAGTATTCACATACCCCGCTTCAATATTCTCCAGTCATCACTGTTTTCAAACGACTATTCTTGCAGATTCTCACATATGAATTTCTGGTCATGTGAAAAACATATGGTAGCCCAAGATATACAGTGAAACCTCTGAGAGTCAGAACTCAACGGGACTGCCTTGTTTTTCTGGGTCTCATAAATTTTCCATGTTTGAGAGGGTGCATTCAGACCATTTTTCTATTACTCATTTTAGTGGAAAATATTTGAGTTTTCCTTCACTGACAGGTTTCCGTCTTAGACATGTTCTGACTTTCACAGGTTTTACTATATACCTTATACTTACGCAAATAACATGTGCCTTCTATGTTTGTTTGCCAACCACTTCCAAGGTATTTTCATAAGCACTGCTATGTCAATTTTTTTACATGTTACTATGAAAAAAATTTGTATAGTGTGCTTACCTCGAGTGGGGGGGTAGGGAGCAGTGTGCAGACAATGGGAAAGGCGCGTGTTATCTGCATAAAATAGGGTATGTCCACCATCTATCTGTTTATTGTACTGTGGTGGTTTACAGGTTATTAGGATGGTGGAAGCTGTGCCATCAGTATTTCAAATACCAGCAGAGTCACTCCTGGTGGAAAAGTTTCAGTGGAGCTTCCAGATTAAGGCACACTAGGAATAAAGGCCTGGTGACCAACTTTTGAAAATTAGCCAATGAAAACTCTATGAATCACAGAAGAATACTGTCCAGTATATTGCTACAGGATGAGCCCCCTAGGTTGGAAGACACTCAGAACACACAGTGGCTACAACAACAGACTTGAGCACACCAATGATCTTTGTTCCATCGCACATGGGGTTACCATGAGTTGAAGCCAACTCTTTAGCAACAAACAATATCATATAAATATATATACATACAGACATACATAAGAAGACAGCAAGAGGTCATTAAAAAGACAGGACAGAAAGAGACTATGAAACTTGCTCTTGAACACAGAGTAGCTAAATCAAATGGAAGAAATTATAAAGTAAAAGAGCTGAACAGAAGATTTCAAAGGGCGGCTCGAGAAGACAAAGTGAGGTATGACAATGACACGTGCAAAGACCTGGAAATGGGAAACCAAAAGGGAAGAACACGCTCAGCATTTCTCAAGCTGTAAGAAATGAAGAAAAAATTCAAGCCTCGAGTTGCCACACTGAAGGATTCTACAGGGAAAATACTCAACAAGGCAGGAAGCATCCAAAGAAGAGGGAAGGAATATATAGTCACTGGACCAAAAAGAAGTGGTCGATGTTCAACTATTTCAGGAGGCAGCATATGGTCAGGAGTCAATGGCACTGAAGGAAGAGGCCCAGGCTGTACTGAAGGCATTGGTGAAAAACAAGGCTCCAGGAATTGACGGAATACCCACTGAGATATTTCAACAAATGGATGCAGCACTGGAAGTGCTCACTCGTCTATGCCAAGAAATTTTGAAGACAGCTACCTGGTCAACCAACTGAACGAGATCTATATTTATCCCTATTCCAGAGAAAGGTGATCCAACAGAATCCAGAAATTATCAAATAATAACATTACTATCACACACAAGTAAAATTTTGCCAAAGACCATTCAAAAGCTGCTGCGGCAGTACATCAACAAGGAGCTGCCAGGAATTCAAGCCAGATTCAGAAGAGGATGTGGAGCCAGGGATATCATTACGAATATCAGATGGATTCTGGCTGAAAGCAGAGAATACCAGAAAAACGTGTACCTGTGTTTTATTGAATACATAACAAATTATGGATAACATTGCCAAGAATGAGAATTTCAGAACACTTAATTGTTTTCATGAGGAACCTGCACGTAGATCAAGAGGCAATCATTTTAACAGAACGAGGGGATACTGCATGGTTTAAAGTCAGGGAAGGAGCGAATCAAGGGTTTATCCTTTCACCATATTTATTCAATCTGTATGCTGAACAAATAATTTGAGAAGCTGGACTATATTAATAAGAGCAGGGCATCAGGACTGGAGGAAGACTCATTTAACAACCGGCATTATGCAGATGACACAATCTTGCTTGCTGAAAGTGAAGAGGACTTGAAGCACTTACTGATGAAGATCAAAGACTATAGCCTTCAGTATGGATTGCACCTCAGCATAAAGAAAACAAAAATTCTCACAACTGGACCAATAAGCAACATCATGATAAACAAAGAAAATATTGAAGTTGTCAAGGATTTCATTTTACTTGGATCCACAATCAACAGCCACGGAAGCAGCAGTCAAGAAATCAAAAGACACATTGCTTTGGGTAAATCTGCTGCAAAAGACCTCTTTAAAGTGTTGAAGAGCAAAGATGTCACCTTGAAGACTAAGGTGCGCCTGACCTAAGCCACGGTGTTTTCAACTGCCCCATATGCATGCGAAAGTTGGATGATGAATAAGGAAGACCAAAAAAGAAGCAATACTTTTGAGTTACAGTGCTAGCAAAGAATATTGAATATACCATGGATTGCCAAAAGAACAAACAATTCTGTCTTGAAAGAGGTACAGTCTGAATGCTCCTTTGAAGCAAGGATAGTGAGACTATGTCTCATATACTTTGGACATGTTGTCAGGAGGGATCAGTCCCTAGAGAAGGACATCATACTTGGTAAAGTAGCGGGTCAGCAAAAATGAGGAAGACCCTCAAGGAGATGAATTGACACAGTGGCTGCAACAATGGGCTCAAGCATAACAATGATTGTGAGGATGGCACAGGACTAGGCAGTGTTTTGTTCTGTTGTACACAGGATCGCTACGGGTCAGAACTGACTCGATGGCACCTAACAAGAACAACAACAACGTACATACATATACATTCTCAAGGTACTTAAATATATTTTAAAAAGTCTAAAAAGATACACAAAAGTTGTTACCAGTGATGGTCTGTGGGGGATTGTTGATGAATTCAGCCTATGACTTTTTATTCTGTATACTTTTGTGTTAGGTGAAATTTTTACAGTGAACTCTGTTCTAGAACCTGAGAGGATGAGCTAGGGTTTTAGAATATTTAGATATTGGGTAATTTGAAATAGGGACAAAATGAACATGCTTCCATTTTATAAGCAGACTAAAATATAACTTGCTGGTTAGCAATGATATATGTTTGAACATAAAATTAGGTCAAATGGGGAGAAAAAAAAACTTATGGAAAAACTCAATGTCCTGATTTTAGCTTGTCACTTTCAGGCTGAAAAACATTCAGTGTGATTTTCTGGAAAACAGGTAGGAGGCGTCTCTGGCCTCTCTGTTCTGCCTAAGAAAGTCACAGCATATCCAAGACAGCATATCCTTATATCCACGGAGCTGGGATTCTTGTCTGTTTTCAGGGGCTACCTCTGCCAAAGAACGAAGGGGCAGAAGAAAGAACTACACAATAGATGGATCCTGATAGCATGGCCAAAAAATGTTGAACAGAACTTAAATTCTTAAAAAGTCCAGACTTACTGGACTGGTTGATATAAGAGGCAAGACTACTGTCCGGAGATATCCTTTAAACCTTGAGCCAAAACTATCCCCTAGGGTCGCCTTTTAGTTCAATAACAGATTGGCTCACAAAATAAAGAATATTACCCGTGCGTACTGTGCTCCTTTAAAAAATCATCTATATGAGACCAAATGGTCAACAATTACTCTTAGGCAAAAAATGGGAAGATAAGGGGAAACTAGATTACCGGAAACGGAACAACCAGAATGGAATTAATGAGAATGTTGACCTGGTGTAAAAAAAATGTAACCAATGTCACTAAATAATTTGTGTAGAAACTGTTAAATGGGAACCAATAATTTGCTGCATAAACTTTCCTTGAAAACACAGTGAAATATTATTAAAAAATAAAAAAGAAAGAAAGAACTACAGACTCTGGGTCCACTCTGCTCCACTGGGGCCCTTGACCTGCTTCACGGCTAACCGCAGCAGGAAGGGGCTATGAACCTCATAAACAGCCTCCACATTTTTTGCAACAGCCAAACAAAAGGTGGGAACAACCTAAATGTCCATCGACAGACAACACGATAACAAAGAGAAGAGAAGAGAAGAAAGGAAATGTTTTTGAGTTTCAGATTTATTCATTCTATCATTTTTCTCTTGCATGAAAATGACTCTGTCCTTTTTCTCCTCACGTGAAAACAACTCTAAAGAACACCCTACAATCAGCCACATTGGATATTATTTATGAGAACTGGTGCCACCAGGTGGCAAGTTCCTGCCCTGTCTCACCAACTCAGATCTTGTGCCACTCAAGACATCTGCCAAGTAAAAAACCACAGAAGAGTTCCACACTGAAGTCCCATGTTCTATCGCAGGAATCGCAAACTTCTGTAGGCGTTAAATATTTCAGGCTTTGAAGAGCGTATGATCACAACTACAAAAGGGAAGCATCCGCAGACGATACTTAAATGAACGAATCTGGTTGTGTTCCAATAAAACTTTATTATGGACAATGAAATATGAATTTCATATAATTTTCACATCACTAAATATTCTTTTTTTATTTTTCCCGACCAATAAAACCAGAAAACCAAAAAAAGTTTGGCACTTCCTCAAAAATTTAAAGATGGAGTTACCATATAGCTCAGCAATTCCACTCCTAATGCAGACCCAAGAGAACTAAAAGCATCTAGTCACACGGCTTGTACACAACTGTTGAGACGAGCATTATCCACACTAATCAAAGAATAGGATATGTATCCCAAATACCCCTGAGCCGATAAACGGGTAAACAAAACACGTCTATCCACACAAGGGCGTGTCATCCAGCCATAAAAGGGAATGATGTACTGATGCACGCTACAACACAGAGGAAACTTGAAAACATTCTGCTAAGTGAAAGAAGTGAGACACGAAAGGCCACACATTGTATAACCCGTTTCTACGAAAAGTTCACAACAGGCAAATTCATAGAGACAGAAAGGAGATAAGTGCTTTCCAGGGGCTGGTGGGAGGGAGAGGATGGGGGTGGCAGCTAATGGGTATGGGGTTTTCTTGTCAGAATGATGAATATGTTTGGGAACTAGATAGTGGTGATGGCTGTACAACCTTGTGCAGACACTAAAAATCAACGAATTGCACACTTTAAAAATGGTCGATTTTATAGTATGTGAGTTATATCTCAATTAAAAAAAACAGGAAAAGTTTTTCTTAGCTTGTGAGCCATACAGAAACCAACTACAGGCTGGATTTGGTCTAGGGGTTGTCGTTTGCCAACCTTGTTCTAGAACCTGACAGAGGATGGGTTAGGGTTTTACACACACACATATACACGTGCACATACACACACACTCACATACACGCACACAGACCACAAATTAGGATATAGCCAAAAATCTAAAACTTGAAAGAAGCTGAGCCATGACCGAAAATTATATTTGATAAGAATTAGATAAAGTTATTTAAAAAAAAAGTGACAAGGGCCTATTTATGTATACTGCCACCAAGCACATAAAGTCAGTCTTGTGAAAGTAGACACAATTCAATAGACTTGCAAAATAATTATAGTAAAGATATGTGTTATATAACATACAACTTTTAAATACTAGTTTCCATTTTTTTATGCCTAAGTCCTTTTTAAATCAAAGTAAGCTAACTAAGAAATGCATTTACACGTAAATTACCTGGAGGTACTAGCTGTATTAACTCAAATCTGGTTAAGAAGCCTGAAAAGAAAAAAAAAAATGAGATTTTAATGCTTTAGAAAATTGCCCCAATTTATCATTAATTGCTAAATTTAAAACTTCTATCCATTACATTATTTATTAATAATAACAATAATAATTATCATTATTAATAAGTGCCATGTCAACGATGGCTCATACATTTCTAGACGGCAACTTGTTTGGAGTCCCTGAGTGGCACAAATGGTTAAAAGCTCACCTACTCTCCAGGAAGTTGGTGGTTAGAGCTCCTCCAGAGGTTTCTTGGAAAAAAAGCCTGGCAATCTGCTCCTGAAACATTATAGCCTTGCAAACCATATGCAGCGCAGTTCTGCTCTGCACACGTGGGGTCACCATGAGTCAGAATCAACTCAATGGCAACTGAGTTGGCTTCTCTGGTTTGGCATTTATATAGTCCCTTTAGGTGCTAACCTCTGTGCTAAGCATTTTGTGTGGCTCATCTCATTTAATCCTCGGCATAACCCCGGGTGCCACCCATCTGCCAGTTGGTCCTACTGTGGTGGCTTGTGTGTTCCTATGACGGTGGAAGCTATGCCACTACTGTTTCAGATACCAGCAGAGTCATCCATGGTGGACAGGTTTCAACTGAGCTTCCAGGCTAAAACAGACCAGGAAGAAATCCTTATGAACAGCAGCAGAGCACTGGCCAATATAGTCCCCCTCAGGTTGGAAGGCACTCCAAACATGGCTGGGGAAGAGCTGCCTCCTCAAAGTAGAGTTGACCTTAATGACGTGGATGGAGTCAAGCTTTCGGGACCTTCATTTGCTGATGTGGCATGACTGAAAATGAGAAGAAGCAGCTGCAAACATCCATTAATAATGGGAATGTGGAATGTACAAAGTATGACTCTAGGAAAATCGTAAGTCGGCAAAAACGAAATGGAATGCATAAACATTGATACCCTAGGCATTAGTGAGCTGAAATGGACTGATATTGGCCATTTTGAATCAGACCATTATATGGTCTACTATGCCGGGAACGACAACTTGAAGAGGAATGACATCACACTCGTCGTCAAAAAGAACATTTCGAGATCTATCCTGAAGTACGATGCTGCCAGTGATAGGACACTATTCATACATCTACAAGGAAGACTAGTTAATACAACTATTAGTCAAATTTAAGCAACCACCACCAAACCCAAAGATGAAAATACTGAAGTTTTTACCAACTTCTACAGTCTGAAACTGATCGAACACGCAATAAAGATGCATTGATAATTACTGGTGATTCAAATACAAATGTTGGAAACAAAGAAGAAGGATCAGTATTTGGAAAATATGGGCTTGGTGATAGAAATGATGCTGAAGATCACATGATAGAATTTTGCAAAACCAACGACTTCTTCACTGCAAATTCCTTTTTTCAACAACATAAACGGCAACTATATTTGTGGACCTCTCCAGACAGAATACACAGGAAATAAATTGACTACATCTATGGAAAGAGACGATGGAAAAGCTCAATGTCATCATTCAGAACAAGGTCAGGGGCCAACTGTGGAACGACGATCACACACCTATATGCCAGTTCAAGTTGAAGCTGAAGAAAATTAAAACAAGTCCACAAGAGCCAAAGTACGACCTTGAGCACATCCCACCTGAATTTACAGACCATCTCAGGAATAGATTTGACATACTGAACACTAATGACCAAAGACCAGACAAGTTGTGCAATGATACCAAGAACATCGTACATGAAGAAAGCAAGAGATTAAAAAGACAAGAAGGAAAGAAAAGACCTAAATGGATATCAGAAGAGACTGCAAAACTTACTCTTCAATGTGGAGGAGCTAACACAAATGGTAGAAATGATAAAGTAAAAGAGCTGAGCACAAGATTTCAAAGGGCAGCTTGAGAAAACAAAGTAAAATATTATAATGACATGTATAAAGACCTGGAGATAGAAAACCGAAAGGGAAGAACACTCTTGGCGTTTCTCAAGCTGAAAGAACTGAAGAAAAAACTCAAGCCTCGAGTTGCAGTACTGATGGATTCTATGGAGAAAATACTGAATGACACAGGAAGCATCAAAAGAAGATGGAAGGAATGCACAGAGAAACTGTACCAAAAAGAATTGGTCAATGTTCAACTATTTCAGGAGACAGCATATGATTAAGAACCAACAGTACTAAAGGAAGAAGTCCAAGCTGCATTGAAGACACTGGTGAAAAATAAGGCTCCAGGAATTGACAGAATACCAATTGAGATATTTCAACAAATGGATGCAGCACTGGAAGTGCTCACTCGTCTACACCAAGAAATTCGGAAGACAGCTACCTGGAAAACCACCAGGAATTGATCCATATTTATGCCTATTCCAAAGAAAAGTGATCCATCTGAATGCAGAAATTTTTTAACAGTATCATTAATATCACACACAATTAAAATTTTGCTGAAAATCATTCAAAAGCAGGTGCAGCAGTACATAGACAGGGAACTGCCAGAAATTCAAGCCAGATTCAGAAGAGGATGTGAAATGAGGGCTATCATTACTGATGTCAGATGGATCTTGGCTGAAAGCAAAGAATACCAGAAAGATGTTTACCGGTGTTTTATCGACTATGCAAAGGCATTTGACTACGTGACCCATAACAAATTATGGATAACGTTGCGAAGAATGGGAATTCCAGAACACTTGATTGTGCTCATGAGGAATCTGTACATGGACCAAGAGACAGTTGTTTGAATAGAACAAGGGGATACTTCATGGTTTAAATCAGGAAAGGTGTGCTTCAGGGTTATATCTTTCATCATACTTATTCAATCTGTATGCTGAACAAGTATTCTGAGATGCCAGACTATATGAAGAAGAATGAGGAATCAGGATTGGAGAAGGCTCATTAACAGCCTGTGGTAAGTAGATGATTTATCCTTGTTTACTGAAAGTGAAGAGGACTTGAAGCACTTACTGATGAAGATCAAAGACTACAGCCTGAGTATGGATTACGCCTCAACATAAAGAGAACAAAAATCCTCACAACTAGTCCAATAAGCAGCATCATCAGAAATGGAGAAAAGTTTGAGGTTGTCAAGGATTTCACTTTACTTGGACCCATGATCAACGCCTGTGGAAGCAGCAGTCAAGAAATCAAATGACACATTGCATTGGGCAAATCTGATGCAAAAGACTCTTTAAAGTGTTAAAAAGCAAAAATGTCACCTTGAGGCCTAAGGTGCGCCTGACCCAAGCCAAGATGTTTTCGATCGTCTCGTATGCATGTGAAAGTTGGAAAATAAATAAGGAAGACCAAAGAAGAATTGATGTCTTTGAATGATGCTGTTGGCGAAGAATATTGAATATACCATGGACTGCCAGAAGAGTGAACAGGTCTGTCTTGGAAGAAGTACAACCAAAATGCTCTTTAGAAGCAAGGATGGCAAGACTTCATCTCACATACTTCGGACATGTTATTACAAGGGACCATTCCCTGGAGAAGGGTGTCGTGCTTGGTAAAGTAGAGGGTCAGCAAAAAAGGGAAGACCCTCAACAAGATGAAGTGACACAGTGGCTGCAACGATGGGCTCAAGCATAACAAGAATTGTGAGGATGGCGCAGGACTGGGCAGTGTTTTGTTCTGTTGTACATTGTGTTGCTGTGAGTCGGAACCAACTCAACTGCACCTAAAAACAACAGCATAACCCTGGGTGGCAATTATAAATGAGAAGAGTTGAACCCTAAGGTAAGCTATGAAGTTCAGTTAATAATAATGTTTATCAATGTAAGTTCAATCGTATTCGATGTACCACACAAATGGAAAAGGCTAACAATAGGAGAAACTGTGCAGGTAGGAGAAGGGTATATGGGAACTCTCTGTACTTTCTGCCCAATTTTTTTGAAAACCTAAAACTGCTTTAAAACATGAAGTCTGTTTTTTTTTTTTTTAATTTTTAATTGATTGTTGTGATGGTATTATTCATTATTAGTATGTGATAAAAAGGAGTGAGCTAGTTTTGGGGGACATGTAGATCAATTGGCACAACAAAGTTTATCAAGAAAATGTTCTGCATCCCACTTTGGTGAGTGGTGTCTGGGATCTTAAAAGCTTGCGAGCAGCCATTTAAGATGCACCAATTGGTCCCAACCCACTTGGAGCAAAGGAGAAAGAAGAACACCAAAGACACAAGGAAAACACTAGCCCAAGAGGGCTGCATAAACCAGAGACTCCATCAGCCTGAGACCAGAAGAACTAGATGGTACCTGGCTACCACCAATGACCGCCCCGAGGGGGAACACAACAGGGAGTCCCAGATGGAGAGGGAGAAAAGTATGGAGCAGAACTCAAATTCATGTAAAAAGACCAGACTTAATGGTTTGACAGAGGCTGGAGGAACCCCAAAACTATGGCCCCCAAATGTTCTGTTAACCCAGAACTCAAACCATTCCCAAAGCCCACTCTTCAGACAAAGATTAGACAGGACTATAAAACATAGAATAATACTTGTAAAGGGTGTTCTTCTTATTTCAACCAGATACACAAGGCCAAATGGGCAGCTCCTGTCTGGAGGCACGATGAGAAGGTAGAGAGGTAGGAACTGATTGAATGGACACAAGAAACTCAGGGCGGAAAGGGGGAGTGTGCTGTCACATTGCAGGGATTTATAACTAATGCCATATAACAATATGTGTATAAATTTTTGTATGATAAATTAACTTGAGCTGTAAACTTTCATCTAAGACACAATTAAAAAAAAAAACAATTTGCACTGTAAACTTTCACCTAAAACACAAGAAAACTTAAAAAAAAAAAAAAAAGATGTTATTAGTTAAGTTATGCTGGAACAGGGTGGGTCCTAGTCACAATCCTTTCTGAGTGGCGTCTTATAAAATAGAAGCACAGACATGCAAACATAGTCACACACAAGGGGAAGACACCATGTGAGAGGATCTGTCTATATGGCAAGGAACGCAAAGAAATGCCCCTGGCTACCAGAGGCTGAGACAAGGAAGGATCTCCCCCTAGAACTTAAAAGAGAGCCAATTCCAGATCAAAGAGGAGGGCCCACCACCACCAAAGTAGGAGAGACCTGCAGGAGACAGTGCAGGGGGCTTCCTGGCCCATGGAGTGAGAAAGCTGAGTGCCTTTGGGCAGAGACTGAGGGTCAGGGGAAAGTCTATGCCTGACACATGAATTTGGGATTTGCTAGCCTCCACAACCACGTGAGCCATTTCCTTTATATGGTTTGTCAGTTCTGTGAGACATTGCAGGGACTTAGGGAACCCAGAGACCGAAGAGAAAGTACTGAGGCGAGAGGGTACAGTTGATGTTAGAGATGATGGAGTAGGACAGCAGCTTGGAAAAGTTAGACATTTGGGACACCTTTAATCTTCGCCTCATGGGAACCAGCTTTGTGCTGATCCTTACAAAAGAAATTATTCATTTACTTCCCCAGTATTGTCTACTGTCTCACCCTTCACCTAAGTCACCACTTATCTATTGTCTAGTTAGCAGATCACCCAAATTTTAAAACTTCAGGTGTCTTCTGGTTTTACTTCATTAGCCACAAATGAACCAGTTTGAACTGGTTCAAAGCCCTGCTGCTAAGTGAAAAACACCAGTCTGCAAAGGCAATATCCCGTATGATCCCAACTCTAGGACATTCTGGAAAAGGCAAAACTATAGAGACAGTGAAAAGATCAGTGATTGCCAGGGAACAATCATACAATCTAGCAAATCCCACCTATACCTACAAAGAGAGTTTGTAATAGAACAAAAATCATGATTCAAATTCTATGTAGACTTTCTTGAACATAAATAATGGGTCAAACATCATAGTTTAGAAAGTAGCAGGATTTTATATATATAACTTACACACAATAGACTACCTGCCTGACTGTGGTTTATTTCTTTAGAGAGTGCCTAAACCCAAATCTGTTGTCCTCAAGTCAATTCAGACTCATAGCAACCCTACAGGACAAAGTAGAACTGCCCCATAGGGTTTCCAAGGAGCACCTGGGGGGTTCAAACTGCTGACCTTTGGTGGGCAGCCAAGCTCTTAACCACTGCACCACCAGGGCTCTGACAGAGCGTGCCTACCTTCTAAAATGTCTGCTACAGCTCCAGGATCTATTGCGTTTTCGAATACCTGCAGAGGAAAATGGGGAAATCAGCTTTAATAGTTATTTATAGAAGCTATTTGTTATATTCTTCCAAATAATTAGTATGTATAAAAGCCAGCCATATAATGTTTTAGGATTCAACAAGAGCACCTATAACAGGTACGAAGTGAGAAGTTTAACAAGTGACCCTAGAATAAATGAACGAGAAGTAACAAAATACCAAATACAAGAAGACACAGGCGGCTCCGTCTATCACATGATTAAAAACATCATCAACTGACCTCACCCTACTGTTTGTTGGTGAAAGCACATCTGGCATCAACCTCAGAGTCTTGAGTGTCCAGAGTAGTATTCCGCCTCGAGCAGATACTCACGACACGTAGTTCATTGACTAAATGACTTCTCTTCCCGAGCAACTGGCTGTGCTATGAAGCACTTAACTAAAAAGCCTATGTGTAGCACAAAAGAAAAGCTAACTACTAGCAGCTACACTCCCACAAGATCCCCCCAAAAAAGAGAGATACAGAGATAGAAGCAGAAGAAGAGGTAGAGAAGGAGAGAGGCACCCTCATCAGTTCTGAGTCTGAAGCATAAGAAAAGCATTGGGATACTGGTCCATCCATTGCCAAATCTACATATTTTGTTAAGATAAAAGGATCCGGGATATGCCTAAAATAAAAGGCATACCATGCCCCTCCCCTGGAACTCTAGAATCCTTTAGGAAACAAAAACTCTTCAGCAGAGTTTGATTTCAGGCTTTAAATGGTGTTTAGATTTAAGCATGGTTTATATGAGGTTGCTATGAGTAGGAAACAACTCAGCGGCAAGGGGTTTTGTTATTGTGTTGGGTTTTATGAGTCAGAAGGAGCCCTGATGCGCAATGGTTAAGAATTCAGCTGAAAATCAAAAAGGTTGGCAGTTCAAATCCACCAACCGCTCCTTGGAAACCCTATGGCGTGGTTCTACTCTATCCTATATGGTCACTCACTATGAGTCAGGGTCCAATCAATGGCAGCAGGTTTGGTTTTTTGGTGCATTGTCTTGATGGCACCCAGCAATGAATTCGACTCTTGGGTCCAAAGCCAAGTCTGCTTTAAGGACAAGAATTGAGGCCACCCCCGTGTCTTAGTCACCTAGTGCTGCTGTAACAGAAATACCACAGTGGATGGCTTTGCCAAAGAGAAATCTATTCTCTCACAGTTGATTAGGCTAGCAGTCTGAATTCAGGGCGTCGGCTCCAGGAGAAGGCCTTCTCTCTCTGTCAGCTCTGGAGGAAGGTCCTTATCACCAATCTTCCCCTGGTCTAGAAGCTTCTCAAGGACACGCTCTGCTCCAGGTGCTGCTTTCTTGGTGGTGTGAGGCCCCCAATGCTCTGCCCATTTCCCTTTCCTTGTGTCTCTTGTAAGATAAAAGGTGGTACAGGCCACACACACCAGGGAAACTCCCTTTACATTGGATCAGGGATGTGACCTGAGCAAGGGTGTTAAATCCCACCCTAATCCTCTTTAACATAATCTAATCTTGCCCCATTAACCACAGGCAGAGATTAGGATTTACAACACGTAGGAAAATTACATCAATCACAAAATGGAGGATAACCACACAATAGTGGGAACCACCGCCTAACCAACAGACACTTATTTTGGGGGGACACAACTCAATCATGACACCCAGTAATCCACTTTTGTCTTACTGACTTGGGTTTATCATGAACATGTGGATGGCCTTTCTTGGGGGAGGGGGAGCCCTAGATCATGACAGTAATTGCATCCCTTTACTCCTCCGGTGTCTAAAGATTTCTCTCAAGTGTGATCTTGAAGAGTAAATGATCAGTGTGAACTGCTCAAACACAATGGCTCTTATGTTATCATGAGTAATTGGTTATTTATCCAAACACTTTAGAACACTGGATTCTGAATTACACAGAAGATTTGCAGAGGAGAAAATATTTTTGCTACTTGCTCAAGTATTTCCAGCTAAAGAATGAAACAGACACAAGAAAGCAGGAGCCACACGGAAGCTAGAGTATGAACCTTAAACAGCTCATACAGCAAAAACAACGCTTCATAGCGTTTTCAAGGCTGTGACCTTTTGGAAGCAGATATCCAGGTCTTTCGCCTCTAGGTAGACTTGAACCACCAACCTTTCAGTTAGCAGACAATTGCTATACCCTCTGCACCTCCAAGGGACTTCTGCTCATAAAGCAGAGAGCACTTTTTCAAATATTTAAAATAAAACAACACCTGCATTTACTTTATTGCATTTTTAAAAATAAAAAATGGTTCCCTAATATGTTTGGCTAGTAATCTCAAATGTACAGTTTTGCCATAGAGCAGATACGGACCCTGGAGTGTGAAGCTGAAGCTTACTCTCCTCTTCCACAGGTGATGGAGGTAGATGAGATGACCCCAAGGTCATTTATCGATGTATCACTTCATGCTTCCATGACTCTGTATCCTTGGACTTTTAGTCTAAAATCTTAAGTCTTCTAAAACCAAAAAAACCAAACCCGTTACCATTGAGTTGATTCCGACTCATAGTAGAACCGCCCCATAGCGTTTCCAAGGAGTGCCTGGTGGATTCGAACTGCCGACCTTTTGGTTGGTTAGCAGCCGAAATCTGAACCATTATGCCACCAGGGTTTCCCAAAAGTCTCCTACAGAAGCTAATCCAAAATTGAAAAAATAAGGACATTCTTGGTGGGAGGGAGGGAGGCTGCATTTCCACCACCCTCTTTCACCACCACCAACATCTAAATGGGAGAAGTAGGTTCCCTTGTATGATCCAAGCTAACAGCCATTTATTCCTCTCCTCTCTTACCCAACCAGTTTGGTACGTTCTCCATTTAAATCAAGAGGCTGTGTGACTTGTGAAAATATTACATACAGCTTTAGCCCTTCAGAAAATCAATCCCCATCCCTTTTCCCATTCTCAGGTCAAAACAAACCATTCACTTCTGGGTACCGCCTTCCAGACCTTTAAGGCTCTATGCGGGAGCCTTCCATACGCACCCTCCTCCCCCAAAAGCACCACGTCAGGGATATTGTTTGGGGTGAAATCATTAGACTTATCAAGGTTAAAACCGACTCCATCTCCCAAAAGCACCACGTCAGGGATATTGTTCGGGGTGAAATCATTAGACTTATCAAGGTTAAAACCGACTCCATCTCCAAACTCCAAAACAAAAATCCGAGGGGTTGTCAGTGATTGCACGGCAATGAACGGATATCCTCTCAAATACCTAAGTGCGAAGAGGACTGATAATGTCTTGGCTGTTTACATCATGACCATATTCACTGGAATGGAATCTAGCCTTTATTCTGTAGCTAAAAACCCAGATAGGCCTTAAGGAAAGTCAGTACATCTCAAGGCCTTCCTGTTGTTACAGGATTTCAGTTTTAAGATGTGTATTTTTTTAATAACTAATTTGGTAATGGTTTTTCTTTCTTTTCTTTTTTTTTTTTTCCCTGTGTTTAAAAAGGTTTGTGTCTAAGGTCTGCTAGCTAACTGATAAACTCATTAATGGAATTCAGGGGCCTCTAACACCTCCAGGAATGCTCAGAAATGCTCTCTGCTCCAGTTAGAAAATGCCATGGGAGTTCCAAGAATAGAAAACATCAACCAGGGTATTTAGCACTAGGTTGACAGAACTTGGCTCAGACCTCAGATACAAAAGTGAGTCCACCACGCAGGCTCTGGTTTTGCAAGTGCTAAAAGTGCCTTGGAGAAAATTTATTTAAAGGAAATTTACAAAATAACACCTTTATTGTAGAGCTGTGTTCTATTACACTGTCTTCGGACATCACCGATAAGAAAGCAGGATCACCTTTTCAAACCTCAGGTTCTGATGGATTATAATAGGGAACACAGCGGGGAAGCAGTCCGTCTCCAGGTACTGATTCAGGAAGTAGACGCCAAGGTACACAGCTTGCTTGCTGGGCAGGAACACCCCTGGGCAAGAAACCTTCAAAAAGAAAAAAAAGCTAAATGCATACTGCTAAATGAAAGAACCAATCTGAAAAAGGCTGCATACTATTTGATTTCAACTATATGACAGTCTGGAAAAAGCAAGACTATAGGAATAGTAGAAAGGTCAGCGGCTGCCTAGGGCTAAGGAGATAGGGGAAGGGGGATGAATAGGTGGAGCCCAGGGCATTTTTAGGGCAGTGAAACTACTATGTATGATCCTATAATGAATACATAACGTTAGGCACTTGATAAAATCCTTAAGACTGTACAACACAAAGAGCGAACCCTAATGTAAATCACTGTTGTTTGGTGGTGCTGTCAAGTCGGTTGCGACTCCCAATGACCCCTAGTGAAGCAGGCAGTCACGAAAGGGTTATTACGGGTTATTAACCATCCCATAATAGTTGTTTTTCAGAAAAGTCTACTCTTGCTACATTTTTCTTACAACTTTTACAGCTCCTCACCGTGATTGGTCCAATCCCCAGGTTTCTTGTCTTCTCCTGGCAGGAGGCCCAGGCCCAGATGTACTGACGCCAAATATACCCACTATATGGGGTCACTAAGAGTCCGAATCCGCTGGATGGCACTGGGTTTGGCGTGACCTTCCTGGGGTGGCAGTAGCAAGCCGTCACCATTTTTTTTAGGGCTGTGCGCAGTATTTTTAGAGCTTTGTGCAAAAACCTATTCACTAAAATTATGTGGACTGTGTGCACATGACAAGACTGAAGATCCTCGCCTCACTGTTCATGCATAGGTATGTCACTCCCTATAAAAAGAGCACATCTGCCCTGGTGCAGGAAGCCGGCGGCCTTAGGTCACAAGACCCTGCTTGTCTCCCAGTTTGCGAACTATGAATAAATCTTTCTGTTCCTCCAACCCTGCATCTGGCTGACTTCCGTTTGCTAGTCTGCTTGACAAGAACCTATTAGCCGACGGCTTCGTAAGTACAACAGAACGGAACTCTGCCTGGCCTGCACCATTCTTATAATCATTGTTATGCTTGAGCCCATTACTGCAGCCACGGTGCCAGCCTATCTCGTTGAGGGTCTTCCTCTTTTTCACTGACCCTTTACCCCACCAAGCATGAAGTCCCTTCTCCAGGGACTGGTCTGTCCTGATAAGATGTCCAAAGTAAAAGAGACGAAGTCTCACTATTCTTGCTTCTAAGGAGCGTTCTGGCTGTACATCTAAGACAGATTTGTTCGTTCTTCTGGCAGTCCATGGTGTATTCAGTATTCTTCACCAACATCATAATTCAAAGCCATCAGTCCTTCTTGGGTCTTCTTTATTCACTGTCCACCTTTTACGTGCGTATGAGGTG
Source organism: Elephas maximus indicus (assembly GCF_024166365.1). Lineage (NCBI taxonomy): Eukaryota > Metazoa > Chordata > Mammalia > Proboscidea > Elephantidae > Elephas > Elephas maximus. The sequence goes on along the minus strand of NC_064827.1, from coordinate 5,907,701 downwards.
ACTGAAAACTCCATGGCTTGGGTCAGGCGCACTTTAGTCCCTAAACTATGGCTCTTAGCTAACAATAATGTCACGGTATTGGTTCACCCACTGTAACAAACGGACCACACTAAGGGAGGGATAGGAGAAACTGTGCAGAGAGGAACGCTTTGTACTTTCTGTACAATTTTTCTTTAAAACTGCTCTAAAAAATAAAGTTCATCAAAAAAGGTCATAATCAGTTACAAAAGGACAAGTATTGTATAATCTCACTTATATGAAATAAGCACACACACCCCGTTGGTGCCGAGTTGATTCTGACTCATAGCGACCCTATAAGACAGAGTAGAACTGCCCTATAGGGTTTCTAAGGAGCAGCTGGTGGATTTGAACTGCCGACCTTTAGGTTAGCAGCTGTAGCGCTTAACCACGATGCCACCAGGGTTTCCATGAAATAAGCCAATATATAAAAACTAAAGATTATCCATGGTTACCAGGGGTAGGAGGGAAGAGGGTGATGGGGAGTTTTTGTTTGGGGGAGGCATAGAGTTTTTGTTAATTAAAAAAAACAAACCCCTTGCCATTCAGTAGATTTTAACTCAGGGACCCTGTAGGACAGAGCAGAGCTGCCCCATAGGATTTCCAAAGCTGTAAATCTTGTTGGAAGCCGACTGCAACATCTTTCTCCATAGAGGGGGTGGTGGGTTCAAACCACTGACCTTTTTGTTATCAGCCCTGAGCTTAAGTACTACAAACACTGTGCCTCCAGGGCTCCTTGTTTACGTCAACGGTAGTGGAATATTTTGGAAGAGGATGGTGAGAACAGTGTCACAACATGAAAAGCGTAAAACCGTCACTGGATCGTAAATGTGGACGTGGTTGTGCTGTCTAATGTCCCAGTGTGTATGTTTTCACTGCAATAAAATGCGCCCCACCCAAAAAACAAGTCATACCAGAAAAAAGAAAACAAACAACAAAAGAGAACAGCTTGTCTTTTAAAAACTCAAGGCTGTCAACAACTACTCAAAAGCAAGGATCTGAAGATAAGGGGGCAGGGAAACTAGAGTACTGGAAATAGAACAGCACGTTTAAAGAAAACAATGCTGAGGCATTGTGGTCAATGTCACTAATGTCACTGAACGATGCGTGCGGAAATTGTCAAACGGGAACCTGACATGCTGTGTAAACTTTCACCAAAAACTCAATAATTTTTTCTTTTTTTTTTCTTAGCATCCCACTGCCAAATTTCCCAGCCACCTCCCCCTCACCCATACCTCCCACCGCAGCACCCTCCCCTCCAGCCTGGCCTCCCGGACTTGGCCCACCCAGCTCCCCCCCACGTCTCCACCAGGTATCGGGGTGGCGCGCGCTCCTCTCCCCGCCCTCCAGGATGGCAGTGCGGAAGCGGAAGAGGCTGCCGGGCCGGGAAGCTGCTTCTTAGCCGGCGGTGCCGGGTCGGGCCGCCGCGATGACGAGCCCCCGGAGGGGCGCTGAGGGCCGCGCGCTGGGCGCCCCCGTCGCAAGCAGCAGCAGCGGCAGCCCGGGCAGCCCGGCGCACGGCGGCGGCGGCGGCAGGTTCGAGTTCCAGTCCCTGCTCAGCAGCCGCGCGCCCGGCGCCGACCCCACCTGCGCGCGGCTCCGCGCGTCCGACAGCCCGGTGCACCGCCGCGGCTCCTTCCCGCTGGCCGGGCCGGGCCCCGCGCCGGCGCCCCCGGGCCCGCTGCCCGAGGAGGCCCGCATGGACTTGAACCCGTCCTTCCTGGGCATCGCTCTGCGCTCCCTGCTGGCCATTGACCTGTGGCTGTCCAAGAAGCTGGGCGTATGCGCCAGGGAGCGCTCGGCCTGGGGCAGCGTGCGGCCCTTGATGAAGCTGCTGGAGATCTCGGGCCACGGAATTCCCTTCCTGCTGGGCACCCTCTACTGCCTGTCCCGGAGCGACAGCTGGGCCGGTCGCGAGGTGCTCATGAACCTGCTCTTCGCCCTGCTGCTGGACCTGCTGCTGGTGGCCCTCATCAAAGGGCTAGTCCGCAGGCGCCGGCCGGCTCACAACCAGATGGACATGTTTGTCACCCTCTCGGTGGACAAGTACTCCTTCCCCTCGGGCCACGCCACAAGGGCCGCCCTGGTGTCGCGCTTCATCCTGAACCACCTGGTGCTGGCCATTCCACTGAGGGTGCTGACGGTCCTGTGGGCCTTCCTCGTGGGCCTCTCCCGGGTGATGCTGGGGCGGCACAACGTCACTGACGTGGCTTTTGGCTTTCTCCTGGGCTACCTGCAGTACAGCATCGTGGACTATTGCTGGCTGTCGCCCCACAATGCTCCCCTGCTCTTTGTACTGTGGAGTCAACAATGACACCATCGCGTTGATTACAGCACCAGGGGAGATCAGGTTTCCAAATTCAGTGATGCCAACTAAGCCAGCTGCCATTCCGCTTTCCCCTCCTAGAATTTCAGGCTTACCTTGGGATTTGTAGGGGTCCCACTAGCTTGATGTGTGGCTAGGCTGGGGCACATGTGGCCATTGTTAAACACAGCCATATTAGAGAAAGCAACATTGTATTTATTCAACAACTGTGTATGTCTCCAGGAGGGCTGCAAAGAAACCAAGCTGGAGTGATTACAATGTTGCTGTTTTGGGTTTTTTTTTTAATGACTTTAGTAAAATGTGTGTTTTGTAGTGATCCCATAAGTCAACATCTCACTTGTAAATTGAACTTTGGAAAGGTAACATGCTCTTGTTCTGTAATACAGGCAGATGAGCTGTGTGCTAATCCTAGTCTTTTACAGACTTTAAACAGTATTTTACGGGTCTCAGACATAGGTTTTCCCACTTTATTCCTGAAGGTCTAGTTGCCACAGTTGGAGAGAGTTCGCCTTAATTTTCTCGGTAAGATTTTTTTTTACATTATTGTCTTCCATCTTTGCTCACTGGGTATTGAGAAGAGAGGCGTAGTACTTGTCTCTCTTTTCCCCCCAACCTCCCAAAAGATCTTTACGTAGGTGTTTGTTTCCCACTGCTTTCTCATACTGTCTTCAGCATTCAGAGGACAAGCCAAGAACTTAGTGAAGAAACACTTCAAATTGGACACACCTGAGGTGCCAGTAGAAGAAGGAGGGGGGCCCACATGCTTAGTTCTTTTGAGAAGAACAACTTGGTATGACAAAAGCTAGAGAAGCTGAATTGCTGGGCAAAGTCAGAGGAACTGAGAGATCGAGGAAAAGCTGACCCCGTATTTATGGTCAGTGGACCAGTATGGCAGGGATGGGGCCTTCTACTGAATAAAGAATAATGCTTCTCTATTGGTGTAATAGGAAGAGAAGCCTGGCAATCTGCTTCCAAAAATGTCAGCCATTGAAAACCCTATGGAGCAGAGTTCTACTCTGACACACGGGGTGCCATGAGCCAGGCCAACGCCATGGCAACTGGTGGCTTATTGGGGTGATGAAATGGGAAAATGATGGAGGAGTGTAAGCTTTCTTATACAAGGATGACCGCGTACACTCTAGTTTTTCATATGGAACTCTGTTTCTCTTAACGCAGCTCACTTTAGGTAACAGTATTAACTCGAAGCTGCTCAGGAGGAGCCATAACTCCTAAATTCCTGTTTACATTGACCAAAAACCAGAAAACCAAACCCATTACTGTCAAATCTTAATCCCAACTCACAGTGACCCTATAGGACAGAGCAGAACTGCCCCCTAGGGTTTCTAAGACTGTAATCTTTATGGAAGCCAACTGCCACATCTTTCTCCTGCACAGCAGCTGATGGGTTCAAACCACCAGCCTTCTGGTTAGCAGCCGAGTGCTTAACCACTGTGCCACCAGGGTTCCTCTTCCAGTGACCGCTTGGTTTCAAGTGGCTCACCTGTGGCGCCTCCCAGAATCACAAGGCCAAAGACCACCAAATGCAAGATGGACTCCGCTTGCTGCTCTCTGGCCAGGAAAGACAAAGGAGGTGGTGTGCTTTAAATGCTGCTCTACCTAAAAGGAGAAGCCTGGAATTACCTAGGCAACTGGTGTCGAGATTACTCATTTCTAAACAGGAAGGACTGTGGACTTAATCCTACAGAGATGCTGGTGCAGGTTCTGATGGGGTGGAAGAGTGAACTGCCGGGGCGGAAGGGCTCCCTGGAAGAGGGACGGTGACTCCTCAGAAAAAGAAGAAAACCACTCGCATCCCACCACACCCCGACCACCAGCTACCTCTTCACCTGTGAGTCAGCCAAACTAAAGCACCACGTGTTCGGGTTGTTGTTTAACCTTAAAGGAATCCTTTCTTTTCATTGCAGCAATTTTCCGGCCAGATATTTGGAAGCAATGGCATTTCCTCTGGTGGCGGTCACAAGTCTGAATATTGGGTTTTGGAAATAAGGCTTACAGTCTGGTTTGTGTTCTGGAATTCCCTGTCTGGCTGGGGCCTGAGTATGCTGCCTTTAAAGCACAGCTCAGCTCACCTGACGGTTTTTGGAATATCCCAAGTTGTACAGTACCATGATTGTACACTGAGGAATGTCTTTTAAAAATCAAAATAAAATTCGCTAATAATGTTGAATAAAACGAGATGAAAACTTGTTCACTTTTTGCTTTGGAGAGAACTTGTTAGGTGCCGTCCAGTCGGTTCCAACTCATAGCCACCCTGTTTACAACAGAACAGTACACTGCCTGGTCCTGTGCCATTCTCACATTCCGTGTTATGCTTGAGCCCATTGCTGCGGCCACGGTGTCAGTCAATCTCACTGAGGGTCTTCCACTTCTTGCTGACCTTCTACCAAACATGATGTCCTTCTCCAGGGACTGGTCTCTTCTATAGTGAGGAGGGAGACTGGTTTATCCTCAGCTTCTCAAGAATCCCTTCATCTCTGACACAATTTTGAGAGCTTGTAGTGAGTTAGTCTGGCCCTCTTTGCTGTCAGCAAACTGAGACAAAACCAGGAAATGCTGATCACCTTTGTTTCAGAGCCACGTGTGTGATGCTGTTTGCCACTTCTATGGAGGCTGGCACTGCTGTAGTTGTTAGGTGCCGTCGTCAGTTCTCACTCACAGTGACCCTGTGTACAACAGAATGAAACACTGTCCAGTCCTGTGCCATCCTCAAAGTCATTGCTATGTTTGAGCCCATTGCTGCTGCCACTGTGCCAATCCATCTTGCTGACCCTCTACCAAGCACAATGTCCTTCTCCAGGGACTGGTCCCTCCGGATTACATGTCCAAAGTAAGTGAGCAGTCTCACTGTCCTTGCTTCTAAGGAGCACTCTGGCTGTACTTCTTCCAAGATAGATTTGTTCGTTCTTCTGGTAGTCCACGGTATATTCAATGTTCTTCGCCGACACCATAATTTAAAGGCATCAATTCTTCAGTCTTCCTTATTCGCTGTCCAGCTTTCCCATTCATATGAGGTGATTGAAAATACCATGGCTTGGGTCAGGCACAACTTAGTCCTCATGGTGACATCTTTGCTTTTTAATGCTTTAAAGAGGTCTTTTGCAGCAGATTTGCCCAGTGCAATACATCATTTGATTTCTTGTGCTTCCACGGGCGTTGATTGTGGGTGCAAGTAAAATGAGATCCTTGACCACGTCAGTGTTTTCTCCGTTTATCATGATGGTGTTTATTCAGATACCAGGATTTTTGTATGGGGCAACTGTACTCTGTCCTTTAGGGTAGCTGTGAGTCGGAATTGACTCGGCAGCATGGGGTTTGTTTTTTTTTTTTTTTGGTTTTGTGTTGAGGTGTGATCCATACGGAAGGCTGTGGTCTATGATCTTCATCAGTAAGTGCTTCAAGGCCTCTTCAATTTCAGCAAGCAAGGTTGTGTCATCTGCGTATCTCAGGTTGTTAATGAGTCTTCCTCCAATCCTGATACTGCTTAGGCTGATCCTAGATGGTGCTAACTGAAAGGTTGGAGTTCCGAGTCTACCCAGAGACACCTCCAAGGAAAGGCCTGGTGATCTACTTCAAAAACCTCAGCCACTGAAACCTCTGTGGAGCACAGTTCTTCTCTGAGGCACGTGGGGTCACCACTGAGGCAGGATCAACCACAACTGTTTTTTTTTTAATGGAGGCTAACCAGACTTTCCATGGCAGCATCCTCTTGGCACCGTGCCTGCGATCATGACCAGTAGAGAAGCTCCCAGTAGCTTGGGATCAAACCTACATGATAGTCATGACTACAGAGGGAAGGATTGGAAAATATAAACTGAAATCGGGAATGACTGACCCCAAACAAGAACAACGGAGTAACTGCCACAGCATCACACTTAGGAATGGTTTGTTGGATAATCAGAAAACATTTTGATTGATCAGTTGATTTCCCTTTTGGAATTGGCAAGCCAGAGTCATCTCTAAGGGCAAAAGCATAGAAGACGACACGTGGTTCATAAAAAAAAAAAAAAAAAATAGGCGTGGCAAAATATCAGGAAGTGATGGGGCTTTTTTAAATGAAATTATTCCCTGGTTATTTTAAAGGTTAAAAAAAAAAATCCGTAACCCTTATTTATTCTGGGAAAGAAATCAATACTTGGACTGGATGCAGGGATATTTTTTAAAAAACATAAAAAAAAAATCAGGATAAAGCTAAGAAACAAACGTTGAAAGAGGCTGAGTTGAATTAAACGTTAGGAAGCCCTGGAAGACCTATGCAGATAACCTCAAGGACAGAGGGATTAGTTGTCCCAATGACAATGGTGTGTGTGTGTGTGCGTTAAGTGGAGAAGGGGTGAGGAAACGACCCAAGACCACTTAGGAAGCTTCATGGGACTGCAGAACCCCGGGGAAAGGGTCTGACTTGGGACAAGGAGGGGACGTTCGTCGATCTCTCTTACCGCCCGGATGTGCAACTCCACCACCACCTCCAGAGGCATCGTTCCCTGCGTGGGTGAAAGGACCGGAATGAAAGAGCCTTTTGTGCTGAGCCTTGTACCGATTTTTCTTAGTTTAGCTCAAGCCCTAGGGCGAATGTTCCCAGCAGCTTCCCCAGCTCCCCACCCCCTCTCATCGCCACCCGGCCCCCCCCCAACCCCGGGTCCCTCCCACCGGTACTGGTCTCACAGCTGGAGCGAGAGTCTCAGCTTCCAGAAGGCGGAAGCGTCGCGTTGCCGTGGAGACTCAAACGCGCAACCTTCCACCTGGAACGCGAACGTGGCCGGGCGCAGCGCGTGGTCCGAGTGTCCGCGTGCCTGGCACCGTACTGCTGGGGCGGCTGGATCCGGAGATCCCCCCAAAAAGAGCCCTATTTCCTTTGCACCAACCCCTTCCATTCTCTTTATGACCCCAATCACTATCTTAAAATGTTGACAGTTTCCGTTCTAAAAGTGGAATATGATCGCTGCCCCGTTGTAATTTAAGTACTGCCCCTTTTAGTATCCATAAGACCCCCAAGCCTTGGGATTTCCGTAACAGTTCTGATTTAATATGAGAGCCTGCCCCTGAAGGTACTCTTTTGTTTATTAAATCTGATGAACCTCGTATTTGCTTCGGAAAACATAGCCACCATCAGTAATCAAAAAATTGAACATGCTGCAAATTAGAAATGCATGGGTAACTCTTAGAGGTTTAAAACTTACCTATCCTGTGTTACCAACAATGGAAATATCTGCCAGTTTTCTCTTCATAGCATTGTTCAGCCTGTTCTGGGATTTAATTTGTCTAAAGCAAGCTTTGAATCACAGCGTCTCCTAATGAGTAGTCACTGTACTTGCCAAAGTCACGGTTACACTCTAAAAAGCGTCAGAGGTGGCCGGCAGAGCGAGAGTTCTTAACTGCCAGGGAAACTGTATTCTTTTTCCCTCTATTCACCGCATTTGATAGACAAAAAAAATGAAGGCAAGGAGAGAGTGGCTACGTCTAGCCAAGAAAAATCTGGACAGCCAATGCTGTTTCCGGAAAAGAAAAGAAAAATTGTGATGAGTCGTTTATCATTTTGCCTTGGAGGTTAACGCAGCTGAAAATATTGCAGAAAAAACTCCTGAGACACGAATTAGTTATGCATTTTGGAAATCAGAGTTCCTCTCTGTGGAAGTGACAAACTCAGCCTCATGAAGGTGGTACACTGTGTCCCCATCCAGTTCCTGGTGCTCTATCTGCACACCAAGAGGAAGGCACACAGATGGTGCCCTGTCCCTGTGTCTTCCAGAGCACTGATCTGGGGGCTTACCATGGCTTGCTGGCACCCAGACTACTGCCCTGATAGATGGGGACAGAACCTGTCTTGACCCTCCAGCCTCTTCACAGGTAAGTCATAAACACTGACGCTAAGACATCCAGGTGAATGGCAGCTAAAACGGATAAATAAATAAGTGACCAGTTGCTTAATGGAAGGAAGGAAACAATCTTTCCCAAAGGCCTGCAGAGCACTAGGCACATGGCATGTGCTAATTCATTTAGTCCCCACAGTAACTCTTTGAGGGAGATATCATTATCTCCATTTTGCAAATTCAGACTCTAGGGCCTGTTGCCCAAAGTCACACAGCTAAGAAGGGGGCCAGCCATGTGTGAATCCAGGTATGCCCTCCCCCACCACTGCCCCTGGAACACAGACATCTGCTATGGATGGAATTGTGTCCCCCCACAATCACCAAAAAAACCAAACCCGGTGCCATCAAGTCAATTCCGACTCAGAGTGACCCTATAGGACTGAGTAGAACTACCCGATAGTTTCCAAGAAGCTCCTGGTGGATTCGAGCTGCCGACCCTTTGGTTAGCAGCGGTAGCACTTAATAACTACACCACCAGGGTTTAAAATCCTAACCCCTGTAGTGGTCATAATCCCATTTCGGGGAATGGGTTTCCTTTGTTACGTTAGTGAGGCAGTATTAGTGTAGAGTGTGTCTTAAGTCAATCTTTTTTGAGATATAAAAGAGATTAAACAAGCAAGCAAAAGGGTACAGTTGTGGGGAAAATAGATGCCGTATCACATGGAGGTCACCAAGGAGACAAAGACCTTCCTCCGGAGCCAACAGAGAAAGCCTTCCCCTAGAGGCGGCACCCTGAATTCGGACTTCTAGCCTCCTGTGAGAAAGTAAATTTGTTTGTTAAAGCCACCCACTGGTGGTATTTCTGTTACAGCAGCTCTAGGGAACTGAGACAGCATCCTAGTGAGCCCTATATACGCGATGTCCCAACCTGTGCTCTTCCCTTCTTAACTCAACGTAAGCGGAGTCTCCTGGCTCGGTTTCTAGGGCAAGGCCCTCTTCTGGTCTCTCTCCAACTCTCTGGCCATCTTTTTTCTCTGTCCATTTTTAGGTCTATCCTCTTCCACCTGTTTCTAGGTCCTTTCCTTGCTCACTCTGTATCTTTACCAAGGGGGTCATCCAATGTAGGTAATGGATTAACACACTCAGATTTACCTGTCTCAGGCCTCTCCTGCTCTCCTGACAAGGTCAAGTCTACTACAGACATATGTATCCCCCTTTTTAACATCTGCTCCAATAGTAGTCTTATCTGTCTTCCTGTGCCTGTTGATGACTGTTTGTCTCCCTAAACTGTAAGCTCTGCACGGCTATGTGTTTGTATCTAAATGCCGGGCATACTTTACCCATTGCCATCGAGTAGATTCTGACTCATAATGACCCTACAGGACAGAACAGGGCTTCTACCAGATTGGGTTTCTGAGGCTGTAATCTTTACGAAAGCAGACTGCCCCATATTTCTCCCACAGAGGGGCTGGTGGGTTTGAACTGCTGCCCTTTTGGGTAGCGCTAAGCGCTTAACCGCTGTACCACCAGAGCCCCTTAAATACCTAGCATAGCAGATGCTCAGTAAATATCTTTGAGGAGATGCTAAATGCAGAGATCCAGCCAGTCTGTAGGAGCTAACTGGTAAGGGGAGGGCCCACCATCTCAGGGCAAAGCTAAATTTGCAGAATGGAAACGAGCTGGGGACAGCTACTTCTGCTAGTCTGCCACGGGGACATTAAATACGCTGATGGTGAATATTTGCACTCTGTTCATTTCCCCCACCACGGCCACCTGGGGTTCCTGGCTGCCATGGAGATATGGAAGTTGCTACCTACGTAATGCTGCTGGTCCATATTGCAAAGTAGTGAGACCCTGAGGGTACCACCTTCATGGGAGGCCAAGTCAAGTCAGTCAAGGATAGAACTGTTGCAACTTCAAGAGGTTGACTTTATCACCTACACAGGTCCCTCTTGGTGGCAGTAAACAGATCCCAAGGAACAGCTTCTACCCGCAGAGTGTTTCTGCAGTGCAGCTAGGCCAGCAGTGATATCAGTGTTGCAGAAATGGCCCATCAGCACATCCTGCCCACATCCAGCCCTGGCCAAGAAAATGGCACAGAGGCCAAATGGGAATTTTCCGAAGACTGAGTTAGCAAAGCATAAACGTAAGGCAACCAGAAAATTATGGCTAGGATTTTCATTTTAGCTAAAAAAATAAAAAATAAAAAAATAATTACAGGACACTAACTTATAAACTTAACCACTCTGCTTATAAACATTTCTTTTTAAATAATGCAAGAAGGAGTATTTATGTAAAGGAGGAAATAGAATCCAGAAGGCACTAGTGGCAGCTGGGCAGGGAAAAGGCATTCAGGTTGGTGCAAGTGTAAAGCTATGTATTAGTTTTCTACGGCTGTTGTAACAAGTTACTGCAGGCATTTGAATTACTCAGTAAAGAGGAAAACAAATTAAAACAAGTAGAAAATCTAAAACATAAGGATAAATCCGGGAAGACAAGAAGGACAAGGAACTGGCTTCTTCAGCCTTTCGGTCTGCATCTTATACTGAGTGCCAGTGTCTCTGCAAGCAGGCCTGCCCCTTCTGCTTCCACTGAGAGCTTCTTAACCTGTGATCCCTGGCTGTCTCAGCGGTCCTAAAAAACCCATTGTTGTCGAGATGATTCTGACTCATAGCGACCCTACAGGACAGAGTAGAGCTGCCCAAGGAGCAGCTGGTGGATTTGAACTGCTGACCTTTTGGTTAGCAGCTGTAGCTCTTAACCACTTCACCACCAGGGTTCCTGGCTACCCTGAAATGATAGCAATCTTTCCTGCATGTGCATATATGCATTTTTGGGGGGGGAGAAGAGCCTGTAGTTTTCTTCAGAGTCTAAAAGGGATAGGCTTGGTCAGATCAGGTTTTAGAACCACTGTTCAGTGCATGGAGCCCTGGTGGCACAGTGGTTAGGAGCTACAGTGAGCTATGGCTGTTACCCAAAAGGTTGGCAGTTCCAATCCACCAGCTACAACTTTGGCAGTTCCACTCTGTCTTACAAGGTCACTATGAATCAGATTCGACTTGGTGGAAATGGATCTGGTTTTTGGTTTGGTTCAGTGCATGCTGAGGCTGTATTCTGCCACCAGTTCCCCTCTTACAGCAAAAAGATGGGTCATCTAGGTTACCTGGCAAGGAGACATATTAGGAGAGAGGGCCTCTTCTCTCCTTCACCTTCATAGACAAAGAAACAAACAAAAAAAAAAAAAACAGTAATTGTTGAATTGATTCCAACTCACGGCAATCCCATGTGTTTCAGAGTAAAATTGCACTCCATAGGGTTTTCGAGGCTATGATCTTTCTGAGGTAGACTGCCAGGCCTTTCTTCCGAGGCACCTACAGGTGGGAAGGTACCTCTGGGTGGATTCAAACCACCAAACCACTCAGTTAGTAGCTGAGCACTTAATCTTTTGTACCACCCAGGAACTTCATACCTACCCCCTTACAAGAGGCATTTGTCGCTCTAAAGGCAGCTGTATTTAATGAGTGAATAAAAAAAAAAAAAAGACCCACAAAGCCCATTTCTAAGCCGTTAATTTATGTCTGGACTTAGTAGGCTCCTTTGTGAGGCCCTACAATCTTTTGAACCAGTGAATTATTAATTTGCAAGTGCGACATCAGCAGGTCGAGCTTCCAGAGTGAGTTGTTCACTAGCAGATGTGAGAAATACCAGCAAACAGTCCCCAGGCACATGAAACAACTTGGATTATTTCAGCATTAACGCATTTCCAGATCAGAACGATCCCCAAGACCCAAGAAATCACTGTCTTTTACAGTCAGCCTTCTCAAAGTCCCTCTCTGAAATCTTCTTTAATACTTCAGTTTTTTCACAATCTGACATACAGAGAACAAAAGTTTACCTTTCTGACTTTTGCTATGAATGTATAAAAGAGCTCAATGCACTCACCACACTGGACTCTTTCTCTGGTTCTAAAAAAACTCCAAAAAGATAATGTCTGGTGAGGATGATATATGAAAAACAAACAAACGAACAAGAAACCACCTTAATACAAAAATCCTAACTGTCATGGATTGAATTATGTTCCCCCCAAAAATGTATCAACTTGGTTAGGCCATGATTCCCAGTATTGTGTGGTTGTCCTCTATTTTGTGATTGTAATTTTATGTTGAGAGGATTAGGGTGGGATTGTAACAGCACCCTTACTCAGGTCACCTCCCTCATCCAAGGTAAAGGGAGTTTCCCTTGGGTGTGGCCTGCACCACCTTTTCTCTCTCAGGAGATAAAAGGAAAGAGAAGCAAGCAGAGAGTGGGGGACCTCATACCACCAAGAAAGCAGCACCAGGAGCACAGCATATCCTTTGGACATGGGGTCCCTGTGCCAGAGAAGATCCTCGACCAGGGGAAGATTGAGGACAAGGACCTTCTTCCAGAGCCAACAGAGAGAGAAAGCCTTCCCCTGCAGCTGATGCCCTGAATTTGGACTTGTAACCTACTAGGCTGTAAGAAAATTAATTTCGCTGTGTTAAAGCCATCCACTTTGGTATTTCTGTTACAGCAGCACTAGACGACTAATATCCTTTGGAGGAATTTTAGAGGATCAGGTCATCACCATATGAACCTACCAAGCAATCCTGGCATCATTATAGATGACATCACACGTATGATGCATAGGAAGCACCTATGAAGTACTTTGGGAGCCCTGGTGGCACAGTGGGTAAGCGCTCAGCTACTAACCTAAAGGTCGGTGCTTTGGACCCACCAGTGGCTCTTAGGGAGAAAATGTGGCAGTCTGCTTCAGTAATGATTACAGCCTTGGAAACCCCATGGGGCCAATTCTACTCTGCCCCGTAGGGTTGCTATGAATTGGAATCTACTCAGTGGCAATGGGTTTGGTTTCTGAAGTACTTTAGCTGAAAAAGTTGAAACTGAATCTAGTCAAGTCACTGGAGTTGTGCTGTCCAATATGGTAGCCACATGTGGCTATTTAAGTTAGATAAAATTAAAAATTCAGTTCCTCACTCAGACTAATCACATTTAAAGTATTAAGGAGCCACACGTGGCTAGTGCCTATGGCATTGGGTAGTGCGGGTAGGTATTTCCATCACAAAGAAAGTTCTACTGGACAGTATCGCTCTATTACCTAGCTTCACTTAGTGGAAATACAGTGGGATAGAGGCATATGCTAATGATGCCACAAGGAAGCAAACAGACATATCTAGAATGTAGAAGTAAGTGCTGTAGATTAAAAGATCCAACAGTCAAATGGAAAATCTGGACTTTGTCCGGAATGCTGATTCGAACAAACCAACTTAAACATTTGAGGCTATTGGAGAAATCTGATTATCATTTGGGCATTGTATAATACCATGTGATTGATTTTTGACAGTAATGCCCTGTGATAATACAAAGCAAATATTGACATTGCTTAGAGTTTCATATTAAGGTATGTAGTGGTAAATGATATGAAGTCTGAGATTTTGCCTTCAAATACTCCAGCAAATCAGTAAAAGGGATAAAGCAAATACAGAAAAATCTTGATAACTGTTGAATCTGGGTGGTGGACATATGGGGGTCATTGCAATATTCTATACTTTTGTGTGTTTAAGAATATTCACAATAAACACATTTAAATTTTTAACATGTGAGAGCCAGAACTTGACAGGACTGCCTTGTTTTTCCAGGTCTTGAAAGTTTTCTGTCTTTGATAGCGTACAGTCTTACCACTTTACTATCACTTGTTTTAGTAGAAAATATTTGAGTTTTCCTTCTCTGACTGGAAACCAAAGTGGTGTAGTGGTTAAGAGCTACAGCTGCTAACAAAAAGGTCTGCAGTTCAAATCCACCAGGCGCTCCTTGGAAACTCTATGGGGCAGTTCTACTCCGTCCTATAGGGTCACTATGAGTTGGAAGCAACTTGATGGCAATGAGTTTGGTCTCTTGGTTTTTAATCTTTTTAAAGACTGACAATATCCTATTCTAATACAGTGAAAACTTGTGAGAGCCAGAACTCAACAGGATTACATTTGTTTTTCCGGGTCCCACAAGTTTTTCACCTTTGACAGAGTGCGGTCTTAACCACTTTTCTATTGCTTGTTATCACCAGAAATATTTGAGTTTTCCTTCTCAGACAGGTTTTCGCCTACACAGGCTCTGGCTTTTGCAGGTTTTACTGTAATATACCATAATTTAAATTTCTATATTGATGGGTAGGGTCCCTGGATGGTGAGAGAGGTTTGCGCTCCGCTACTAAACAAAAGGTTGATGGTTGGAATCGATCCGGCAGTGCCGCAGAAGACCTAGTGACCTACTTCCATGATGTTACCTACAGCCTTTAAAAACCCTATGGAGCGCATTGCCACTGGAGGACAATGGACTACACTGCCCACTGTCGTGGAACATGCTGGTGATCCGAGGATGATACTGGGCAACATTTTGTTCCGTTGTACACAAGGTCGCCGTGAGTTGGAGTATACTGGAAGGAAGCAGCTATCTATTACTGGGTAACCGGATTGTTACCGGTTTTTTTTCTTTTAATCACAAAAAGTGATTAAAAGTGCTGCAATAAACATCTTTGTAGATAAATCTTTGGCTATTGGTACAAAGAAAAAAAACCTATTGGATAGTTTCCTGGTAGTAAAGTTGCTGAATTAAAGGGTATAAGCATTTAAGCTTTTTATATAGTCAAATTACCCTTCCCGAAAGATGACGCAACTGACATGCTTGCTAACAGCATTTCCTCACACCTTGTCAGTGTTTGTTATTAACAAACCTAAAAAGTTTTGCAATCTGGTAGATGAAAAAATTGTGTCGCTCTGATTTGGGTCTCTTTAATTATGATTAGATCCCCAAGACCTGACTGTTAAACATGCACGTTTTGAAATCAGATACCCCGAGCTAGATCCTAGCTCTTCTTAAACGTGAGGCGTCGGACAAGTTGGGTCTATTTCCCCCTTCTCAAAAAGGGGATAATCAGGGCACAAATCTTTAAGGTTAAGCAAGGTAAGGAGAAACACAGGAGCCCCTCTCTAAGCGTTCGCTTTCAGCTGTACTCATCTTGACTTTTTCTACCCGTGCGCCCTCCAGGCCGTCCCTGGCGAACTGCTCCTCCCAGCCAAGTGTCGCAGAACTCTGTTTGTAAATAAGACAAGAGAAGAAAGTTGGCTCTGCCTTTCCAAATTTTCTCAACTCCCCGCTCCCGGCTCAGAACTACTGATTTATAATTCAATGTACAGGAACGAGCTGCAGTTTCTAAACAACATGCAAAGTGGACACTGGATCCCGCCCCGGCCTCCAGGACCCCCGCTTACAACGCAGAAACGCTATGTGACACTTTACTTCCCAAACGTTTCGCCCCCTCCGCACCAATGCGGGCAAGTGGGCAGCGCTAAAATGCCTCAGAGAACTAAGTTTTAAACAGGAGTTCCCGGCCACGCCCCGAGAGAAACTAATAATAACGATCAAGAAAATATAATTTTTTCAGAGCTCTGGACCCAGCACCCCCACGGCCCCGCCCACCCCCGGAAGTGACGTACCAGGTGCGTCCGTCTCCTTCCGCCGTCCGCCGGTGGCGCGGGGGAGTTCGGCGCGGGGCGTGCGTCGGCGTCCGCGACCAGCGGAGGGATTGTGGGTAACGGCCTCTGGCTGCTGGGGCGGCGGGATCCGCTCGGCAGCTTCCACTCCCGCCGAGGCCGTTGGCAGTGGCGGTTGTGGGGCTGGAAGCGGCGGGACATGGAGCAGCCGTGGCCGCCGCCGGGGCTCTGGAGCCTCCCCCGCGCCCAGGGTGAGGCTGAGGAGGAGAGTGACTTGGACGTGTCCCCCGGGTCCCCCCGCTGCACTCAGGTGCCGGGCGGCGGCGCCCAGGTGAGGGGGGCCGTGTTCTGTGGCGGGTGGGGTGGCATCGCCAGGTCCCCAGAACTCCCGTCTCCCCGGCCTTCTGCGTGCCCGCTCTGCGCCCCTACCTCACCCCCGGGCCAGGGTGCCTGATGCCGACCCCGCTCTAAAGAGTAGTGTCTTCTGCGGGGGAAGGGGGCGGCCCTGTCTCCCATCCTCCACGCCCACCTTTTCTTTCCCCTTGGCCGATTCCCCCCCTAGGAAGACGCTCCTCCTCCCCCCCTCCGACAGCACCCAGATTTGGGGCGGCTAACGCTGTATCCTTGACCCTTTGTCCTCTTGCGTTTGCCTTTACCCGAGCCCCTTATTCCGTTAAAGGCTCTGCTCGTGCCTAGTTGATAGTTCGGGACAAGGGATGATTGCAGTTGGAGGATGCACTGATCCTACTTCTCCGACTTGGACATCTGAGCAAATTCCGTAAGCCCGGCTTTAGATGCTGGCGTGCCTCTCTCCCAGTCGCGTGACCATTTCCCCCTAACGGTAATTGTTTTTAGTTATGTGTCGGGTCATTCCTGTCCAGTAAAAACACAGTCGCAAGCTTACCTTTTCAACAGACTGCCTCTCAGGTTCTTGATGCCGCTCGAGGCTTCCAGCCCAGGCCTCCCTCCTCTGAAATCTATCCAGACCTGATATATCTTTCAGGATTTTTCTGGGTTCTGTGTTAGAGAGTGTGTATTTGTTTACATTGGCTTGCCCTGGTTTGTCTCCTAACCTAAGTGTGTTTTGAAAGTGTTTCCTGGGATTATAGACTAAACCCTGATAATGTTCAGTGAAACAAGTTCTAGGTGTTCTCCTTTTTCCAGGCTTCTTGCAAAATGGAATCCCCAAGAGTTTAACTGAATTAGTGAGCAGTTTTTCTCTAGACTCGTTTTGCTAGATGTTGATGAATATGAGTGATTTAAATCGTTTGCCAGTAAGCGTAGGGTCATCCATTCAGTGCCCGGCTAACGGGTTAGTTGGCTTCACACAGAGAAAATGCTGCTTCATAATCACAGGCTGTCCAGCCAGCCGCTGGGCAAGCGCAGGACACTTTTCAGGAGGACAGAATGAGAGTTGATGGGTCAGTAGTCACTCCCTAATTATGGGTCGGGGTGTCATCTTCATACACAGACGGACAGCACAGAACGTGGTGCAGAGAGTGAGGAAGGAATGCCCCACAGCTGCTCGCCTCAATGTTGAAGGCAAAAAAAAAAAAAAAATTTTTTTTTTTTTTTTTATGGAGAGGGGTGAAAAGGTCTGAAGAATTTCAGGGCATTGGGGATGAATCACAAAAGCACAAAAAGAAACCCTGATTTTACAAATACATGCATATTCTCTTTACTGGAGCACTTGGAATCATCGCATGTGTAGATGTGCATAGTAGACAGAGGAAAGGAGTTTTTGAAGTGTGTAGGCTTACCCCTTCATTAACACTGATCTCCGAGCTCAGACTAGAAGCTACTGCGGACGCCTAGTCCGGTGTTTCTTCCCACCTACCGCGCTGCCTGTGAAGGGCTCTAAAACTTTCTTTGGCCACAACTGAATAGTAAGATTTGCAAAGTGATTACTAATTCTAAATTGGTTCGTGAATTTATAACAAACCTAATAAAAGGGCTTATTTTTCTCCCTAACTTTTTAGGCCTTAAGTTTTTGGGTTGAAATGTTTGGAAAAAATAAAATGTTTAATTCAGACTATATCAAAAAAAAACCAAACCCAGTGCCGTCGAGGTGATTCCGACTCACAGTGACCCTGTAGGGTGGCTATGAGTCGGAATCAACTTGACGGCACTGGGGTAATTCAAACTATAAACATTGTATAATTTTTTTTAAAAACGTCTTTTGTTAATGTAAAGGCAGGTTGGAATTCAGAGATCCTGTTTGAGGGTTTTTGATGTAAAGGTACGTTAATAGACCTTAATAATGGTAACAGTCCATTAAAATATAATTTTGTCTAATGTACCTCTAAAACCTTAGTACGTTCGTGGATTAAAATAGGACCTGATGTTTTATTTACTCATCTAAATACATGTTGGATAGTTTGCCCAAATGCCTAAGCATTGTCTGGGCAACCTGCGGAGAAGAATTTTTAAACATGAATCGTTTTTAAAATTCGGAAATAAGGTTTCTGTGTTGATTTGCTAAATTAATATTTGCTCTGACATAATCTCAAAATGCAGGATAATTTCATTTATTTATGTTACTTTTCAGTATATCTTTGTCTCTGCTTACAAAATAAATTTTATAGCTTCATTTTTTCCATTTTTTGGTTTCTTCTGAAGCATAGTTAGTATACGGTTATTTTTGATCCTATTTTTAAGATAGCAAAAAATGAAAGTATTTTACTTGGTTAGTCAGGGGCATGGCAGTGTGGCACCCAGGCCCCAGACCTGTTGTCATCAGGTGCCATCAGGTCGGTTCTGACTCATGGCGACCCTGTGTAACAGGATGAAACACTGCCTGGTCCTGCGCCATCTGCACAGTCATTGCTACGTTTGAGCCCATTGTTGCAACCACTGTGACAATCCATTTCCTTGAGGGTCTTCCTCTTTTTAGCTGACCCTGAACTTTACCAAGCGTGATGTTCTTCTCCAGGGACTGGTCCAGACCTGCTGAGGGGGTAAGTGAAGCATACGAATAGCAGCAATGCCCGCCTTTGCCCCAGCAGGAATCTCCCTTTGCCTGGAGACTCGGCCGGAAGGAAGGGCTCTGCACCGCCCGCGCCTCCACATCCTGTATCACCACTGAGTCTGCGCCAAGAAGCGGAGATGCATTTATTCATCTAATGTTTATTGAGTTCCCGTCCTTCAAGAAGCTAATAGTTTAGTAAATACATACGTACAATAGTACGTGAAAAACAGCATGTTAGAAGCACGCATAATCTGGATGAGGAGAGAAGGGATAAGAGAGTATTTAGGGGAGTAAAGCCAGAGTCAGGAAAGATGACCACGTTGGGAGTTATCCAGGAGACCGGGGCTGGGGTGGATTGTGAAGCTAAGGGAGGGCGAGGAGGAAAGAGTAAGCAGAATTAGAAGAGTAAATGAAATTGAGTCTGAGAGGTAACAGAAGTGAGATCTCGAAGGACCATGCCATGCCACAGAGTTTGGACTTTATCCAAGACTCCAAGAATGAGTAGAATGGTCAGATTTGTGTTTAGGGAAAGCTCACCCCAGTCCAGCGGAGTGGAGAATGAATGGCTTGGGAGGGCTGAAGGCAGGCAAGCCTTATTATAACTCACATGTGAAGTTGTAAGGGCTTGAACTAAGGCAATGGCCATAGTGAAGCAAGTAAGTGAACAGATCAGAGGGAAATTATGCTGAATAGGTAGTTTGAAATTGATCTGCATTTGGCTAAGAAATCGGAAAGAATGTGGCTTCAGTGTTTGTTTTATAGAGTTAGGAATGTAAGGAATTAAGCACCTAACAGAGTCCCTTACGACGTGTAGGTCAGTAAGAATTAAACTGAATAACTATGGCTTTCCAGTGGAGCAGAATCACCAGGGTGGGCCAGTTGGCATCTTTTTTGTTTGTTTTTAAATAACTTTGCCCATGTTTATTAGGATTAAGTTAAAGGATCTGTGTCTGATAGTTACGAATAGAAATTTTCAACAAAAACTTCTTAAATCGTTGAGGACTGGGATAATACAGAAAGAAAATAGAGACCAAGAAATTATTCTAAATAAAAGGTTGTTTGCAGCGAAGACCTTGTAGAACAGAACTTTAAAGGTCCGCTTTTCATCATGTTGAGTGGTGAGCTGTTGAACTAGATACAAGCTTTTACTTCTGTTATCCTGCTCTTCGAGGAGGATTATGAAGACATTAAATCAGATGTTTGCTGATCACCAACTACATGCAAGACATTGTGCTAGTTGCCAGGCTTTTTGTTGTTGTTGTTAGCTGTAGGGGGAGGGATACAGATGAACAAAGAAGCTTAGAGTCTAGTTGATGAAACAAAACCTATAGTGTAAAAGTATGACTGCATACGCAGAAGGCAGGGTACACTTTGTTCCAAAAACATTGTACAGAAATCCTTTGAATAAGAGAAAATTGAGGCCTGCTGCACAAACATACCCTTTGCCTCCTTCCTGTCTTACAAGGAGAGTTTTGTTTTTTATCCAGATATATAGCCATGGCATTGAACTGGCTTGCCAAAAGCAGAAGGAGTTTGTGAAGAATACTCTGGCGTGCAAATGGAATCTCGCTGAAGCGCAGCAGAAGCTCGGTAGCCTGGCGCTGCATAACTCTGAGTCCTTGGATCAGGAGCACGCCAAAGCACAGACAGCAGCGTCAGAGCTGAGGCAGCGGGAAGAAGAGTGGCGACAGAAGGAAGAGGCTCTCGTGCAAAGAGAGGGACTGTGCCTGTGGAACATGGATGCCGTTAGCAGGGATGTTTTTAATAAGGTACGACCTTTCATCGGACCAAAATGAAGGGAGAAAAAACGTTGGAACTGTTTGTACAAATGAGTTGTGCGTATTTAGCAGAGTCACAGAATTCTGTAGACAGTATTTGCTTTCGATAGAGGTTTATGAGAAGTGCTTGTTTTACTGAAACCAGTCTCTCTAATAGTGTCTAATGTGCCTAGTATTTAATCCGATACGTGACTACAGCATAACACGCTGGAATCAGATTGCCTCAAGTCTCAGCTTTGTCACACACTGACTTTGTGACCTTGGGCAAGTCACTTAACATCTCTAAGCCTCAGTTTCCTCAACTGTATGTATAAGGTACCTGATATCAGAAGTAATTCTAGATACCCGATGTCAGAGGGTGGGCGTGAAGATGAAATGGGCTCATATTTAAAAGCGCAGAGTGCCGGGCCCCGTGGTAAGGCTTTGGTGTTAGGAGCACTTTCTGATGTTGCCGTGCTATCAGCTTATTATCAGTCTCCTAACACTGATGGATAGCTTTCTGGATTTAATTATTAAATAAAGTCTTTTAACAGAATATATTCAGTAAACCTTAGGTAGTAATCTGGGTTTACTGGTAAAAGCATTATAACCGAAAGGACTTAGAAATAATTTAGTCCCTTTTGTCTTTTAGTAAAATGAAATAGTACAGTACTTGTGCCTGGGACTTGGTAGCTTATTAAGAGTGGTGTTGTGTTCCTCACTGAAGTCTGAAGAAGAAATGGGTTTAAATTGCTGGAAGAGTTCCGAATAGCAGTGTCCTTCAGACTACAAGGCCTCGACCCCACGTGGGTGTGAAACAGCTCAGTGCATTCCAAGTGGCTTTTTAAAAAGAGTAGAGTAGAAGAGAGCGGAGTGCGTTCCATTTACCAAAGGTCACTACGATGTTGTGGAACGTGTACTTGAGGGAAGTGTGTACGTGTTAGGACCCAATGTGAAATCTCTCTTAACCTAAAACGTAGTCGGAAGTTTGGAAACTCCTCTCCCCGAGCTGCAGACTCTGGGTGCTTTTACTGGGCCTGTCCCCAGTATTTGTCGGTGCACGTGTACTGCCGAACAAATGTGCACGTTATAAACAGTCGCACCAGGTCGGTGTTCACGAGGGAGAGGTGAAAGTCTAAACGGGAGTTACGTTTTCCCTCGTACCTTGTGGGGTCACTTTGTGTGCCCTTTACTTTACTGACTGCTGCTTTAGGGTTTCTTTTGTTCCGTCACCTTATTTTATAAATGAAGAACCTGAAAAGGAAGTAAAATGACTTGATACGGTAGGGGCGGATTAAACATGAGGAAGGAATTCCTGGCTGTGGGGTTGAGAGACTAAGATAAGGTGAAGAGACATTACATCTCCTCCTAGTGCTGCCTTTAAGAATGAGCATGACGTCCATTGTTCTAGAGATAGTAGAGGAAAAGCGGCCTGGTTGGACCTGTAAAACCCCCTGCTGCTCAGAGTACTCAGGGCTTTATACCTGTCTTTTCCATGGAAAAACTAGGGTTTCTGGAGATTAATTTAAAAATGCATGAAAAGGAGGAAAAACAGCAAAGCCTGATTATTTCGTGAACTAGTGCTTTAATATGGAACAAAATGATATAATTGTATATTGAGCAATACAATAACCTGTATTTGTCCTTGTTTTGGAAAAACATGTATAATTAAGTCTAAGAACATGCTGATGGGCACAGTTATTTTAGGGTTCAGTTTTCTTCCACTGTGTCAATGTGGCCGAAGGAAATAATTCACAGAAGCTAAAAGCTTTTAGCTTCGCAGCAGAAGTGGATTTCATGTACTGCCCATTATTACTGCTCTCTGAGCCAGAAACAGGAATGACATTAACACATCTACGCAGAGAATAGGGGTAGGCTTTCAAACGTCATGACGCATTGCGAGCCTGTCATATGGTAGGAAATTTGGATCTTTTTTTTTTTTTTTAGAAAACTTACAACATGCACAAAGTAAACAGAAGAGCCTAATGAATCCCATGTTCTACATCAACGTCTGTCACCCTTGTGCCATTTTTGTCTCAGCTGTACCTTCCCCTGCTCCCCACTCCTGCTTGCTTGTTAGTTGTTGTTTTAGTTTTTAGGTAAGATTTTCATGCTTTGATATGCACAAATCGTAGGTGTATAATTTTGGCAAACAGATAACTCATGTAGCCCATACTCCTATAAGATATGTAATATGGAGCATTTTAAAAAGATGTATTGAAATCTTCAGTCTACAACCAATTGGGGCAGTGAAAGCAGTCATTTCCTACTAATTTGTAAAGTAGTATTTTTTTATTTGTACGAAGGTTGACTGTCAAGCTTTAGGGCTAGCCTGCTCATTCTTGGCTAAGTTCACACTCACCTTTTCCTTAGCGGTCATTATTCTCTAGACTTCTCAGCCTGTGGCAGTGCTTGTTTCTGTTCTCCTGGCAGAGAGGGCCTTCTTAGTGGCCTCGCCCTAGACCTGCTCGGGTTTGGAACAGCTGTCAGTAATGCACGTAGGTGGGTGTACATCAGTCCCAGCCTGACCAGTGCTTCCTTCTTTATGTAACTGAAAAAAATTATAACACTATGACATGCTTACTGTAAAAATACACAGACACATGAAGTAGAAATTGAAGGATTCCCTTCCCCTCTGATTCTATTTCCCAAAGATAACCACTGTTAACAGTGAGCCGTGTCTTTGCAGGCTTCTTCCATGGCCATACTAATTTATATTTATGTAGTCTTCCTCCCCCACTACAGGACCCTTCTTTATCTGAATAATGTTTCTTTATTTGATAAAGTTTACTTACCTTTAACACAGTGGTCGTGAAACAAGTATTTTCATTATGTCTCTGCTTTTAATTTTTTCTTTAACCGTACATTCAAAGATAGCCTATGTTTATACCACAAATTAGTTAGGACTGTCTTTATGTTCCAGTCATTTGCTCAGAATCATAGGTTGGTTTTGTCTGGGAGCTTGAGCATTGAGAGGACTGGTCTCGATCTGTGCTTTCCAGCTCGATAGCCCCTAGCTACAGGTGCTGTTGGGCCCCTGAAATGTGGCCAGTCCGAGTTGAGCTGTGCTGGAAGTTGTAAAATACACACCTGATTTTGAAGATACAGTAACAAAAAAAAGTAAAATATATCAGTAATAATTTTTTTGTATTGTCTACACGTTGAAATTATAATTGTTGTATATTGGGTTAAATAAAATGTTATTAAAATTAATTTCATCTATTTTTTACTTTTTAACGTGGCCAATAGAAAATTTTAAATTGCTTTTGTGGCTCCGATTATATTTCTGTTGGACAGTACTAGTCTAGATAGCAGAATATAAAGGAAAAAATGCTTTTATTTTGAAACATATAGACTTTTGAGTGCTTCCTGATTACCAACTGGCAGAGGGCTGGTTTGCAGTTTTCCTTTTTGGCAGCGATGTTCTCAGGGTACAAATGCGGTCACAGAATGTGCTGAGAAACTGTCCTGCCGGTTTTCTGGCTGGATAAAAACTTAACCTCGGTGTTCCGTGACTTATTTAACCGAAAACAAGCAGTTTATTAATAGAAATTTATAATTGACTTAAGAAACGAAGTGTTTTGCTTCTCCTAAGAAAGGTTTGTTAAAATACAGCAAAGGTCTGTGTTTGGTTTAAGTCTTACCAGAGAATTTGTAGTAAATACACCTTATCCTCTCTGTGCTTTGAATTTCTGCAATCATTTCCAGCAAGAACTCTA
Organism: Elephas maximus indicus; assembly: GCF_024166365.1. Taxonomy (NCBI): domain Eukaryota; kingdom Metazoa; phylum Chordata; class Mammalia; order Proboscidea; family Elephantidae; genus Elephas; species Elephas maximus. The sequence goes on along the minus strand of NC_064827.1, from coordinate 5,883,559 downwards.
AAGATGAGACTAGAATTGCATGCATTTATAAAAAATGAATAATGCAAACGTGAGTTATGCATAGAAAAGAACTTTGTGTAAGTACGTTTGATAGGGAAATTCCATTTAACACAAAGGTGAATTCAGTTGTTTTTCTGTATGATTCCTAAGGTAATTCTATAATTTTTCACGCAGATGTAATTTTAAACAAAACTAACTAAACCTCAGTACAAAACATTTTTGTGAAAAGCGTAACAGGTCATTTAATAATGTACTGTCCGTGTAATACTGTGTTATCTTTTTATAACGTTTATAGGAGGGATTGCTGGGCATTTAGTATTTGAGGAAGAAGATTCAATTAGAATATAAAATTTGATTTTAATTTGTAAATTTTTTTTAGAGTTTTATTAATCAAGATAAAAGAAAAGAAACAGAAGATGAAGATAAATCAAAATCATTTATGCAGAAATATGAACAAAAAATCAGACATTTTGGTAAGTCTTGAGTTCCTCTTGCTATGTTTGATATCATACGCATATGTACAAAAAATGGACTTATAAAACGGGAACCAAAAGGAAGATCATTGACAAACTTCTAAATATGTAGCTACTTCTGGCACGGTTGTACAGGTCTTGCTGTAGACTTTTTTCTGGTCCTAAATAAAAGAGATTGACTGAGCAAACCGAAGTGTGGAGAGAATCAATTTCCAGCTAATCTTGTCTTTTTTTTTCCCCCTCTGCTTCCTTGGTAGTTGTGAGGTTAGCATTTAGTTTTTGCAGTTCTAGATATAATGCTGTCATAATTCAGGCAGACCCTTGAACTGCTATTCAGATAATACAGTCATGGAAATGTGTACAAAGAACTGAAGAAATAATTTTCTCTTTTGGAGATGAGGGTTGGGACGGGTTTGATGTAAGTGAAAGCTTCCCAGAGGAGGTCTCGTCTGAGCTAGATTTTAGCGTTTGCCAGGTAGACAAGGTAGGCAGGGCCAACAGCATCTTCAGAGGCATGGAGTCACGGAACAGCATGGTGTGTTCTGAGAACCACGAGCAGTCTGATCTTGCTGGCGTAAAAATGCTCTTGAGAGGTGTTAGAAATGGAGGGTCAGAATTTATTGTTTTTATTCCAAGTAATGGTTTTAGTAAGCTTGGTTTTTATTTGCAGTGTGTTAATGAGCTTTTTAAATATTAGCATTTTAAAATGTTTTTCACCCAAAGTGTTTAGAATTTCAATCATATTGAGACATTGGATGTTACTTTAGATTTTTTTCCCTCCCTCTTACATGCAGTTCATTTCTTCATAAAATATTTATCATTCTCAAACTTTTTATTAAGATAAAAAGCCTGTGTATTCTATTTTAATTCAAGAAAAGTAGCTTAAAAAATGAACATAGTTTCTTTTCATATCATTGTGGTACTATTTATAATAGAAAAAAAAGGATAAATAGTCCTCCCTTGGATAAATATAAGGAGCCCTGGTGGAGCAGTGAAGCACTTGGCTGCTAACCAAAAGGTATACAGTTTGAACCCACCAGCCACCCCACAGGAGAAAGGTGTGGCAGTCTGCTTCTGTTAAGATTTACAGCCTTGGAAACCCTATGGGGCAGTTCCACTCTGTCCTGTAGGGTCACTGTAAGTTGGAATTGACTTGATGGCAATGTGTTTGGATAGACATTAAGATTTTAAACCAGCAGAGCCCAGAATCGTAAGGATGAAAAGCGAACGTTTTGCAAGTGAGTCATTAGTTGTGGTAACGTGAGGTGCCATGGCCACCTACACGTCTTGCTTCCTGGGCCTGTGTGTCCTGCTGAGGAAAAAGTACCGTGTGTCGGCTGCTGACTCAGACCACGTGCTGCATCTGCTAAAACAGCATCCGTCAAGGTGGTGTCACCCAAGGCGTTTACCAGGCCAGCTGCTTTGGAGCCATGGGGAGCCTAGTCGGTCTGAAACGGTTCTGTCACTTTTGCTGGAAAATGAGTGCCTGGGTCAGAATCGGTTTCGTGTGGGAAAATATCCCAGCCTCACAAGGTGCTGTTATCCACCTGGTACTATAACCGAGTCCTCAGTAAACCACTTACTGCTGCTTCTGGGGAGTGATGTTTATGATAACACCAGTGAATTCCACGAGCTCATTGTCTCATTTATTTTGCTGTAAAATGAGTCCCTCGGTTAAAAAAATGTGAATATGATGGATAATGCATTTAATAAGGCCACAGATGGTGTTACAGGCAGAAACATGGCAAGGAGGGAAGGCGTTTCCAGGTCTTGAATGGGTTTGTTCTAGTGAAGAATCGCTGCTCCCTCCAAGATCAAACGGGTCCAAGGTCAACAACCTACTACTTGATGGCTGGCCGGTCTCTCCACTGTACAGGGACATATTGAGGTTTCGGCCTTGGTTCCTGCTACTGGCGTGCAGAGGTGATTTCTGCTACTTGACATGCAGAGGTGATTCACAGACAGCTGCTTCGCCATTGCATGCCGTAGACCCCATCTCATCCTGTAACGCTAACCAGTGCCTCGCTTTCTGCAAACCCATCCAGACGCGGTAACGCTCCCACAGTGATATTGTGCCTCGCTCTCAGTAGAAATACACGTTGAATTTCACTTTGGAGGAGATATCCTACTTGCCGCAGCCATTGAATCCCCCAATATGTCAGTAAGGTAGTAAGCTCTCCAAATTTTCATGTGTTTTTATTTCCCACTCTCTGGGATGTGTGTATTTCACGAGGGTATCTGGGGTACCTGCTACCTCCTGCTCGCCAAGTTCCATCAGTGTGGGGTAAACCAACTTGCAGCCATGTGGGGTGATGAGATAATCAAAGACCTGTTGGTTAAATGATGGCACAGAGTGGACACGGACCTAAGGCAAGACCATGAAAGTTTAATAATCCTGTCCATCCTAGGTGGAAGCACAGTTTTCTGGTGTTGTATGCTTATTGTGGAAAAGGAAAAAAACACTTGCCAGGATGACGATCACCTTGATACGCTACTTACTTCCCAGGCTTCTGGAACAGCAGCTTTAATTACAGTTGCCACCTTGAGACTTTATCCAAGCTTGGATTGCATTCTGAACTCTTGGAAAACATGGGCCTGTTGCATGGGGGGCCGTGTAGGGATGTCAGGGTCTCACACCAGTACTTCTCTGTAGTCTCGTGTATTTGTATCTTCCAGAGTTGTTCCTGACTTGCCCTTACGCTATTTGTTGACTGTCTTTCTTGTGTTGCTTTTAGCCTTATAATTAAATGGAATCTACCATCTAGTGGTAAACGGTATAACCGTATCATGTAAGGTATTATGAAACATTGAAACCTCGCTTTTCTGCCCTAAATTTCTACGTAACTTATTAACTTTTGTTAATTCATGTTTCATACATGTCAACTTTTAATTTAGAAACAAAGCCTTTTTTTTCTCTTAAGTTCTGCAAAACCATTTTATTCGCAGTCATATGCATCTTTGACATCACCGTCCTCATCATCAGGCTGCTTGTTGGGCTCTCAGAATTTTATCAAAAGCTGTAAGCATTTCATTTGTCCTGAAGGTGAATAATTAGTCTCTTTAGTCACTTCATGGATAGCAAAATTATTTTTTAAGAAGTATATGCTATAAAATACTGTTGATAGAATGTGAAGTGAAAGATAAAAATTATACGATTCTGTTTCTTTAAAAAGTTAAAAAAGAAGCATGGAAGGAAATACATCAAAATGTTGACAATAATTATCTTTTATAATTGGAGGTGATTTTATTTTCTGGGTTTTTCAAATTCTTCACAATGTATGTACTTTATAATCTGAAAAAGAAATATTTTTAAAGGGTAATCCTAAGAATTCAAGGAGGGATTATCATTAGAAAATCCATTCATGTAATTCACGTTAACACAGGACTATATATAGGGTTACTGTGAGTCGGAATCGACTCAACAGCAGTGGGTTTGGTTTTTTTTTTTTTTTTTGGTTATAGTATATCCAGGGAACCCTGGTGACGCAGTGGCTAAGTGCTCAGCTGCTAACTGAAATGTTGGTAGTTTGAACCTACCACCACTCCGTGGGAGAAAGATGTGGCAGTCTGCTTCCGTAAAGATTTACAGCCTTGGAAACCTTACGGGGTAGCTCTACTCTGTCCTACAGGTTCTCTGTGAGTCGGAATCAACTCGACGGCAGCGGGTTTGGTTGGGTAGTACAGCCACAGGACTTAGCGACCAGTTCAATGTGGGAAGACTGGAAGTGTCAAAGGAGTTTCTAGGACTCCTGATTGGATGACATGGAGCCCAGGAAGCATTGGAGGATGGCAGGGAGAGAAGCATGGGTTTGGTTTTGAATGAGTTTGATTTGTTTTCAATTATATAGGTAGAAATAGCTGTCCATGGTAGGTGATTAAAAATATAAGCCATCTGGGGCTCAGGAAATACAGAAAAAAGGGCGTGTATCTTTCCACAAGAAATTCACAACCTAGTTGGAAGATTTTTAGGAAATAGAAAAATTAAAATGAATGGTATAAAGTGTTAACACGTATCATGTTAAAAGTACAGGAGAGCAGTCTTGAGGACATGCATTTGGGGACCGTTTTAGGAATAAGGTAGGATGTTGAAAGTTGATAGATTGGGATTTAGATGTTCACTGGGGATAAATACATAGGGAAAAGCATATAACTGTTAAAATATTTTAATTTATCAAAGTGAGGTTTTTCAAGCATTGGGGGAAATTGGCTAGTTTAAGTGGATTATTCTTAACCAAAGGATTAGTTTAATATTTGTTGAATGAATGAGTGAGTGAATTGTTCGCTTTTGTGTTCATAATACCTAACATTAATCCGATGTTCACGCTGTGTCAGGCCCTCTCCTGAGGGCTGTTTTGTGTTAACTCACTCAGTCCTCACGAAAGTCCTGTGGGTGAGGTACTCTTTTTAGCCCTGGTTTACAGTTAAGGCAGTGGCGGCACAGAGATGTCAAGGGATTTGCCCAGGGTCCCAAAGTCCCAAAGTTGTGAGGCCAGTGTTTGAACCAGGCAGTTTCCTCTCAGAGTCTGTTGTCGTTGCCGTCGTGCTAGGTTGTCGTACTCTCCATTTATTCCCACGGTTGTAAATTCCATGATAACAGCAGTAGTTTCAAGTATGTTCTGTTCCACTGAACCCATTGCCTGTCATCTTTTGTTTATAAAATTCCATACTCTTCCGACAAAGGTCTCTCTGGGCTACCTGTAACCTAACTTCTCAATTTTATCATAATTCAGTTTGCATTTTTGAAATAAAGTGATGGTGAGTATTTCTCAGATAAAGAAAAGCTGTGGTTAAGCACATGTGTTAATTTTGTCTGAAGTACTAAATAGGTAGTTTAACAACTTTTACATTTAATAACACCCTTCCTCACGGCCCCTACAAGTGTCACTAACCCTTTCATGTTGTCCTTCCTGCAAAAGAAACCAAAATGAATAGGATTTTGGTGCCTCAGTGAGTCAAGATGCCGCCATGGAGAAGTAAACAGCAGAAGCGATGCTCTGTGGATGGTAGAGAGAGTTGAAAATACTGACTTCTTCTGGACTATAAGAAAGCTGAGGCAAAACTGCTTCACAGGATTTATTTATGGCCTCAGGTATAAGAAATAAGCAAGCGTGTGCCTTCTTTAGGTCTGCCCCAGAAGTCATTAATTAGGCCGTCTTTAACTGTAGCACGTAGCGCTGGGTTTTGGGGTTTTTAACTGTACTTTGAGGAGTAGTTTTTAATATCTTCCATAACCATTCTGTTACTCAGAATTTAAAATGACTTAATTATCATATCCAGAGTATAGAGTATAATAACTTTAAAAGCATGTAAAACTCTTTATGAGAAAATGTTAAAATCCTTTATTGCCTTTTTTAAGTGGGGAAAAATCATTTATTTTCAGCTACTTGCCATGTGTTGCTGAATGTGTGTTTTTCAGTACAACATTTATCCTCAGTTTTGTTCTCACTTGTGTGCTGGTACAGGACTTTAATACATTATTTCGTTTCGTGTCTAGAGAAAAGGTTTACTGCCAAACTGTTGAGATACCGTTACAAAATTTCCCTGACGATTCAGTAACGTCCAGACTTCCTTGGATGAGTCTGAAGCATTTTAAAGCTGACATTGTTACACTGAACTTACTCAAGTGTAGAGCTCACTGGACAGAGTTAAAAGTTCAGCACTTCACTGGTTACATGTTTGCTTGGGCGGTATTGACTTTTTAGTCAGACTTCTTTTTGATTTGGATGGAGATGAAGGTGCACCTTGTATTTGGATTAGTATGCCATCTTGAAACAAAATGGCAGGCATTTTCAAATATGCTTCACAAATTTTTTAAAGATTTCAAATTTAACAGTTATAGATGTGATAACCCTAAACAAAGTTTACAGTTTGTTATATTGTTAGTATTTGTTGTGTTTACTGTATATATACACAGAGATTATGACTAGATAGTTAAAGTGCAGTTATTATCATAAAGCTGACTGGTTCCCACCCTGCCGATATTTTACCATATTAGTCGTATTTTCTAATGAATTAGAGATAATGTTGTTTTCCTGAATCTTTAATTAAGTCTAAGTTTGCTGTATGTTGCTTCTTGTAGTCTTGTTTTCTTTCTCATCTTTTAAAACAGAAAATCATTTATTTTCTGAGTAAATAATACTGAGTTTCTTGAATTCACCTATACTCTCGTTAGGCTAGGATGACCAGTTGTCATGGCTTGCCTGGATTGAGGGTATTCTTCAGATGCAGGACTTTGGGCTTCACCCAACAAACGGGGAGGTTTTGATCACTCTACTGTGTATTGACTTCAAAGAAGATAGTATTAAAATAGCATTTCTTTCCTTGCAGGAAGAAATAAAATATTTGATGTTCATTGTTCCTTTTTTTTTTTTTTTTTCTTTTTTTAGGTATGTTGAGCCGATGGGATGATAGTCAGAGGTTCTTGTCTGACCATCCCTACCTTGTATGTGAAGAAACTGCCCAGTACCTTATTTTATGGTGTTTTCATCTAGAAGCTGAACAGGTATTGTGTGAACCTTTAATGGAATTCTGATTTCGCACTTTGTTGGTTTTTGTTTTTTTAACTTTAAATGAAGGCAGCGGGCATTATTAGATGGGTTTACGATGCTTTGTCTTCAGATCTGCTTGAGTGTGGTGTGGACTTGAGGGTTTTTTTAGTTGCATCAGTTAGCAAATGGATACTTTTTCTAGCTGGTCCCTCCTGTGCACCACCCCCCCATCTCTCTTGTTCTTATTATATCCGACTTGTTTCTTTTTTAACTAATGAGAAAGTCATATTTTAAAAATCCGAGCAGTAATCACGATATTAAATCAAGCCAATAGCACGCTCTGCCTTTAGTTATTCTAGTCCATATACAACTAGCAACTTTTTGCTGATGAAAACTAAGATACGCTCTGTAATGTATCTATTAGTATTTTACTTAAGGAGCCCTGGTGGCGTAGTGGTTAAGAGCTCAGCTGCTAACCAAAAGGTCGGCAGTTCAAATCTACCAGGCACTCCTCAGAAACTCTGTGGGGCAGTTCCACTCTGTCCTATAGGGTCGCTGAGTCAGAATTGACTCGACGGCAACGGGCTTGATTTTTTTGTTTGTATGTTTTGACTTAAGATAAAACTAAAGGGAGTAAAATAGAAAGTACGCTAAAAATACAAGATTTGAATCAGTATGCCAGTCAATTATATTTCAAGAGGTATTTCTTGTCATTTCAATCTCTTTGCTTTCAGAAAGGGGCTTTGATGGAACAAATAGCACACCAGGCTGTTGTCATGCAGTTTATTATGGAAATGGCCAAAAACCGTAACGTGGATCCAAGAGGGTGTTTTCGTTTATTTTTCCAGAAAGCCAAAGTAAGTAGCTCTATATGTTGTTGAATGGGAATGTTGGCCTCAGTGAAGGCCTCTTAGTCCATGCCCATCAAAGGCAGCCATTCAACCAGCTGCCAAGACTTCTTTTTGTAGGTTTTATCGTGAAAAGAAAAATTAGATTGCCGATTCCATGTTAACTTATATTTAAGGGAGGTATAAAGAGGCTGTAGTGTAGCATATATGTGAGAAATATATGAGAAATGGAGACCTGTTCACATGAGTGTATGTATTCAGGAAACTTGGGGTCTTCAGTCACTATAATCATTCAGGAGATATCGAGTGTCTTCTAATGCAGACCACAGCTGTTTGAGATGCTGAGGACACAGTGTTGAACAAAACAAAAAGTATCCTCCATGTGTAGAACTCACTGTTTCATGGGAAGAGAGGCTTTTGTAATGAAAAATAGGAAGCAACCTAAAAATTAAAAGAATGATTTAAAAAGCTGTGACACGAAGGATATTATACAGCCATTAAAATGATAGTTATGAAGAGGTGTTAATGACCCAAGAAAATGCTTATGCTCTAAGGTCAGATGAAAAGAGATGGTGCGCGTTTATAGATATGGGGTGATGTCAGCCAAGGTAAAAATAGATACGCTTAGGAAAAAGAGTAGATGCCATCTTCACACTCACTAGACTAGTGATAACTTAAAAGCTACACAATTCTCGGTCACCGTTGGTGGCAGTATGAGTTGGGACAACTATTTTGGAAAATTACAAGCACATATACTAACACCCAGAAATTTCCTAGGTATACATTCTAAGGAGTAGGTTCTCAAAGACCCTTTCAGGAGGCCCTCTGTCAAAACTAATTTCGTAAAGCTAAGACGTCATTTGCCTTTTCGCCCTCATTCTCTTAAGAGCATACAGTTGAGATTGGTGCTGAAGCAGGTGTTAGAATCGTGCCATCAGCTATTAAGCCAGACGTTAAAGAGATGGGGAAAGCGGAAAACAGGGCCACTCGTCTCGGTGATTTTACCTCTGCTTTGGCAATGGGGTTTTTTTTTTTTTTTTTTGGAAAATGTAGCTGTTTTTAATACAGATGTTATTCATGGTATCATATCATGATTTTGTTAATGTCATTTCCTAGTAAGATTTTTAAAGCTTCCTCAGTTTTAGTTTCTAGCACAGTAGATGTTGACACCTATAACCCACACAAACAAGAGCTCTTTGGGGTTTTCAATAGTTCTTTAAGAGTGTGAAGGAGTTCTGAGACCATGAAGTTGGAGAGCTGCTGCTTTAAGCTTTTAGCAACCCAGTTATTTTCACCTTTGAATTTTTTGTTTTTTTTTTATCCTGTGTTTGCACTAATGGAAGGCATGCTGATGAAAGGATCATTCAGAATTTTTGTTACATGTTTTGATACCCATTATCTGGGATCCCATATGTCCCAGCAGACACCAGAACATAGTAAATCCTACTGGTACGAGTCAGTGAATGCATGGTAAGAATAACTCAGAGACGTTTGAGTCCCTTGAAAAGTACCACTGCAATACATTCTTTCTTATTGGAAAGGCATTATTTACTGTTCAGAAGCTAGAAAAGAAAGAAGCCAGTAACACCTGGAAACAACGCATGGCATAAAGGAGAGAGAGAATGGCCACTGTGACTGAAGAAGACTGGCAATAGCTTATTCTTCCAGTCAGTACATTGTTGTGAGCACATCGTAACTGGGAAACATACTGAAGAGGCGTATCTCACAGAAATAAAGGGAAACCTTCAAAAGCTTAGAAAGTTCACACATCTGGGAGGCATCACCCAAGACAGTGCTCAGTCTACACAAAAATGAGGTTCCCACTCAGAATTTTTGAGTTTCACACATTTCAAAAGGCTCCCACCTTGAGGCTGGCCACATTAAAATTGGGTTCCCTCCTTCCCAAAGAACTCCAGAAACATAAAAAGTGGTTGGGATGTAGTGTGTCCCGGGACTCCCCGAAGAGTTAAACTCCAACACGTGTGTCCTAGATACCGTAATGTTTATGGTAGAATTGTTCATGGTAGCAGAAAATCCTGGGAACATTTCAAATGTCTGTCAGCAGCAGAGTGAGTAAATGGTGCGTTCAGCCAGTAAAATGCTCTCTGGCAGCAGCGTGGATGAACAAACAAGGGAGTGAAAAAAACAAGTCACAGATGGTATATCCAGATTACCGCGTTTTTCTAAAGTTCAAAAACAGCAAAACTAAACAACTTATTATTTAGGAATACATACATAAGTGGCAATGCTAAAGAGGCAAAGGAATGGTTAACAAGGGTAACCTCGGAGAACAGGGGGGGAGTGCTGTTGCAAGTCAGTTTCTGAGGGACTGGTAGTGATCTGTTCCCTAGTCTCTGTGGGGACACAGTGGGTTTTTCCCCTACTGATAAGCTGTCCACGTATACTTTTCAAGCTCTCTTGCATACATGATATATTTTATCATACACAAGAAGAGGTTAGAAGGAAATAAGCCAAAAGGTCAACTTTGGTTATACTTAGGTGGTGAAATTATACATAATTTCCATTTTCTTCTTCATTTTCTTATTTTAACGTATTTCCCTTTATAAATAAGGAAAAATTAATAATGCTTTTAAATTTAAAAAATCAGGATGGCTGTTGTTGTTAGGTGCCATCCAGCTGGTTCTGACTCATAGCGACCATATGTACAATAGAATGAAACGCTGCTTGGTCTTGCGCCGTCTTTACAATCATTGTGCTTGAGCCCATTCTTGCAGCCATGGTGTCAATCCATCTCATTGAAGGTCTTCCTCTTTATTGCTGAACTTCTGTCTTACCAAGCATGATGTCCTTCTCAGGGATTAGTCCCTCCTGATAACATGTCCAAAGGATGGTGAGACAAAGTCTCACTATCCTTGCTTCTAAGGAGCATTCTGACTGTACCTCTTCCAAGACAGATTTGTTGTCCTGGCAGTCCACGCTATATTCAGTATTGTTCGCTGACGGCACAATTCAAAGGCATCAATTCTTCTTCGGTCTCCCTTATTCATTGTCCAGCTTTCACGTGCATGTGAGGCTATTGAAAACACCATGGCTTGGGTCAGGAGCACCTTAGTCCTCAGAATAACATCTTTGCTTTTCAACACCTTAAAGAGGTCTTTTGCAGCAGATTTGCCCAGTGCAATGCGTCATTTGATTTCTTGACTATTGCTTCCATGGGAGTTGATTGTTGTTGTTAGGTGCTGTTGAGTTGATTCCAACTCATACAATCCTGTGTACCACAGTATGAAACACTGCCTGGTCCTGCGCCATCCTTAAAATCATTATGCTTGAGCCCGTTGTTGCAGCCGCTGTGTCAGTCCATCTCATTAAGGGTCTTCGCCTTTTCCACTGACGCTGTACTTTACCAAGCATGATGTCCTTCTCCAGGGACTGATCCCTCCCGACAACGTGTCCAAGGTATATAAGATGCAGTCTCGCCATCCTTGGTTCTAAGGAGCGTTCTGGTTGTACTTCCAAGATGGATTTGTTTGTTTCTTTGGCAGTCCTTGGTATATTCAAAATTCTTTGCCAACACCACAATTCAAAGGCGTCAGTTTTTCTTCGGTCTTCCTTATTCATTGTCCAGCTTTCACATGCATATGATGCAATTGAAAATACCGTGGCTTGGGTCAGGCACACCTTAGTCTTCAGGGTGCCATCTTTGCTCTTCAGCACTTCAAAGAGGTCCTTTGCAGCAGATTTGTCCAATGCAATGTGTCTTTTGATTTCTTGACTGCTGCTTCCATGGCTGTTGATTGCGGATCCAAGTAAAATGAAATCCTTGACAACTTCAATCTTTTCTCCATTTATCATGATGTTGCTCATTGGTCCCGTTGTGAGGATTTTTGTTTTCTTTATGTTGAGGTGCCATCCATACTGAAGGCTGTGGTCTTTGATCTTCATCAGTAAGCACTTCAAGTCCTCTTTACTTTCAGCAAGCAAGGTGGTGTCATCTGAATAACACAAGTTGTTAATGACCACCCAAAAAAAAACCCGTTGCCATTGAGTCAATTCTGACTCTTAGTGACCCTATAGGACAGAGTAGAACTGCCCCGTAGAGTTTCCAAGGAGAGCCTGGTGGATTTGATCTGCCGACCTTTAGATTAGCAGCCATAGCACTTAACCGGTACGCCGCTAGGGTTTCTGTTGTTGTGAGTCTTCCTCAAATCCTGATGCCCCGTTCTTCTTCATATAGTCCAGCTTCTTGGATTATTTGCTCAGCATACACATTGACTAAGTATGGTGAAAGGATACAGCCTTGACACACTCCTTTCGTGACTTTAAACCATGCAGTATCCCTTTATTCTGTTAAGTGACTGCTTCTTGGTCTATGTACTGGTTCCTCATGAGCTCAATTAAGTGTTCTAGAATTTCCATTCTTCCCAATGTTATCCATAATTTGTTATAATCTACACAGTCCAGTGCCTTTGCATAGTCAATAAAACACAGGTAATGCCTTTCTGGTGTTCTCTGCTTTCAGCCAGGGTCTGCCTGACATCAGCAGTGATATCCCTTTTTTCACGTCCTTTTCTGAATTCAGCTTGAATTTCCGACAGTTACCTGTTGTACTGCTGCAACTGCTTTTGAACAATCTTCAGCAAAATTTTACTTTGTGTGTGATATTAATGATACTGTTTAATAATTCCCGCATTCTGTTGTATCACCTTTCTTTGGAATGGGCATAAATATGGATCCCTTCCAGTCGGCTGGCCAGGTAGCTGTCTTCCAAATTTCTTGGCATAGATGAATGAGCCCTTCCAGCGCCCTACCCATTTGTTGAAACATTTCAATGGGTGTTTTGTCAATTCCTGGAGCCTTGTTTTTCCCCAGTACCTTCCGTGCAGCTTGGACCTCTTCCTTCAGGACCATCCATTCTTAGTCATATGCTCCCTCCTGATATGGCTGAACATCGATCAGTTCTTTTTGGTACAGTGACTATGGGTATGTATTCCTTCCATCTTTCAATTCTTCCTGTGTCCTTTAATATCTTCCCAGTAGAACCCTTCAGTATTGCAACTCAAGGCTTGAATTTTTCTTCATTTCTTTCACCTTGAGAAACGCCAAGCGTGCTGTTCCCTTTTAGTTTTCTAACTACAGGCCTTTACACATTTCATTATAATACTTTGTGTTTTTGAGCTGCCCTTTGAAATCTTCTGTTCAGCTCTTTTACTTCACATTTCTTCCTTTCGTTTTAGCTACTGTACATTGAAGAGCAAGTTTCAGAGTCTTGCGACATCCATTTGGGTCTTTTGTTTCTCTCATTTTCATGACCTCTGGCTTTCGTCATGTGTAATGTGGTTGATGTCATTCCACAGCTCATCTTGTCTTCAGTCACTAGTGTTCAATGCATCAGATCTACTCTTGAGATGGTCTCTATATTCAGGTGGGATACACTCAAGGTTGTACTTTTGCTCTAATTTTCTTCAGCTTCGACTTGCATATGAGCAGTTGATGGTCTTTTACACAGTTGGCCCCTGGCTTTGTTCTAACTGATGATGTTGAGCTTTTCCATGGTCTCTTTGCACAGATGTAGTTGACTTGATTCCTGTGTATCGTTGGTTAAGGTGCACATGTATAGTCGCTGTTGATGTTGTTGAAAAGAGGTATTCCCAATGAAGAAGTCATTGGTCTTGAAAATTCTATCACGTGATCTCCAGTGTCATTTCTATCACCAAGGCCATATTTTCCAGCTACCAGTCCTTATTGTACGTTTCCAATTTCCCCGTTCCAATCACCAGTAATTATCAATGCATCTTGATTGCATGTTTGATCAATTACAGACTGCAGAAGTTGATAAAAATCTTTAGTTTCTTCATCTTTGGTCTTAGTAATTGGTGCATGAATTTGAATAATAGTTGTATTAACTGGTCTTCCTTGTAGGCATTTGGATATTATCCTATCACTGACAGCGTTGTACCTCAGGATAGATCTGGAAATGTTCTTTTTGACAACAAATGCAGTGTCGTTCCTCTTCAATTGTCATTCCTGGCACAGTGGCCTGTTTGACTCTCTGATTCACAATAGCCAGTACTAGTCCATTTTATTTCACTAATGCCTAAGATATTGATGTTTATGCATTCCATTTCATTTTCGACAACTTCCAGTTTTCCTGGATTCATACTTTATACATTCCACGTTCCTATTATTAATGGATGTTTGTAGCTGTTTCTCATTTTGAGTTGTGCCACATCAGCAAATGAAGGTCCTGAAAGCTTGACTCCATCCACTTTGTTAAGGTAGATTCCACTTTGAGGAGATAGCTCTTCCGCAGTCGTCTTTTGAGTGCCTTCCAACCTGAGGGGCTCATCTTCTGGCACTATATCAGACAGTGTTCCACTGCTATTCATAGGGTTTTCACTGGCTAATTTTTTCAGAAGTAGACTGCAAGGTCCTTCTTCCTAGTCTGTCTTAGTCTGAAAGCTCAGCTGAAACCTGTTCACCAAGGGTGACCCTGCTGGTATTTGAAATACTGGCGGCACAGCTTCCAGCATCACAGCAACCTGCAAGCCCCCCCCCCGCCAAGTACAACACACTAGGATAGCAGTTGTCCTACCTTAAGTGCCCTAAATTCTTCTGAAGTGCCACTTAAATACGAGATTTTCCTGAAACAGAGTTTTAATGTGTAAATGACCAAATCAGACTTGTGGTGACTGTTCTAAATTGTTGTTACTCGACGTACAGGGGTAATAAAAACCATACTTTATTTTTTCATTGTACATTAATGATGTGGGTGAACTAGAGTTCAGTAGGATACTGCAGCATGGCCAAAATATATATATTCTTTGAGATTTCCTTTACCAAACAGAACTGAAAGACACTGAAGTCTACACTCTTACGATTGTGCTCTTAATAATTTTTTAAAGTTAAGCAGTAATAACTTTTATTGAAGACTTACCTTATGTTAAGCACTGTTCTAGGCTTTCTGCGTGGAATAGCTTGTTAAATCTTCACAGCATTTTATGAAGGTTATTATCTCTGTTTTACAGGTGAGGAAATTGGCACAGAGGTATTAAACAGCTCATACATAAGTTACTTAAAAAAAAAAAAAATCAGTCAAGTCACTCTAGACCCAAATCCCTCAGCCTTAGGCACCCAGTCAGGTCAGCAGTTGCAGCACTCCACACCTTTAGTGGTTTGTTGCATAACCATCTCAGAAGGCTTATTTTTGGATATGAAGGCTGATGTTCCATACATCCACGTGAATGCCACATATTGACAAAAATGCTTTATAGATATGCTAAAATATAATTAAGGGACGTATTCCTAAATTTATGAAAAGATCGGATGGCAGCACAGAACATTTCTGCATGTTTTGTCTACATACTGAAACTGATAACTAATCCACAGGTTTCAATCTGGCTACACAGCCTAACCTGCATTAAGGAAAAATGGAATTTCGAACAAATGACCCCACTGAGGACACAGAAAGAGGCTTCAGGGAGGTCATTTCCGCCACGTGAACTAGAACGTCACATCCGTTAGTGTAGGGTATGCTCTGTGTCGTCACTGTACCTGCAGAGGAAACGCAGATGAGGATCTAGAATTTGGCTTGTATTATAGATCGTTGGATGACTAAGAGTTCCTTCCCTTCAGTATAAACCATCACACTGTTTTTCCTTCCCATAACGTTGAAAAGAAAATACTTGCTTAACTGGAACACTAAGACATTTCCATACTCTAGTGGTTGAATTATTGAGTTTTAATTGGTTTTCATGGCTTTCTATAAGACTATGTAAAATAGGGAAGATAGTGTTGGAGAATTACTAGAGATAGGTAGTAGTGCCCCATATTAACTGATAGAGAATTAAGAGACTCTAAAGATACCCCTTGGTTGCTGCGTGGCAATGGAAAAAGGATAGATGGAATAAATGTGAGAGGCTAAATGAGGACTATTTTAGGTCCTGTCAAAGATGCGGATAAATCAAGGGAAATAAAGAGAAAGCCTGCTTTATTTTGTTACAGTTGTGTTTGTATGTATAGAAAGGGGTTGTTTCTTACTAGCTGATTTTATTTTGCTGAAACAGAGGGACACAGAACAAACTAATGATTACGTCTGCAATGGGCAGTTTTCACAAATCTGGCTGGGATTACGGTGGTTTCTATGTTTAAACTGTGCATCTTGTCTTTATTTCCTCCACTTCAGACCTCATATGCTTTTTAGAACTTACTGTGTGGTCTAGAAGTCTTGAAAAACCTTGATTTTTTTATGCTGTCTAGGCAGAGGAAGAAGGTTATTTTGAAGCGTTCAAAAATGAACTTGAAGCTTTCAAGTCAAGAGTAAGACTTTGTTCTCAGTCACAAAGTTTTCAGCCTATGACGGTTCAGAATCATGTTCTCCATTCTGCTGTTGGATCTGTAGGTGTATTGGAATCCTTACCACAGGTAAGTGGGAAAAGTAAATGTTTGTTGTATAAATGTATTCATGTAATTCTCTTTCTTTTGGATCACTCTTTCTTCTTACATGTAACATATGTATGACCATGTTACATATTCTTGCCCCAGGATATAACCCTGAGTGTCATTCCATGCCATCATGCCATGTTTTGGCTCTGTCTCCTCTATCTCTTAGATATTTAGAGGGAAACCAAATTCCATCTCCTTTTAGTATGGAAGAGATGAGTTGTACCTCAACATTCTTAAGGGTGTGTGTTACCTGTGGATGGTCTCAATCATAAACTCCTCGAGATGGCTTCTGAGGGCTTCTCATTCTGAGTAGAACTATGTAAATCCTTATTATTAGGATGAGTTAGCTTCAATGCATACCTCCAAGTGGCAAACTAGGCACAATTGTCCCTCAGTATCCACAGGGGATTGGTTCTAGGACCCCTCACAGATAACCGGAATCCATGGATGTCAAGTCACTTATATAAAATGGCATAGTATTTGCATATTACCGGCACACATCCTCCCATATACTTGAAATCATCTCTAGATTACTTATAACAGCTAATACAATGTAGATGCTATGTAAATGGTTGTTAATGCTTACACTTAACACTTAACGCCTCCTCAGTCTTTGCAAGCACTTTATTATGAACCAGAGAGACCTTGTTGCCAATGTAGGGGCATCACTAACACTTCCAAGAATTTCACCTTCTTTCTGCTTTACTGTGTGAACGTTTAATTCGTTCTTACCAGCCTTATGACCCACTTCAGCAAGCAACATGCCACTTTTCAAAAGATACGAGATTTTTATTTTCTTGTGGAGAGAGAGCACTGTATGCACCCTCTTAGCCTTTGAGGGATTGCTTTGACCACTTAATTGCTTTTTAGGGGCGATTTTTTCATAGAAAGGATGCATACAACTAGTGAACAAATGAGACGCTAGGCGAACAATAAGCGCTAGAGAGAAATCAAGGATCTATGAAATGGCGGGAGGCTACAGTAGGGTATGCCGACACGTCACTTCACTCACGTAACCGTGTAGTGCTTGGCGCGTGGCAAGTTCAAGTTTTGCTTTTTGGAACTTTCTTTTTTCCCCCAGTTATTTTCCATCTGCAGTTGGTCGAGTCCACGGATGCGGAACCCATGGATACAGAAGACCAACTGTAATTCCTTGCATGAGTTTATTATTATCCCCTTAAATGTTAGTGGTGCCTGCCAGATCTAACATCGTTAGTACACCTTAATGTAGCTGATGCTAAGCTGCCAACCGATAGAGCCTCTTCAGAGTCTTCTCTTAGATCAAGATGAAACAATGTCACCAGCATCAAAGAATGTCAAAAAGAAGAGGGGATTAGAGCACTGGTCTGTCTTATATTACTTAGGGCTACATTTTTAGGTCACCTAGAACCCAGTTATCTGTCATTTCTAGACCCCAAGATTTTAATACCACCTTTAGCCTGATGGCACAGTGTTTAAGCGCTCGGCTGCTAACCAAAAGGTCTGCAGTTTGAATCTACCAGCCGCTCCTTGGAAACGCTATGGGGCAGTTCTGCTCTGTCCTATAGGGTCGCTATGAGTCAGAATTGACTTGAGGGCAATAGGTTTTTTTTTTTTTTTTTTTAGCAATTTTAGTCTGTTGCCTTCACAGTGAGAAGGGAAGTGTCACTCAGAAGACAGTGTGAGGGAGTCCTGTATGTACTTTTAAACCTCATAAAGTGGTAGAAGTTGAGAGATTTTCGGCATCTTAATCTTATGTTGCTATAATTTCACCAGTCCAGTGTAGGCCAGAGGAACACTTTAAGAAAAGCAGTTGATCATGTCTAACTTAGACTAGAATATTAACCTCGAGGGTGGAAATAATCATTAAAAGTCTGATTTTTAAATAATTGGTAATGCTGCCCCCTTAGTGTAAGCAGTAATCTCCCTAGGTTTGCCTTACAGATTATCTCAACATTATTTCAGTACATTGATGATTTTCTCCAATTTCTTGAGATACAGCCACAGGGAAGTATACTTTGCAAGGGAATTTCATGACTAAGTCACTTTCAAGTCCAATATATAAACCTCCTAAAATTAAGACGTCACATACTGGATACAAAGGAAAAAAGACTTTGAAAGATGCCACTGACGCTAGACTCAACAGGGAAAAATAAACATTGAGATATCATTAAGAAGCCTCTCTTACCAAGAAGTTGTTGCTAGTTTGAGAAGTTCTTGGCATACGTGTCAGATGGCAGCTGAGGTCAGCTGGAGGGCATCCTTTCAGGTCTTCGGGGACAGGGGCTGGGATTGTACAAGGTGACACTGGGGTGAGTTGCTGACATCATCAGGGTAACTGAGACCTAACGCATCTGGGCTAACAGACCAGTTCCTCATGGTGTGAGAATTTGAACATCCTGGTCCAGTCCTCTTGGGAGAGAAGGGCAAGATAAAATTGCAGCTAGACGTGTGGAAGGAATATTGATGGGTTGAGGGAAGTAGGATACGATGAGAGGTAACCTGAGGGACCAGGTAGTCAACGAAGGAGGTTTAGAAGAAAATCTTACCTTAATGGTAACATCCCATTTTCATATCAATTTATAGCTTGTGAAACACTTCCACATATCATTTGATCTTCTCCAAAAACCCTGTAAAGTATAGCTACTACTAGTAGCTCCATTTTATGGACGAGTAAACTAAAGTTCATAGAGGTTAAATAATTTACCTAAAGTCACATGGTAAATGATGGAGTTAATATTCCGATCCTGGACTTCCATTCTGCTTTACTGCAGCAGCTCGCACCAGACGGCTGTGGAATCTGTGCCACACTCAGGACAAGAGAATCGTATCTTGAGCGCTCTTGGAAAGAACTATGGTCTCAAAGCAAGAAACATGCTGAGAATGTCCCTAGATAGGAGTATGGAGGATCGGTGGGGTGTAAGTGTAGGTTAGCTTAGGTGTGTTGGCATTCAGTGTATTTTGTATTTAAGTCTCTCCATGTTCAAGTGTCTGACACTTCTGACAGAGATAGACGGATGAGTCCTGGAACATTTCTTCAGCCAACTCATCATACTCAAAATTCTTATGGAAAACTGGAGCCTAGTCTTAGTATTAAGTACTATGATGACATGTGCAAAGAGCTGGAGATAGAAAACCAAAAGGGAAGAACATGCTTGGCGTTTCTAAAGCTGAACTGAAGAAAAAATTCAAGCCTCGAGTTGCAATAGTGAAGGATTCTATGGGGAAAATATTCAGCGATGCAGGAAGCATCAAAAGAAGATGGAAGGAATACACAGAGTCATTGTACCAAAAAGAATTAGTCGATGTTCAACCATTTCAAGAGGTGGCATATGATCAGGAACCGATGGCACTGAAGGAAGAAGTCCAAGCTGCTCTGAAGGCATTGGTGAAAAACAAGGCTCCAGGAATTGATGGAATATCAATTGAGATGTTTCAACAAACAGATGCAGCGCTGGAGGTGCTCACTCGTCTATGCCAAGAAATATGGAAGACAGCTTCCTGGCCAACTGACTGGAAGAGATCCACATTTTTGCCTATTCCCAAGAAAGGTAATCCAACCAAATGTGGAAATTATAGAACGATATCATTAATATCACATGCAAGCAAAATTCTGCTGAAGATCATTCAAAAACGGCTGCAGCAGTATATCGACAGGGAACTGCCAGAAATTCAGGCTGGTTTCAGAAGAGGACGTGGCTGATGTCAGATAGATCCTGGCTGAAAGCAGAGACTATCAGAAGGACGTTTACCTGTGTTTTATTGACTATGCAAAGGCATTCGATTGTGTGGATCATAACAAATTATGGATAACATTGCAAAGAATGGGAATTCCAGAACACTTAATTGTGCTCCTGAGGAACCTTTACATAGATCAAGAGGCAGTCGTTAGGACAGAACAAAACAAGGGAATACTGATTGGTTTAAAGTCAGGAAAGGTGTGAGTCAGGGTCGTATCCTTTGACCATACTTATTCAATCTGTATGCTGAACAAATAATCAGAGAAGCTGGACTCTGTGAAGAACAGGGCATCGGAATTTGAGGAAGACTCGTTAACGACCTGTGTTATGCAGATGACACAACCTTGCTTGCTGAAAGTAAAGAGGACTTGAAGCACTTACTAATGAAGATCAAAGACCACAGCCTTCAATATGGACTGTACCTCAACATAAAGAAAACAAAAATCCTCACAACTGGACCAATGAGCAACATCATGATAAACCGAGAAAAGACTGACGTTGTCAAGGATTTCATTTTACTTGGATCCACAATCAACAGCCATGGAAGCAGTAGTCAAGAAATCAAAAGACGTGTTGCATTGGGTAAATCTGCTGCAAAGGACCTCTTTGAAGTGTTGAAGAGCAAAGATGTCACCTTGAAGACTGAGGTGTGCCTGACCTAAGCCACGGTATTTTCAGTCACATCATATGCATGTGAAAGCTGGACAATGAATAAGGAAGACCGAAGAAGAATTGATGGCTTTGAATTGTGTTGGCGAAGAATATTGAATATACCATGGACTGCCGAAACAATGAACAGATCCGTCTTGGAAGAAGTACAACCAGTATGCTCCTTAGAGACAAGGATGGCGAGACTGCGTCTTACATACTTTGGACATGTTGTCAGGAGGCATCAGTCCCTGGAGAAGGACATCATGCGTGGCAGAGTACAGGGTCAGCGGAAAAGAGGAAGAGCCTCAATGAGGTGAATTGACAGACACGGTGGCTTCAACAATGAGCTCAAGCATAACAACAATTGTAAGGATGGCGCAGGACCGGACAGCGTTACTTTCTGTTGTGCATACGGTTGCTGTGGTTCGGAACGGACTCGACAGCGTCTAACAACAACAGTGGTAATACGGTAATTTTAAGTTCTGTTCTGAAGGCCTGTGCAATTTGTCAGACCAGGCCTGTATTGTAGAGAAGGTCTTAACGCTGCATTTTTTTGGAGAGTGGGATAACATGACAAGGGTGTTAATTATTTATAAAAAGCTTAAATTTGGATGAGAGTTTAGCTTTTTTTTTTTTAATTGTGGTAAAATATATATAACAAAGACATTTCCTATTTCAACCGTTTTTACGTATACAATTCTGTGACATTTATTAACGTTTTCCATGTTGTACAACCATCACCACTAAACCTAAACCAAACCCACTGCCGTCAAGTCTACTCACAGCAACCCAGTAGGACAGAGCAGAACTGCCCCACAGGATTTCCAAGGCTGTGAGTCTATGGAAGCAGACTGCAGAGTGGTGGGGTAGGTTTGAACCGCTGACCTTTCTGTTAGCACTGAACACTTTAACCTCTGTGCCACCAGGGCTCCTTCCATCACTACTATCTTCTTCCACATTTTTTCATCACCCGTAAGAGAACTGGGTGCCCCTTGTGCAATAACTGCCCCGTCCCCTTCCCATGGTAACTGCTAGTAAACTTTAGTCTCCTTTATTTGCTCATTCTAGATATTTCATGTGAGTAGGGTCATACGGTATTTGTCCTTTCGTGTCTGATGTATTTCACTCACCATGTCTTCGGGGTTCACCCATGTTGTAGCGTGTATTGGGACTTCATTGTATGTACATGCCACATTTTGTTTATCCATCTGTTCATCTGTTGATGGACATTTAGGTGGTTTCTACCTTTTGGCTGCTGTGAATAACGCTGCAGTGAACGTGGGTATACAAGTATCTGTTTGAGTTCTGCTTTCAGTTCTTGTGGGTGTATACGGAGGAGTGGAATTGTTGGGTCATGTACTTCTGTGTTTAAGCTTTTGAAGAACTGTTGAACTGTTTTCCATATTGGCCGCACCATTTTGCATTCCTGCCAATGGCTGAGGATTCCAGTTTCTCCACATCTTTTGAACGCTTGTCGTTTTCTGTTCCTCTGATAAAAGCAGTCTTAGGAGGGGGGAGGTGGTATTTCACTGGGGTTTCCGTTTGCATTCCCTAACGCTCAGTGTGGAAACCCTGGTGGTGTAGTGGTTAAGTGCTGCGGCTGCTAGCCAAAGGGTCGGCAGTTCACATCTGCCAGGCGCTCCTTGGAAACTACGGGGCAGTTCTTCTCTGTCCTATAGGGTCGCTATGTGTCAGAGTCAACTTGATGGCACTGGGTTTGGTTTTTCGGTTTTTAACGCTCAGTGATGGTGAGCATGTTTCTAAGTGCTGCTTGGCAACATTTTTGCTTTTAATTTTTTTTTTAATTGACAAAAATCTTGTGAAACAGGCCTAATACCATTATCTTTATTTTTTGAAAGGACTAAACCAAGACCTCTTGGATAGAAATAAATAACAGTCACCTCGTTTATCCCATAGACTAGCTTTTAGAACTGAAAAAAAAAAAAAAAAAAAAAAACACCTGTTGCCGTCGAGGGGATTCTGACTCCTAGCGACCCTAAAGGACAAAGTAGAACTGCCCCATAGGGTTTTCAAGGAGCACCTGGTGGATTCGAACTGCTGAATTTTTTTGGTTCGCAGGTGTCGCTCTTAACCCACTACAGCACCCAACTGAGGTCGAGTGTTAACATCCGAGACCTCAGTTATTTGTGCCCCTTCTTTCATAAAGATCAGAGTAGTCCAAAGTCTAACTAGTTTTTTGACTTTTACTATCAGTGAACCACAAAGTATTGTACTTTATTAAGGAACATCTTTTGAAAGATCCCTGTGGGACTGTTTTCCTCATTGGTGTTTATTAAGTAAAATAAACATAAATGAAATTAGGTGGTATTTAGAACAACCAAGTAGACAGAATTGAATTCTTGGGGAAAAATTTCCTGAAGTCCTGGGTCTTAAAGGCTTAGGTCCCTATTCATGGTACTTAAACAGATAATAGTTTTATTTTTGCATGTATTGAGGGAGGTTTCTGTTTTGTTTCAATTTTTTGAAATTGGCAAGGAGAACATTTATGCCTTCAGTTTAAAAAATAAACAAACCTAAATTAAACTTCTTTTATCCTTAGTTGACCTAAGAGTCTAAGATAGCAATCTTCAAAGTATTTTGCTGGCTGTTACATATAATCACATGGGAGATACAGCTTTGTCTGATTAAATAATTAAAATTACAGTTTTGTTAAAAGGAGGGGAAAATGCAGTATATTTCTGTTTTTCACATATATCACTGTATATTACATCTCTTTGGATTAAATGGCAATAGTTGTGTTTTCTTTATTTTCTTGGGGTTCAGCCCGGGTCTGACCCCAAAGTCCCATCTTCCTGCCCACTGTATCATGCTGCCGGAAAGAGAGAACGGGAAACCGTGTGGTTGCACCGACTGGCCTAAAACTGGCAATCCTGTGTTGTTGTTTTCCAGAATCCAGATTGTCTTCAGTATTCTCTCAGTACAGCTCTCTGCAGTTTAAACTCAGTGGTACACAGAGAAGATGATGAACCCAAAATGATGGACACTGTGTGATGTGGTTAAGACTGCTGGGGCCAAGTACTATTTTGCTACAAGAAAGGAGGAACTTGGCTATTTTCTCGACACTTTTATGGGTGCTGCACTTTATTTTTGTTTGAGTTTTGACGGGAGGGAAAAAAAAGAGTACTGAAACGTTTTGTATTTTTTTTTTTTTTATGTGCTGCTAGTTTTTGTTTTGTTTCTTGAAGAGAAGAGTGGTACCGTAATTTGCAGGAAGTCAAACTGGACATTTTTTTTTTGGCTACTAAATTTGCCTTTAATCTTATCGTTCTCAATTTTGGAATCAAAGTATGAAAATCTGCACAAATTCAGTGTTTACAAGAACTGGTTGATTCTAGGAGGCATCTCTCTGCTGCAGTCCCTTTTTATATGGCTCTTCATGTCCTGCTTTACAGAATGATTAAAGATAAAAATGTACCTGTACCTTACTTCGAATTTAGCTGTCAAATCTGGTGTTTCATCATATTAAAAGCAATAAAACAGTAGTCAGTAATCTGCTTTACTAAACTGGGTGGCACAAATCAGTCTTTCCCCGTAAGACAGTGATGCTGCACCTGCATTTTGGGCACCATCAGCCAAACACTTGACGGTAGTATAAACCTGATATAAGACACTGAATTCACCCCCAAAATACCCTTACGCTGTATCTCTTAGTAGATATCACCCTGTTGGCTTTTTAGTATTAAGGGTTTTAATGATATAAAAAGTGAGCTGGGATTCAAAACCAAATCTGCTAATAGAGGGAAAATACAGATATTTTATATGTATAAAATCAACTGTTAATTTCTGAACGTTGTCTGGGATCTCTCAGGGAGCGAGTTTTATAGGATTGCCAATGGCCTGCCAGAACAAAAGGCAGAAGAATCTGGTGTTAAGAACTGTGATGATTGTTTATTCTCAGTCTGATGTAGCTTAAGGACTTTTCTAAAGAGCAGAGGGAAATCTTGTAGCGCTAACTGCCTCGAGCTGCCAACTGCTTATTTCAGCTCATAGATGACCCTGTCTGCAGTGATGGCTCTCATTACGTTTGGCTCTGCTCGCTTTAGCTCTGTCTCCATATAAGTCACTTCAAATATGCCAGGATCTTTGAGGATTCATGCTATTTGGAGTTAGATGACAGTGCTAATTCTGCCATCCTTACTACTTGCGGACTAAGCTTCTGACTTACAGGAACGTGAGCTTTGAATTTGTATTGGGAATAGCCTTTGGCTCAGTGCCCTCTGGGACTAGTATGTGGAAGATGGCTAACCATGGGAATACGTGTCTCAGTTTGAGAAACCAAATAATGCTGAGGACCCCTCACGGTGGTGAGACCTATGGCCTTGGCCTCGTTCACACCTTGTTTTAACTGAGTGAGGTGATCGGGCACTTAGTACCCGTAGAAATGGACTGGAATTACTGCATCATACTTCAGCTGTACATCACAATCTTCTTGGTTTTCAGAATAAGTCTCTTTGTGCTTTGATATAAATATATACTCTATAATAAATAATAAAATATTGACTAATTTATATGGTAATATTAATTGGTTTGTAATTATTTTTTTTTTACCTATGGGCTAGTTATAGAAGTTTCCTAAGTTTTTTCCCTCTTTATATTCTGTTCTGGAGCAAGCCCTTCCCATCAGATAGAACGGACACAAGAATAAAATCCCCACTTTCACACAATTGTTAGCTGAACCATTACTTTCATTCCTTTGGCTTCACTTTTTCCCAGGATTTTCCTGTAAGCATCCAGATTGCTTTGAATTTCATTTTGCCTTCTTGAAGGTATAGAAGTATTAATGACTGGCAGGTGGAAGGAGACAGTGTCAGTACATTGAGTAAACTATTCTGGAAGGTTGTTTTTATTTTTTAAAACAGTAATTACTGAAGGAGCTAATCTTTAAAATGTGACTATATATTTATTTCAAAGGGAAATATTCCTGTTTGGAGTGTCTGAAAGTAATTGGATTTGTTTTGGGGTATTTAGCAGTACTTTAGTACTTTTTTTTTTTTTTTTAGTACTTAGAGGAAACCCTGGTGTTGTGGTGGCTAAGAGCTACGGCTGCTAACCAAGAGGTTGGCAGTTTGAATCCACCAGGCGCTCCTTGGAAACTCTATAGGGTCACTATGAGTTGGAATCGACTTGACGGCAACAGGTTTTGGGTTTTTTTTTTTGTCTAGTACTTAGAGCAGTAAATTGACATCCTTTTTATTCTTTGTTTTGCTTCAGTAGTAAGAACTTCTACCAAGAGAAGTGTCTTCTGTTTTAAAAGTAGAGTATACTAACAAAAGAATAATTCATCTTTCAGTTGGACAGTTTTCCCTAAATAAATGAAACCAAGCATGGAAAGTCCAGACTAGTAAAATGTCTTTGACATCAAAGTGTCCATCATTCTTCTTTCATTTGATAGAATTTATCTTCTAATAAAAGATTTTTTTTAATGAAATCGCCATCACTCAATTTTTTCCATGTTAACCGTCTCATTTTATGAAAGGTGGTAGAAGTAATACTGATTTTAAATCATTACTTGAGGATAGGTAGAGGGGTAACACTCTCCTAGTTATACCATTAGTGGCGGAAAAGCCGGTTCTCAATCATTTAGATGAGAACAGATAGATGGGTAGCACTCTCTCCCAGTTATACCATTAATGGGTCTTTCAGATTTTGCCTAATGAGCTCACCATCTACTATAACTTTTAAGAAAATTGGGTCTTCCTCTTCTTTCAGACCAGCATTTGTATTCCTCCATTAAAGGTGAATTAACATGCTGCCTAAAGAAAAACATGAAATCTGGTTTAGTAAGTAGATTTTTTTTCCAGGGGCTGGGGGCGGGGGGAAGGTTGTGGGTTTAGGTAGGGTGATCCTGAAGTTACCTTTGAGGTGTTTTCAGAGAAAAATAAAAGATGTCACTTTACTAGTCTCAATTTTAGGCTTTTAAAGGAAGGCAGCCTGTATTTCAGTTCTTAAATCGAGTTGTGATGGAAATTGTACTTGTCTAGGTTGAGGCCAGGGTCTGTCTCAGCTTTGCCCCTGTTCCCATGTGTTTTAATGAGACCCTCACGCTCTGCATTCCTTTCCCACCTGTGATGGACCTGTGTGTATGATTTCACAGGTTCTCCTGAGGAGCTGACTGATCGTGTCAATTTTCTTGCTTACTCTGTAAGCTAACTGCGGGGGGTTGGGGGGGTACGGTGTGCAAAGATGAATAAAAGTTGATTTTGGATTGCTTACCATCTAATCATGACGTTGAAACCATTATCCTAAGTCTTGAAGTTTGATCTTTTCTAAATATGAGAATGATTTAAAAAAAAAAAAAAATTCCCAGAATATAGAGCCACATCATTCACTTGGTTTCTTTAACCAGTGTAATGACTCATGATGTTTGCTCTTCGTGCACGCCTTCTGAGTTCTTTAAAAACATGACAAAAGAGTGCCACGTTGATTTACACTTTGGGAAAGTCCTTCTAAAGCACAATTTGATATGAGAGCTTTTACTTAGTGCTCAGTATGGAAAAATGGTGATTGTCAGTGAGGCAGAGAAAGGAGGTGGGCTAGGGCGGAGGATGGACTCTATAAAGCACGTCAGCTTTTAGCAGAAGCTTTAAGCACAGCTGGACTAGTCTTGACTGTTTTAAAATTTTTGAACTGTAACTCCCAAAATAAAAATCCTGAATTGCAGAGATAGAAAAGCTATTTCTGCAGTTTATCAACATCAGGGGATTATTTTGTTGAGAAGACACCTGTTTTAAAACTGAAATTCTTGCTGTTGGTTGCAAGGACTACAGCAGTTTAATGTAGTCTGAGGTCTATAATGACAACGATTTGTTGCCAGCTTCGGTTTTGTCACAAATTTTATATTTTGCTGGAATGCTGTTGTATATAGCTATAGCAGAAGTAGCCATGGGCCAGTGTTTAGAAAGCTGAGGCTGTATTTAACCTATTTCATATGGAATTGAGAGTGGAAATAAAATTTCTGGGTGGTGCTAACAACTGCCCGTCTGTTTCTCCCCAGCACCCTGTGCTTACAAAAGAGAGAACCAAGCTAACTCTGGCTGTTGCTCCAGAAAGCAGTAATGGCTTGAGGGACTGTCCTCCTCTGCTAAAACAACCTAAGGCCTAGTAGCTTCTCCTCGTCATGGCACGTAGCTCCAGACATTTCCATGTGGCTTGTAAGTCATGACAGGCATATCAGCATTATATTGAGTTTGCAGGATGGGCTACTCAGCAGTGACATTCTTAGAACTGTCTATGATACCAGCTCAGCTGCCATAAAAACTCTTGTTTAATAAGGAGAAGTCATTACAGGTGTTTCCCAAAGTACTGGATGAATGTGCAAAACGTTGGGTTAATTGTTTAGTGGGGGAGGGAGTGCTCACATGGGAAGAAGTCTTACCATTTCTCATAGCCGTGTTCTACCTTTTTTTAATTTCCAAACTCTGAACGGCGTCCAGAAGGTGAGTATGACTACAGCAGTCTAGCAGGGGATAGAATTAGTGAGACTTCAGGGCAACAGAACAGAAGGTGGGACAGGAACCGCTCTGAGAGGCACCAAAGACAAAGCCATGTCCCCAGCTCTGAAATGCAATTTTATTACAATAAAGATGAATACGTGGCGTAAAACCCAGTGGTAATCTGTAAGTTCAGTGGTTCAAAACAATTTTTGGAAAGTACATAGTATTCAAATAAGGCATTTTAAAACCCAGTGGTAATCCATAAATTCAGTGGTTCAAAACAATTTTTGGAAAGTACATAGTATTCAAATAAGGCATTTTAAAACCCAGTGGTCATCCGTAAGTTCAGTGGTTCAAAACAATTTTTGGAAAGTACATAGTATTCAAATAAGGCATTTTAAAACCCAGTGGTAATCCATAAGTTTAATAGTTCAAAACATTTTTGGAAAGTACATAATCAAATAAGGCATTATAGAAAGTTGTGTAAAGAATGAAACATTTACTATAATCCTTTTGAAAAAGCCTTGGGCCATTTTGAAAGACCAACAATGAATGAAAAATAAAAGAAGGAAAAATAAGTTTTTCCCCTAAAATACATATAAGAACCACTTGCTGGCATTTGTGTATTAAGAGACTGGAGTAAAATGGGCCAAATTTTCAAATAGCTCACGGAGGGACTTGTTTGATTTCATTTGGCACCAAGTAAAGTAAGAGTAGGAGCCCTGGTGGTGCAGTGGTTAAGCGCTCGCCTGCTAACTGAACGGTGAGCGGTTCAGACCAATCCACCAGCTGCTTTGCAGGACAAAAATGTGGCAGTTTACTTCCGGGAAGATTTAAAGCCTGGGAAGAAACCCTATGGGGCAGTTCTGCTTTCTCCTACTGTCAGTCAGACACAAGAGCAGCGGGGTTTTTTTAAAGTAAGACTAAACATGCCACGGAAGATACAGTGGTGTTTCTCCTCCACCTCGTGTCACCCCACTCCTACCAGGACACAGTACAGAATCATGTGTCCTTGTTGCCCCACTAAGGAATCTAAAATAATGACTAAAAAATGGCGGCTCAGGTCACACTCGCCTGGCATAGTTCTTTCAGAATCCTAAGATAGGACGGCAGTGAACGCTAGCAGGTATCAACTTCTTTGATCAGCAATAAAGAAGCCCCTCTTCAGGTAACTAAACTACCTTCCTGGTTTTTTTTTAAACGGCAGGTAAAACTGTTGTACTGCTCCACCAGTTTACTCCTACGATTGGTACCGATGTCACGGGAGTTGCCCCAGGCAGGCCTGACCTATTTCTGTTTCCTAAAGACCAAGTATGCTAATTTGACGTGGCACCACGGGTTTTCTTTATTCTTTTTTTTTTTGGTACATGTTTAACATCACAGCGTATTATACGTTTCCATCACAAGCTGGCCGGTACAGCCTAAAGCACACGTTTCTTAACCTGAGTCATATCTGAAAACGGGAAAGACTTGACACTTTCCACTGAAGAAAATTCCTTCAAGTTTAGTGCTTATCCAGGAACTTACAATGTCACATTCTAAATAGATCTCTCAGAACACAGTTATTTCTCAAAAGAAAACCACTCCCTAAAGCAATATTGCCCTAAATGCTCTGATACATTTGTATAGCAAATTGGAAATTCTGAAAAAACCAAACCCATTGCCGTTGAGTCAATTCCGACTCACAGTGACCCTATTGGAGAGAGTAGAACTGCCCCCATAGGGTTTTCAAGGAGCGCCTGGTGGATTCGAACTGCCAGCCTTTTGGTTAGCAGCTGTAGGTCTTAACCACTACGCTACCAGGGTTTCCGAATAAAAGGAAGGTATGTTTAACGACAAGATAAATAGAGAATATATGGCCGGCTTGGAAGTTTCTCAGTTCAAAGGCAGCGGTGAATTTGCATTCTGCAACTGACCTGTAAATCCAGTTGTTTTCCTCTGAATTTGAGAGAGTCACAAAACGGAGTCCCACAGTGCTAGAGATGTCTTGTCTTGGTGTCAGTCCATACCTACGCCTCTGATGAGGTACTTTCCCCAAATTAGTCTTTTTTTTTTTACTTTTCCAGAAAAATATGGAAACCTTTATCAACCACTTACTGAACAACAGTCAGATTACTACGAATCACTCTTTGCATTTTGATTTAAAAAAACATTTAAGACATCACTGATGTTTTAGAATTGCACACCCACAACAGATAACTGAGGAAAACACTAGACGACTGCAGAAGACAAATCTTAGCATCCACCTCATTTGGTACATCTAGAACAAAATCAGCAGAAATGAAACTATCATTTTCAGAGAACTCGTAGGTGCGGGCGTCTCAGGACGAGGAGCTTGTGCTCGCCTCACTGATGCCTAGCACTTTTCCTCACGGAGAAACTGAGGCTGTGTGGTTTATCTGTGGAACTTTTGTTTGCAGGAAAGCATATACGTGGGGCCATATCTTGTTGGTTTCTGTTCCAGAGAATGTCTCCAACACCCCCTTTTTCCTAAAGACGGGGAGAAAACACAGGTCTGAGTGTTCCTGCTGCGCTGTCTCGGAGTGATTCTGTACAAGGTGGTAAGGTAGACCTAGGGGGCTCAGTAAGTGCAGGTCTGTGATCCAGAGAAAAGCATGGGCTGGCCATCGCAAAGCCTAGATTCTGGTCTCGTTTGTGCCCTCGGACTTACAGAAACGGTCACTTAAAAAATAGCCGGGATCATTTACTGAGCACGCTCTGTGTGTTAATTACGGAGCACGCACGGTTTGTCAGGCCCCCCGCCCAGTGCTTTACATACAGTACTTAGGGAATTCTTTCAAAGCTCAACTTTCCTTACGTTACTGATGAAACCGTGTTTTAGAGACCTAAAGTAACAGCCCAGCTCACTCAGCGGTAGGTTTCCAGACACGGTCTGCCAGAATCTAGACTCCCCCTTTGGTTTCCTTTGGCCACTTAGACATTTGCAGAAAGAGCTTTCTAATACTTGACTGTCACTCCTGCTTTTCACCTAGATTAATTTTTTTTCTCTATTCTACCCTCTGAATTTTAAGGGAAACAGGAAGAAAGTGTGTTGTTTTTATTCTTCTTCCTACTGGGTTTCTCCATTTCCCCCAGGGAGATTTGCCGGGCTCGTCAACAGGCCTGCAGCCAATGTCTGTTTACTGCAGTTGCTGGGGGTAATGTGGTGAGGGGTGAGGATCAGAAGCCAGCTGCCTGGCAAACCACACACAGCCTCCAGAGATCGCAGCTTTCCTCTTGCTTCTCCCCTTCCCCGACATGGTACAGGTGCCGGTGTACACGCAGGCACACAGACACAGACGTACACACACGCACACACACCCCCAAAGGCTGCCTGGAGTCCTTGAGTGCCGCAAACTGTGCGTGTCCTCCCAGAGGCACTTCAGAAGGCCTGGTGATCTGCTTCCGAAAGGTCACAGCCTTGAAAACCCTACAGGGTGAATGTCTATAACACACGGGGTCGCCAGGATTTGGAATCGACAAAATCGAGAGCAACCAGTTAACCAGTACTTTGGACTCCCTGGGTGGTGCAGACTGTTCGGGTCCACCCAGAGGTGCCTCGGAAGAAAAGCCTGGTGATCTGCTTCTGAAAAGTCAGCCGAGGAAAACCCTCTGAAGCACAGTTCACTCTGACACACGTGGGGTCGTCACGAGTCACCGTCGACTCGACAGCAACAGGTTTTTTGGTTAAAGGCTGCACAAGAGGACCTGCAATGCTTGCTAGGTTTTCAGAGGTTTCACTGGGGACAAAACTGTTTCTCAATACCTCAGCATTTACCGCTGTTGAGATGAACAAATATTCCCACTTTCTTCTTGGTAAGAAACAACTAAGGGAAGAAATCACGCAGACGCCCTCCTGCTTCGAAAATCACAGGCAGCTTGTAAAACTTTGAAGAGAACAAGCTTCTTAACAGCGGTAAGCTTCTGGAAGAGCCACTTTAAAATCAGGCCAGCCTCGCAGGTGGGTTAGTTACTGGGGGCACAGCACAGGCTCTATGCAGCCCTAAAGCTCTCCCTCCCGGGTTCATTTCTGTGTAAGGAAACAAACAGCTTCCACAACCGGTCCTCCACAGGGTAGTAACACCCTATTCCTAATCACAGACCTAATTACGCTACAAGTGTCCCACAGCTGAGAAGAGTTTTGAAAACAATACAACTGTGAGTATTTTAAAACAACGCAGACCATCACTGAGCTGATGGCAAATGCCCCTTTCCGTTGCCGGTTAGGGCCAGTCGTCGTCTTACAGGTGGACGCTAGCAGGAGAAGTCTGAAATAATGGCAACAGGCAGCATACCCAGGAAGACTAGGAATTCTTTTAAGATATTGACCTGAGTCATGGCTCCATCTCTGCAGCCCTCCCCAACTTCCCTCCCCACATTGTGACAGAATTAACCCCTTCCTGGGCGATGGAATGGTCAATGCGCTTAGCAGCTAACCTGAAGGTTGGAGGTGCGAGCAAGTCCACCCAGAGGCGCCTTGTTAGAAAGGCCTGGAGATCTACTTCTGAAAAATCGGTATTAAAAACCCTGTGGAGTGCAGTTCTACTCTGACACACATTGGGTGGCCTAATTGGAGCCTCAAGGCAACTGATTTAACTGGTGTGACGGCTTTCGCTGATCCGTGATTACCTCTATGACAGCCCTGCAGTGTTGTTTTCATCTGTCCAGTCTGAGTGCCTCTCCCTTCTGCTGACTTTTGGGGAAGAGGCTCTCCACCAACCTCAGCCCCCACCGCCCAGCTCCAAGGAGAGACATGATAAGAACTGATCAGTGCCAACCCCAGGACTTTTGCTGGAACTACCTAGCAGAAGAGGCTCCCTTTCCTGCTGGGGAAGCTGAACCGGTAGGAATGTAAGCTGGAGGGTGGTGGGGGGCTGCCACACAGAGAGCACCCACCTGAGAGCGACTGAGGCCTGATGAGGCTAGGTGGACACCAGGACCCTGCCATACCTTTGGACTTTGATGTGACATGACCCATGAATTCCCCTTTTGGTTAAGCAAGTAGGAATTAGGTTTCCTATTAATATAAGCATGTATCACACTGTGGTAGATGTTTACCCAGCTCCCTGCAACACCCACATACAGCAGGACCTGGCAGGGACTGGATCTAATTAAGTGTGGACCAAGGGCCCAGCATCTGACAGCATAAACTGCAGCAGTTAACAGAGTGATTGACCAGCGCCAGGACTGATGTCTTTACAGGGCTCATCTCCCAGAATTCCCTTAACTGCTCTGTAAGGTAGGCACTACCATTGCTCGGGTATTCCGGATAAGGAATTTGTGGCACAGAGGGTAGATACCTTGCCTAGCCCACACAGCTGGGAGCCAGCAGAGCCAGGATCAGTACACAGATCACAAAATTAACGTAACAGTTACTGTAGAGAGTGCATTGCCAACTCTTCTCATTTCTGCCCCAAGAAATAACAGCAGTGTGGAGAGTATCCCTTCAGATCCGACTTCGTACTGACCCTATCACAGGAATGGCAGTAAGAGCCGGTAATCATGGAGTGCTTGCTGGGTGTCGGGCACAGCGATAAGAGCTACGCGTGGTAACTCATTTAATCTTTCAACCCTACATGTTGTCACCCCATTTTACAGACAAGAAAATAGGCAGAGGTTAAGCAAAAGGTTACCCAAAAAAAAACAACTCGCTGTCGAGTCGATTCCAACTCATAGCAACCCTAAAGGACAGTGTAGAACTGCCACGTAGGGTTTACCAAGGAGCGGCTAGTGGATTCGAACTGTGTCCTTTTGGTTAGCAGCTGCGCTCCCAGGTCTCCAAGCAGGGGGATAAGGCCAAGTTAGTAAAGTGCGGTTTGAACTTGACCAGTCTGGCTCCAGAGTCTGTGCTCTAACCAGGACACGTGCCTGACATATTTTTCAAAAAGAGAATGGATGAATGAAAAGGAGATGCAAGCGACCTGTGTAAGGAGTGGTGGGGCTGAGTAAACACTGGCTTGTTAATTAGCTGAGTCAGATACTCATCGAGTAGATTCTCGTATCTGTGTGACATGAATTCTCTCAAGAGCAGGCAAAACCGTATTAGGATATAAGCGTCTAGAGGCTATTACTGAGTCCATTAAGTGATGGGAGGATAATTGCCATTGGAGACACTTCCATGCTATAGCGTCCTCTACTGGCATATATACAAAAAACAAACAGTTGGTGTCACTTCCAACTCACGGCAAGCCCTGAGCGAGTTAACTGTACCCTCTGGGAGTGGGAGTTACCGGGCTTGCCTCCCACTCCTCCCCACCCTCTCTCCACCGCACAGCAGAGACGGCTGAGACCGCCCCGCCCCCGCTGCAGGTGTAGCCCAATCACTGTGACCCCTCGCACCCCAGGGAGGAGTTCAGAGAGGGCAGTAACTCAGCTTAAACAATGACAGTCCCTAGGGGGTACAAACGGTTAACACGCTCAGCTGCTAACCAAAAGGTTAGTGGTTCGAGTCCACTCAGAGGCACCTCAGAAGAAAGGCCTGGTGACCTACCTCTGAAAAATTAGCCACTGAACACACTATTGGAGGCACAGTTCTATACTGAGAAGCACGGGGTCTCCGTGAGCCAGAACGGGCTTGACGGCAACTCTGGTCTTCAAATGGCACAAGGCGTGCTGAGTGATGCTCAGGCTTGTGTTCGTGGGGGCAAGGTGCCCCATCGCCCCCCTTCACCAAAGAGAAAGTGCTGGCCGTTCCTGGCAACACCCTGCCACCGCAAGGAGCCCGCCTGAGCCCAGAAGGCAAAGCCGGGAGAACGGCAACCCTCGGGGCCGCACAGCTGTGAGCAACCCGAGGGCTGACTGAAGCCCAGCCTACCTCCTTCCAGGCTTGCTTCTGTTACACGAGCTAGCAAACTCTCACTGCTGTGGAAGCCAACCTGAATTGCGTCGTCTGTTATTTTAGCATTTTGCTGTGAAGCATGGATAATCAAGAACAGGCTCAGGACCCTCCCATGTTCTGGAAAGCAGAGCACTCACTGGTAATAATCCAGGACCGGCTCCGTCTGCGCTTCGTACGCCTTCAGCCTCTTGATGACCGTCTCCGGCCTGTCGTCCTCGCGCTGGACGAGGGGTTCCCCGGTCAGGTCGTCAATGCCCTAAACGGGAGTTAGAAGGTCTGATTCCCCACAGCAAAGCCAGCCTGGTATTCTGAAGGGTACTTCAGATGTGATTTTAAAATGATTTTTAAACAGACGTCTTCTCTATGCAAGCACCATGCACAAAAATGTGCTGAGTTCTAAATAACAGACTCAAACCCAAACACATGATTGTGACACTGCGCCTGGAGACCCCAGGGTCATTTCCACAGTGGCAGTCATGGTCCCCTTGGAGTAAAAGGTTTTGTAAGCTGCCTCCAAATCATTTCACGTATATACAAAAAGATTCAGCTCTTGACTAGGCATCGCAACTGCGAGCCCTAAATAAATGAAGGTGTCCCTGGAAGAAATAAAGGCTTCTGAATGAATAGCAACCCCTCCCCTCTGCCCCTTGCTTGCTGGATGGAGTTCCTGGATGGTGTGAGGGGTTCGTGCGCTCAGCTGCTAATTGAAAGGCTGGGAGGGTCAAGTCCAACCAGACGTGCACCAGAAGAAAGGCCTGGCGACCTACATCTGAAAAACCAGCCACTGAAAACCCTATGGAGCACAGTTCTCCTCTGACACTTACGGGGTCGCCACGTGTCAGCGTCATGGAGCACAGTTCCACTCTGACACTTACGGGGTCGCCACGTGTCAGCGTCATGGAGCACAGTTCTACTCTGACACGGGGTCGCCACGTGTCAGCATCATGGAGCACAGTTCTACTCTGACACTTACGGGGTCGCCACGTGTCAGCGTCATGGAGCACAGTTCCACTCTGACACTTACGGGGTCGCCACGTGTCAGCGTCATGGAGCACAGTTCTACTCTGACACGGGGTCGCCACATGTCAGCATCATGGAGCACAGTTCTACTCTGACACGGGGTCGCCACGTGTCAGCATCATGGAGCACAGTTCTACTCTGACATTTATGGGGTCGCCACGTGTCAGCATCAGCACAGTGGGAGCCAGTTAATGCTTGCTCTTGGGCACGTCTTTACCAACAGGCTGGACTAGGCCAGCTGACTACACCTGGTACCCTGAGAATATACCCTCAGGAGTTCTGGTCAGGTGCAGGACTTCCCAGTTCACAAAACCTGTGCCTGCAGGTCTGTGGGGACGAGAGGACGGGGGGACAGTCTGCTGTGTGGAAAGCCACGTGAGCCCCACTGCAGCTACTCACCACACTCTTGGGAGGGTTGAAGTCGATGTTGTAGACTCGACCACTGGCTGGGTGAATCCAGCGAGCAGTGAGGCGTTGCTTAATGACCTCAAAGGGCACGTTCAGGTTAATCACCGTGTCTATCTGATAAACTTTATCCAGGGCTTCAGCCTGCGGGACTGTCCTTGGAAAACCTTTTACAATTTAGAAAAGAGAAAAGAATTAGTGTCGGGCACTCTTCATTTTACTTGGATCCACAATCAACGTCCATGGAAGGAGCTGTCAAGAAATCAAACAACACATGGCATTGGGCAAATCTGTTGCAAAAGACCGCTTTAAAGTGTTGAAAAGCAAAGATGTCACTTGGAGGACTAAAGTGCGCCTGACCTTAGCCTTGGTGTTTTTAGTCACCTCATATGCACGTGAAACCTGGACAACGAATAAGGAAGACCGAAACAGAACTGATGCCTTTGAATTATGGTGTTGGCAAAGAACACTGAATACACCACAGACTGCCAAAAGAATGAACCAGTCTGCTTGTAAGAAATACAGCCAGGATGCTGCTTGGAAGCAAGGGTGGACATGTTATCGGGAGGGATCAGTCCCTGGAGAAGATATCACGCTTGGTAAAGTAGAGGATCAGACCCTCAATGAGGTGAACTGACACCGTGGCTACAACAATGGGCTCAAACAGCTACGATTGTGAGGCTGGTGCTGGACCGAGCAGTGTTTGGCTTCATTCTATCCATTGTGCGTAAGGTCGCCATGAGTCAGGAGCCAACTTGAGGGCAGTTAACAACCACATCAACAACAACCTGAACAAAAGGAAAGACACACCAGGCAGGCTGGCCATGGCTACCTAGATCAGCTACTGAGAGCAACTCTTGGAAGCTGCTGCTGGGAGGTGCCCCTGAGGTGCCGTTCCCAGGCACACCCTTGGTCCACCTGCCTTGCTCTGGGGCAGGAGGAGGCCCAGCCATCTGTCACTACGGCCACCGACAACGTTGGTTTGGCTCACCCTACATCTTACTCTCACCTATGTCATTTCTGCCCTCTTTCCTCCACCTACAACCGCTTCCTTTTATATCTTTCACACACCATTCAGACCAACATGCCTGTCCCTGGGAAGAAACTGGACTGAGCCCCGGGGAGAAAGAATTTTCGGGGGTGGGAATCCTTCCCACAATTCACCCACTGAAGAACTGGCTCAAATGTCAGGGTGGCGTAGGCCAAGCCCTTGGTTCTCTGAGCGAGAAGTGACTAGTTTACTCCAGCCCCTCCAGACAGCTTTAAAGCTTTTGCCCTGCGACAGAAACACATCTGAAAGGCCACCGTTCTGAGAGCTCCAACTTACAGCGAGGGCTGCTCCCCGCTTTGGGTGATTTCCGTCTCTCCATCTTCCCAGCTCCCTAACCCTGCCCCCAAGCTGCCAGCCCCAGGCCTTTGAAGGGATCATCCTTCCAGGTTTTGCTCTGTCACTTAAAGGCTCTGTGACCTACCCTTCCATCCCTAACCTATCAATAGGGACATAAGACAGAGCCCCTATCGCACACAGTACTGAGGACGGCATGGCTTACACAGCACACAGGCAACAGCTGACCTCTGCAGTCACTAAGGCGCCCTTCACAACCAAACCCAGCTCCCGTCCTCAGATCGTCCGTGTGAGCTCACTCAGGCACTGTCTGTTGACTCCCTTTCTTACAGGAATAGAGGGATTTAGGAAATACTTTCTCTCCCAGTTCACCTCTCTCCTTCTCAACCCCCTGCTGCTTCTCCTCTTCCTCTGCCCAGCTGACACAAGAAGCTTCCAGACAGCTCTCCCTGGGCTTCTCACCTCATCCCTGACATTAAAACCATCCCACTGCCATTGAGTCAATTCCAACTCAGAGCAACCCTATTGGACAGAGTAGAACTGCCCCATAGGGTTTCCAAGGAGCGGCTGGTGGATTTGAACTGCTGACCTTTTGGTTCACAGCCAAGCTCTTAACCACTGTGTCCCCAGGACACTAGCTCCAACAAATAAACCAAGGCCGTGCTCTGCCCAATCTCTCCCTCCATTTGCCCTTCCCTTCCCCAGCCTGATTCAGGTCTAGTCCACACGGAGCCTTTGTGCACATTAGAAAATTGCAGTGCCTTCCCCCTGGAGGGTAAACCCAACAACAGGCCTGCAGGGCTTGGTGAACACAGCAACAGTGAGTGCCGGCATGCGTGTGAGCTGTGAATGCGTGTATGCGTGCGTGTGTGTGCGTGCGTGTGAGCTGTGAATGCGTGTATGCGGCATGTGTGTGCGTGTGAGCCATTGGTGTGTGTGCACGTGAACCATGTGTGGGGGACGAAGATGACTCGGAGAGAAGAATGTATAAACAGCAAGCCTAGATTAGCATACTCTCTTCCAAAAAAGGATGTTGTGACTCAGACCTTCTTGAAGGACTTATTCCAGCTTTAAAAAACAAATCTCTTTTGTGCCCCCTCAGTATCAACAGAGCAGTAATTAGAAGCTAAAAACTCCGCCTGTCTTCAAGGATTCCGGCCACACCGCTGGTTGGGAAAGTGTACAGCCTTACCTTACCTTTCCGGCCTCCCTTCTTCCTTCCGTGGTCACCCTCCACGTCATAAAATGTTCTCAGAGGACAGGGAGGCGGAAATAAAGTCACATCCGAAGGGAGGTTAGGAATCCTGCAATTCACCTCCCTCTTTCCACTGGGATAAAGAACAGGCAAAGCCCAGGGAAGACTTGCCCAAGGCCTCAGGTGGCTCCTGACCGCCCCCTGCTGACCGTCTCCAGCCCATCAATGCTCATTCTCCAGCCAGCGGCACTCAGCATCTTGGGCAACTAAAAAGGAGCCCTGGTGGCGTGACAGTTAAGCTCTCAGTTGCTAATCAAAAGGCTGGCAGTGGGAACCCACCCAGCAGCTCCACAGGAAAAGACCTGGTGATCTGCTCCCATAAAGATCACTGACTAGGAAGCCCTGTGAGGCTGTTCTACTCTGTCATAGAGGGTCGCTATGAGTTGGAATTGACTCGATGGCAACCAACAACAACAACAACAAAATGCTCGGGACACCTCCACTTACCATCCAGCAGCCAGCTATACTGGGTGAGATGCTTCAGCTCATGAAGGACCAGCCGCGTCATGACGTCGTCTGGGATGAGCTTCCCCTGGTCAATGAAAGTCTTGGCTAACACACCAATTTCTATGGCAGAGAGGGGGAAAAGCCAATCAGCAAGCGGGCATGTTTTCTCCAATTCCAGGCCCCTAGGCACGGCTACCTGAGGAGGAGCTCTGGGTAGTGTGTACATAAGAAAACATGCATCCTCAACTTTGTGATAAAAACAGAAGACCTGTTGCTGTCCACAGCCGCCCTACAGGATAGGGTAGAACTGCCCCATAGGGTTCCCAAGGAGCGGCTGGTAGATTTGCACTGCCGACCTTTTGGTTAGTAGCTGTAGCTCTTAACCACTGCGCTGCCAGGGCTCCGATTAAAACAGAGGTTACAAAATAAACAAAAATGATCTCAATTATATAGAAACATGTAAATGTATAGACAAAAAAAATAACAAAACTATAGATCAATGTGTTAACAGTATTCGTCTCTGTGTGACAATTATGATTTTTATATCTTTGCACTTTTCTGTATTTTCCAAATTTTCTATCAGCAGTTTGTGACTTACATTTCTACTTTTTACTTTCCCCTCTCCCCAAATTATATGCAAGGACTTCCAGTCCAGCATGTTATTTAGAGTTTGGTAAATATTTTTTTGGCTCAATTGCCAGTCATTTCATATTATTTCTAAACAGACTTCTTATAAAAAAGCTTATTTTCTTGATTCAAAAATTAACATTTGGGAGCTTCCAAACCTACAAAATACAAAAAGCTGCTTTCAAAGTAAATTATTTGTAA
Source organism: Elephas maximus indicus (assembly GCF_024166365.1). Classification (NCBI taxonomy): domain Eukaryota; kingdom Metazoa; phylum Chordata; class Mammalia; order Proboscidea; family Elephantidae; genus Elephas; species Elephas maximus. The sequence continues at coordinate 5,843,385 of NC_064827.1, read as the reverse complement.
TGAGTTAACTTTCTACAAAGTTATACACTAATAAAAAGAGGAAAGGAATGCTACAAAAAAATAGGGAAATTCAAATCCAGCTCTTATTAGTCCTAAAAGATGGAGACACGAGTCTGAGAAATGACCGTCTGCATTATGTAAGAAGCCACTTTTAATTCTGTCTCCTCCCTTTTAAGTCTGGTGATTCTCATGTTACCTAACCCAACACAGCCCATATCCCAGTTAGCTGGAAATATCTCATTGTCTGCACAGCTGTGAAGTACAAAGGAGAGGCCAAACCAATATGTAAATAACAGGTCTCCTTTACATGCACCTAGTTCCTGCCAAAATTGCCCTTACCACCATTATATAACCAACTACCTAAAACTTGATTTTTAAAATGTCAAAATAAAATGAGGATACTGACAGGGGATGAGTTAACTGACAGCTTTCCACCCGATTGAGGGCTTTTAAAAAACCTTCCTCAGATGATAAAGACTCCAGTCAACATTGTGGTGACTTCTGAGACAGGAAGGAGACAAGAGTGGGAGGGGTACACAGGGGGCCCCCCTAAAGTACTGGTTTCCTGTCTGGTGGTAGGGAAACGGGCATGCATTCTTATTATTTTCCTAAACACACACAGACATTATAATACTTTCATGCAGAGATATTTCACAAGCATTACAGTGAAAACAAAAACCTCCCTCACCCATCATCCACTCTCTTTCCTCTTCAGTGAAGCACCACCCAGGCCTGCTCCTTGCCCTCCCGTTCACTCTCCTCACACCCTCAGGATGAAATTCCAACTCCATAACTACAGAAGGACCCATCCACCTCAGGCCCCACTGTACCTCTACCCTCACCTCTCCCATTGGCACCCTACCCTGCAACACACGCCCAGCAAGGAGCTCCACGCACTCTGGGTCCTCCTAGCCTTTGCACAGGCTCCTTTCTCCCCTGTTCTGCCTGACTGGCTCTCACTCATCTTTCAAGGTACTTCTTAAAGAGCCCTTCATCGTGAGGTTTCCCTCAGCCTAGGCAGTGAACTGTTCCTCCTCTCGACCTCTATAACGTCACAGACTTGTCTCTACTGGAGCACTTACTACACTGCTAAAGCCACCAGCTGACCTGGTCATCTGCCTACCTGTCCCCCACACTACACCCTGATACCAGCACCTCCTGGGAAATATATTTGTCTCTCTATCTCCCTAGCATAGGGTAGGTGCTTGATGAATCCACAGGGTGGGTGAGTGGGTGGGTGCATGGATGGATGGGTGGGTGGATGGGTTGGGTGCATGGATGGATGGGTGGGTGGATGGGTGGGGGTGTATGGATGGATGGGTGGGGGCGCATGGATGGATGGGTGGGGGCGCATGGATGGATGGGTGGGTACGTGGATAGGTGGGTGGGTGGATGGGTGGGTGGATGGGTAGGTGGGTGTGTGGATGGGTGGATGGATGGATGGGTAGATGGGTGGGTGGATGGGTAGGTGGGAGGGTAAATGAACTGATAGATTGCCTGGATCCTCCTGGTTGCTAGCTGTGGAATTTTAAAAAGGCCTAACTTACTTTGTTAAAAATTACCAGTCCAGCAAAAGGCTACTTCACCTTTTAAAAACTGCTCTTTAAACTATGTAAACAAACTATGGTGCACCCATAAAATACTGTGCAGCCATAAAAAAGACATGGAAAAGGGGACACAGCCCAAATGTCCATCAGCCGACGAATGGATACATAGAACATGGTCTAGCCCCAACTGGCAGTAAAAAGACATCAAGTGCTGATCCATGCGACAACATGAACCTTGGAAACACCATTCAGAGAGAAACCAGACAGACATAAAAGGCCACGTATTAGAAGATGTTATTTATGTGAAATGTACAGGACAGACGGACGGGAGATTAGTGCTTGCCAGGGGGCTGGGGCCAGGGTGGGTTAGCAATGGGTGTGGCTGCTAATGGGTAGGAGGTCTCTCTTTGGGGGGCGGTGACATGTTCTAAAACTGCTGTGATGATAGCTGCACAACTGTGAATATACTAAAACCTACTGAATTGTACACTTTAATAGGTGAACTCTAAGGTTTGTAATTTACACCTCAGTGAAACTGCTAGGAAAAAAAAAAAGGGGCGCTCCTTATGGAAAGCAATATTGTTTCCACAGGGGTGGAACAGGAAGTACAGTCTGCTATCATCTGTGTAAAATAAATAAAACCAGAGGAAAGAACAGGTGAACATTTGATTGTATGTTCATAAAATATCTCTGGAAAGGATCTTTTCACTAAATATTTTTTATAATTTTTGTCATTTCAAGCCATGTAAATATATTGCCAATTACAAATTAACTTTTTACCATTAAAAAAACAGCTTGAGCACTCCGTTACTAGAAAAGGTCGGCAGTTCCAACCCACCTGGTTGTGTCTGGGACGACAGACCTGGAGATCTGCTTCCAAAAGGTCACAGCCTTGAACCGCCTGGAGCAGTTCCACTCTCCACACGTGGGGTCGCCAGGAGTCGGAATCGACTCAACAGCCACCAAGAGCAACCATCTACATTATTGTAACTAGGCACGACTACGCTGCACACTGAAAGGAGACCTGGTGGTGCAGCAGTTAAGTGCTCGGCTTCTAACCAACAGGTCAGCAGCTTGAACCCACCAGCTGCTCCACGGCAGAAAGATGTGGCAGTCTGCTTCTGGAAAGATTACAGCCTTGGAAACCCTATGGGGCGCTTCTACTCTGTCCTATATGGTCGCTATGAGTTGGAATTGACTTGATGGTAAAGTGTTTTTTGGGTTTAATTTCAAGATGAGAACAAATGAGATTCAAAAAGATCAGCCACCTAGTCCAGGGTCCCGTCTATGAAACGCACTATGCTTAGAACAGGCAAAAAGGGACAACAGGTATGTCATGCGTGTGAAGAAGAAAAATAAACACCTTAAATGACAGTTTTCAATTTCTGAGCAATCACTGCCAACCTCAGTTTCTGCCATTGTCAAATTATTACTACTACATACTTTTCCTTAAAGCAACTCAGCTTTTTGTTGTTGCTGTTTAATTAGTCAGCTCTATCCATGAAACTGGAAACCCTGGTGGTGTAGTGGTTAAGGGCTACGGCTGCTAACCAAAGGGTCAGCAGTTCGAATGCTCCTTAGAAATTCTTTGGGGCAGTTCTACCCTGTCCTATAGGGTCTCTATGAGTCGAAATCGACTCGATGGCACTGGGTTTGGTTTTTTGGGTTTTTAGCCATGAAATTACAGGCTTGGTGTGATTTTTTTTTTTTTTTAATACACTTTGAAATAAATGTTATTGTTGTTAGATGCCATCAAGTCAGTTCCAACTCACTGTGACCCTTCATACAACAGAACGAAACACTGCCCGGTCCTGAAATAAATTTAAAAAAAAAAAAAATTTTTTTTTTTTCCAAAAATTTTTTTGTCTCCCAGAAGTATCTCATGAACTCGAGTTGGGGATACTGCGTAGTGGAAAGGGTACTTAACTGGCACACAAGGTGACCTGGGTTTCCCCTAGTCCTCCAGTAACTGCTGTTTTTATCAAACAAGTTCTTACAACCTCTCCTGAACTCAGTTTCCTCCCCTTTAAATGAGAGGCCTGGACCCAGTGTGTCAGGGTCAGAGCACAAGTGTCCTGACTCCCGGGGTCCCAGGGTGGTCACTGTTACTCCAGGTTGGCTAATGGTGGTGGGTTTCCGATATTCTTATCATTTCTGCTAGAATGGTTTTAAGCCTTAGTTGTAAAGCACAGTTTGGGGTATAAAGTAGAGCCTTGTTTGGACAGCAAACTGGCAGAATTTTTCCGCACGCCATCTGATGGTACCATATACGTGGAAACTCCGCACAAGGGAATTTACTGGAAGGAAATACGCCAAGATGCTGCCAAGTGTTCACGTACAAGGACAGTTATAACAGCATTTATTACAGCAAAGAATGGTTAATATAAATGTCCAAGAGAAAAATGCCTAAATAACTGTACAACCTTCATGAAATTATGTATTGTTTTTAAGACTGCTTAGATGTTTGAACGTGACCTGAAGAAAAAAAGGTATCTAAGCAGTCGTTGGGAATGCGGCAGTTTGGCAAACACAAATGCGATAAAGAGAAAAGAGAAAGAAAAACAGAATGTTAAGAAAAAAGCATCAAAGGATTCATCATAATTCGCTGGGGTGGGCGGGGGGGTAGAATTCTGGAGGCTCCTATTTTCTTCTTTAATAGTCTCATGACATATTTTTCTTCCTCTATAATAACCAAGAGGTTGCCAGTTCGAATCCGCCAGGCGCTCCTTGAAACTCTATGGGGCAGTTCTACTCTGTCCTATGGGGTCGCTATGAGTCAGAATCGACTCGACGGCAGTGGGTTTGGTTTTTTGGTTTTATAATAACTATGCTTTACTTTTACTATCAGAAAACATTAAGTAGTATTTTTAAAATAAAAGATGATTCCTCTCTTTTGGCTCTGGTCTTGTGGAAAAAATCCAGTCCACTTACAAATGTTTGTTGAGAGCAGATTCTTAGTCCTGAGATAGAGAACATTCCTAATAACCCCAGGACACCTCCCCAAGCAGGGCTTGCTGTTTTCCTTGTTAGAGCACTGTGGGAAAGAATCCAGAAAGGGCAGGGCCCCAAGCAAGCTAACCATCTCACCCGGCATTCCCCACCTCCCTCCTCTTTGGCCTCTTTTCTTGTTTGGGAGCAGACAGCAGAGGACAATATGCATATCATGTGCTAAGAAGCAAAAAAAAAAAAAAAAAGCACTGTTTCTTAATTAAAAAAAAAAAAAAGTATTTAATTGGTTTTTAAATGTATTTTTGTTTAAATGTTTTGTGTGTTAACAAATGAGTGGATCCTTGGCTCTTCACAGAAGGTGTTCCTCTCCACATAGGTAAGCCCAGCTCCTCAGTTATTTCTCAAAGAATCCCAAAGCATGCTTGACCCCCTCGGGCTTTGGGTAACCGTCCCCCAGCCCACTGCAGCACCCACGACCGGTGGCTCTTGCCTCACCACTTCGACTTGTTGCATCAAGAATAAGCAAGCGAGCCAAACAAGTCAACCTTTTGAAGTTTAACTGTACAAAACACTTATTAAAGACCGATGCTGGAAGAGAAAGCAATACAAGTAGCAACGCACCAAAGACGGTAGGTGCTGAACCAAAGAACTCCAAGAGACAAGCTAAGAACACCGGACTGGGTTTTTTTGTTTTTTGGTTTTTTTTTTACTTAAAAGTCAATATTTTTGAAGCAGAAAAACAAAAACACCTAGGAACAACCTACATGTCCATCAATAGGGGACTGGTTAAGTTAATCGTAGTAGATCCTGCAACTAGATCCGTATACGTTAAATAGGATGCAGTAAACTCCTGTGCCTTCCAGTTGAACAGGATCTCAACATAAAGTGAAAACAGGCTGGTGCAGAATGTACATATAAAACCAAAACCAAAACCACACCGGCTGCAGTCCAATCGATGCTGCCTCACGGCAACCCCACGTGTGCAGAACAGAACAAAGTCTCCATGGCTGTGACCTTGTGGAAGCAGATTGCCAGGACTTTCTTCCAAGGTACCTCTGGGTGGGTTCAAACTGTTAGCCTTCCAGTTGATAGTTGAGTGCTCAGCCATTTGCACCACCCCGGGACTATCTATCCATCTCTGATTACATACTGCATAAAATAAACAAGATAGCTATATGTGGTTGTATATAAATCAACATTTTAGGAGAAAACCTTGTTCCCCTCTGAGAAAGCAGAGGATAAAGGAGGGTTTCACTTTGCATTATATGCACTCTGCCCCGTTTCCAACCCACGTCAGTATTACTTCTATGATTTTTTTTTCTCTTAAAGTTTCAAAATGTGTTTTGTCTGGGGGAAAAGAAGGTCAACACTTTTGAAAACAACAAACAACTGATCCACTGTTGACTTTTTTTTTAAACAGCCTTCTTAAGATATAATTTACATACTATCAATCTCGCCCCCTGTGAAGTGTACAGTTTGTTGACCGGATTTTGTGCTGAGCTCTAAGCATTTACTTGGCATGGAAGACACTTTCAGATGACCACGCACGAGAATAACTTTCATGTTTAAGAAATGTCTGGGGGTATCAAAAATCAAAGCCCATTTGTGACCTCAACGCCGGGAAAGTAATACTCGATCTTTAGGTTTTGGGAGGGAAAGTCGGAACTCCAAGGTCCCACAGGTCTCAACAACAACGACAAAAAGGAAAAAAACAGCAGACCCTAGCAAGTGTAACGCCAGCTTTCCAGGTTCAGGGTCACGTGGAGAACAGGCCACAGCTCCAGGTACCTTCGGCGGCTGCGGCCAGGGCACCGTGTGCTTTCCAAACAAAGCCAGTTGTTTCCTTTCATCTTTGAAACTTTGAGCGTGTCCCAGCTACCCAGTCCTTCCCCCAGTGACCCGCTCGGAGGTGACCGCGGAGGCCAGAGGTTTCGGGGCGCAGTCGCCCACACTCAGAGGTCGCTCCTCGGGACGGCGGGAAGGAGATACTACGCCCGCATCCGCGGACCGGCACCCCCGTGCCCGCGCCCCCGCGCCCGCACTCCCCGTCCACGAACCCCGAGCCGGCGGCCAGGCATCGCCAGCCCCCACCCGGGCGCCCACCTGTGCCGCGCAGCATGTTGTCCCGGAGCAGGTCCCCGCTGGAGAGGTGCTTCAGCTCGAAGTGCTTAATGATGCGCGACGATACAGTGCCCTTGCCCGAGCCGGGGGCCCCCATGATCGCAGCGCGCAGCAGCCGCGCCGACGCCCCCATGGCCGCAGAGAGGCCGCCAGGCGGTGCGCTTGGGCCTGGCCTGCGCGCTCTCCCTGGGATCCGGCGGCCCGCAGCGCACCGAGCCCGGCGCTCCCGGAAGTGAAGCCGCGGCCCCGCGCCCCACCCGGCCCACCCTGGTCACCCGGCCCCGCGCGCGCCCCCGCGGTCACCCCGCCCCCCGAGCGCGCCCCGCCAGGCCCGCCCCGTGCGCGCCCCACCCCCCGCGGTTACCCCGCCCCTCCGAGGTCACCCCTTACGCCGCCCGCCTTCCCGCGGTCACCCCGCTCCCTCCGCTCTCTCCGCGGCCACTCCGTCCCCCAAGCGCGCCCCCGCCAGGCCCGGCCCCGCGGTCACCCCGACCTCGCGGCCCCGCGCCAGGCCTGCCTCGCGCTCGCCTCCGCCCCCGACTGGCCCGCGTAGGACACGCCCCCGGCGGACCCTCGGGCACCTACCTCTGAGAGCGCCTCGGGCGCCCAGGGCACTTAGGCACCTCTCCCACCCACCCGCTCCCCCCTGCTTCCTTCGGCCGCCGGGGGTTCCCCGAGGTCCCCTGAGTGTCGCCCGTGCTCACCTTGGCTCTGGCTGCCGCGCCCCCAGACCCCGGCCACGCCGGTACTAGCCCGTACAGCCCAGGCCCAGCCCGTGAGGCCGCTTCCCTCCGTGCCCCTCGGCATCCCGAGTGCACCCGGCACCCTGGCTCCCCCAGCGCACTTCCTCGGCTCCTCCCCACCCCTAGCCGCCCCTTTCGGACGGCGCCCTCCCCCAACTCCCCTTCGGCCCCCCGCCGGTGCCCCGTTTTGCCCAGTCCAGCCGGATGGACGGTGCCCCCTCCATGTCCCCTCCCCACCCGCCCGTTCCCTCAGTCGTCGCGGGACGCCACCCTTCCCCTTGTCCCTACGCTGGTACAGCGTGACCCTCCCCCGCACCCCCATTTCATGCCAGTCTTTCTGTCCATCGGTGTAGAACCACAGTGCTGACACTGAGCAGAAAGCTGACCTTTCACAGGTGAGGAGACCCAACAGTGAGGTGCTTGCAGGCACACATCTCCTGAGGTGTCCCTTACTTCCCAGGGCCACACTTCGAGACTTGTTACTTCTACTCTGCAGAGCCGAAAAGTATTGGCTCCTCCTTAGCCCCCATCGTTTGCCTTCGAGAATGCCTTAAATCTTTGCCAGAAATGCCATAAATATTTATCCAGCACCTACTGCCTGGCGGAAAGGTGTTAGGAATAAGACAAAGCTTTCTGCTCCTCGGAGAGCTCAACCCACCCTGCCGCTGCACCTCGGATGAAAGGCCTGGCAATCCGCTTCCATAAAGATTATAGAAAACCCCACGGAGCACAGTTCTAATCTCTAACACATGGGGTCTCCATAGGTTGGAATCAGTATGGCAACCTTTTCGGGGGGAGGGGGAGGTGTGGAGGGAGTGTGTTTAAATTTAGATTGGGGGTCCTGGAGGCTTTGAAGAAGTGATATTTGCTTAAATACCGAGTTAGAAGGGAGAGAGTGACTGGGCAAGGGGTAAAGGCCCTAAAACTAAATGTTGGGCATATTCCAGAAATAGAAACACAGCAAACATTGGAGTACCTAGTTCATCTGTAAAACGGGCATGGAGTTAAGATAAAATACTGAGTACAATGCCAGCCACAGGCTGAGTGTTCAATAAAGGTTATCCATTTATCATTATTATCATTGCTTCGTGCTGAGGCACTCTGCTAAGGCACAAAGAACATTCTGTGAAAATAAACAGTACCCTCCTCATAGGCTGTCAAATGAATGGTCCCAAACTGCTTTTGATTTCTGAGGAAACAGAAATTATTTAAGTGAGGGATGGTGAGGGAAGGCTTGTTCAGGGCTTGAGTCTCAGAGGGTGAGTGGATTTCAACAGGTAGAAAGCACTGTGATTAGAAAATTAACAGCTCATACCTATTTATGACTACAGAAACCCCGGTGGCATAGGGGTTAAGATTTCGGCTGCTAACCAGAAGGTCAGCAGTTAGAATCCGCCAGGCACTCCTTGGAAACCTGTTGGGTAGTTCTACTCTGTCCTTCAGGGTCTATGAGTCAGAAGCGACTCGAGGGCAATGGGTTTGGTTTTATTCATGACGAAGCAAGAAAGAATCAAAATAAATGAATTAAATGTTCAATTCATGTAGTTAGGAAAAGGAATCAAAATAATCCAAGGAACACAAAGGAAGGGATTGAGTTTAAAGAACAATCTCATAAATAAATGAATTAGAAAACAGGAAATAGAACTGACAAAACAATGAATAAGTCTGGACAAGCATAAATTACGAAACATTGGAAAGCCTGAAGGTGAACATTTGACGTTTCAACTCTGGTAAATAAAATTTAAACAGACAGGACAAAAAAATCCTAGAGGAAAATGTTCAAACAAACAAAAAAATGGCTGGGGAATCATCCTGTCATGGGGGGGGATGCTGAGTGTTGTGGTCACATCAACAGGCCCAACAAAATGCCAACTAACTGCAGCTTTGCTGAAGTTTGTTGGTGACAAATGAGTAACTGCCAAGTTGTGGGAAATTTCCTGGCAACTAGGCCTAGCGCAGTCCTTTCGCCACACTCAGGCATTTGGGTGTATTCTTCCCTGTTTAACATGGTCCACCGTATCCAAGTGCACACAGGTTCCAATTTAATTTTTGTCCAGCAAGGGGCACCCAAACTATACATGACCAAGTGTTTATACAGATTCATGTGAACCAATAAAGCCCAGATAATTGATTTGCACATAGTTGTTAGTTGCTGTCAATTCATGGCAACCCCATGTACAACAGAAAGAAACATTGCCTGGTCCTGCACCATCTATGCTTAAGTCCATTGTTGTGGCCAGTGTGTATTTCGAGTACCTTCCAACCTAGGTGGCTTATCTTTCAGCACTATATCCGGCAATATTCTGTTGTGATCCATAGGGTTTTCATGGGCTGATTTTCAAAATTAGATTACTAGGCCTTTCTTCCTAGCCTGTCTTAGTCTGAAAGTCCCTGTTGACACCTCTCCACCATGGATGACCCTGCTGGTATTTGAAATACCAGTGGCATAGTTTCCAGCATCACAGCAACATACAAGCCACCACAGAATGACACGCTGGCAGATGGGTGGTGATTGCAGAGAGTAGACACTCAATACGTGTTTGATTAAATACTAGGAATTACTATTTTGTCATGTAGAAGACTGGAATATTAAAGAGCTCTAGAATATACAATGTGAAAGCTGGACAACGATTAAGGAAGACCAAAGAAGAAAGGATACTTTTGAATTACGGTGTTGGCGAAGAATATTGAATATACCATGGACTGCCAGAAGAACAAACAAATCTGTCTCGGAAGAAGTACAGCCAGAAGGCTCCTTAGAAGCAAGGATGGCGAGATTATGTCTCACATACTTTGGACATGTTATCAGGAGGAATTAGTCCCTGGAGAAGGACATCATGCTTGATAAAGTAGAGGATCAGCAAAAAAGAGGAAGACCCTCAATGAGATGGATTGACACAGTGGCTGCAGCAATGGGCTCAAGCGTAACAACAATTGTGAGGCTGGAGCAGGAACGGGCAGTGTTTGGTTCTGTTGTACATAGGGTTGCTATGAGTTAAAATGGACTGACAGCACGTAACACAACAACAGAATATACAGTTGGGCAGAGGACTGTTGGATGCATGAGCGCCAACAGGAAACGTGTATGAGCGCACACACTGGTCTCACCATGAGTTAGGTAGGTGCAAACAGAACAGTAGACTGAAGTGGTGTATGAGAGCCGTGACTGGATTGTAGTGGGGTTGTTGTTGTTGGGTGCTCTCTTAGTCATCTAGTGCTGCTATAACAGAAATACCACAAGTGGATAGCTTCAACAAAGAGAAATTTATTTTCTCACAGTCTAATAGGCCAGAAGTCCAAATTCAGGACATTAGCTCCAGGGAAAGGCTTTCTCTGTTGGCTCTGGAGGAAGGTCCTTGTCGTCAATCTTCCCCTGGACTAGGAGCTTCTCTGCGCAGGAACCCCAGGTCCAAAGGACGTGCTCTGCTCCTGGCACTGCTTTCTTGGTGGTATGAGGTCCCCCCTCTCTCCTTGCTTCCCTTTATCTTTTGTAAGATAAAAAGTGGTGCAGGCCACACTCCAGGGAAACTCCCTTTACATTGGATTAGGGATGTGACCTTAGCAAGGGTGTTACAATCCCACCCTAATCCTCTTCAACATAAAATTATAATCGCAAAATGGAGGACAAGCACACAATACTGGGAATCATGGCCTAACCAAGTTGATACATATTTTGGGGGGGACACAATTCAATCCATGACAGGCACTGTGGAGTCAATTCTGACTCATAGCGACCCTATTATGACAGAGTAAAACTGTCCCGTACAGTTTCCAAGGCTGTAAATCTTTGTGAGAGCAAATCACCAGGTCTTTCCGCCTTGGAATGGGTAGGTGGATTCCAACCGCCAACCTTTCAATTAGCAGCTGAGCGCTTAACCATTGTGCCACCAAGGCTTTTTGTAGTGGGGTTACCCATTGCTGTCGAGTCCATTCCGACTCATAGCGGCAACTCTATAGGTCATAGTAGAACTGCCCCATAGAGTTTCCAAGGAGCGCCTGGTGCATGTGAACTGCTGACTTTTTGGTTAGCAGCCATAGCACTTAACCACTACGCCACCAGGGTTTCCATGGTGGGGTGAGGGGATCAGAAAAGAAAAATCCTGAAAAGGGGAGATTATAAAGAGAAAGAAGGTGCGTTGGCTACCTATTGCTATAAAAAACACTCCAAACCTCAATGGCTTAAAACAACATGATTTATTATTTGTCACAGTTGTGTGGGTTTTTTGGTTGGTCTCACCTGGGCTCAGTCATGTGGCTACACGAGGCAGCTCAGCTGGAACGGCTGGGCCTCTCTCCACATGCTCTTTTATCTCTGGCTTCCTAGAGGGTAAGCCCCAACATGCAAGAACTTCTCAAACCTCTCCTTGCCTCACATTTTCTCACGTTCCATTGGCCATTCCAATTCCCATGGCCCAGCCCAGAGTCAATGTGGGCGGGGAGGGTGAAGAGCCAACCAATGAGCCCTCCTGGATGTTCAAGCCCAGTGCAGCCTCCAGAAGACCATAGACCAGCTGACACCACTTAGAGCAGAAGAACCACCCAGCTGACCTCAGTCAACTCCCAGAATCATGGGAAATATTAAATGGTGGTTGTTATGTACTGGGATCCTAGCCTTTATATAGGGGCAGATGACCCAATAAAAAAGGTAAGCATGGGTTTGCACATGCTTACTTGCTAATCCGTAGTGCGCAGTTTCACTTTTTTTGTGTGTGCTACAGATTCATAAGTTAGCACAACTAAGCCCACGCATACCTTGTTTACTGTACATCAATGTATACTGTACTTATTGGTTAACCGATGCCTGTGTAGTGAACAATTTCACGTTTTTTCACCACATCAAAGATTCTGCTTATAGATCTGGCTGGCATCTGTCTCTCAACACCACAGCACCTTCCTACAGAATCAAAGCATCTTTTCAAATTTATAGTCCCTGACAGGGACAGATTACCCAACAAACAAGGTAAGGACAGCACCGCTCACTGCGCTGTACGCCTGTGCTGCTTTGCTTGGTGGGTTACCCTCCCCGCCCAGACACCTCCCGGTGTAATCCCACTTGGGGATACAGTTTATTTGTTATGTTAATGAGGCCGTATCAGTGTCGGGCCTCACTTTTAAGCCAACCACTTTTGAAATATAAAAAGAGCAGTTTAGGCAGAGAAGCAAGCAAGCATAGATGGGGGAAGGCAGATGCCGCCGTGTGAAGATCACCAGGGAACCTAGGAAGAGGTGCAGAAAAGAGACAAGGGCTTTTCCCCAGAACCAACAGAGAGAAAGCCTTCCCCTAGAGCCGTGCCCTGAATTTGGACTTCGCCCCTCCTAAACTGGGAGAGAATACATTTCTGTCCTTTAAAGCCACCCCCTCGTGGTATTTCTGTTACAGCAGCACTAAGAAGCTAAGACAGCTGTTGTTGTTTTAAGATAATACATTTTGGGGGTGATTTATAACTAAGTGAAACACAGGCTTCAATTCATGGTGAGTGACTGCAAGGACACTCAAGATGGTTTGAAGGTGCACGGCAGTCCAGGCTTGATCAGGGAAGCGTCCTTCAGGACAAAGCCCTAGATTGACACTGCTCAGACATTGCTGCGGATAGAATTCAAGTTGTTTAGGATGAGGATATCCGGGGAACAGAAAGAGGTCTGGACAAAAGCAGGGGAACAGAACCAAGGAGACAGAGCTCAGAAAATGCAACCAGAGAACCAAACCATCGCCATCGAATCAATTCCGACTCACAGCAACCCCACAGGACAGGGTGGAACTGCCCCATAGGGTTCCCAAGGAGCAGCTGGTGGGTTTGAACTGCTGACCTTTTGGTTAGCAGCCATAGCTCTTAGCCTGTGGTAGGACTCTATTTCACCACCAAGGCCTTGTTTTTTTTGTTGTTTGTTTGTTTGTTTAACATTTTGCAAAAGCAATACCAGATGGAGCCTTAGGGCCAAAACAATTATATTATTACCTTCTTCTGGGAATGGACAGTGCATGGTGCCTCAAAAGGGAACAGATACTACTCAGAGCCGGGTGACTTTTGCCCCTGGAATGCAGACCCAATATTGCCAGATCTGAGAAGTCCCAAAACTGAATTTTTTAAGGGAAATCTGCCAGTTTTTAAATGTTAGCCACAAATTTGAACTAAAAAAAAAAAAAAAAAAGGAAAATCACCCACTCTGAAGTGTTTAAAGAAATTCTATCTGTGGCCATTTCTGGCTCTTGAGAGGTATGGTAGACAGCACCCCTGCACAGGCTGAGGAAGGTGGGCAGTTCAAGTCCACCCAGAGGAGATCTAAACCAAACCCATGGCCGTTGAGTCCGACTCATAGTGACCCTATAAGGCAGAGTAAAACTGCCCCATAGCGTTTCCAAGGAGCACCTGGCGGATTCGAACTGCTGACCTTCTGGTTAGCCGCTGTAGCACTTAACTACTACGCCACCGGGATTTCCTACTTCCCAAAAATCAGCCATTGAAAATCTATGGAGCACAGTTCTAGTCTGACACACGTGGGGTCGCCATGAGTTGGAGTTGACTCAGTGGGAGCTGTGTGGGTTTTTGCGTTTGTTTTTTGTCTTGCAGTGTGATGAAAGGTGACTGCAGGCCCCTGTGGAGAAGTCTAGTCTAGTCTGCTGTGAAGATTTCCATTTTGGCCCAGACTGAGACCAAACTGAAGGAAAGGAGAGTGGTGTGAATGAAGCAGGAGGCAGATCAAAAACAGGTGACAGAGAGGGGACCCGAAATGGCCTGACCTTACACAGGTCCCCACCTGGACGGCGGCTGCCTCTCCTGGGCACATCGTAGTTCTCGAGCTCAGCTGCGGAGAAGGGCCATTCCTGTATCCCCTTCAGCTCCGTCCCCCCAGTAGCAAAGCTCTGACTTACATGACCTATCACTTAAACACTTCATTTTAGTTTTGGAAAGGCTTTCCCATTTGATCCTTACAACAACGAGGAAATGTTTTTGGGCAGGCCCGCTTGTCCCTGCTCTACAGACAGAGAACTGAACGGCAGCCAGCCTCAGTGAATTACTCCATGTCAGACAAGCCAGCAGCAGGGCTAGTCTTTCTTTTCTAATGTATTTTTTAAATTTGTTTTTCTTGTACACTGAAGCAGGCTAATTAAGGGCCTGGAAGACATGAGAGAGAAGATACGGAACATCATTTCAGGTATTTATTTTTTATTCATGCCCCTGTCCTAGCATTTCTTACCCTCTCCTTTCCTCAGTTATCATTAGGAATTCTGAACCCCTTGAAGAGGAATTCTGAACCCCTTGATGGTCTTTTGTTGTTGCTGTTGAGTCAAGTCCAACTCATGGGGACCCCGTGTCTGCAGAGTAGAACTTCTTCATAGAGTGTTCAAAGGCTGTGACCTTTTGGAACCAGATCGCCAGGCCTCCCTTCCAAGGCACCTCAGGGTGGATTTGAACTGCCAATCTTTCGGCCAGTAGTCAAACGCTTAACTGTCTGCACCACCCAGGGACTAGCGCTAGTCCTTTGACGCCTGACCCAGTAATCTTCCCACTCTGCTCTCCAGAATAATATGGGGTTATCAAGTGCACCTGAGAAAAGGACAAAGCCCCAAGCACTCCCAGACAGAGGAAATGGACACGTACTCCCATACCCACTGCACACAGCCAATGGGAGGTTTGGAGCTCAAGTTGAACCCACTTCTGGATATCAAATATGTAATTCAATTTAGGTTTGTGGGGTCGTTCTGTAGTCAGAGCTGTGAGGTGAGCTTGGTCAAGGGGAACGAAGTGTATAGGACGAAGCCTTTCTCTTCATGAACACAAAGGCACCAAAGTAGCCTGCCTCTCAGTGCCTACAAGTTACAAAATCTCTAAAATGTTTTCTGTTGTTAAGAGCTGTGAAGTTTGCTCCTGTCAAGGCCAAGAAAGGTGCATTCTAAAAATCTAGATTGCCTAGGCAGCCTCCTCTGTAAGGGGCCTAAAGTAGAGACACAAGTCTCTGAATCCGTGTAAAAGTTTGGCCAGAGAGTTTTTCCCGTCCTGAAAGGAGAAGAGAATCCTTTGCCATCGAGTCAGTTCTGACTCACAACGACCCTGTAGGGCAGAGCAGAACTGTCCAATAGCCCCACAAGACTTTCAAGGAGCAGCTGGTGGATTTGAACTGCTGACCTTTTGGTTAGCGGCCTGGGCTCTCAACCACTGCGTCACCAGGGCTACAAATCCCATAGGCCGTATTTTTCCCATACCAATGTATTAATTAGCAATTGCTTGATAATGCTTTAGAACAACAATAACGAACCCCTCAAATGTTGGTGACTGTTATGGATTGAATTGTGTCCCCCCAAAAGATAGGTGGAAATCCTAACCCCTGTACCTGTAAATGTGGCCCCGTTTGGAAATAAGGATTTCTTTTATTATGTTACTGAGATCATACCAGAGCAGGGTGGTCTTGAACCCAATCACTGCTGGGTGACTTCCTATAAAGAAGAGTCCAGACAGAGATGCCCGGGGACGATGCCGTGTGAAAACAGGGAAATCCATCTATAAGCAGCAAGGGGTCGCCAGGACTGCTGCAGCCACTGGAAGCCAGGAGACAGGCTCTCAGAAGCAATCACGGCCGAGACCCTGGTTTGGGCTTTTTCACCGTCAGAACTATAAGAAAATAAACGTCAGTTCTTTAAAGTCGCCCACTTTGTGGTAGTTTGTTACGGCAGCCCAAGGAGACTAAGGCAATCCCTGGACGGCGCAAGTGGTTAACATACTCAACTGCTAACCAAAAGCTTGGAGGTTCGAGTTCACCCAGAGGCACCTCGGAAGAAAGGTCCAATGATCTACTTCAGAAAAATCAGCCATCGAAAACTCTGTGAGCACAGTTCCTCTCTGACATACGTGGGGTCGCTATGAGCTGGAATGGACTCAACGGCAACAGGTTTTTTTTTTTTTTTTTAATTTTTTGAGTCATATTATGTGCTATGTACTTTTCAAAGTACCGTGCCTGTATTAACTCACATAAGCCTCACAACAACCCTGGGAGGTAGATATTATCATGACCCATATTTTACAGATGAGACAACCCAGGCACAGTGGGGTTAAGAAAGAATTAAGGTCACTCAGTGTATCCGTTTCCTAAGGCTGCTGTGACTAAACACCGCAAAGTGGGTGGCTTTAAACAACTGAAATGTATTGGCTCACAGCTCTGGAGGCCGAGAGTCCGAGATCAGGGTGCCGTTTGTGTTGATTCCTTCTGAGACTCTGACCGACAACCTGTTCACGCCTCTCTCCTAGCTCCTGGTAGCTCCAGGCCCTCCTTGTCTTGCAGCTGCGGCGTCACGTGGCGTCCTCCCACATGCCAGCAGATGTCGCTAAGTCAACACGAAATGCCTTTTAAGAGGTGGGTGGAGGAAGACGGGAAGTTGTTTCACTGGAATTCAGGCCTCAAATACTGCATAGTTGAAAGTCCCTTTTCCTACTCAGTTTGGCTACATTGTCTTCCTGGCGCTGCGCATCATCTGCCTTATGAGGGCACCCGTCTTTTAGGACTAGGACCCGCCCTGCTCCAGTCTGACCCTATCAGGGTGGTATCTTCCAAGACCCTATTTCCCAACAAGGTCACATTCCCAGGTACAGGGGTTAGAAGTTCAGGGTATCTTTCTGGGGACACAATTCAATCCATAACACACAAGAAATGGCAGAGCAGGGCAGTGACAATTACATTAGCACGGAACACAGTCCAGTTCCTTTCTTTTTTGTATCTCCCCCACCCCCACAGCTTTGGGAGCCCTGTCTTGGAAAATGACAACATCTAGGCCCTTAGAGTCATCCTTGAGGCCCTGCCCCAGGTAATCAGTCATTAGGTTCCGCTGTCTCCACTTCCTGACTCTTCCCCTATCCCTCCTCCTCTTCCTCCCTGGCCATTGCCTCCACTAGAGCCTGGCCACATCTTTCCCAAGGATCCCCTGGCTTTAGTCCTGCACCTTCCGCGGCTGTCAGAGGATCTGCCTACAATGCTGAACTATCTGCTCAAGCCGTTCTCCTTGCAGTTTGCATATTCCCAGGAGCTTTTAGGATGAAATTAGCTTGGTCTCCCAGGCCCTCTGTGTTGTGACACTCTGCCCACACTCACCCCTCTCCCCAGCATTCCACACTACTGCGGGTCCTCAGCAGTGACGTGCCCCTGGGCCTTCGCACATGCTATGCCCTTAGTCTGGATCCCTTTCTCTCTTCATCTCACTGTCTGCAGTTTGTCATCCAAAACTCCAGTGAGGGGTCTTACCTTCTGGGAAAGGAACGCTGGTGGTGCAACAGTTAAGCACTAAGCGCTTGGCTGCTAACCAAAAAGTTGGTGGTTCGAACCCACCAGCAGCTCCGCAGGAGAAAAGGCCTGGTGATCTGCTCCTGTAAAGAGTAAAAAACGCAAAACCTGTCAAGGTTACAGCCTAGAAAACCCGACGGGGGCAGTTCTGCTCTATCACATGGGGTCGCTATCTGTTGGAATTGACTCGATGGCACCAAACGACAAACAGCAACCTTCTGGGAAGCCTTCTCCAGCCCATTCCCTAGTCTGACTTGACCCTCCTTCTTGGCGTTGCCAGCAGGATCTGTCCATACTTTGAATGTGGCGTTTGTCAGACTGTTGCAACACGGATCCGCTCAGCTCTAGTTTTTCTCAAAATGTGAGTCAGAGACACCCTGCTTTAGAATCACCTGGGAAATTTGTTTTAAATACAGGCTCCTAGGACCCACCCCAGTCCCACCGAATTCTAAAGTGTTCCCACGATCAATCTAACCTGTGCCGAGTTCAGGACCCACCACCCTAGACAGCGCAGTGGCTATGCTTTCTTGCGCCTCCAACACCTCGCACGGTGCCTGGCACGTGGTCGGCACACAGTGAGTGCGTTCTGAGTGAGCGAGAGACAGGTGCAGACACAAGGGCCTGTGGTGAAGGACAGCCCTGAACAGGTGAGTACCCGCCTGCTGCGGTGCCTGCTGCCAGCAGATGGCACTGTGTCAACAACGTCAAATGCATTTAGGCTTGAGGCCAAGGAAGACAGGAAGTTTTTGTTGTTTTGAAGGAATCCAAGCCTCAAATGCCACGTAATTAAGTTTTGTTTTTCCCTGCTCAGTTTAGCTACGTTGTCCCACTTGGATGAATAAATTGATTTCTGAACGCATGACGCCTTAGACAAGAAAAACAAGTAGGAGGAGACTTCACAGAAGGGAGATGAGCAGGGAATGAGAGCCGGGGAGGATATTCGTAATCACCCCTATTTTCGTCCTGATGAGGGTCGGCCGCTCAGGGAGCACTCAGTACTAGGAAATTACCTAAAGTGTTCAATGAACAGACCATTTCAGCGAGAGGGTGGAGCTGTCCCTTTCTTTCTTTCATCCTTGGCTTCCTTTATAGATGACGCTCCAATGCCTATGTGACTAATCTTTTAAAACCATTTCCCTCAGAAACCCAAGTCTGAATGCTTGAGCCTTTCTCCTGGTCTGGTGCTTTATTCTCCTGAGGTGCTGGAAGCCAGGCTCACAGCGTAAAGGCCAGGCCCCACAGGCAGCCCTTCCTCCCCGTCCCTTCACCCTCCCCTCCTCCCTACCCACCCCAGGCCCCTTGTGCAAATAACTGATAGGGCTGGTGTGGGGCACTGGGCGGACTATCAGGCAAAGCCAGAGCTCCAGGCTGGCCTGTTTTCCTCCCAACTTGGAGCTTTCTGCAAAGGGCCCTGAGGAGGGAACCAGAGGGAGGGGCCTGCTGCCCTCCCAGCTCCAGGCAAAGCGGGAGAGACTGGTGTGGACTTAAAGAAGAAGGAAAACCCCTGCTCTCAGCGTAGTCCGCATCTTGTTGGGGAGGGACAATTTGCAGGCATCACACAACTGAAGGACAATACATTGTAAAAAGAACCATCAATATAAACTAGGTGAAAGTGCTCTGAAGTATGAAGACCCAAGAGACATTTCCTTTTCCTTCCTTGAACAATTAAGCCCAACAGCCATCAGGTGGGTGCCAAGCAAGGCAGGAGGCTAAGAAGGGGGTAAGGCAAGCTTTGGTGGTCTGGATCCAGGCTGGATAGGGAAGGGGGAACCAGCACTGGAGCGGCAGCCCCATGGCGTGAGGTACATGACCCTGCAGTCAGGCAGTCTGGCATGGGGTATTGAAGTCCAAGTACAGAGAGAAGGGTATCCCCAAGGGGATGGAGCAAAGAAATACAAGCATTAAGGATACAGGAGCAACTCCTGGTTGGAGAAGGGGATTAACATGTGTGGAAACAGAAAACTAGAATGAAACCTGTACTGGGTTGGAATTGGAACTATAAGTGTGAACTCATGGTTTAAACACACATGTACATAATGTTGGAGCCCTGGTGGCGAAGTGGTTAAGAGCTATGACTGCTAAGCAAAAGGTTGGCAGTTCAAATCCACCAGCTGTTCCTTGGAAACCCTATGGGCAATTCTACTCTGTTCTATAGGGTCTCTAGGGTTTATATATAATGTTGTTGTCAGCTGCATCAAGTTTTTAGCCCTCAACTCATGGTGAACCCATATATAGAAATAAAAATAAACATAAATGTAAATGTGTTTGTGTTAGAATGAAATTATTGTAAATATTTTCTCTGGGCCACTGGAAACCCTTGAGACTGGGAACCTTCTCGGATATTTTGTTCAGTCACTAAATAACCATGGGATTTATTATTCTTGATTTCCTTATCTGTAAAGTCAAGAAATTGAAACAAATTCTCTAATCCTAGCAGAAATGAGAAAGTTAAAGCTCTCAAATTTTAAATCCTGTTTAACAAATTCTAAGAACACAGCCAAAATATTTGAACCATGATTCTATCACATCAAACATGATCAACAGTTATGCCATTATCTGTTGGATAGGAAAATATTTTATTGCCACAGTACCTGTTGTAACTGATTTAATTTTTATATATGTATGTTTTTCCAAATTTCCTATAATATATGTATGTTTATAAACCAGGAAAAAAGTAGAACACATTTTATTAAGAAAAAATAAAGACTCACTGTGCAGATTTCTGAATGAATATCTTTAGGATTAAGCACTCGCCTTACATTCTGTAAACAGACGTCAGTGTGGAAGTTACTGAGTATGCCCAGAAATCGCCGGAAATTCCCATCCAGGGAATACACACATGTTGATGTTTCTGGGAATTCCCTGCAGCCGGTTTTCCTTCTCACGTTGCACGCTGCCTTGGTCCTCAGATCGCTCAGCTGGAAGTTACTGTAGGCCTGTTAGTCCACTGCTTCTCCCTGAGGGCAGGAGTCAGGCATTTGTCCTTTTTGGTTCTCAGAGCTCCAGACCTAACTGTTCACCATCTTCCGGGTGCGGTTTTCCTAGAGGGCTGTCACCTCACAGACGTCCCTCCTGGACTTGCCTTGCTCTATGAGCATCTCCACTCACCCAGCAACCGCTTGGCGATGGCGAGGGAACAGAGGAAGGTCAAGAACAGTGCCTGCCAAACACGCAGTCCAGCATGGTCCAGAGGTGAGCGGTCTGGAAATAACGCCATGTGAGCAGTAGTGCAAAAAACTGGGCGAGTTTCACGACGAGAAGAAGGTGGGACATCAGGGCTTTGTAGCAGGAGAGACTGAATTTACTTACAGAGCCAGCGACTGCAGTAAGAGGGAGAAAAAGGTCAACGTGATATCTAATGAGGAACTTTTAAACAATGAGTGTTAGTAGAAAGGAAGCCTGTTTGTGTGACATAGCTGTCCCTCAACGGGGCTTATAAGAAGACGGTGTTCAGGGAGCTGTGTGTTGGACAGAGCAGTGGACTTGGTGATCTCCAAGATCCTGTCCAACTCTTTTATTGTTGTTGTTGTTGGCTGCTATTAGGCAGGCCCTGACTCACGGTGACCCTGTGTACAAGGGAACAATGCTGCCTGGCCCTGCGCCATCTCCATGATTAGCGGTGGACTGGACCGCTATGATCTATAGAGTTTTCATTGACAGATTTTCCGTCACCAGGCCTTTTCTTTTATTGCTGTTATAGTTGCTGTCAAGTTGGTCCTGACTCATGACCACCCTGTGTGTGCACCGTAGAACTGTTCCATTGGGTATTCAAGGCCGTGACCTTTCGGAAGCAGATTGACAGGCCTGTCTTCCGAGGTGCCTCTGGGTGAGTTCAAACCACCAACTTTTTGGCTAGTAGTTGAGCCCTTAAACTGTTTGCCCCCACCCAGGTGCAAACCTGGTCCTTGCTGTATGCTTTGACTTTGATTTTGTAAAATCAAGTGAATGATGTCCGTACGTCAAGGTCTGAGAAATAGCAGGAGTTCAATAAATGTCTGCTCTCCACACAACGCCAGAGTGACCTACTTAAAACGTGAACCAGAACATGCGACCCCCTCTGCTTAAAACCCTCCAAAGCCTCCTTTCATTCCAAACTTCTTCCGATGGACTTCAAGACTCTACATAACTTGACCCTTTGCCTAGCCCTCCAACTTCCTTTCTTACCACTTGCCTACTCTCTTCCAGCCGCACTGGCCTTTCCTACTGTTCTCTGATCTCACCAAGCTTATTCCTGTCTCAGGGCCTTTACACGGGCTGTCTCTTTGCTTGAAATGCTCCATTCTAATCTTATCATGCGCGGCTCTTGCTCGTCACTCAGCTCAAGTGTGACCTCTCAGACGTGGCCCTCTCTAACCCCTAATCTTAGTCCGTCGCCCACCCACCACTCTTTTAGGGTTCAGTGTGCTGTGAAATGATCTTATGGTTTATCTCAATCCTTGTTTGTTGTCTGTCTCCTGCAACTAGAATGCAAAGACCTGGTCACTTCAGTTCTCTATTGTTTTCCCAGCACTCAAAAGAGAACCTGGCGTTTGTAGAAATTCAGTAACTTTTAGTTTCTCTCCTCACATAATCCCAGGATTTATATATAGTTTTCTTACTACTATGGAGCTGAGGAGTCCCGAGGTGGCGCAAACAGTTAAGGACTGGATTACTAGCCAAAAGGTTGGCAGTTTGAACCCACCCAGAGGTGCCTTGGAAGACAGGCCCAGCAATCTGCTTCCATAGAGATTACAGCCAACATGGATAGGAAGACTTAACATTGTAAAAATGTCTATTCTTCCAAAAGCGATCTATACATTTAATGCAATTGCGATCCAAATCCCAACGACATTCTTTAATGAGATGGAGAAACAAATCACCAATTTCATATGGAAGGGAAAGAGGCCCCGGATAAATAAAGCATTACTGAAAAAGAAGAACAAAGTAGGAGGCCTTACTTTACTGATTTTAGAACCTATTATACCGCCACAGTAGTCAAAAGAGCCTGGTACTGGTACAACAACAGATACATGGACCAATGGAAGAGAATTGAGAATCCAGACATAAATCCATCCACATATGAGCAGCTGATATTTGACAAAGGCCCCAAAACAGTTAAATGGGGGAAAAGACAGTCTTTTTAACAAATGGTGCTGGCATAACTGGATATCCATCTGCAAAAAAATGAAACGACCCATCCCTCACTCCACGCACAAAAACTAACTCAAAATGGATCAAAGACCTAAATATAAAATCTAAAACAATAAAGATCATGGAAGAAAAATAGGACACCGTTAGGAGCCCTAATACATGGCATAAACGGTATACAAAACATTATAAAGAATGCAGAAGGAAAACTAGACAACTGGGAGCTCCTAAAAATCAAACACCTATGTTCATCCAAAGGCTTCACCAAAAGAGTAAAAAGACTACCTACAGACTGGGAAGAAGCTTTTAGCTATGACATTTCTGATCAGCGCCTGATCTCTAAAATCTACAAGATATTGTAAAAACTCAACTGCAAAAAGACAAATAACCCAATTAAAAAAATGGGCAAAAGATATGAATAGACACTTCACTAAAGAAGACATTCAGGTAGCTAACAGATATATGAGGAAATGTTCACGATCATCAGCCATTAGAGAAATGCAGATTAAAACTACAGTGAGATTTCATCTCACTCCAACAAGGCTGGCATTAATCCAAAAAACACAAAAGAATAAATGTTGGAGAGGCTGTGGAGAGACTGGAACACTTCTACACTGCTGGTGGGAATGTCAAATGGTACAACCACTTTGGAAATCGATTTGGCGCTTCCTTAAAAAGCTAGAAATAGAACTACCACATGATCCAGCAATCCCACTCCTTAGAATATATCCTAGAGAAATAAGAGCCTTTACACGAACAGATATATGCACACCCATGTTTATTACAGCACCGTTTATAACAGCAAAAACACAGAAGCAACCAAGGTGCCCATCAACAGATGAATGGATAAATAAATTATGGGATATTCACACAATGGAATTCTATGCATCGATAAAGAACAGTGAGGAATCTGTGAAACATTTCATAACATGGAGGAACCTGGAAGGCATTATGCTGAGTGAAATTAGTCAGTAGCAAAAGGACAAATATTGTATTAGACCACTATTATAAGAACTTGAGAAATAGTTTAAACTGAAAAGAAAACATTCTTTTGTGGTTACGAGAGGGGGGAGGGAGGGTGGGAGAGGGGCAGTCACTAATCAGATAGTAGATAAGAGCTGCTTTAGGTGAAGGGAAAGACAGCACACAATACAGGGGAGGTCAGCACAACTGGACTAAACCAAAAGCAAAGAAGTTTCCTGAATAAACTGAATGCTTCGAAGGCCAGTGTAGCAGGGGCAGGGGTCTAGGGACCATGGTTTCAGGGGACATCTAAGTCAATTGGCATAATAAAATCTATTAAGAAAACATTCTGCATCCCACTTTGAAGAGTCACGTCTGGGGTCTTAAACGCTAGCAAGCAGCCATCTAAGATGAATCAATTGGTCTCAGCCCACCCGGATCAAAGGAGAATGAAGAACACCAAGGACACAAGGTGATCATGAGCCCAAGAGACAGAAAGGGCCACATAAACCACAGACTACATCAGCCTGAGACCCGAAGAACTAGATGGTGCCCAGCTACAACCGATGACTGCCCTGACAGGGAACACAACAGAGCACCCCTGAGGGAGTAGGAGAGCAGTGGGATGCAGACCCCAAATTCTCATAAGACTAAATGGTCTGACTGAGGCTGGAAGGACCCCGGTGGTCATGGCCCCCAGACCTTCTGTTGGCCCAGGACAGGAACCATTCCCCAAACTAACTCTTCAGACATGGATTGGACTGGGCAATGGGTTGGAGAGGGATGCTGGCAAGGAGTGAGCTTCCTTGATCAGGTGGACACTTGAGACTATATTGGCATCTCCTGCCTGGAGGGGAGAAGAGAGGGTGGGGGGGGCGGTTAGAAGCTGGCGAAAAGGACACAAAAAGACAGAGTGGAGGGACAGAGTGGGCTGTCTCATTAGGGGGAGAGTAATTGGGAGTGTGTAGCAAGCGGTATATGGGTTTTTGTGTGAGAGACTGACTTGATTTGTAAAGTTTCACTTAAAGCACAATAAAAATTATTTAAAAAAAGAAAAAAGATTACAGCCAAGAAAACCCTATAGAGCAGTTCTACTGTGTAACACATGGGGTTGCCATGAGTCATAATCAACTCAATGGCAACAAATAACAACAGCAACTTTCAGGCCAGGTAGGGGACTGTCGTGATCTGGTTATGGCAAAAAAACAGAATGTCCAGTGTTAATTGGGCACTCGATGGCCCAAGTCAAAACTACATTTTCTACCTTCTTGAGCAGCTAGATACGAGAATGTGACTGAGTTCTGGCCAATGGGAGCAGAAGTGATGTGTGCTGCTTCTGGGCTGTGCCTTTAGAGAGAGAGTGTGTATGTGCCATCCGTTTCCCCTTCTCCTCTCCTCTGGCCCGAATGTGATCATCACGGTGGAAGCTGGAGCTGCCATCTCAGACCACAAGATGGAAGCTTCAGTATGAGGACGACGAATCAAGGAGATGGAAGTATGGAGCTAGCTGTACCGGCTGCCTTGCCTCGGTAACAAACAATCCCACATTTTCAGAGGATTACAATAACAAAAGTTTATTTTTCATTCATATAACATCTTAGCCGAGTGTTGCTGTGGGTTGACTATGAATCTTTTCCATGTCATTTTCTTCATTTCAGGATCCACACTGAAGCAGCAGCCCCTTCTTGTTGTTTTTAGTTGCTGCTGAGTCAGCTCCAATTCATGGTTAACCCCACGTATAACAAAACATTGCCCAGTCTTGCTCCATCTTCATGATTGCTGGCATGTTTGAGTCCATTTGGGCTATTGTGTCATTCCATCTCATTGAAGGCTTCCTTTGTTTTCATTGGCCCTCTAACAACCATGATGTCCTTTTCTAGAGATTGGTCTTTTCTGTTGACATGTCCAAAGAAGCTAGTCAAAGTCTCACCATCCTCTCTTCTAAGGAACATTCTGGTTGTATTTCTTCTAAGACTGATTCGTTTGTTCTTCTGGAAGTCCATGATACATATTCAATGTTCTCACCAACACCAGAGTTCAAATGCATCAACTCTTCCTTGGTCTGCCTTTTTCATTATCCAACTTTCCCAGGCGTATGAGGCAGTTGAAAAGACCATGGGTTGAGTGAGATGTACCTTAGACAACAAAGTGACATCTTTGCATTTTAACAAAGATATCTTTTGCAGCAGAGTTGCCCAGTGTGATACACTATCAATTTCTTGACTACTGTGCCCATGGATATTGATTGTTGATCTAAGTAGCATGAATCTGGACATAGTCTCATGGTGGAGGGGAAAGGAGCAAGACAGCTGGTAGAAACATACAGAGGTTCTTAAAACCTCTACTGAGAAGTGGTAAGCATCATGTCAGCTCACAGGCTGTTGGTCAAAGCACGTCACATGGCAAGCTCAATACTAATCAGGCAGAGTTGTATATTCTTCCCGGAAAAGCACAGGTGAGGGCATACGTTTTACAGGTTTGGGAATAAATAATTCAGAGCAATAATTTTATTACATTAGCGTATTGACTCTAGGCTGCTGACGCTTGGCCCACTGTTATTTTGGCCTTGTTATGGTAGTCAAGAAGGCATTGGTGGTTCAGTGGTAGGATTCTCACCTTCGTACAGGAGACCTGGGTTCAATTCCCGGCCAATACGCTTCATGCGTAGCCACCACCCATCTGTCAGTGGAGGCTTGTGCATTGCTATGATGCTGAATAGGTTTCAGTGGACCTTCCAGACTAAGACAGACTGGGAAGAAAGGCTTGGTGATCTACTTCTAAAAATCAGCCAGTGACAACCCTGTGAATCACAGCAGTCTGATCCGCAACCGATCATGAGGATGGCGCCTGACCAGGCGGCATTTTCTTCCACTGTGCATGGGGCCACCGTGAGTTGGAAGCCGACTCAGCTGTAGCTAATTACAAAAACAACAGTAGTCAAATCCATATTCTAACTTTTGTTGGAGTAGCATCCTCCACAAATTAGACAATATTGGGACTGTTTTTAAAAAATACACGAAATATAGGATGGTGCCAAAGTGTTTTTTAATTAAAAAAAAAAAAAACTAAGACCATGTAAATATAAGAAGGCATCTAACAAGAAAGAGAATAATCTGTCTGAATGCAAACAGCCTAAGCCTGTCCAGCACGTGTTCCAAGTTTTTAAGATTCTAAACCGTCCTCCTCCTCTCCCTCACCGCAGGGCGGTTATCGGCCGTCGGATCAGACGCTGGATTGTGCACGAGCTGAGAGAAGCTACGTTCCTGCTCCATCTTGTCTCCCTGGGGAGCACAGACAGAAAGGTAGCAAAAAGTTTCGCTCAGCAACTTACCCACCAGCTCCTCTGTGGGAGAGAGATGTGGCAGTTTGCTTCCGTAAGGGCCACAGCCTTGGCAACCCTACGGGGCAGCCGTATTCTGTCCTGCAGGGTCCCTCTGAGTCAGAATTGACTCGATGGCACACAGCAATGACAAAACATATTTAAAATTATTACGTATATGATTGGTACAAGGAAGGACATCATCACTGTCTGTTATATCGGACACCCTGACTTTGTCCATATGGCTTTCTTTAAATAGAGGAACATACTTCAATACTGGAATGTGCTCACAAGGATCTTGAAATCTGAAACGAGGAAAGAAAAAAAACCTATCTTCCCAACCAGTGCGCATATATATTACGATGACGGGGAAATTCTATTTTTAGGGTTGCCAGCTGTACTGATGAATTACTGCAGACAATCCTGACAGCCGAGCCCTCCTCCTTCTTGGGGATCGCCTTGCACCTCTTGACCTAAAGTCTATCTAGCAGCTGTTCTTTCTTTCTTTTTTTGTTATAATTAAAAAAAAAAAAAAGTAGCTTAATGCCACATAAATACAAGTCTAATCCAGGATTACTGAGGCAGTGTCAAATGCAGCCACTTTCAAATATGGAAGTTTCCTTCATGGTAGTGATTTATTTACTTCTTCAGGATTTCATTTGGCTATTCAACAAATATTTATTTAGCATTTGGTATGTTTTGAGAATTAGTCTAAATATTGTATTTCTTATTTTATTTTTTAACTTTAAAGTTTTTTAATTGAGATGAAATTCACATAAAATTGACCATTTTAAACATTTTTCCAGCGAGAGGTATTTCATCAAGCCAGTTACCACTGTAACTAACAACAAGCTACCACTGTGGGCAGCTGGAGCTTGAAACCTCTGGGGAAACAAACACTGAGCAATCTGTGTCTCTGAGCTATCTCACCCAAGGGTTAGGGAGCTGAGGTACTTATGCACCGACTCCCATCCGTGTAACAAACACTATGAGGACTCTGTTGTTGTTAGGTGCCCTCGAGTGGGTTCCAAGTCAGAGTGACCCCGTGTACAACAGAACAAAACACTGCCCGGTCCTGCGTCATCCTCACAATCGTTGTGAGGCTTGAGCCCACTGTTGCAGCCACCGTGTCAATCCATCTCGTTGAGGGTCTTCCTCTTTTTCACTGACCCTCTATTTACCAAGCATCGTGTCCTTCTCCAGGGACTGGTCCCTCCTGATAACATGTCCAAAGTATGTGAGACTGTCTCGCCATCCTGGCTTCCAAGGTACCGTGGTTGTACTTCTTTTAAAACAGATTTGTTCGTTCTTCTGGCAGTCCACGGTATATTCAATATTCTTTGCTGACACCGTAATTCAAAGGCATCAATTCTTCTTTGCTCTTTCTTATTCATTGTTTGCTTTTGCGTGCATATGTGGCTACTGAAAATACCGTGGCTTGGGGCAGGCACACCTTAGTCCTCAAAGTGACATCTTTGCTATTTAACACTTTATCAAAACAAAACCCGTTGCCGTTGAGTCGATTCAGACTCATAGCAACACTATAGGACAGAGTAGAACTGCCCCGTAGGGTTTCCAAGGAGTGGATGGCGGATTTGAACTGCCGACCTTTGGGTTAACAGCCAAGCTCTTAACCACTGTGCTTTGGGGGGGGGGGAGATTAATTCCCCAGCACTTTTGGCCTGTCGAGTTCCATGCAGGTAGCCTCAGGCAGAGATGTAGGTGCTGGCAGAGGAAAATCAAGCAGGTTTGCCCTGAAAATAGCAACTGCTGAGGGGGTACAGACAGGGCACTCACAGAAGATAATCATTGTTTTCTTCAGGTTGTTGGGTCACTAAATGAGATGGAATACAAAAAAAGGGCTCCCTGCGTAGTACAAATGGTACACATGCTTGGGTGCTAATCGAAAAGTTGGAGGTTTCAAGTCCGCCTGAGGCCCGCTGGAAGAAAGGCCTGGTGACCTGCTTCTGAAAAATCAGCCACGGAAAACTCTGTGAAGCACAGCTCTGCTCCAACACACGTGAGGTTCCCGTGAGTCGGAGTCCACTGGAAGGCAGTTGGTTTTATACAAGCACAGAAACAACCCACTCCTTTTGCTCTCCCTTTTGCCCTGATACCCCCCATGACAGGATTCAGTGGAGGCTTTCAGGGCTTTGGGAGCCTCCGACACCCCCATGCCACCATCGTCAGCTTCCTAAAAGGCAGACTGAGGAGAGGACATCAGTGGCACTGGGTTCCCACCTCTCTCGAAGGACTTCTTGGCTGATTCTGCCAAGTCCTACCCACACCTCTACCATCTTGTCACCCTATAGGAGTTCAGACCGCAGAGGTGGGGGGCGGGAGGTCCTTCATCCCTGACTCTTATCCACAGCAGGCTACCTAGCTACATCCTCGGATCTAATTCCAGCTCCCACGCCGGTCAACCTCTCCTCCCTCCACCGGCTGCTCATGGTCCGGTGGTGGTGGAATAGTCCAGCATGGCCACCAACCATGTTACGATGTTGGACTCACAAGTACGTAGTCATTGGATAGTTAGCTGTGCATCTTTGGAGGTTTTTGAGCAGAGTGACATAATTCAATCTTTCAGAGTATTTTGGGTGTGCTGGAGCAGCTGGAAAAAGAAGAGAAAGAATGAAAAACAATATGTGTGTATGTAAAGTTATAGCAACTACCTATGTACTTTGAGGCATGCAAGATAGGAGGGGCTGACGTGCAGTTAATTGCCAAAACCAAAACCATTGCTATAGAATTGGTTCTCATTCATGACGACCCCACGTGTTAGAACAGATCTGAGCTCCATGGGGTTTTTGTTGGTTGTATGGAGTCTGGTGGGCAAAGGTTAGGCACTTGGCTGCTAACTGAAAGGTTGGGGGTTTGAACCCACACAATCTCTCCTCGAGAAAAACCTGGTGATCCTCCTATAAAGATTACAGCCTAGAAAACCCTATGGGGCAGTTCTACTCTCTCACATGGGGGTCGCTGTGACTTGAAATTGACTGGAGGGCACCGGACAACAATCTTTTCAGATCACCAGGCCTTTCTTCTGCCGTGCTGCTGGGTGAGTTGAACCGCCAAGCTTTCAGTTGCAGCCAAGTGCAAACCCTTGGTCCACCCAGAGACCTAGGGAACCCAAAACCAAACGTGCTGCCGTCCAGTTGATTCCGACTCATAGCGACCCTATAGGAGGGTAGACTGCCCCATTGGGTTTCGAACTGCCCACCTTTGGTGAGCAGCCAAGCTCTTGATAGCTGGGCCACCAGGGGTACGGGGAACGTAAATAATGGGACCATGTGACGGGGCAAAGCGTGGTGTCTCATAATAAAAACAAGCAGCGGCCTGGTGTGGGAGGACTCGGGCCCCAGCACAGGCTGCAACTGCCAGCCTTGCACCTTCCTCGAGTCCGTGTGCACGACGGGGCTGGCACTGCCGCGCAGGTCCCAGCCGGGACAGAGAGGAGCGCGCCTGCGACAGGCTTAGCGCGCCAGCCAACGGTAAGAAAAAGGCGGCGAGGTGATACCAGCCTCCCCCGGGGCTCGCAGCAGCAGGGACGCCCAGTAGCCGGCACCCCGCGGCTCGGGAGACCCCGCGAGGTCAGCCCGGCTGCCGCGCGCGCCTCGGCTCGGTTTCGCTCTCCCGCGCTCCCTCCCGCCTCGCGCTGTTGCCGGGGTCCGGGCCCTTCCCAGCTCCAGCGAGAACCAATGGCGGCGCGGCGCGGGCCCCGCCCAGCTCTCGTGGGGACCAATGGCAGCGCGGCGCCGGCCCCACCCTGATCCCGCAGGGGCCAATGGCGGCGCGGCCCGGCCGGGCGGGGAGGCGGGGAGCGGCCGCCGCCCCGCCCCGCTCCCCTCTGACCCGGTGTCTCGTCGCTCGGTCTTCCTGTTCCAAACCACGTGGACGCGCCGGGGGCCGCGGTGCGGGAGGGAACCCGGGCCGCCGCCGCCGCCGCTCCCCGCCGCCGCCCCGCGCCCCCGCGCCCCCCGACCCGCCGCGTCCGGCCCGCGGCCGCAGGGGCGCGCACATGGCTACGCCGACGCACTCCCTGGGCTACGCGGGCTGCAACTTCTTGCGCCAGCGGCTGGTCCTGGCCACGCTGAGCGGGCGCCCCGTCAAGATCCGCAAGATTCGGGCCAGGGACGACAACCCGGGCCTCCGAGGTAAGGCGGGGAGCGCGCCCCGGGAGCCGAGGGGACGGGGCGCGTGCGCTGGGGACTCCGGGTCCCTGGGGATCCCTCGGGGTGCCGCCGGCGGGGCTGTGTCGCCCCCACACCCGTGTCGCCGCGAGGGTCTCGGGCTGGGCCCCAGGGGAGCGCCCCGCCGCGCCGCGCCTCCGGGCCCTGGTGGTGAACAGCTACACGTTCTCCGGCGTGGGGTGTTGCAACACCCGGCGTCGCCCCTCGCTCCCTTCCAGTCCCTCCTGCTCTCGCCGTAAATCTCTCGAAGGAGAAGAACAGTTTCTTGGCCCGAGCCGTGGTGAATGGGCGGACATAAAGGTGGAGAGTCTTGGAGAGAGAAGTCCCCCTGGCTGGTTCCCTGCCCTGTCCCCAGGCAGGTCTCAGAAGCAGCTGCCCCAGGACACCGCCGTCCCTGTCACCGGGACTTCTCGGCTGCCCCCACACCCCTCCTGCCTTGGTTTTCAGCTGTGACTGCGATTGATGCGTCCGGGACAGGAGCTTTGAGAGAGTTTTTCACAGTCGTGGGCCTAGTGCGTTGACTTTAGGAAAGGGTAGGTGACAAGCCGTCAACTACGGGCTCCAAGCCCCCTTTTTGCCCTAGGAAGGCAGGTAGGTTAAAGTAGGCCCGGCGGGAAGCCTCATCCTGTTAGATGGTGGTCCCCGGAGTAAGACACATGTTTGAAAGCTTCTGTCTGGTTATTCCAAACTGGGAGACTCAGTTAAAGAAAAACAAAGCCGTCTGCAAATTGAAGGAAAGGGGTTTGTAGTGGTTCAGGCGGCCTGCTGGGGCGTGTTGATGTGTTTAATTTTGCACTGGCTCCCATGTTAGGTGGCCCGCCCATTTCATCGTTGGCCTGGATGCATTTTCTGGACAGTTCCATTTATGCGGCTCTTGAATGGTGATTGGTTGAACATAATGCCATGTCATTGCTGGAGATACAAGATTAGGAAGGAAAGAACCAGAAGACCCCACATTCCGTGGTGAGGAGCTCGGGGGCTTATGGTGGTACATGGCTCCTGAGCAGGTTCGGGGGCATGGTTGGACGGTTTGTGCCTGGTTCTCAGCATCTGTTGCTCTTGTTTTGAATCTGACCCTAAGGCAAAGCAATTGCTTGGTCTCTCCACTCTGGGGCATCTGCCCCTAATCTCCAGATTAACCCAGAGAACTTGCCGCTAGCTGGATGGTAAGAAGACAGACTTTCACTTTCTGAGAACCCTGGGCATACCTTTTTTTGTTAGATGAGTAAAAGTACTTTAGCTTGGAGAGCTGGTATTTCTAACAAATAAAGTGCAGATAAGATGTTACTACTACCGGCTGCGGTTGAGCCAGTTTCTACTCAGGGCAACCCCGTGTCTCATAGAGTAGGACTGAGCTCCATTTGGGTTTTCTTGGCGGTAATCTTTACAGAAGCAGATTGCTGGAACTTTCTGCCGAGGCTCCACCGAATGGGTTCGAACCACCAACCTTTGGATTAGGCAGTGCAAACCGCTTGCGCCACCCAGGGACCAACACGTAAGACACACTGTGTTTATCTCTTGAGAGATGGCTTCCAAATATTTATTGGCCCAAAGCATGTCCCCCTCTCCCCACCCCACTGTTAGTGAGCATTCCCTCACCATCACATACATGAGCTCTCATTTCTCTGAAGAACAGGTTTTGGCCACTTGGCACATTCCTGAAAGGGTGCCAGACCCTGGTACCTGGGGGAGGTAGTCCCGGCTGGCATATGTGCTGGTATTTTATGGAGAACACTAGTGTAGAGCATGATTTGCCTGACCTCATAGGTATACCAGAGAAAAAAGAGATTGCAAATTTAGACCTCGTTATGTTGGCTCGGAAACCCTGGTGGTGTCGTGGTTAAGTGCTATAGCTACTAACCAAAAGGTCAGCAGTTCGAATCCGCCAGGCGCTCCTTGGAAACTCTATGGGGCAGTTCTACTCTGTCCTATAGGGTCGCTATGAGTTGGAATCGACTCGAAGGCAGTAGGTTTTTGGTTGGTTTATGTTGGCTCAGAAACCCTGGTGGTGTAGGTTAAGAGCTACGGCTGCTAACCAAAAGGTTGGCAGTTCGAATCCACCAAGCGTTGAAAACTCTATGGAGCAGTTCTTCTCTGTCCTTTAGGGTCACTATGAGTTGGAATCAGCTCCATGGCAACAGTTTTGGTTTTTTTTTTTTTTAATGTTGGCTCTGAGGAGCCCTGGTGGTGCAGTGGTTAATTGCTTGGCTGCTAACCTAAAGGTCGATGGGTTGAATCCACCAGCAGCTCTATGGGAGAAAGATGTGGCAGTGTGTTTCTGTAAAGATGACAGCCTTTGAGACCCTATGGGACAGTTCTGCTCTGTCCTGTAGGGTCACTATGAGTTGGAATTGACTCAGCAGCAATGGGTTTGGGTTTTGTTTTTTTCTTTTTTTGGTTTGCTGGCTCCCAGACCTCAGAAACTTGTCAATGTTTGCCTGCTTAATTTCCTATAGGGGGAACTGAGATATACCTATATGGAGGTATCCATAGTGGTTCAGTGGTAGAATTCTTGACTTCCACATGGGAATCCCAGGTTCGATTCCTGGCCAGTGCATCTCGTGTGCAACCTTGGGTGTTGCTGTGATGCTGAACAGGTTTCAGTGGAGTTTCCAGACTAAGACAGATTAGGAGAAAAGGCCTGGCAATCCACTTCTGAAAACCAGCCAGCAAAAACCCTTTGGATCACAATGGTCCAGTCTATAGCGGATCATGAAGATGGCGCAGGGCCGGGCGGCATTTTGTTTTGTTGTGCGTGGGGTCCTCGTGAGTTGAGCAGCTAACAATGACAGTAAATGCATTCATAGGTATATGTATATATACACGTGTACATACACAAATACATGTAATCTCTGACACGTGATTTGTTGTAGTCAAGCGAGGGCTTGGTAACTTGATTCAAGATGCAGGCAGTGACAGCATTGCCAGTCATCTATATCCCCTTCCTCTTCCTGACACATCTGAGAGTTGGAGGGAGCTCAGAGCGTAGCCCATGAAGTCTTTGGCTCAGATGCGTGAATACCGTCTCCTGAAGGTCATTGCTTCATAGCCCTTGTGGTGTGGGCTTTGGAGGGTAGGGATGGCAAAGGTGTCTTCTGCTTCAGGAGCGGTTATTCATTCAGAAAAGGGTTATGTACAAGTCCTTGAGGGGTGTCAAAGTGAGCAGTTCACTGCCCGCGCTCCAGGTGCTTGGATCTAAGCCGGAAGAGCTTGGGTGAGTGGCTTGAGCAGCCTCAGGTGGGAACAGCTGAGTGTTGTAAAGGGACTCAGGGGGCTCAGAGCAGAGACTTCCCTGGAGGCTATGAAGCCAGGCTGGCTGGATTTACCTTGGATATTGACAGACAGGGTTGAGATACGACTGCAAGAATTTTTGTCAGTGAAACGGTTAAGTCAAAAAATTCTTTATTTCCTTTATTATGAGGTAAAATCCTTCTTTTGTCATGGTCGTAGTTGTTTGGTGGTTACGAGCTGGGTTCTGAGTTAGACCTGCCTTTCGGTTCTAGTTCTGCTTTTTGCTATTAATTCTTGGCCCTTGGGCAAATCCTTTAACATTTCTGAGCCTCAGTTTTCTCATCTGTAAAATGGGGCCAGTACTCCCTGCCTCATAGGGTTATTCTGAGGGTTAAAAGAAATAATACTTGAAAGTGCTCTGAATAGTGGCTGGCAGGTAGGAAGAAGAAATGTTAAATGCTTTTATTTTTATGTAGCTTCTACCCACTAGTTATAATTCTGCTTTCTGGGGCCCCAAATCTGTTCTTGTTTCTTCTGTGCAGGAACCCATCAAATGTTTGAAGAGAATTATTCCCTTCTCCTTGTCTTCCCTTTTCAATCTAAGGGTTTCCTCTTAGGTGATTGTTCCCAAAAGTTTGGGGGTTGAACGTATAATGTGGAGTCCCTGGGTGGTGGAAATGTTAAACGTACTTGGCTGTTAACTGAAAGGTTGAAGTTCAGGTCTACCCAGTGGAAGAAAAAAACCTAGAGATGCCTCAAAAGAAAGGCCTGATGATCTCCTTGTGAAAAACTGAAAACCCGCCGAAGCCAGCTCTGCTCTGGCACACGCGGGGCTGTCACGAGTCAGAGTCGGCTAATGCAATTTTTTAAAAATGTATGATGCAGTGGTTGGTTCTCAACCAGGGATGGTTTTGCTTCCCAGGGGACACTTGGCAATGTCGGGAGACATTCCTGGTTGTCAAAAGTGGGTAGAGGCCAAGAATGCTACCAAATATTGCATAATGCACAGGACAGGACAGTTAAACAAAAAAAGAATTGTTTAACCCAAAGTGTGGATAGTTCCGAGATTGAGACACCCGGGTCTAAGGCACTTAATCACTAAGCCTTTTCTCAAAACGCTCCTGAGAATGGCGGCACGTGGTAACAAGAAAACTGCACGAAGATTCAAAAGGGATGAGCCCCAGGTCAGACTCTGATTTCAGGCAAATCACTTAATCTCTTAAATAAAGCTTCCTCTTCTGAGAAGGAGGGATTTTAAATAATGACAAGAATTTGAACCCCAAAGAAAGAGAGTCCAACCCCTGGAACGGTTTCTATAACGATGCGACTAAACGTGTAACTGAGGCTTCACTCTTGAGGAATATAGGTGACTATGTTGCCCGATTATACGCTTCCCCGCAGTGAGGAGGAAGTAAATATTTTTTGGTGCTGTCTTGTTGTTAGCTACCATTGGGTCGGCCCTGACTTATGGCGAACCCGTGTGCGACAGAACGCAGCATTGCCTGGTCCTGTGTCATCTTTACGATTTTCGGTATGCTCGAGGCCATTGTTGCTGCCCCTGTATTTAGAGTGTCTTTCAACCTAGAGGGCTCATCTTCCTGCACTGTATCAGACAGTCCTCTGTTGTGACTCCTGGAGTTGGTTTTCATTGGCTAATTTTTGGAAGTAGATTGCCAGGCCTTCCTTCTTATTCTGTCTTACTCTAGAGGCTCTGCTGAAACCTTCCCACCATGAGTCACCCTGCTGGTATTCGAAGTACCAGTGGCCTAGCTTCCAGCATCACAGCAACACAAGCCACCACAGTAGGACGCACTGACACATAGGTGGTAGGGGCAGCAGTAGCGTGTGGATATTCAGCGCTACATTTATGGTGCTCCATTTTATTGGTAAGCGACATTGTGATAAACAGAGAAATGATTGACGTTGTCAAGGATTTCATTTTATTTGGATCCACAGTGAACACCTGTGGAAGCAGCAGTCAAGAAATCAAATGATGCCCATGGCCTCAGGGAACATCTAGCTCAATTGGCATAACATGGTTTATAAAGAAAATGTTCTACATCCTGCTTCGGTGAGTAGTGTCTGGGGTCTTAAAAGTTTCTCAGCGATCATCTAAAATACTCCACAGGTTCCACCACGTTTGGAGCAAGAGAGAATGAAGAAAACCAAAGACACAAGAGAAAGATTAATCCAGAGGAGTAATGGACCACAGCAACCACGGCCTACACCAGACTGAGTAAAGCACAACTAGGTGGTGCCTGGCTGCCACCACTGACTGCCCTGACAGGGATCACAATAGAGGGTCCCGGACAGAGCTGGAGAAAAATATAGAACAAAATTCTAACACACACACCCACCCCAGACTGATTGGTCTGACAGAGACTAGAGAAACCCTAAGAGTATGGCCTCTGGACACCCTTTTAACTCAGCACTGAAGTCACTCCTGAGGTTCACCCTTCAGCCAAAGATTAGACAAGCCCATAAAACAAAACGAGACTAAGTGGGCACACCACCAACCCAGGGGCAAGGACAAAGTAGGCAGGAGGGGCAGGAAAGCTGGTAATAGAGAACCCAAGGCCAAGAAGGGGAGAGTGTTGTTGACATGTGGGGTTGGCAACCAATGTCATAAAGCAATATGTGTATTAATTGTATAATAAGAAACTAATTTGCTTTGTAAACCGTTTTCTAAAGTACAATAAAAAAAAAAGTTAAAAAAATCAAACGATGTATTGCATTGGACAAATCTGCAAAAGACCTCTTTAAAGTGTTAAAAGCAAGGGTGTCACTTTGAGGACTACGGTGTGCCTGACCCAAGCCATCGTGTTTTCAGTCACGTCATATGCATGTGAAAGCTGGATGATGAATAAGGAAGACTGAAGAAGAATTGATGCCTTTGAGTTGTATTGGCTAAGAATATTGAATATACCATGGACTGCCAGAAGAACGGACAAATCTGTCTTGGAAGAAGAACAGCTGGAGTGCTCCTTAGAAGTAAGGATGGTGAGACTTCATCTCACATTTCGGACACATTACCAGGAGGGATCAGTCCCTGGAGAAAGACACCACACTTGGTAAAGTAGAGGATCAGCAAAACAGAGAAAGACCCTTAACAAAATGTATTGACACAGTGGCTGCAACAATGGGCTAAAGCATAACAATGATCGTGAGGATGGCGCAGGACTGGGCGGTGCTTCGTTCTGTTGTACACGGGGCTGCTGTGAGTCAGAACTGACTGACAGCACGTAACGACAATATTTTATCAGTATGTCACAGTTTATTCTACCGTTGGTAGACATTTGGGTTGCTTCCAATTTTTAGTTATAGGCAGTGATACTAAGAATATTTTTGTAAAGTCCTCTGGTACATGCAGTGTGTATTTCCACTGAGCGTGTGCTGGGCCGTAGGTTATGCTCATGTTCAGCTTTGGATACATGCTATGAAACAGTTTTCCAAAGTGGTCTTACTGCTTACATTGCCACCAGCAGTAGATGAGAATGCCAGTCACTCCAAATCCTTGTCAGCGCTTGGCATCGTCAGGCTGTGTTTTCACTGATGACTGATGAGGCTGAACACCTTTTCTTTTCTTTTTGCCTTTTTTTTTGTACTTTAGATGAAGGCTTATAGACCAAGTAACTTCTCATTAAACAATTAGGACACATTGTTTTGTGACATTGGTTGCCAACCCCCCCCATGACATGTCAACGCTCTCTTTCTTGACCTTAGTTTCCCCATTACCAGCTTTCCTGTCCCCTCCTGCCTTCTTATCCTTGCCCTTGACTGGTGTGCTCTTTTAGTCTCGTTGTGTTTTATGGGCCTGTCTAATCTTTGGGGAAACCCTCGTGGCGTGGTGGTTAAGTGCTACAGCTGCTAACCAAAGGGTTGGCAGTTCAAATCCGCCAAGCGCTCCTTGGAAACTCTATGGGGCAGTTCTATTCTGTCCTATAGGGTTGCTATGACTCAGAATTGACTCGACGGCATTGGTTTTTTTTTTTTAATCTTCGGCTGAAGGGTGAACCTTAGGAGTGACTTCATTACTGAGCTAAAAGGGTATCCGGGAGCCAAACTCTATGGGTTTCTCCAGTCTCTATCAGATAGCTAAGTCTGGTCTTGTGTGTATGTGTGTGAATTAGAATTTTCTACACTTTTCTCCAGCTCTGTCCAGGACCCTCCATTGTGATCCCTGTCAGAGCAGTTGGTGGTAGTAGCTGGGTACCATCTAGCTGTGCTGGACTCAATCTGGTGGAGGCCATGGTAGATGTGGTCCGTTAGTCTTTTGGAC
This sequence comes from Elephas maximus indicus, assembly GCF_024166365.1. Taxonomy (NCBI): domain Eukaryota; kingdom Metazoa; phylum Chordata; class Mammalia; order Proboscidea; family Elephantidae; genus Elephas; species Elephas maximus. The sequence goes on along the minus strand of NC_064827.1, from coordinate 5,804,647 downwards.
TAATCTTTCCGTTATGTCTTTGGTTTTCTTTACTCTCTCTTGCTCCCGAAGGGGTGAGACCAGTGGAGTATCCTAGATGTCTGCTTACAAGCTTTTAAGAGCCCAGGTGCTACTCACCAAAGTAGAATGTAGAACATTTTCCTTGTAAACTATGTTATGCCAATTGAGCTAGATGTTCCCCGAGACCATGGTCCCCGCGGCCCTCAGCCCAGTAATTTGGTCTGTCAGGGAGTTTGTGTCTATGGAGCTTCCATGACCTTGCCTTCCTCAAGGTGTGGTGGCTTCCCCAGTGCTGTGTACTGTCTTACCCTTCAACAAAGTTACCACTTACCTATTGTCTATCCAGTGTTTTTCCATCCCCACCCATCCCCTCCCTCATAACCATCAGAGATTGTTTCTTTTTGTGAACACCTTTTCTTTGATGTATTGATCAGTTGGGTATCCCCTTGGTGAAGTGTTGTTCAGATCTTTTGCTCATTCTTGTCTTGGTTTCTCTTTTTCTTACTGATTTGGTGTGTGATTAATATGTTCTAGAAATGTTAAAGTATTGCAGGTATCTGGTTCCGCTTTGTGACTTGTGTTTTCAAAAACTTTTCTTATTTTTTATTGTGCTTTAGATGAAGGTTTACAGAGCAAATTAGTTCCTCATTAAACAATATGCATTGTTTTGTGACATTGGTCGCCAACCCTGTGACGTGTCAACACTCTCCCCTTCTCGACCTTGGCTTCCCCATTTCCATTCATCCAGCTTTTCTGTCCCCTCCTGCCTTCTTGTCCTTGATCCTGTACTGGTGTGCCCATTTAGTCTCATATATACGACTGAGCTATGTTTGTTATTGTTTGTTTTGTGGGCCTGTCTAATCGTTGCTGGAGGGTGAACCTCAGGAGTGACTTCAGCATTGAGTTAAAATGGTGTCCTCCAGGGGTCTTTTCACAGTCATAATGATGTCTTTTGATGAACAATAATTCCTAATTTTGATATAGTCAAATTTGTAGATCTTTCTGTGTCCTTTTAAAGAAATCTTTGCCCTACCCCAAGGCCATGAAGATATTCATCTTGAACTTAAAAGGCTTCTGCTTGTAAATACAAAGGCTTTATTCTGTCAAAGAAACTCATTTTTCTTACCTTTAAGAACAGAATTTTACTGAAAGATAGATGTTGAATTTTATCAGATACCTTTTCAGTAGTAATGAAGCTGTTTATGTCTTAATACTGCGTTTAGCTATGTCACACTTTTCTTTGGGCTTTATCTACAGCCCATTCCTGGGATGTGTACCCTTCATCATAGAGGGTGGTTTTAAAATGTGGTATGGCCTCTTTTCTAGGACTCTTAGAATTTTTTTTTTCCATTCTTTTTTTCTAAATTTTATTTGTTTTGTTGTTGAGGATGTACACAGCAAAACATATATCATTTCAACAGTTTCTACACGTACAATTTGGTGACACTGATTACATTCTACAAGTTGTGCAACTATTCTCACCCTCCTTTTTTTTTTAAAATAATTTTTATTGTGCTTTAAGTGAAAGTTTACAAATCAAGTCAGTCTGTCACATGTAAGCTTATATACACCTTACTACATACTCCCATTTACTCTCGCCCTAATGAGCCAGCCCGCTCCCTTCTTCCAGTCTCTCCTTTTGTGACCCTTTTGCCAGTTTCTAACCCTCTCTATCCTCCCATCCCCCCTCCAGACAAGAGATGCCAACACAGTCTCAAGTGTCCACTTGATACAAGTAGCTCACTCTTCATCAGCATCTCTCTTCTACCCACTGTCCAGTCCCTTCCATGTCTGATGAGTTGTCTTTGGGAATGGTTCCTGTCCTGGGCCAACAGAAGGTTTGGGGACCATGACAGCTGGGATTCTTCTAGTCTCAGTCAGACCATTAAGTCTGGTCTTTTGATGAGAATTTGGGGTCTGCATCCCACTATTCTCCTGCTCCCTCAGGGGTTCTCTGTTGTGCTCCCTGTCAGGGCAGTCATCGCTTGTGGCTGGGCACCATCTAGTTCTTCTGGTCTCAGTATGATGTAAGTCTCTGGTTCATGTGGCCCTTTCTGTTTCTTGGGCTCATAGTTGTCGTGTGACCTCGGTGTTCTTCATTCTTCTTTGATCCAGGTGGGTTGAGACCAATTGATGCATCTTAGATGGCTGCTTGTTAGCATTTAAGACCCCAGACGCCACACTTCTACGTGGAACGTAGAATTTTTCATCTCTTCTCATTCCATGAGATTAGTTTCTGATTTCATTTTTTTTTTTTTAAGTCGTGTTCTTAACAGTTCTGCATTGAAGCTACATTTACGTATTTTTATTATTTTTGGTACTTTGGAACATGTAATATAAGAATTTTTTCATTGAATGTTGGAAAAATTTTTTCCAGTAACTTTATCAGTGTTCTTTTCTGTTTGTTATTTGATGATTTTCTTCATTCCCTTTGTTATAAGTCTTTTTCCGCCTTTGTTTTATCTGTCTTGGTTTGTTATTTTTTAACATAGTTGTCTGTCTTTGGAGGCCTGGTGGCACAGTGGTTAAGAGCTCAGCTGCGAACCAAAAGCTTGGCAGTTCAAATCCACCAGCTACTCCTTGGAAACCCTATGGGACAGTTCTACTCTTTTCTACCCTGTCCTATAGGGTCGCTATGAGTTGGAATTGACTTGATGGCAACGGATTTAGTTTGTTTATTTTTTGGCCTGTCTAAATCCCAGCAGTGCAGTAAATAATAGAGAATAGTTTACCACAGACACTCTTATGTGTTTTAGTAGTTGTATTATTTGCTTATTTTTTATTTTACTAATTCACATTTTTTCCTTTTACAAAAGGATGAGGCCATTGATTGTATTTTCTCAATGAATTAGCTGATTTTATTTATTTATCTTTTCCATTTTGTTTATCTTTTTTGGGGTTTTTATTTCTTTTTCTTTTGGCTAGTAATTTGTTCAATTCCTAAAAATCTAGGTTCATTTTACTCTTGCTTTTTTTTTTCTTAAGTATTATCACATGTAGGGTAGCAGTCTTTTTCCTTGGTATTCTCTCAAATATTTTCATAAATTTATATTAGTTTAAAATATTTTACCATGTTTGACAGTTTTTTTCGTGACCTGTTCATAATTTAGGAAACATGCTATGTATTTCTTTAGATTATAATATTACTTATCACATTATGTGTATTATATATAAGTGTACGTATTGTATTTATAATACGTTATTTCCAAGTGGGTGGACATCGTTTAGTTTATTCTGAGAATTGGGTATGTGTTTGTGATTTCTGCCTCTTTGGATTTAATGAAGAAAACAATGACTCCTTATTTCACTTGTGAACAGTTTGCTGTCTTGTCTTCCAGTTACTACTCTGAAGAAATTGAAATCACATTTATATATTATTTTCTAATTTTTTTCTTTGATATACTGTGAGCATTTTCTCATGTAATACTTCTTTTAAAAGCATTTTTAATGGCTGCATAGAATGATAAAGATTCATCCTAAATTATTTAATAAAAGCAGTTTTGTTGGCTATTTAAATTGTGTTACAGTATATTGTGCTTTTAAATTTAAATTTTATGTATTTTAAAAAATACATGCACATGGCGTGAAATTCAAAGGAAACAAGGGTTTACAACGGGAAGTGTCTGTCTGATCCTGTCTCCTCCCCACCCCTGAAGCAACTAGTGTTACTGGTTGTTTCTTTTCAGGGCTTTTTTTTTTTTTCTTTTGAGGCTGGTAACTTGCTTTTTTAAAAAAAAAATTTTTTTATTGTACTTTAAGCGAAAGTTTACAAATCAAGTCACTCTTATACAAAAATTTATATACACCTTGCTATGTACTCCTAATTGCTGTCCCCCTAATGAGACAGCCTGCTCCTTCCCTCCACTCTCTCTTTTCGTGTCCATTTCGCCAACTTCTGACCCCCTTTGCCCTTTCATCTCCCCTCCAGATAGGAGATGCCCACAGAGTCTCAAGTGTCTACTTTATCTGAGAAGCTTATTTTTCACCAGCATCTTTTTCTATCCCAGGGTCCAGTCCGATCCCTGCCTGAAGAGTTGGCTTTGGGAATGGTTCCTGTCTTGGGCTAACAGACGGTCTGGGGGCAGTGACCACTGGGGTCCTTCTAGTCTCAGTCAGACTGTTAAGTCTGGCCTTTTTATGAGAATCTGGGGTCTGCATCCCACTGCTCTCCTACTCCCTCAGGGGTTCTCTGTTGTGTTCCCTGTCAGGGCAGTCATCGGTTGTAGCCGAGCACTATCTAGTTCTTCTGGTGTCAGGCTGATGTAGTCTGTGGTTTATGTGGCCCTTTCTGTCTCTGGGGCTCATAATCACCTTGTGTCCTTGGTGTTCTTCATTCTCCTTTGGTCCAGGTGGGTTGAGACCAATTGATGCATCTTAGATGGCCGCTTGCTGGCATTTAAGACCCCAGACGCTGCTCTCCAAAGTGGAATGCAGAATGTTTTCATAATAGATTTTATTATACCAATTGACTTAGATGTCCCCTGAAACCATGGTCCCCTGCCCCCTACCCCTGCTACGCTGGCCTTCGCTATTTTTTTCATAAACAAATATATAAATATATATATAAATATATATTCTTTTTTTTTTTTTCATTTTACACACAAATGGTATCTGCATCTTACTTTTTTAACTGAACCATGTACCTTGGAGATGATTTATATCAGTATGTAAAAAGAACCTTGCAGTGGGATTCATTACCTTTTTGTGTGGCCTTTCTAGCCATTGTGTTGTAACTCTCACCCAGGTGGCTGTGTTGTGTGGTAGGGCAGTTGTGGCCTACCAGGGGAATTGGTCACTTTAGCCTTAAAAAACAGCCAATTCCAGAGCAGAGAGGAGGGTCCTACCCCCACCAAGGAAGGACAGCCGGGAGCAGAGAGCACGTCCTCTGGACCCAGGATCCCTGTGCTGAGAAGCTCCTGGAAGCAGGAGACAGCAAGCTGCAACCCTGAGGAGGGCGAGGAGCGGTGGGCGGAGGGATCTGGCAGCAGGAGATGGTGCAGGGGGCTTCTGGGCCCACAGAGAGAAAGCTGAGTGCCTTTGGGCAGAGACGGAAGGCCAGGGAGAGGCTGTCCCGATGGAAGAACTGTGTCCTGGGTGTTCTTGAGTCTGAATCGAGCTGTTACTTCCCTTAGAAGCCCCGTAATTGTGAATATGGCCTGTGAGCTCTCTGTGGCCATTGCAGTGAGTTCTAGAACCCCGTGGAGTGCGCTGTGGCGGAGAAGGCTGGTGTCAGAGTTGGTAAGGATGGCCTCCACCTCACAGGAGCCAACTTTGGACTGTTGATCTTAGTTCTCCATCCCCATCGTGAAGTTGGAAGGAGGTCAGACACCGCCCCCTTGCCGTTTTTTTATAAAATTATTTTGGTATATCTTATTGTTGTTGGTTGCACTCAAGTCGATTCTGACTCATGGTGACCCCGTGTTTGCAGAGTAGAGCTGCTCCCTGGGGTTTTCAAGGCTGTGACCTTTAGGAAGCAGGTGGCCAGGCCTGTCGACCGAGGTGTCTCAGGGGGAGTTTGAACCACCAGCCTCTCGGCTTGCAGTTGAGCACTTAACCATTTGCGCCACCCAGGGACTCCTGCTCTGATATAGGTTGTTGCGTGCTGTCGAGTGGATTTTGACTATGGCGACCCTGTAGGACAGAATAGAACCGTCCCATAGGGTTTCCAAGGCTGTGTGATCTTTGTGGAAGCAGATCGCCGGGTCCTTCTCCCACAGAGCCACTGGTGGGTTCGAACTGCCAACCTTTTGGTTGGCAGCAAAGTGCATAACCACTGCGCCAGCAGGGCTCCTTCCTAATATATGGCCGGGCCATAATTTATTTAACCAGCCTGGTGTTTCTGGATATTTAGGTTATGTTGTAATACTGTTCAGTGGAAACTGTGTTTGTTGAGATTTGCTCCTTGTTTTCAAAGTGTACATCTTGTGATCCTATTCCTTTTGCATTTCTTGGTGAGGAGTTACTGGGCCCTTAAAAAATGGTGAGCTCACTTATTGGTGGCGTAGGGAGGGGAGGCATCAGGCATGAGGTGGTGTCTAAGGACATCCTGAGATTAAAGGTCCTGGCGTTTAAAAATTCATTAAAATGTAAGATGTAATAACAAAAAATACATAAAACGTAAAAGTAGTGCTTAACAGATTGTTAAATGGAAACCTGTGTGACCCCCATCCAGGCCAAGAAATAGAACATGCCAGCCGCCTGTGCCCCTGCCCATTCCCAGCCCCGTTCCACACCCCGGAGTCAGCACACTCCTAGCTGTCATAGCGTTGATTCAATTTGCTTTTCTTTATAGTTTAAAAACCTAGTTGAGGAATTCCTAAACAATGTAGTAAAATCGTGCTAATTTTTGGGTCTTCTCCCCTAACGGTTTCAGAGACCTGAAATTGCATACCTTCAGGAGCACTCTTGAAGAGGAAGAATCACAGAGAGGGTGGGAGGGCAGGACAAGGAACCCTGTCATCTTGTCTTCCTGAGGTTTGGGACTGTCTCAGCTCTTTAGAGCTGCTGTAACAGAAATACCACAAGTGGATGGCTTTAACAAATGGAAACTTATTTTCTCACAGTTGGAGGCTAGAATAGAAGTCCAAATTCAGACCGGCAGCACCAGGAGAAGACTTTTTCTGTCTGTCGGCTCTGGAGGAAGGTCCTTGCCTCTGAGGTTCTGCTCCTGGGTGATCTTCATGTGGCTTGGCAGCTCTCTTCACTCATCTCTATCTGCTCTCTGCTTGCTTTTTATACCTAAAAAGAGATTGCCTTAAGATAAACCTAAAAACCTACTGTCGTCGAGTCGATTCCGATTCATAGCGACCCTCTCAGACAGAGTAGAACTGCCCCATAGGGTTTCCAAGGAGCGCCTGGTGGATTCAAACTGACAACCTCTTGATTAGCAGCCGTAGCTCTTAACCACTACCACTACGCCACCAGGGTTTCCTGACTCAAGATATACCCTACACTAATCCTCCCTCGTTAACATAACAGAGACAACCATTCCCAAATGGGATTATAACCTTAGGCATAAAACCAAAAAACCAGTTCTGTGGAGTGATTTCAACTCTTAGTGACCCTATAGGACAGGGTGGAACTCTTAGTGACCCTATAGGACAGGGTGGAACTGCCCCGTAGAGTTTTCAAGGAGCACCTGGTGGATTTGAACTGCTGTAGCTCTTAACCACTACACCACCAGGGTTCCTACCCACAGGCACGGAGGTTAGTGTTCACCTTGGTTTTTGTTGATTGGAGTACACAGTTCAGTCCATAAGAGGGGCTTCTGGTCACAATGGGTTTAGATGAGCCCAAGCTCTTTTAGTACCAGCTGCTGGAGCACCCCTCTGCAGCCAGGACTCAGGAGCTGGCCGTGTGTCTGCTGCTTTGACGTTCTGCTCCCAGAGCACCTGTTTGCTGTGGCTGGGGTGTCCTGCACGGAGGTCGCCATGCGTGCCCCTCACCTGGCATTCCTGTCTGTGCTCAAGTGTAAGAACCCCTGTGGATTGCAAAAAATTTCTCTCTGAAGTCATGCTTTCTTCTTTCCTAGACGGTAAAAGTTACGGCGTTGAATCTTGGGCTTTATTCCTAAGGATGTGTTTCTCTCCCATTTAAGTGCTTGGAAAGTGTGAAGAAATCAAAGGTTTGCTGTATTTGAGCAGAGCACCTGTTTTTGCTATAAACTGTTGTCAAAAGTAGCATTATGATAGAAATTGAGCCTGGTTTTTAAAAAAAATTTTTATCTCCTTTGTTCTTGTGGAGAAGACACACAGCAGAACATTCACCAATCCAGCAGTTTGTACACATACAGCTCAGTGACATTGATGACAGTCTTCAGGTTGTGCACCCATTCCCATTCTCCTTTCCTAAGTTATTCCTCCCCCGTTAGCAAAAACTCACAGCCTCTAAGGTTCCTATCTGATCTTTCGAGTTGCTGTTTTAACAGCATCAATTTGATCCCATATTAAAAAAAATAAAAAATAAAAAAACCCATTGCCTTAAAGTGAATTCTAACTTATAGTGAATCCTACAGGACAGAGTAGAACTGCCTCATGGGGTATCCAAGGAGCGGCTGGCGGATTCAAACTGATGACCTTTTGGTTGGTAGCCAAATGCTTAACCACTTTGCCGCCAGAGCTCCTGATCCCATGTAGGTAGTTCTTAAAAGAGCATAATGCTCAAAGCAGACATTTTTTATTAGTTAAGCTGAACTATCGCTGAGTCTCATTTTTGAAAACATGGACTATTCTGTATAGACAAGACCACGGAAATCATTCCTAGTTTAACTCCGTAGCTCAGTTTCTTTCACACTTTGTGATGACTCCTTACAGTAAGCATGCGTTTTTTTAACCACGACCTACAGTCTTACATATTTTTTTTTAGTATATGTAAGACTGGAACAGAAGTCTCATGACTCGTGTACACCCACTTCCAGCCTTTACTACATGCAGTGACTTCAGTATATTTTATTCTGCTCGAATTATATTAAAGGTAACTGTTGGTTGGGGGCCCATGAAATTGACTTCAGGCAGGTCAGTGTCTGCAGTTGAGAAGGGACAGTGGTTTTCCAGAGGGAGAAACTGGCTCAGGGGAGTAAACTGAGCAGAGGCATACTCATGGTGTGGCGTGGCGTGGTGTGGCGTGGCGTGGCGTGGCAGAAGGCATGGGCCTTGGAGCAGGACAGACTTCAGCTCAAATCCTGGCCCTCGCACTTGGCAGGCATTTGACCAGGGCAAGTAAGTCAACATTCCTGGGTCTCAGATGACTGTAAAATGGGATAGTCCTCCCAGCCTGCCTCGGGGCTGTAAGATTAACTGATAGACCCGCTGGCATACAGTCAGCGCTCAGTAGCCAGTAGCAGCGATCCGCCATGGTCAGTTGTCTGAGGGCTTCCAGCCCAGTGCTCCTTTGTACAGATTGCAGAACTCACCAGGACAGGAGTGTTGAGTCGCAGGTGGATGGGAATTGCTCAGTTGACCCGCCCGCCTTGGGGATCAGTTCAGGTGACTGCTGGGGTCAGTGCCCCTTAGCTCTGCAGGCTGATTGCAGGAGTTGGACTGCCTCAGAGTGTCAGCTGTCATAGCTCAGTGCCTGCAGAAGGGCTGACCCTCCTGTCCTCGTTCACGGGCAGGAGATTGAAGCTCAGGCGGTACGTGTGTGTGTGCGTGCGCGCGCGCTTGCCTGTGAGATCAGCTTAGGGAGAGACTAGAGGGCATACTCCCCTGTGTCTGTGTCTGCCCCTGTGTTGCACACTTAAAAGCCTATTTTCTCTCTCTCTTTCTTTAAAGAATGACCAGCTTTTATGTTCCAGAAAGGTTTATTTTCTGGTCATAAAAGGAATTAATATAAATTTGAGCATAAAAATATAAATAAGAAAATTGAGTTCTGATAAAATCCTGTCACCAAGAGAAGCCCATGTGTTAACTTTTGACATTGTTTCTTCCAGCCCTTTTTCCTGCCTTTGAGGGAAGTGGCAGCAGTTCTGTATCTTCAGGTGCCTTTGTGATGGAATCAAAAGCTGAGCTGCTTAGAGAGCTGGGGGTCGCTGTGGTGGCCGAGGAGGGGAGGGGAGGCACATTGTTGGGCGGGGGTGGTGATCTGTCACTGTCTCTGAAACGGAAGAGTGGCCCTTGACTTAGTTAGCCTTCTTCCTCCCAGGAATTCAGATGTGAGGAAGATTTTGACTTTAAAGCTCTTCCCTATTTTCTGCCACTCCTCTCTTATTTGGCATGCCCCCTAGAGGTCAGTGGAGTCTTGGTGGTGCAGTGGTTAAGTGTGAAGGCTGCTAACCGAAAGGTCAGCTGATGGAACCCACCAGCTGCTCCGTGGAAGAAAAGACCTGGAAACCTGCTCCCATAAAGATTTCAGCCTCAGAAACCCTGTGGGGACAGTTCTACTCTGTCCTATAGGGTCGCTGGGAGTTGGAACTGACTAGAGGCAGTGTGTTTTTCAGAGGTCAGAAGAACAGATCTTAATGGGTTTTATGCTGCTGAAGTTAATACCCCATTAAATTGCTGGTGGAGTCCCTGGGGGGTGCAAACGGTTAACTCGGCTGCTAACTGAAAGGTTGGAGGCTCGAGTCCACCCAGAGGTACCTTGGGAGAAAAGTCTGGCAGCCTGCTTCCAAAAAATCAGCCATTGAAACCCCTACGGGGCACAGTTCAGAGTCAACTCGATGACAACTTTTCCATGGAATGTGGATGCTGAATTGCTTGTAGTAGTGCTACTAAAGCTGTGTGTGCTGGTCAGTGCTTTCCCCCTGCCTCACGCTCCTTACCCTGTGATCTGTGAGGCCGTGAGGAGGAGCTGGGCCTGACGCAGGAAGGTGCCCTGGCCTCTCCGACTCGGAACTGAAGGGCTCTGGGGAACCGTGATCTGGTGTGAGGCTGACCTGTTTGCTCTTCGCCCGCAGATTTTGAAGCCAGCTTCATAAGGCTGATGGACAAGATAACTAATGGTTCTCGAATTGAAATAAACCAGACAGGTAAGCCCCTTCTCCCCACACTCCTGAAAGCACCTACCTGTAGTTTGTCAGCATTCCCGTTTCTCACTTCTTTTGATGATGTAAATCCTGTGTTCAGATGGAAAGACTCAGCTTCCTGTTGGTGATAGACTGTCCAGGGGTGTATGAGAAATCCCCTGAATTAAGAGAAATACACTCCATTTAAGGAAGTTAGAAGACTGTGGGCATTTCCAGACTAACAAGCAAACACTTCCCTTTTTTTTAACATAAAAATGTACCTAATGTTTATGCGTGACTTTCAGAACCCATCCACTCATGTTATCTCATTAAATTCCTACAACAAACTGTGAGATAGTTGTGTCTGCTGAGTTTTTATTTTGTCTTTTAAAACAACTTTACACAAGTACATGCAAAAAAAAAAAAAAAGTGAAACTCCCTTCAACCCTTTCTTCTTTAATTCTTTTCTCCAGCGGTGGCCACTCTCACAGCCTCGGGGGAGTGCTTGTCCCTATTATATACGTTTGCCTGTGTGGGCGTGTGCGTGTGCGTCAACCGGAGCACACGCGTCATTTTGTTCTTCAGCCTTTTTTTCACAGCAAAACTGTCTCAGAAATTTCCCTGTCAGCACGTGCAGAAAAAAAAACCCATTGCTGTCCAGTCAGTTCTGACTTATAGCGACCTTATAGGACAGAGCAGAACTGCCCCATAGGGTTTCCAAGGAGTGCCTGGTGGATTTGAACTGCCAGCCTTTCGGCTAGCAGCCATAGCACTTAACCACCCGGCACATGCAGGCCCACCTCAATGATATTCCACTGTGTAGATGCACAATAACTTATTTAACTGCTCCTCTAATTCTAGACATTTAAATTATTTCTACTTTTTTTTTTTCCATTAAAAACTCTTGTATCTGTATTGTGTAGGAGACCATGACAAACACCCTTTGGCCAACTCCATAAACTGTGTACCTTTGCACACATATTCAGGAAACTCTGAACTCTTTCTTGAGAAAGAAGACAAGCTTGGGTTCTTAAGTGGCCCTGTCCCACCTGAGACTCGTTGTTCTGTAGCTGCTTTCAGCCATACCTTGCAGAGAACAGGTTGAAGGCATGAGAAGTTCAGGTGTCCTTTGCAAGATGGTGATTCCACTGGCTGGCCCTCCTTGGTTTGTTTACTTTGACATTGCTGGAGATTTTTTCAGCCATTTTTTATTGGTGATTCTGAGGAGATAAAGTTATTTTCTAGTCAAATCTGCAGCTGAGTTTAGGGAGTAAGGCATGTATATGACCCCACTCTCACCCTGCCCCCCACCCCCCGCCTTATTCTGATGATCTGGTTCGTTTCTTGTTTGCTGGTTCGTAGACCTAGACAGACAGATTGGCATGGTGTAACTGATTTCACACCTAAATGGTTATATAGTTGTTTTTTGACTTTTTGACCTAAAGGATTGGTTTCATGATCTTGATGCCATTTACAAGGAATGACTCTTTGAGAAGGGTTGATTTTCTTGATCAGATTCTGGTTTTGATTGTGATCATTTGGATTTTAGTTTTTAGGGTAGTAAAACCTAAATTTACTTTCTGAAACGCCCAAGAGCTGCCACCCTCTTGAGGGACTGTACACACGCATTCCTTTTACGTCAGATTGGGGGTTTGGTAGATTGCGCCGGAGGACACTGCAGGAGATCTTGAGCAGCAGTGGTACCTTGTTCACCCAGATCAGGGTATTTTACTTTGTGTTTTCTTCAATGTGTAAATACAGTCAGAAAATACCATACTTTTCTGAAACTTACTAGATGATATGAGTATGCAAAAAATGAATAAAGATGCTAGAGAGTTGCCACTAAAGCTATAAAATAATTTTAGATATTTCTATTTGCTAACGTTAAACTTAAATAGCTCCTATTACTTGAATTGAATCTGTGCCAATTACTGAAAGATGCATTTAATCCTTCTAAGAGTCCAACACAATTGAACGCATCATCCCCCTTTTGCAGATGAGAAAAATGAGGCTCTGAAGGCTTAGAGAGCTGGCCTAAAGGCTTCCCGACTACTAGGCCTATCCCCTTACTTCAGAACCACACTTTTCATTTCTATTATGCAGGATCCCCAAAATGCCAGCATTAGTGGGGAAGAGATGTGATGGACCCATGGCATCTTAATTAAATTCTGCTGCAGGAGGGAAGGAAAGAGCAGCATTTGAGAGCCGAGAGGGATCTAAGATGTCAACTACCCTGGCCCCAACATTTTAATGGTGGGAGTGGAGGTGTGGAGTGTGTTAGGGACTCACCCAGAGCCACACAGGTACTTCCCGGGGGAGACTGACTGTGTCTCCGCCCAGGCGACTGGGGCTTTCTATACCTGGAGCCCCTGTAGCACCTGCTCCCCTGTAGTGACACCATTCTCTCCCCAGAGGGATGCTGGTGCTGACTCGGCTTTGGACAAGCCCTAGGCAGAGTGAGCCAAGTTGTCTTGGGTGTTGGCTCATTCCTGAGTTTCGTATTTCAAGCAGACTTTTTCTGGCTTCCAGCACAAAGATCCAAAATATAACGGAACAGACTCCGCAAATAGTTCAAGTGCTTCTCTTTCTGCCACCTGAGTCTGACCGTTTGTTTGATATGTGAGGCCAGGTGGACTCTAGGTGGCTTAGAAGTAGGAAGCAGAGTGGCCGTCTGTTCCAAAACCTTCAGGGTCCCCTTTGTGCTGACACGGTGATGTCATTTGCCTGACATTGAGGTCCCTCTGCTACCTAAACCCACCTGGTCTCCCAGCCTTACTCCCACTAGTCTCCTTCATGCCTTTGTGGGACCGTGGCTCACAGCACCATATAGGACAGTGTAGAAATGCCTCAGAGGGTTTCCAAGGAGCAGCTGGTGGATTTGAACTGCCGATCTTTTGGTTACCAGCCTGCGCTCTTAACTACTGCCCCACCGGGGCTCAGATTTAAGGATAGCATTTGTAAGCTCCGCCACTCAGCACAGCCTGAGAGTGTGGCTTTGGGGGACCAGGTGCCTCTCAGGATCCCTCCTCTGTGTTCTGTCGTGCCATTGGTAGTTCAGATGGCGTGGGGTGGGATTTAATGTATTACCGTCTATTAAGTTACACTCACAGTTTATTTTGTTATGGAGGCTTCACAGCAGTGAGTCAGCCTTTGGAGTGGCTTGTGGGCTCCCAGGAATGGTATTTTGAGCTCCTTTGGATGACCTTGTCAGACTCACCCCTTGGGATCCCGGCCTCTGTTGCCTTTGTGACACACGGCTTCTCTTGCTGAATGCGGCCCTCTCCTCCGGCTCCAGGCACGACCTTGTACTACCAGCCCGGCCTCCTGTATGGCGGGACCGTGGAGCATGACTGCAACGTCCTCCGCAGCATCGGCTACTACCTGGAGGCTCTTCTCTGCCTGGCTCCATTTATGAAGCACCCGCTGAGAATAGTCCTGCGAGGTGTGACCAATGACCAGGTTGACCCTTCGGTGAGTACTGAGGCCGAGCTCTGGTGTGACATTTGTTTTGCTTCTTGTCATTGCCCAACTTCTGAGAAAAAAGTTCTTTATGAAGCCCAGTTTTAGTCCTGAGTATATGCCTTTTGTATGTTTACCTTGTGATTTAGAAGTTGTCTTGGTCATCTAGTGCTGCTATGACAGAAACACCACAAGTGGATGGCTTTTAATAAAGAGAAATTTATTTTCTCACAGTCTAGTAGGCTAGAAGTCCAAATTCAGGGGATTAGCTCCAAGGGAAGGCCTCCTCTCTGTCGGCTCTCGGGGAAGGTCCTTGCCATCAACCTTCACCTGGACTAGGGGTCTCTCTACCCCAGGTTCAAAGGATGTGCTCTGTTCCTGGCACTGCTTTCTTGGTGGTATGAGGTCCCCAACTCTCTGCTTACCTCTCTTTCCTTTTATCCCTTTACATTGAATCAGGGGTGTGACCTGAGCAAGGGTGTTACATCCCACCCTAATCTGCTTTAAGCACAGTCTGTCTCATTCTGGAAGCTCTCCTGAAACTTCTTCAGCGTTGTAGCAACATGCAGGCCTCCGCCGACAGATGGGTGATGACTGTACATGAGGCGCATATACCGGGAACAGAACCTGGGTCTCCCACGTGGAAGGTGAGAATCCTACCACAGAACCACTGTTGCCCCTTGGAACCAAAATTAGTTATCATGCGATTCAGCAATGTTTGGTCTGTTAGCATTCAGCAAAGTGTCTGTCATTGTTATGTCTAAAACCCTTCAGACCAGATGCCTGCAGCCCTGTTGTGCTTGACACGAAAAGTGGCTGACGTGTGTGAGTGAGGCGTGGCTTTCATGAGGCCACGTGCAGAGGAGGCTGGGGGCAGCAGAACAGGGTTTTAGGCAGCAGATTTTAGCCCTTGACATTACCACGGCATAATCTTGAATTACCCAGGCTTCAGCTACGAGCTCAATTATGCTTCTTCCGAGAAGAGTTTGCAGAGTCAGAGTAAGAACAGGGAAGGAACATGTGAACTTTGAACATGTGTGGACCCAGCAAGCTGCTTATTAGCATGGTAATTCTCCTGCGTGTATGGGGAATATCGTTGGCGATCCAGCTCAGCTTTTCATTGTACCCTGTCAGAGCTGCCTAGTGCTGCCATAATAGAAATGCCGCACATGGTGGCTTCAAAGACCAGAAATTACTTTTCTCCCAGCTGAGGAGGCTGTTGTTGTTAGATTTGATTCCTCCTCATAGCGACCCTGTGTACAACAAAACTAAACACTGCTGGGTCCTGCACCATCCTCACAATCACTGTTAGTGCTTGAGCCCGTTGTAGCAACCAGTGTGTCAATCCATTTCATTGAGGGTCTTCCTCTCTTTCGCAGGCCCCCTGTACTTTACCAGGCACAATGTCCTCCTTCAGCGACTGGCCCCTCTTGATAACATGTCCAAAGTACGTAAGGTGATGTCTCGCCATCCTTGCTTCTAAAGAGAATTTTGTTGGCACTTCTTCCAAGACAGATTTGTTCATTCTTCTGGCAGTCCATGGTGTATTCAATATTCTTTGCCAACACCATATCAAAGGCATCAATTCTTTGGTCTCCTTATTCACTGCCCAGCTTTCACATGTGTAAGAGGCGATTGAAGACACCATGGCTTGGGTCAGGTGCATCTTAGCCCTCAAAGTGACATCTTTGCTTTTAACACTTTAAAGAGGTCTTTTGTAGCAGATTTGCCCAATGCAAGGAGTCGTTTGATTTCTCGACTGCAAGTAAAACGAAGGCTGGAAGTGTGAATTCAGGGCACCGGCTCTAGGAGAAAGCACTGGGAAAGATCTCTTCGAGTTTCTGTAGACCCAGTGTTCCTTGAGTCCTTGGCGATCTCTGCGTGGCATGTTTCTTCCCCTCCATTTGTGCTTATTGTGCTTCTCTTTTTATATCTCAAAAATGAGTAGGTTTAAGACATACCCTATACTGATAAGACCTCATTAACATAACAAAGAAACCCCTGTTCCCAAATGGGATTACACCCACAGGGTTGGGGTTCCAGCACGTATTCTTGGGGACATAATTCAATCCATAACATGCCTGTTATGGCTGTCTTAGTGCAAGTCTGAGTGGGTTTTGTCAGATGTGTGTGTGCCTAGAGAAGTCCTGCCCAGGTGTCTTTGATGTCTTGTGGCAGGAAAGGGTCCCCCCCTTTGGTTACTGTGCTGTCCGTGGAAGGTGTCCTCAAGCTGTTGGCTGTGATGTGAGGAGGAGCCCACTTGTCTCTGCCTCTGCAGACATGGGTCAAGGCCAGGGAGCAGGCGGCTTCTGAGGCCGGCTGTGTGTTGCTTTCTTACCAGGGAGGATCACTTAGTTGATGCCATGAGCCCCAAACGGAGACAGCTGGCATTCACCAAGACACCTCCCAGGGTGGAAACATGGTTAATATGTTCCAAGCCATTAAAAGGCTTACTTCTCAACTCTTGGAAATCCAGCTGCATAAACTCTTCTCTGGGGATGCTGAGTATAGCGCAGGATCTGAAAAGTTGAGCTGTGAAGGGATGTTGCGTAAGCTGTTCAGAATTCTTAACTGATTTCAGATGATTGCTTTTTCTCCCCTGCATTTCTGGAAGATTCTAGGAAATGACTGTTGGCGCTAATAGCTGGAAGGGAGGCAGCTAGCTTTTAGGTTGGAGAGGGGTTGGGGAGGGGTGCCTTAAATAATGAAAAAAGGCCTGAGTGTGAGGGGACTTCAGCAGTGCCCCAGTTTGGTATTCTTAGTCGCTGATGATCTTCGCAATGGCAGTGTTGAAAAAAGTTTTGTATATTAACAGAGACAAAGATCAGCTGGTGAATTCCCCTTAGATGATACTGGTATGTTGTTGTTAGGTGCCACTGAGTAGGTTCCGGCTCATTGCAATCCCACACACAACAGAACGAAACACTGCCTGGTTCTGAGCCATTCTCAAAATTGTTGCTATGTCCGAGCTCTTTATTGCAGCCATCGTGTCAATCCATCTCATTGAGGGTCTTCCTCTTTTTTGCTGACCCTCTAATGTCCTTCTTCAGGCCCTAGTCTCTCCTGACAACATGTCCAGAGTACATGAGATGAAGTCTCACCATCCTTGCTTCTAAGGAGCATTTTGGCTGTACTTGTTCCAAGACAGATGTGTTTGTTCTTCTGGCAGTCGATGGTATAGTCAGCATTCTTCACCAACACCATAGTTCAAAGGGCGCTTGGATCAGGTACACCTTAGTCCTCAAAGTGACATCTTTGCTTTTTAACGCTTTCAAGAGTCTTTTGCATTAGATTTGCCCAATGCAATTATATAGTTTGGTTCTTGACTGCTGCTTCCATGGGCATTGATGGTGGATCCAAGTAAAATGAAATCCTTGACAGCCTCAGTCTTTTTTCCATTCGTCATGTTTCTTATTGGCCCGGTTGTGAAGATTTTTGTTTTCTTTATGTTGAGGTGCAATCCATACTGAAGGCTGTGGTCTTTGATCTTCATCAGTAAGTGCTTCAAGTCCTCTGCACTTTCAGCAAGCAAGGTTGTGTCATCTGCATATCACAGGTTGTTAATGAGCCCCCTCAGATCCTGATGCTACGTTCTTCTTCATATAGGCTGTATAACTCTTGGCTGCAGAATATCGAAAGGATCTGTTCTCCTATGCTGCAGAAAGTGACTGAAATTGCATGATTAACATTACCTTCGTTGCTGCCTGGCTCCGGCCCAGGATAAAATAATATAACTAAACCTGGATAAAGAGTGTAACATCTCCAGCCTGTGCCTTGTTCGTTCAGAGCACTTCTCCTTTTCTACATGGATGTCCCATCGGTTCAGGCACGTATCTACTCTCTGCCTACAGGGACGAATAAGATGAGTGACTCTGCCCTCAAGGACCTTTCAGACTCATGGGCTGGAGAGCTGTGGAGACAGCTGTGGAGACAGCTATGGAGACTGCAAGGCTGCATGATCCTGGACTGTGATAGAGGTCGAGTCCCCGGGTAGTGCAAACTGTTAACGTGCCCAGCCACTAAACCAAAGATGGGCGGTTTGAACCCATCCAGCAGCTCTGTGGGAGAAAGACCTGGTTATCTGCTTTCATAAAGATGACAGCCACAAAAACCCTATGGGGCAGTCCTACTCTGTCACATGGCGTCACTATGAGTTGGAATCGACTCAGTGGCACCCAACAGCAATGACAGAGGTGGAGTCCCTGGGTGGTGCGAGCAGTTAATGTCCTCGGCTGTTAACCAAAAGGTTGGAGATTCAAGTTCACCCAGAGGCGCTTTGGAAAAAAGGCCTGGTGATGCACTTCTGAAAAATCAGTCGTTGACAACCCTGTGAGCCCAGTTCTCCTCTGACACACATGGAGCGATTCGGAGTAGACTGGATGACCATTGGTGATGATGTTGTTCCGTGCTGTGGAGTTGATACTAATTCCTAGTGACCCTGTAGGACAGAGCAGAACTGCCCCACAGGGTTTCCAAGGCTGTCATATTTACGGAAGCAGACTGCCACATCTTTCTCCTGCAGAGCAGGCTGGTGTGTTCGAACCGCCGACCTTTCAGTTGGCAGCCGAGCGCTTTAACCACTGCATCACCAGGCCCCTTGTAGTTATGATAGAGGTACAGAAAACGTGCTGAGGGTCAGGGAGGACTTAGATGAAGGGAAGCCACATGAGTCTGTCGGGGTTTTAGGAAGTTAATTCTGGAAGTGAGTGAGGAATGAATCAGAGATGACTAACTAGTCTGGACATTAAGGAGATGGAAGCCAGAAGGAAGAGAGAGATGGGAAGGACAGTGTGGGGGAGAGATGGCTTATAACTTGGCAGTGACTGGCTATGGGCCAGGAGAGGATGCCATATTTCTGGTTGACTTGACTGGTGGTGATTGGAGTTTGACCCAAGGCAGAGGATCAATGTGGAAGCACGACAGGCAACGCGTTTGGTGTTGGTACTGTTCCCCGGAACGTTGTCAGGATACCTGCAGGGTCAGTCCAGTTGACAGTTGGAAATGATTGTCGGAAGCCTCAGAGGAGTGTGAGATGGGGACTGACTGAGGAGACCGGACCACACCTGGAGTTACACCTGGGCTTCTGCCTGACCCTCCAAGTGAAGTTTGACTTTGTCCTTTGTGATTGGGTATAGGCAGGACAAGAGAGGAGATCCTCTATCACCCCATCTTTGTTTTCTCCCCTGGGGGCTTAGGGGCTGCTGAGTTCCAGGGAGCCCTGCCAGCAGAGCTGCCTGCATCCTTCATCTCACCTTTTCTCGGAGTCCGGTTGGCCTCTTCCCGTCTGCCCTCAGTTCCAGTCTAGACTGAAGTCTTCTCTGTTTTGGCAGTCACAAATGCATAGCTTAAGTTTCTAGGCGTATTTCACTTTAATATTTAATTGAAATTAACTATTCTCTAATAGGTATAATAGGTTTTCCTATTAACTGCCCTCACTCTGCCTGGACCTGTTCTGAACATATTACTAGGCCTCATGGTTCTCTTCTCCCTCTGCTTAATTTCTGATCTAAGGATACTTAGTTGGGGCCTAGGAGTCCTGGTGGCGCAGTGGTTAAGTGTTTGGCTGCTAACCGAAAGGTTGGGGTTTGAATCCACCAGCTGCTCTGTGGGAGAAAGATTTGGCAGTCTGTTTCCATAAAGATTACAGCCTTGGAAACCCTATGTGGCAGTTTTACCCTGTCCTGTGAGGCCACTAAGAGTCAGAATTGACTCGATGGCAGCAGGTTTGGTTTCTTTCTGGTTTTAGTTGGGGCTTCATCTGTGGCAGAAGGCCGTGTTGGAGTATTGTGCTGTTGAACCTTAGCATGTCAGAGGTGGTGGCAGCTTGGAGACAGCCAGGCTGTGCCCCTTAGGGACAAAGCAGTTAAGACAGTTTTCATTTTCTTGTCTGAGACCACACAGCCGTTAGAGGCAGAGTCGGGACCAGGACCAGGGCCTTCCCCTGTACCCTGTGCTCATGCTGCTGGCCATCACTGTAGGCTGAGAGGGGCTGACTCTGGTTCCACTGGGACAAGTCAGGGGTGGGTTTCTCTCCCTTATTATGCAGGTTATTATGGGTTAAATTCTGTCCCTCCAAAATATGTCATAAAAGTTGTGGTGTCATCGCAGGGAGCGTGACAGAGGGGCTATTCCAACAGTTTGACTCCACCAGGTGCTCCTCGGAGACCATATGGGGCAGCTCTGCTCTGTCCTGTAGGGCTGCTGTGAGTTGGAATCACCCTGAAGGCAACAGGTTTGGCTTTTGGTTTAGTCCCCTGAACTGTGAGAAAATAAAAGCCATCCACCCGTGGTATCCCTTATAGCAGCACTAGATAACTAAGACACAGGTGAAGCGACATTTACTGACTTGTCAGATAAACGTGTTTTGAGTGTCGTCCCTGTTCTCTGTGAGGACCCACACAGGAATAAGAAGGGCACCCAGCCTCCCAGGAGCTCTGACAGTGGAGGAGAGAAGAGGCCACACTCAGGGAAGTCTACCCTTAGCTGTGACTGGTGTCGCGGCAGTTTGGGTACTGTGCTGCCTCAGTTGTTTGTGGCTCTCCTCCCCAACTGCTTCCATGCTGTGTCGAACCCCACGTACTTCTTACCTGACTGTGAGGTGGGCACCATCAAGAGTCTTTAAGTATGCTGCCGATTGGTTTGCTTGGGGTTGGAGTGTCACCAGCTTTAAACACTGAGCAGCCATGTTGGGAAAAGATTAAAAAACAAGGCTGATACTTTCGTCCACAGTTTTTGTACCTGCGAAAGAGTGAGCAGAGGCTCCACTTGGTTCAGATCAGATCAGCTGCAGTCTCTCAGTGCTTTCTTTGTGAGGCGTGTGCAGCTCAGGATAGCCCTGTGAGGTGGGTGAGGTGTCCATGTCAGAAATGAGAAGACAAGTGTCTCGTAAAATCACAGTCTTCCTTGGGCAGAGCCAGGCTGTGGCCCCTCTAGAAGACAGCGGCCTTTCCCTTGACCAGACAGCATCTTTGACTTGGTTGTTAAGCCTCAACCCATATCAGGGGCTCTTTCTTTTTTCCATCTGCCCAAGGTTTAGTTGGGAGCCCTGGTGGTGCAGTGGTTAAGAGCTCTGCTGCTAAACAAAAAGGTTGGCAGTTTGAATTCACAGCCACTCTTTGGAAACCCCGTGGGGCAGTCCTACTCTGTCCTGTAGGGTTATTATGAGTCGGAATCATCTTGACAGCAACGGGTTGGTCTCTTGGTTTTAAGGTCTAGTTAGTGAGGCCTTGTTGGGTCAGTGGTAGAATTCTTGCCTTCCATGTGGGTGGCCTGGGGTCTGTTCCTGGCCAGTGCCCCTCATGTGCAGCCATCACCCATCTGTCAGAGGAGGCTTGCCTGTTGCTATGATGCCGAAAAGATTTCAGTGGAACTTCCAGACCAAGACAGACTAGGAAGAAAGGCCTGGTGGCCAGTGCCGAAATTCAGCCAGTGAAAACCCTGTGGGTCACAGTGATCTGATCCCCAACTGATCATGGGGCTGGCACAGGACTGGGCAGTGTTTCGTTCCATTGTGCGTGGGGTGGCCATGAGTCAGGAGCTGACTTGCCCAGCCCCTGAGGACAACAACAAGGTCTAATTAAACTTTCGTTTTCCCCTGAAATAATTTTATAGGTTGATGTTCTCAAGGCGACAGCCCTCCCTCTACTGAAACAGTTTGGGATTGATGGTGAATCTTTAGAGCTAAAGGTAAGAATGCGTGAACGTTGCCTGTATCTGTGTAGAACATATCCTTGGAATTCAGTCTGTGTGTGCATGTGTCACACTCGAAGTCACCATTCGTCAGAAGACCCGCAGGGCTTATGAACCAGCAGTGCATGCTTGAGCTGAAAGGAACCCGTTAGTAATGACAACAGCACCTAGGTTACATTGCACCTGTTTTGTGGTGGGTGCTGGCATGAGCGTCTTACCTGTATGAGTGAACTGCCCATGGTCACTGAGCTAATAAGCAGTGGAGCCAGGGTTCCGGCTGTGCCACCTCTGTGGTCTAGATGACCTAGGTGGAGTTTATGTCCCAAAACCCACTGCTGTTGAGTCGATTCTAACTCATAGCGACCCTATAGGACAGGGTAGAACTGCCCCGTAGAGTTTCCAAGGAGCGCCTGGCTGACTTGAACTGCCGACCTTTTGGTTAGCAGCCGTAGCACTTAACACTACGCCACCAGTCCAGGGGCTCCCAATCTGGGTGCTCGGAGGAGTCACGGTATTTCCAGACCTAGTAGAAGTAATTTAGCATCTGTCTGTCTGCTGTTGAAAGGAACCACATCAATGCACTGTGGTGACCCTGGATATCTGAAGCCATTTAGCCCGTGTTTCCTTAATTGACGTTTTTAAATAGGGGAAATGACTTCATTTTTATTTAGTGACATAGAGTTCTGATAGCTCCGAGGAGGAAAAAGGCTCCTGAATGTTAAGAAGTAGGCTCAGCTGATGAGCTAAGGAGGAAGCAGGTCCCCGTGATGGATGGACCTGGTCAGGGTTACTCAGAGAAATGGCAGGGCCAAGACCTTGTCTTGGACGCGTGGGCTCTGTGTCCGCTGACTTTTCTGATACACCCCAGGGTGGTCTTGCCCAGCACACACCCTCTTGGCATGAAGGAAGCTGCGGTTGGTCTTGGCGGGGCTGAGTTGCACGTGGAGAGCTGTCTGCCCGATGACGAGCCCCTGGCCTCCTCTTGCCAGGCTGGGAGTCGGGGTGGGCGCTGGGTCCTCACCCTGTCTTCTTGCCCGGCTGCAGGTTGTGCGGCGGGGGATGCCCCCTGGAGGAGGCGGCGAAGTGTTTTTCTCGTGTCCTGTCAGGAAGGCCCTGAAGCCCATTCAGCTCACGGACCCAGGAAAAATCAAGCGCATCCGCGGAGTAGCGTATCCTTTGCGTTTGGCTTAGCGCGCGTCTGTTTTTTACCTCTCCAAGGTGTGACTGACTAACCACAGCTTCTCTTCTTCCCAGGCTGTTAACGTCGTAGTTACGGTGCTTTAGTATGTGCCTCGCCGGCACTGAACTCATCAGTGGATTCTTTAAATTTTTTTTTCCCAGTTTCCGCTTAAGCAAATAGCTCCTGTGTGTGATGCTTTCCTTAGGCGTTGGTTTGGGAGCCACAAAAAGCAGCGCAGCCCCCGCCTCAGAAGAGCCCTTCATCCGTGCTGGAGACAAATCCACAAACTCACAGTTGTGACCCAAAAACCCACTGCCATCGAGTCGATTGCAACTCATAGCGACCCTATAGGACAGGGTAGAACTGCCCCCATAGAGTTTCCAAGGAGCTCCTGGACTGCCAACCTTTTGGTTAGCAGCCGTAGCTCTTAACCACTGTGCCGCCAGGGTTTCCCTCAGTTGCAACAGAATGGGTGAAATGACAGGGAAAGATGCAGACTGGGCTGCCTGCGTGGCCAGGCTGCCTGGAGGGCTTCGGAGGGCTGGGGTAACAGTGATGAACAGTCTCTTCCGTTAGCGAGTGCTTACCGGGTGTGCGCCTTGTGATCACTTCACACTCGCGCGGGCAGCCTTCCTTTGCACTGCCCAGGACGGTGGATGCCCCCCGGGGGCCAGACATTTCAGCCGCTACTCTGCAGAGCCGCCCCCTTGGCAAACACCTCACAGGAATGTAGGTTTGAGTTGAGATTGTCATCTTTGGCAGTTGAGGGGCCTGGCAAAAAAGAGCCACCTTTGGAAAAAGCGTTAGTCGGTTTTGCAGTTTTTTCTTGCCAGGCTGGTTGGCTTGTGGGGCTGAGCTTGGACATGTGTATCCCCAAAAGAGGCCTGAGCTGGGAGAGGGTAGCCCCACTCTGTGTGTTTGTGGCTTCAACTGAGTTACCCCATGTTTTCCCTCTCGTAGTCCAGATGATCAGCCAGGACCTGGGTGGGAGCAGGGGTTGGTTCCTGCCAGCAGCTGGGGCTGGATGGGGCCCCCGACTCCTGTCTCCCTGCCTGACGTGGAAAAAGGAATACTGTTTTAGTCTTGTGGCACTGACCCAGCAGCCACAAATCTGCAAACCCAGAATGCTGGCTTTCATGATTGGGCACACAGAAGTCCAGGTAGAGGCAGGAGAGGGAGGGATTTTGGGGACAATCTGGTTTCCTTTCCCTGACAGTAGGGAGGGTACTTAGCGCAGTGTCTGTCAGTCTCTGTCACACACGTGTACACACACCTACCTGTACCTGAAGGGCAGGCGTCCCATGTGGACTTAGAGCAGTGTCTGTCAGTCTGTCTGTCACACGTGTGCACATGCACCCATCTGTACCTGAAGGGCAGGCATCCCATGTGGACTTAGCGCAGTGTCTGTCAGCCTGCCTCTGTCACACCTGGGCATACACACTTGTCTGTACCTGAAGGGCAGGCGTCCTGTGTGGGCTTAGCACAGTGTCTGTCAGCCTGCCTCTCTGTCATACGTGTGCGTACACACGTCTGTACCTGAAGGGCAAGCATCCCGTGTGGACTTAGTGCAGTGTCTGTGAGCCTGCTTCTCTGTCACATGTGTGCTCACACACCCATCTGTACCTGAAGGGCAGGTGTCCTGTGTGGACTTAGTGCAGCATCTGTCAGTCTCTCTGTCACACGCGTACACGTGCACCCATGTGTACCTGAAGGGCAGGCATCCCATGTGGACTTAGTGCAGTGTCTGTCAGCCTGCCTCGCTGTCACACGTGTGCATACACACCTGTCTGTACCTGAAGGGCAGGTGTCCCGTGTGGACTTAGTGCAGTGTCTGTGAGCCTGCTTCTCTGTCACATGCATGCTCACACACCCATGTGTACCTGAAGGGCAGGCATCCTGTGTGGACTTAGCACAGTGTCTGTCAGCCTGCCTCTCTGTCATACGTGTGCGTACACATGTCTGTACCTGAAGGGCAGGCGTCCTGTGTGGACTTAGCACAGTGTCTGTCAGCCTGCCTCTCTGTCACACGTGTGCATACACACCTGTCTGTACCTGAAGGGCAGGTGTCCTGTGTGGACTTAGCACAGTGTCTGTCAGCCTGCTTCTCTGTCACATGCATGCTCACACACCCATCTGTACCTGAAGGGCAGGTGTCTCGTGTGGACTTAGTGCAGTGTCTGTCAATCTCTCTGTCACGTGTACACATGCACCCATGTGTACCTGAAGGGCAGGCATCCCGTGTGGACTTAGCACAGTGTCTGTCAGCCTGCCTCTCTGTCACACGTGTGCATACACACCTGTCTGTACCTGAAGGGCAGGTGTCCTGTGTGGACTTAGCACAGTGTCTGTCAGCCTGCTTCTCTGTCACATGCGTGCTCACACACCCATCTGTACCTGAAGGGCAGGCATCCTGTGTGGACTTAGCACAGTGTCTGTCAGCCTGCCTCTCTGTCACACGTGTGCATACACACCCATCTGTACCTGAAGGCAGGCGTCCCGTGTGTACTTAGCGCAGTGTCTGTCAGCCTGCCACTCTGTCACATGCCTGCGTACACACCTGTCTGTACCTGAAGGGCAGGCGTCCTGTGTGGTCTTAGTGCAGTGTCAGCCTGCCTCTCTGTCACACGCGTGCGCACACACCTATCTGTACCTGAAGGGCAGGTGTACTGTGTGGACTTAGTGCAGTGTCTGTCAGCCTGCCTCTCTGTCACACGCGTGTGCACACACCCATCTGTACCTGAAGGGCAGGCGTCCCGTGTGGACTCAGCTGTGATGTTGTCTCTCCTGGTTAGGAGTTCTTAATATGGCCCTCCTAGATAGATCCGCAGTGGTTAAGAGCTCGGCTGCTAACCAGAAGGTCAGCCCTTTGAATCCACCAGGCGCTCCTTGGAAACCCTACGGAGCAGCTCGACTGCGTCCTGTAGGGACACTATGAATCAGAATTGACTTGATGACTATTGGGTTGTTCTTTTTCTTTTTTTTTTTAAATAGGCTTCAGGAGATTCACAAACCCATGAAATAGTCTGCAGAATTACGCGTGCACGTGTTTCTGGGGAGAGGGCCCATAGCTTCCATCAGATTCTCAGCGGAGTCTCTGACCCCCGGAAGGATAAGAACCTCTGCTGTGGGATTCGAGTCCTGGACGAGTGATAAGAAAAGCAGAGCTGACCTTCCTTGGGCCCCTGCCACATGCCAGGCGCATGCTCAGTGCTTTATCTGCATTGTTCCATCTCACCTTCCCAGCCCTGGAAGAGGGGGCGTCAGGCTTACCCCCGTTTCACTGACAGGAAGTGGAAGCTCAGAGAAGTTGGCACACTTGACCCAGAGTGATACAGTTGGCTGGAGCTGGGGCTTGAACACAGATAGTCCGTTTCTAGACCTTGGCTCCGAGCTGTTGTACTGTAGGCCTCCACACCAAGCCCAGTGGCTCCATCTGGGATGTCGCTGGCTTTGAAGCGCCTTTGCCTTCTTCATCTCACAGCATTCCAACACAGGCTTATACTCGTCCCAAGTTGGTGCTGCCAACCCCCTGGCCTCCATGTCTTTGGGGCGGGGGAGGGGGGGCAGGGAGCTGTCTTTTGGAAGGGGGAATTGTGTGACCTTGAGCAGGTGACTTGGTTATGTGCACTGGCTGCCCTCACAGTAAACCCTGGGACTGGGAATCACTGGGCCTCACCACAGGGTTGCCATGTGTTTGACATACAATGATGGTGGATGTGAAAAACCTCAGAGGCGGGGATGCTGTGGAATTCTGTGTTAGGGGCATAGAGGCTCCTGTGAGCGGACAGCTTTAGGCTTCGGAGGACAGCACCTCCCAGTCCAAAGGGCATGTTGAGACCCAGGGCTGTTTGTCTGAGCCGTCTGGGACGTTCTGGACAGAAGAGGTGGTGTAACTGGGCTCTGTGTGCCTGTGTTGAAAAATCCCTCTTTGCTCTTTCCTCATTCCAGGTGTGTCCTTTGGGGCCAGTCAAATATTTATTGAGCATTTCTGAGTACAGAAGTAGTGTGTCAGGGAGCTGTGAGGGCCGCAGCAGCACAGGCCCTGTCCTGTGGAGCTTGCGGCTTGTGGACGAGCAAGAGCAGAATGTGTGATGTGAAGGCAGGTGTGGTGAGTTGAAGGAAGACCAGCCAGATGCCGGCTGGGGGTTGGAGGAGAGAGGGAGAGAGTGGGAACTCAGGCAGGAAGGACCAGGGGACGGGTACGGGGCAGGAGGTCGATGGTGCCCGGTTGGGAAGACAACTAAGTAGGGGTTTTCAAGGCTTTGAACTATTGAGAAACAGATAGCCAGGTCTGTCTCCTGAGGCTCCTCTGAGAGGGTTTGAGCGGCCAACATTTCAATAGTCGAGCACTTGTGGATAATGTAGGCTCCTTACACCTTCACACACACACGTGCACACACACGCATACACACACACAGTAGTTACAAGGAGCCAACATTATCCGCAAATTAAATCTTGAACGATTGGAAGTTGGCTCCGTATATTATAAAAACCTTTTTGGGTCTTTAAAGCAGCATTCACTACACTCTTCAACTAAATGTTCTCTGCTTCCCCTGATAACAGACTAGGAGGCTAATGGGACTGGCCAGGTCGGCCCTGGCGGGGAGTTGGTTCTGGCTTTAGGTTCTTGAGAGAAAGACTGATGGGTTACAGCAAAGGGGACAGGTGGACCTGATGTGTTTTCAAAGGTTCCCCTTCACAGGGAGCTTGGCTCGGGAGGTCCAGAGGCAGGTTCCCTCACTCAGTCCAACCTAGAGTGGAGCTGTTTCTAGGGGAGGGGGCGCACAGGAAGTCTGGTGGGGTTGGGGAGCATTTACTTCATACTTTCCAACTCTCTCTTTGTTTTTTTTTATCGTGAGCATCATCTAAACCTTTTATTATAACAATGTAAAAAAAAACCTAGGTTATGGTACTATAGAGTTAAGTCATTAAATGTAATTGGGAAACAGAATGGCCTTAGAAATCCCCATGTGTTACTGCTGTTGTTATTTGCCATTGATGGACTCTGAATCATGGTGACCTTATGCGTGACAGAATTGAAAGGTTGCCCGGTCCTGCGCCATCTTCGTGATCGTTGGTGTGTCGGAGGCCATTGTTGCAGCTGTCGTGTGGATCTATCTCATGGGGGGTTCCCCTTGTTTTTGTTGGCCTTCTACTAGCGACATTTGTTACTACTGCTCCACAAATATCCACTGGCTTTATGACTGACTTTCCCTGCTCTGGAGTCCAAGCAGGGTGGCTTCCTTAGCTCCAGGTTGCAGGTATTCCGTACGAGTGTCCCCTCAGATGGCCAACCGGATCGTGGATTCCGCAAGGGGCGTCCTCAACAATTTCATCCCCGACGTCTATATTTACACAGACCACATGAAAGGCCCCAACTCCGGGAAGTAAGTGTCCCTGCATTTGGGTAGCTTAATTCTGAAGCTGCCCTAATCTTACCATGCCTGTTCCGACTGAAGTTAAAGCTGCTGGCTCTGAGGTTGGCAGCCAGAGGAAGGGCACTTTCAGAATTAATTACCTTCTGTCACCAGCAGGCATTCCTTGAGCTCCTGAAACTGGAAATAGCCCTGGTGGCTGATGTCGGGAGCTGAGGGGTCCCTGCCCTCGAGGAATTGACCCTATCGATCGAGAAGTAGTGCTTCGAGCTTTAAATCCTGCGTATACTCTGCTCCCACAAAACGTCAGCGTGAACACGGTTTTCCACCCTATGTAAACAACAATTTAGGGAAAAAAATCCCTTTTTGTGTAAGTGCCAGTCGGATTCTCTCTCCATCAGTCTCCTAGATTTGGAAAACCTGCAGATTTTGGGTTTGGTATAGTTAAAGCCTTTGTGAAAAACCCCACTTTAGAAAATAAAAACAAAATTAATGATAATCTGTGCAAGGAAACTAGGCTTTGGTTGTGTATTTAGAAGCCAGGAAGAAGGGAAGCAAGTAAAACCAATTTTTTTTTTTTTTTAGGAAAATCTTAAACACACAGAAAAGTTCAAAGAATGGTACAACGGACACCTGAGTATCCCTATCACCTGGAATTAACAATGACCCGTTGGCCAAATTTGCTTTTCTTGTGTGTGTATATTTTAATTATTTGTTTTGTTTTTGCTGAGCCATTTCACTTTGAGTGGAGACACCCTTACACTTTAGCTCTAAAGGTTTTCAGCACCTAGAAATAAGAATATCAGAGTCAGGTTAGTCTGGGTTTGACCGTCGTGGGGTGAGAAGTTAGCACTCTCCTGTGTGGTAGCACAGCGAGGCCCTTGCCCAGCGTTCCACCCGAGGTTCCATTGACTTCAGTGATGGGAAGGAAGGAGACAGTAGGAGGGGCTGGGGTGCTGCAGGCTCTCCAACCTTCAGGAGGCCCAGGGCAAACAATGGATTTCAAAAATGTGGCCATGGCCCATAGTCCAAAGCCACAAAGGTGGCAGTGTCAGAGGTGGCAGAGTTGGGAAGGCCCGTAGTGAGTGGCCCCAGCCCCTTGGTGTAGTGCCCTGTAACATCAGCTCTGTCCTCGTTTAAGCAGTGGGGGTGATGGTGCCCGCACCCCCTGGCTACAGTACGAATGGGAAGATCACGTGTGTGATGCCTTGGACGTGGTTCCTGGCGCACAGTAGGTGCTGTTGAGATGGTAGCTGTGAATGCTGCTGCTTCTTCCTGTCCCCTCCCTCCTGGCTGAAAGGTAGGAATTAAGTGACAGCTACTTTCTTTGGGGAGGGGATGGCAGAGGGAGGCGGAGGTAGGAGCAGCAGAAGCTGTCTGATTGCCTCCACGGTCCCCTCGCCACCTGGCCTCAGCCCCACTAGGCACCGTGGCCAGGAATGAGCAGAGCAGGGCAGGGACGCCCCAGCTGGGGTCTGGCCATTTACAGGCCAGCGACTCAGCTGACCCCACCGGTTACTGTCGGGTCAACTGAGACTCATGACGACCCCATATATGTCACAGCAGAGCTGCTTGCTCTGTAGGGTTTCTGTGGCTGATTTTTCAGAAGTAGATTGCCAGGCCTTTTCTTCAGGCACCTCTGGGTAGACTCAAACCTCCAACCTGTTAGTGTACAGCCAAGCACAGTGGCCGTTTGCACCACCCAGGGGCTTTCCATTGCCTGGCACCCCTTGTCAGTGCTGTGATAGGCTGCTGATTGTTAGAAACTCTGGCCTTAGAATCTTCAGCAGTGTTGTGGGCGGGGAGGTGGGGAGACGAAAGGGGAAGGGAGGACTGATAGGAAAAGCATCACAAGCTCACATCTCTCTGGGTGCCACCGTGTGTGCCCTAGAAATAAATAAATAGTAATAAAATAAAAGATCAAACCCGTAGCCGTTGAGTCAATTCCGACCATGACGACCCCGTGTGTTACATACAGAGCAGAGCTGAGCTCCGTAGGGTTTTCTTGGCTGTAATCTTCAGGGAAGCAGATCGCCAGGCCTTTTTTCCAGCACTAGTGGGTAAGTTTGAACCACCAGCCTTTCAGTTAGTAGATGAGTGCAAAATAACCAAAAAACCCAAATCCACTGCAGTTGAGTCAATTCCAGCCCATAGTGACCCTATAGGACAGAGTGGAACTGCCCCATAGGGTTTCCAAAGCTGTGGTCTTTACAGAAGCAGACTGCCACATCTTTCTCCTGTGGAGCAGCTGACGGGTTCGAACCGCTGACCTTTCTGTTAGCAGCCGAACACTTAACCGTCATGTGTCTTTCCAATGTGAGCTAATAGAAACTCTAATAAGGCTTGATGGAACCAGAAAGAAGCCTCCAGACAGAATGCCATCAAAAGATCTTTGTCTTCTTGCCCTTTGCTGGCACCCATGGACCCTGCTCCATTAACAATGCTCAGTGTCTGTGCCTTCGAATTCCCAGGTCTCCAGGCTTTGGGCTGTCCCTCGTTGCCGAGACCACCAGTGGCACCTTCCTCAGTGCTGAGCTGGCCTCCAACCCTCAGGGCCAGGGCGCGGCCATGCTTCCCGAGGACCTGGGCCGTGACTGTGCCAGGCTGCTGCTGGAGGAGATCTACAGGGTATGTGCCCGCCTCGCCGTTCATCGCCTCCTCCCTGAGCACCTTCCTCCCCTTCCCAGGTTTAGCCTGGGGGGTTAGCCCATGCTTGTAATCAGCAGTTGATCATGAACTGGTCAGTGAGCAGAGGGTGGGGATGCAGGGCAGGTAAGTTTGAAAGGTGGGGAGAGGGAAGAGCTGGAGCAGCGTTGCCAAGGAGAGAGAAGGTGAGGGGTGACGATGGAAGGGCACACCCCCCCTTGACCAAAGAGGGGACCACCTCTCAGCACCCCAGTTTTTATTGCTGAATGGGAAGGGGGCTCATTGTTGTCAGATTTTTCAAGAGAAGCTGAGAGTCTAGGTGTGTACGTGACCCGAAAAACAAAACCCATTGCTATCAAGTGGGTTCTAACTCATAGTGACTGTGTAGGACAGAGTAGAACTGCCCCATAGGGTTTCTAAGGCTGTGATCCTTCTGGAAGCAGATGGGTCACATCCTTCTTCCACGGAGCTGTTGGTGGGTTTGAACCGCTGACCTTTCAATTAGCAGCCGAGTGCTTAGCCACTGAGCCACCAGGGCTCTTTTTGTAGGTGACAAAAAAAAAAAAAAACCCAACCCATTGCCACTGAGTTGATTCCGACTTATAGTGACCCTATAGGACGGAGTAAAGCTGTCCCATAGCGTTTCCAGGAAGCGGCTGGTGAATTTGAACTGCCAGCCTTTTGTTTAGCAGCCAAACGGTTAACCACGGTGCCACCAGGGCCACTAGAATGTGACAGTTGATCCAAATTTAAAATAATGCCACCAGGCTAGATTTTGCACTGTGCTCTGCAGCGTAGAAGACTGTCTAGGAGAGGCAGGCCTCTGTCACAGTGTGGAGGGGGCTTTGGAAAGCATGAGAACATGGACAGAAGGTGACAGGACACTGAAGACTGACTTCATCCATCCCCATTTCACTTCTGCAGCTCTGCTGGCCGGCAGGACACACTGCAGACCACCCGCCCACTCAGTGGCCCCAGTCTCTTCTCTGTCCGTCCATACGTGCATACCTGCACACACACACACACACACACACACACACACACACACACACACTTCTGCATTCCCCCAGAATGAGGCGTAGCTGCCCGAGAATACATTCTCCAGGGCTCTAAGCGTGCGGGTAGAGGCGAGGCACGATCTGCTCAGGTTCTGAACGTCTGCGCCACCTCAGGCTCAGCCACACATCAGGGAAGATGACATGCAGGTGGAGAATGTATAGCCTTCAGCCTCCCAAGGGCAGGCTCCTGGGGCTAGGCCTTTCTCTGCTCTGCCCACCAGCCTCTCATTCTTGAACAGAGCCCTCAGCAGCGGCTCAGCTCTGGGCGATTAGCAGCCAGCTCGTGGTGGTGTTTGTAAATTGTCTCTCTTCTCCAGCTGAAGAGCTGACACTCTTTTCATTCCTAGTATTTTATTCTCCAGTTCTTAGTCTTCTTGTCATTCTTTCCTGAAGCTTCCAAGGAAGTTTGGGAGGAGAAATCACACCCTGATTACTGGGGAAGTAAGGCGGGTTCCATGGTCCTTTTGATTTTCTTTTCATGCCTCCTTTGCTGTTGAGTTGGTTTGGTATTAGTGACGGTGGGAGGGTGATGTCTGGGGGTGGGCATTGCTCTCCGGACAAGCCTCACAAAGGAAAACAGCTTAGCGTTGTCATCGGCTCTCTGAATTCAAGTCAGTGTTTTTGAAAGTGTCTCATTGGTCTCAAGGTAGAGCAGTGAAGATGAACTACTTCCGAGTTAATTAAAACTTCCAGGTCCTAAAAAGCTCGACTTGTGCCCATCCCTTCTCACCATCAGCTTGAGAACCTCAGAGGAAAGAGGTCATCCGTTGACAGACATGCCTCTCCAGGAGGAAGCCCCCTTTCATAGCTCTCCACACTCAAGGCCTGTCCTCAGGTTTTTTGACGCTAAAGCAGCTCAATTTCTAATGCTAAGTTGAGTGATTTTCGAAAGCCCAGTAGTAGCTAAAAGCTGGGGGTCAGCTCTTGGGGGTTAAGAGGTTGGCCTGCAGTTGCGTAATTGATGGTGTTTGTTATCTATGTGTTTGGGAGGAAAGAAACATCTGTACGATGTGTACAGCCCTAAAACCCCGTGAAGGAGCCCTGGTGGCACAGCGGTTAAGTGCTCAGCTGCTAACAGAAAGGTTGACAGCTCAAACCCACCACCCAGTGGCTTCGTGGCTGAATGACCTCATGATCTGTTCCCATAAAGATGACAACCTAAGAAACCCCATGGGGCCGTTCTCCTGTATCACGCTGGGTCACTCACTATGAGATGAAAATCGACTCAATGGCACCCAACAACAGTAAGACCCTGTCGCCTCATGGGGGTTCCCCTTTAGGTCCTGTGGTGGCTGATGGCCCTCTCTGACTGAGGGATGCTCCATCTTTTTCTAGTAGCATGGGACAACCTGGAGGCACCCCCATTGCAGAACAGACCCGAGGGAGTCACGGGCACAGCTGGAGTGTGGTTTTATACCCCAGCAACGAGCAGGTGATATGCTGCAGGGGTCAGCATGGCCCGCTAGCCCACTAGAGGAAAACATGCTTCCGGATTAGGCTGGTTATTTCTTCCTTTACTCCAGCTGATTTCTACTTTAAACCATTTCATCATGCCGAGCCCAAGTTTTTGTTTTGTTTTTAATCCTTGAGACTTCCTTTGTGTATCTATGATCTTTAATTGTTAAAGGGATGAAAGTACCTTCCGTTGTTTGGAGTAAATCTGTACAGCTGTGTGACGTGAACTGGTCTGAAGGGGTAGTAAAAGCCCATCTCTGGGAGGTGCTGTTCACTTTACCAGCTTTGAGCCTCTGTCTGACCCTCTTGTTCCTTTGTGTCTCATCAGTTACCAGGTTCTCTTGATTCGGTTCCAGGCTTTCTGGATCTGTCCTATCCCCTCTGTGTGCCATCGCGTCAACCCCCAACTCATGGCGACCCCACTCAAATGGAAGGAAACATTGCCCAGTCCTGCACCATCCCCACAATGGGTTGCGGATTGGACCGTTGTGATTCGTAGGGTTTTCACTGGCTGATTTTTGGAAGTGGATGACCAGGCCTTTGTTCCTAGTCTGTCTTAGTCTAGAAGCTCCACCAAAACCTGTTCAGCGTAGTAGCAACACGAAAGCATCCACTGCGCTGACAAGGTGGCGGCTGTCGTTGAGGGGCAGTGGCTGGGGTCTGACCCGGATCCCCCAGACGGAAGACAAGACTGGTACCACTGAAGCGCCACCGTCCTCTCTAAGACACACGGGAAGGGTAAACAAGGGGAGAAATTAATACAGTGTGACCAGTGGTTTCTGAATATGTTCGAATAAATGTAATAGGTAAGACCTTTTAAAGGCAAAAGTCCTTTAATGTCAGATGGACTGTGCTGTTGTATGACAGAGTAAATAAACAGAAGTGTCACTCGACCCCCGGTAACAACCGTACGTTTCCTAGAACTGATTATACCTCTTTGCTTACAGTCAATAAGGTGACGGCTGCCGGGCTGCAGCTCCCGTGCGAAGGGAAGGCGTCATTTTTCAGTGCACGCACTTCAGTAAATTTGAGTGTCTGTCTGTCCAGTGCTTTCAGAATTACAGCTGCTTTGATGAAGTGCATTCCCTAGTTTATATAAGATTTACTTTTTTTTTTTTAATTTTATTGTGGTGAAAATACACATAACCAAACATACACCATCTCGATTTCTACATGTGCAGTTCAGTGACATTGATTAACATTGATCAGGTTGGCCAGCCATTCTTACTGCTGTTTTCCAAATCACTCTACCACGCTAACGTAGCCTCAGTTCCCCTGAGCAAAATCTTCCTCCTCTGCTCCCCCCGCCCACGGTAACCACTGATAATCTCTGGTTTCTGTGTA